>NC_134837.1:190190674-190847999 GCF_004210375.1 Tachypleus tridentatus | reverse complement strand
GAGGTTAACTAGAGCAACTTTATACTATATACATTAATACTTATACTACTTAATTCATATCGTTAAAATGTAATTGTGCGTCTTGTTAAAAGACGAAATAGGCACAACAGTCTAATCGAAAGTCTCCAAAAAATAGTTCTTTAGTTACTCGACAACGAGTTTTCACTTCATATAGTTTCGTAATTATAACTTGAGTCATGTTCATGATGAAGGAAATGTCGTACAACAGATTTTTTTTTAAATTTTTATTTTAGGGAAAAGTCCAGAAATACTAAAAAGAAAAAGGAATTTTCGTCTCCAATGTCTTCAGAAACACACCACTCTACTGGGGTGAATCCATAACTATCAGAAACACACCACTCTACTGGGGTGAATGCATAACTAGTGAAACATGATCCACATATTCATACAAGAAATGAAGTTTTTAAGGTTCAAGCATTATTTTATATTTACTATAAACCTGGAAAAGTTGACGTTCCCTCAAAATATTTTACTTTTTTTACTTGAAATTGATCATTCCAATCTACAGAAATTACGAAATCGCAGAAATTTAAACACAAAATTAAATAATCTATTATTCTAAGTTCTATCGGTGATACGTTGATCTGGTTGAGTAGTGATTCTACTAGTTGTTACTTGTAGAGATAATAAATATATTCCCACTAGTCGCGAACTTCTAAACATTCACCGTAGTTTTTACGCCCTATTAAATAATTTTCATGCGCAGCATCTAAGCTACGCTTCCTTGTAGAAATTATGTGTGAGATCGATAAATCCTAGTCTGTTTGAAAACAAATTCACACGGTCAGACAAATAAACAGACTCACGTAGACGTAACATTATTTAACAAAACTATGCCCCCCCAGTGGCACAGAGATGTATCTGCAGACTTTTGCTGATAAAAACCAGGTGATGGGCAGAACAGAGATAACTTTTTGTGAATATTTATACATAATGACATACAAAAACAACATATAATAAAAATACACCTTCGAAACTTTATTTAAGAAATTTACACGTAAGATAAACAATGAGGTATATTAATGAAATTTAAAATAACGTACAAAATATTAAATAGTTATGAGCGTTCAGTAAACATATGTTCATGAAAACAATACCAATACAAGTTTGGAAATAGATTTATTTTTTGTTGAAAATTCAGCGAGTTTTGTTACCTTATTATTTTTTATATTCTTTATAAACATAATCCATGCCAAATGCAAAGCACTTTGTCATTTGCTTTCGCGTACATAGAATATTATAGAACACTCAGTTCAGAGCTTTACTGTGTCTATGAAAGAGTTAGAAATAATATCATACTTTTAAAAAACAAATAGTTTCTACACATTACTTGTATTTCTCTGAGACTACTACCAATGTTTTATACACATTACAGAAAATAAAGTAATATTTTCTTCCTTACCATCGACATTTTCTCATATATATATATAAAACGCGACACTACAGCTAAAGTTAAATAAAGAAACAATTTATTAAACTGTAAGAACTTGTAATAAAAACTTAGTACTTTCCAAAAACACACTTATTAAACATGTACCTGGCCAGGACTTGATTCTTATGTTAATGAATAATATAACATAAATACCAATATTATTTTTGAAATAATGGAATGAGGGAAAACAAATATGATAAAAAGCTATTTTTAAAATAATAATAATACAATATACCCAAACCACCTATCTATATTAATAAAATTATCGAGTCTCAAACTAACTATATCTTCACTAAATGTCTCGTGACTGAGTATATGAAGCTTATGGCATGGTATTTATTTACCCCATAAGGTCACGAGAGTACATCCCATCTGATTATAAATTTACATAATCTAGTGCAGCGTTAACAATATTTGTATGTAACTATGAGGGAAGCTGTTGTCAGTTTCATAATACATATTTACTCAAAATAAACGTGGTTAACTAGAAATTGAGTTAGCGTTTTAATGTAACTAAAAATTCACAACTAAGCTATACCCAAATAAAAATAGAATTTGCTATCTCACAGCCAATATCGGTCTTGAGCCTATATATTATCTGAACGTTTTTTTCTTCAGTAAACAGCAGCATCACCAAGATCAGTAACTTGAGCAAAACATTCCACGTTTAGTCTGTAAACATGATTAATTGTAGAAATGATTACATATGTCACTAAATTTACATTTTATACTAACGAAGTACTTTTTTAAAAATCCTTATTACAACTCAGATTGATGACAGTTTTATTTGTCTTATTATAAAGTCACAATGAGCTATCTTCTATGTCAACTGCATAGAATCGAACTTTGGATTTTAATATTGTAAGTCTGTAAACATACTAGTGACTCATCGAGGGATACCAGTTCCATATGGCCAGGCGGGTTAAGGCGTTCGACTCATAATCTGAGGGTTGCGGGTTCAAATCCTCGTCGCACCAAACATGCTCGCCATTTTAGCCGTTGGGGCGTTATAATGTGACGGTCAACCCCACTATTCGTTGGTAAAAGAATAGCCCAAGCGTTGGCGGTGATGATTAACTTAGAAAAGGTTTTTGAAAATTCGTAATTGTACTTATAATTCTACGGTTAAGTAAGCTTTGTGAATTTGTGCAAAACAATGTGATCTTTAAATCTTACTTTCTTTAGCAACAAAGCTGAGCTCGAATAAACCTTTTGAAAGAGTTATGTTTCATAAAAGGTCCAGACATACTTTATCGGTTAACCTAAATCCTGTAAATCGGAAGGTTCATGGTTCGTGATCCTTTGTCTAAAATATGCGCTCAGCAAGTTTGAACTGTGGATACGCTATAAAAATAATTTTCGTATCCAACTATCCAGCTAAACAAGAGTAACCCAGGAATTTTTATTAGGAGCTATTAACTTAGCTATTCCTTTAGTTCATCAATCCGAATTTTTTTGTAACTTTGTTCTAGCATTCTGGAGCGAACAGTACAAAATCTTTCTAAAAGTATACTGGGTGAAAATTTTGATATATTTTATATTTGTTACTATTTCACCAGAAAGAGGAAATAAATCAGAGGTAACTGGAAAAAAAATCCTTATTTTACTTGTATCCCTTGATGACATTTGAATACTTTTAAATTTGTATGTTTACTGTCAAATACGTTAAATCATCTTCATATTATTGATAATTCCATCACTTCAACTATATTCTTTATTGTTAAAACTTCTTGTTTTTCACAGTAATTGTAATCTTCTTTTAATTCGATTTTCTTTATAAAAAAAGGTAAAGTAAGAAACAATTTCTCGAAAAATGAATAATTTCAATTAAAATTTGAAGGTTTAGTCTCGGCGTCTTTCGTGTAATTTTTACCTGTTTAGAATGTGATTTTATATTACCATAAAGGTAAATTTAGTAACGAGTTTTGAGAACTATGTTGTATTAATTTCTCTTAAAATTTCAAAGATTATGCATTGGAAATCCAAATTTCATACCTTGAGAATCTTGTCAAAACTTTGATCATCTTGAATTATATCTATCCTCTGCAGCAAACACCCGTATAATAAGTATATAATTTTGCAAAAAAAATAAAAATAAATTTATAATCCAATTGGTGTTCTCACATTTTAAAAATTTAAAATATATTGACAAAAGCATTTGTTTTATTAGAAACTTTGAATCTCTGTGTGTGTTTTTTTATAGCAAAGCCACAGCGCGCTCTCTGCTGAGCCCAGGGACTAGAATCGAACCTTAATTTTAGCATTATAAATTCGTAGACATACGGCTGTACTAGCGGGGAGGCCTTGAATCTCTTCTTCCTAAAAATATTGTCAGTTTTTTTATATTGATTGTTCCTATATATTTCTAAAGGCTTGATGTTTTTATTAAAATATTGCCAACCTATCTACATCGCGAGGTTTAAATTTTACTTCAGATTTGTAAGAAGATAATCTGCAAAAAATACATAATTCTATTTTACTTTAAAAAACTGTTTCTTTCAACCTTAGTAATTTTATTAGAAGTTTTGAAATTACCTTAATGTCTTTCTCAGAACTTCCTTCAAAACAAATGCACTTTATTTTGGCTTTTTCGATGTGATTTTGATAAGTACTTGTTATATTGATTTGTTTGTTTGGTTTTGAATTTCGCGTACAGCTACACGAGAGCTATCTGTGCTAGCCGTCCCTAATTTAGCAGTGTAAAACTGCAGGGATGGTAACTAGTCATCACCACCCATCGCCAACTCTTGGGCTACTCTTTTACCAACGAATAGTAGGATTGACTGCAACATTATAACGCCCCCACCGCTGAAAGGGCAAGCATGTTTGGCGCGACGGGGATGCGAACCCGCGACCCGCAGACTACGAGTTGCACGCCTTAACACGCTTGGCCATGCCGGGCCGTTTTCGATGCTAGTATTTTTATCCAAATTTCAACACTTAAACATTTGTATTTTACCGCAACTTTGCCTTTCTCTTCCAAGAATGATATATCTGAATTCGATATTTGAACAAATAAATAAAAATAATATCATTTTACCTATATCCTGAGGCAATTGTGCTAGATATTTGATCAGCTTTATTTTGACTATCCAACCTATCAAAATACAACTGATTCGTTATTTTAAGGCCCGCCATGGCCAGGTGGTTGGGGCGCTCGGATCGAAATCTGAGGGTTGCGGGCTCAAATCACACAAACATGTTTGCCCTTTCAGCCGTAGGGGCGTTATAATTCCACAGTCAATTCTATTATTCGTTGGTAAAAGATTAGCCCAAGAGTTGGCGATGGGGGTCGATGACTAGTTGCTTTCCCTCTAGTCTTACACTGTTAAATTAGAGATTGCTAGCCCAGATAGCCCTCGTGTAGTTTTGCGCGAAATTCAAAAACAATCCCTACAATGTTGTGTTCATTTATCGAACGAGAAAAAAATAAAAAAAGCTGCCAAACAAAAAAAAATTAAGACATGTGTGCATTTATTCAGAATTTTCGAAATAACCAGTTTTGTACAGAAAGTCTTATGTAATCTGGCTAGTTGTTATACATACTTCATATTTCAACATGGATTTCGAGAAAAGCGTATATTGTCCACAGCCACTGTTCCTTTACCGTAGTACTCATCTGTTCTTCCAGTAATAAAAAACTAAAATCATAAAAATAAAATATGTAAATCCATAAAAGGTCTAACACAATATATTTTTGAATATTTAAGTTCAGACACGTTAAACCCAAATAAAGCGTGAGGTTCGAAGATTTCATCAAGAGAAAGTTAAAATCACTACTGTTGAAACATTCATTCTATTAAACATATCGAAACTATACGATGTGCTGGATTAAACAGTTTGTTCATATATGTGATTTTCTTCCTTTCTCATAGTAACTGTTAAATTACTACATATGTTCTTACCAAGAAAGTTTAATTTTCTCGTGCTTGTGTAAGTTAAGTGTACGATCTAAACTTATGGATTCTACTGTCTTTAAAACCAATACTATTTAAAAAGATTAAAATCTCAATAGTGCGTCTCTGTGAGATGTATATAGGTCAAACTTACCAGCCTTATAAACTATGAAAATAAACAGTATTAAAAACGATTTATAAGCTTAATTCGCATTTCTCTGTTAGGCCTAACCTACCTGTTGTACAATTTTTAAAAACAAACAGTATAAAAAAATTAAGTGTTACTCTCCTGTTATTGTGAGGTAAAAAATAACAAATATTGTTACAAAACTTACTCTAATCTTTCTAGCAGAGGTGTCGAGGTCAAACTTAAGGGTTTTCCAGCCATCACTACTTTCCTTTGTCAAATATATTTGTACTGTCTTACTGTCCTGACGATCTATATCAAGTCCTGCTGCTTCAGGTGGTCCATCAACGTAAATATCTACGGTAAAACAAGCTTTTCCGCGCCCATAGAGATCAAGCATTGGTGTCATCAATCGTCCGGATATATAACCTTCATCGGCATTTAGTTCGACTAATTTCATGACGTAGCCTAAAATGGTAAAAGAAAAATGGGATGAAAATCACAGCAATACAAGCACGATGAAAACTCTTTAGCTGAAAATAGATTAGTTATCATATTGTATCTGAGACCCAATCTTTAATTGTTTTAACTATGATTCGGTCAATGAGTCATGGCACGCCTAATTCTTGGTGTGTAATTAACTATGATTCGGTCAATGAGTCATGGCACGCCTAATTCTTGGTGTGTAATTAACTGTGATTCGGTCAATGAGTCATGGCAAGCCTAATTCTTGGTGTGTAATGACTTAAATAAAATTGATAAATGTTATATCTAGTTCACCCCGTAACTGTCGTTGTTCAAATAATAGATCATTCAAGTCCCAACCACCACTGTATCTGTTGGATACCAGCCGGTTTAATGGGCCCTGGTATTTCGCGAAAGGCCTCGTCGGCACTGAATATAACAAACACAGTGTGGTTGTCATATTATTACATTCTTCCGACTGGTTTAAACTAAGAGATTTATCCAATGTAAACCACTTGACGTGAAACATAATACACGGAAACTTGAGATATTTATTTGTTAATTTGTTTCGAGTACATAAGAATGTCGTGTAAAGTTAAGAAACATAGAACTTACGCATGTTTACACAAATTTAAATAGTTTGATAAAAATTAAGAGAAACGTTCTTTACACTCAAGATAAATATAAAATATTATTTATTTAAACCAACGTTTTGTCTTTACGGCTTCTTCAGGGTTAATATACATAACTGTTTTTATTTGTACGTTAACCCTGAAAAAGCCATAAAGAAGGAACATTGATTTAAATAACAGTATATTCTTCTATATTTATTTGGAATGTAAAAGTCCTTCTTTCTCAGCTTTTATCAAAACGTGATACTCCCTCCAGTATGCACTACAAATTTTGAAAGACAACAAAAAACAACTTTAAACTGTTATACACGACGTAAAAACTCACCTGTTCTTTTTCCGATTGTTTCGTATTTCCTTACAAATTTTCCACGCATGTTTTCTTGATTTTTAATTTTGCAATCATCATCCTCAAAGTCACAGACATAGTCTGGAACTTCTGGTGGAGGTGGACGGACTTCACCTGTAGTTTCGGTATGATTAGTTTCGTCGACAGGTGGCTTAATCTTGAATTATTACACAATAGAAATCCGGAATAAGAGAATAATACCTAACAACAAAGATTATGGACCGAGACGACTAAGATAAACTCATTATTTCACCAATCTAAATATTTGCAAATAATTAGTTGGATAAAATTAAGTAAAGAAACAGAACGAGTAAACACGGGCACAAAGTACGAGTCAGCCTATAGAGGCGCCCCCTTATATTTTTTGTCATGTTATTTTCAGTAAATAAATAAAACCAGCGGAAAGTTGACCCGGCATGGCCAGGTGAGTTAAGGCGTTCGACTCGTAATCTGAGGGTCGCGGGTTCGAATCTCTGTCACACTAAACATGCTCGCCTTTACAGCCGTGGGTGCGTTATAATATTACGGTCAATCCCACTACTCGTTAGTAAAAGAGTAGCCCAAGAGTTGGCGGTGGGTGATGATGACTGGCTTCCTTCCCTCTAGTCTTACCTGCTAAATTAGGGACAGCTAGCACAGATAGCCCTAGTGTAGCTTCAAAAAATTCAAAAAACAAAACAAACAAACTAGCGGAAAGAAATACTGGAGGAAGAGGTCTTGTGCACCTGACTCTCCTGGCTATTTAAAAAATTAAACACATCCAAATACCCACAAAGAATTGTTTGTTTGTTTTTTGAATTTTGCACAAAGCTACTCGAGGGCTATCCGTGCTAGCCGTCCCTAATTTAGTAGTGTAAGACTAGAGGGAAGGCAGCTAGTCATCACCACCCACCGCCAACTCTTGGGATACTCTTTTACCAACGAATAGTGGGATTGACCGTCACATTATAACGCCCCCACGGCTGAAAGGGCGAGCATGTTTGGCGCGACGGGGATGCAAACCCGCGACCCTTAGATTACGAGTCGCACGCCTTAACACGCTTGGCCATGCTGGGCCTTCCCACAAAGAAGAAGCAAAGCGGAAAAAAAATCACCGAAACGCTTTCTTTATATTTCAAACCTTTTTTAACGATGTATAATATCAATTTATTGTGATTTTTTTCATGTTTTTAAAGGTATATTTTTGTTGGGATCATTGTAAATAAAAAATAATCTAAGAAAATGAATATACCTACAATTAACATAAGAAGTTACTTACCAAAGCACTCGTATAGTCTGTTTACTCTCTTTACGTCGCTGGCACTAAATCCAGGCTTTCTCCACACTGGTCCAATAACTACACCCGCTTTCTTGGGTTTCACAGTATGTGAAACACCATCTTTTGAAAAGGCTGTCTCTCCATACAACATTACAGACTTATAATCAAAGCCTTCCTTCAGATAATTGTTCTCCCACGATTGAAGCTTGTCAAAAGCATATTCCAACCCTAATTTCAGATTGTTTTGAAAATTTCATATGTTAACAACAGCATATCAAATTAGACAACACAAAGGAAGATAGAAAGAGGAAAAATACAAAAAGCTTTTTTTGTTAACACTACAAACCCCTCTCAATCTTCATATGGTTTGTAATGTTAAAAAAACCATGAAGTTTGTGACTGTGTGAAATATTTTGTTTTTGTTTTGTATTTATGGTAAAACTACTTCAGCTTTAGAACTAATGACCAGAGAAGATACAGACAGTCAGCTGTACCATACCATTCACCATTCTTGCTGAGGGATTTCTGTCAATCTTATAAAGCACCTATGGCTTAAAATGCAAAGAATATATTGTATTCTGTGGATTCGGAGAAGCTCCGAAATTCATGGCCTACCCGCGATCTGAGTGTATAACAAACAATCTCTAAAGAAAATCTAATATAATGATGTAGAAATTTCTCAGCACTTTCAACAATGATGTGTTGAAATATTAGCCATTCCTAACCACAATTACACCTACTGTCTTTATAAGAAATCTGGTAGTTTATTAAATATCTTAAATAATGTTAATAAAAACTATAATAATCCAATTGTTTAAATTTTCTAGAGTCAAAAACAGTTCAAAAGGTAACATTTTAGATATACATATGTTCCACAATTCTGTGTAGTTGTTTGAGAAACTACTCCTCATTTGTATTTCCAATGTTCTAAAGTACAGAACATGTGGAATTTAGTTCTTAATTTGTTAAAGACGGTTAACGCATCATGAAAAAGATCATGTGGCTTCGGTTGGATTTTTATCTCAGCTGAGCTCTAATCATCTCTGGTTGTTTCGTTTTTGTACGAGTACACTGCACAACAAAGCCGCCAAGTTGCTATAACCAAATTCTTTGCACAAGTTGACAGTCTCTGTTTCTGTGATGGCATCGAAGGATTGTTTTCTGCTTTGGGTTGTGACCATGACCCGCAAGAGTGGCGTCTCTTTATTGATTCATCAATGTTAAGCCTCAAAGCTGTTCTGTTACACATTGTCAACGTTCACCCTTCAATACCTGTTGGCTATGCAGCACAAATGAAAGTAACCTACGAGAACATGGAAATGTTGCTAAAGCACATTAAGTACAACAAGTACAACTGGAATATCTATGGAGATCTGAAAGTCGTTGCTCTGTTACTGGGACTGCAGCTCGGCTATACAAAGTACTATTGTTTCCTCTCTGAATGGGACAGTCGTGCCAAAGAGTCGCACTATTCTAGACAGAGCTGGCCACTCCGTAAAAAGTTAGTTCCAGGACAGAAAAATGTGGCACATGAACTGCTTGTCGACCCAACAAAGATTTTTTTTGCCTCCTCTTCACATAAAATTGGGACTTATGAAGAATTTCGTGAAAGCAATGAACAAAGAAGGCGAAGGTTTTCATTATTTAAGACAGATGTTCCCAAGAATAACTGAGGCCAAGATCAAAGAGGGCATTTTTGTTGGCCCTCAGATTAGACATGTTATGAGTGACAAGCGATTCGAAAATCTGTTAGTTGGGCCGGAAAATTTTGCCTGGAAAGCGTTCAAAGACGTTGTTGACAATTTCCTTGGTAATTACAGAGCCCACATTACATTCAGCTGGTAGACAAACTTCTCAAAGCATACAAAACAATGAAGTGCAACATGTCACTCAAGATTAATTTCCTCTACTCACACTTGGACTTTTTCCCCGAAAATATCGGTGCTGCCAGTGACGAACACGGTGAAAGGTTTCACTAGGACATTGCTACAATGGAAAACGATATCAGGGCAACTGGAATCCGTCAATGTTTGTTGACTACTGTTGGACACTGTAACGTGATGCACCGGACATTGAATACAAACGAAAATCAGGAGCAAAACACTCTTAATTATGTTGAACTTAATAACGTATTAGAAAGATAAACGCAATTAAAAAACGTTATTGCCGGTAAACAGTTAACTGCCTATTTCTCAGAGTTCCTACATGATGAAGCAAAACCAAAACTATATTTGTGAGTACCCACCAGGTACTTGTCACAATCAGCAAAGCCTTTTCAGGAAGCAAAACTTTTCAAAAAAATTGTTGTGCAGTGTAATAGTTAAATTTATGTATATTCAACCAGCGATATGGTTCTATCACGTGGCGTTCCTGTTCATTTTGTTACTATTTTAAATCAACAGATATACTAAATTACTTGAAGATTTAAAAAAGCAAATCCAGTTATATTAAAATTTCTATATTAAGATATGATATTGAATCTTGTTAACAAGGCCTTAAACACACATTTTTAATCAATAAACGACACAGTTAAACCACTTTAATTCCTAATACATTTGAGAAAACAGACGAGAAATACTTTTTCATTCCTCATTTTTAGTGAATCTTTTCTTTTTGTAAATATTTCTGGCATTATATAAATATTTTATAATAAGCCAATAAGAAGTTTTATCATTTTCTAAAAGTAAAGTGTTTTTTGTTTAGATTTTTGTTGTTCTCCATACAAGAATCTCATTCCTAACCAGGCCCGGCATGGCCAGGTGGTTAGGGCGCTCGACTCGTAATTTGAGGGTCGCAGGTACGAATTCTGGTCACACCATGTATGCTCGCCATTTCAACTGTGGGAGCGTTATAATATGACTGTAAATCCCTGCCTTCCTTCTAGTCTTACACTGCTAAATTAGGGACGGCTAGTGCAGATAGCCCTCGTGTACCTTTGTGCGAAATTCAACGAACAAACAAACACTCCTAACCTGGCATAATATTATCCCAGAATATTTCAATGTATTCATCCCTATCAGCTCTGTTTTGCTCGTGCCAGAACCCCACGGCATGTCCCAGTTCGTGAACCACCAAACCTTTCCAATGACAACCTGATCCTAACGACAACTGCTGCATTCCACCCTGTCGGCCAACCATGGACCAACATCTATAAAAAAACACAGGTGAAGATTAGAACAAAAACGTATATATATATATAAATGTACTTTAAACAAGCTCAGCAGCAGTCATAAGCATCCCGAATCAAAACTACAGTTAGAATTGGTCAGTTTGAAAAAAACACATGTTCAATCATACACATAAATTCAAGGATTAATAAAACTATTACTTTCGTTTATAGTACTATAAGGGTATTTATATGTGCGTAATAGTAATGTTCCAAGCCGGTGTGTTTGATAGGCCTGGAATGGTCACGTGGATGAGACACTCGACTCGTAATCTTGGGGTCGCGGGTTCGAATCCCCGTCACACCAAACATGCTCGCCCTTTCAGCCGTGGGGGCATTATAACTTGACGGTAATCCCACTATTCGTTGGTAAAAGAGTAGCCAAAGAGTCGGCAGTAGGTAGTGATGACTAGATGCCTTCCCTCTAGTCTTACACTGCAAAATTAGAGACAGCTAGCGCATACAGCCCTCGTGTAGCTTTGTGTGAAATTCAAACCAAACCTTTGTTTTTAGTTGAGAATTTCAGTGAAAACGTTTATCAGTTTTTAATTACTATACAAAAGCCAAGCATTTTAAGACATACTCTGGCATTTCATGGTGAATGTTTTGCTAGAACGGCAAAAACTTTCCAGTTCTATTATAATGTATGTTAGTTGAACACTTAGATGATAGATGGCACTGTTTAATATACACCAGCAGTTCGACAGCAGTCCTTATAAAATAAAGTATGTGTAACGGAGAGTACTATACCATGAAACCACGACGTTTTAAAATCAACTTACCCGTTTAACCATTCAATCCTGACAAAATCTTTGGTTTCTCTGGTTCTCTCTACAAACTGAATGCAAGTTTTCTCATGGTACTCCTTCATACCATCAAGGATATTATTACGTATGTCATCTGAAAAGTAGATGTTTTTCATTCTCTTATTCTTTTACAAAATTCCTTTAAATTACTTTTCGAATCAGCTGAGAACAGAGTAGGAAAATATAATGCCATCTTGTATAAAACATACACAACATGGACAACGGAAAGAGTCTATAATAAAATGATAAATAGCTTCTACACCAATTATCACTTGAAATATTATCGACGTAATACATTCGCGATTCACGAACTTCAGAGAATATCTAAACTTTATCTAACTCATGATACTACTGTTTCTTTTATTAATTACAATAACGATTTTAATGCAATCGTAGATCGGATTTTTTCAAACAGGGGCAGACAAGGTATTCCAAGAGCTCTGCAAATGACGTCAAAACTTCATTAAAATGTTTTAAAATATGATTTATAAAATAACAAACTAATTTTATTTTATTTTAATCGAAATATTCAGTTTTAAAATATAGCTTTACATTTACATGGATTTTGTTTTCTAAGAAAAAGGTTTGGGAATCCGCAGAAAATAAAACAATAATAGGGTTTTAGGATTATTAAAGTTTGAAAATAGGTTTCGTACATATATGTAAGTTATCCTTTATAGTATATATTTAGATATATTAGAAAATCATTAACATTAAAAAGTTAAATATAAAGAGCTCTGTAGCGAAACTTTCATAGATATGAAGATCCTTCGGATGAAACATGGACAATAGTTTTGGTCTCGAATAGTTTTTGGTCCTCTTGTTTCTGTATAATCGTATAACACAAACGTTAAGTTTCGTTTAACTACTGTGTTACGTGTATTTTAAAATTAGGTACAAATTTGTGTTATTTATCTATTTTTATCTGGTCCTTTGTAGATATTGGATAAACAATGAATTACGTTCATGACTTATTTTTGTAAAAATGGGAGAGAGATAAAACAAGCATTTCCATTACTCAATTGACTCGGGTACCATAACTCACCAACTGAGGGCGCTAATTCATAATAGACAATTCCACCAGGCCACAGTAAAGTAGGATCAACGATGGCATTACGATCCTGTTATGAGATAAATAAATATATGATATACAAATAAAATATGTCTTCATAACCATACCTACGATATGTTAACCAATGAATTTTTATGTATCAGTCCATGAAAGCACAAACTAATGAAACATACAACTAACACAATTTGATAAACGTAGTACATTCAGTATCAGCAGGACAATTTCAAATTCATCTACAGCACAAAGCAAGATTTCCATATCAGATCCTATCATTGTAATATTAAGAAAATCGCAGTGTATTTAACATAGTATTAAACATGGTAACACAATGTCCATCTTTTAGTTAACAGGACAAAATTATCTTTAATATCGTGAAATTGTATTTAGTTATAATATCCATGCTATAGGAAACTTATCTTCAGCAGTGAAACAAAACCGAAACGTTCAGTAAAGAGTCAGTAATAAAGTGACTCACACAAGACACGTGGTAGTGTGTTTTGCGGCCAAAACGACCTGCAGAGCAATCTGTGTGTTATTAATAGAAGTGACAGTTTAGAAATTTTCCATTTTATGTAGTTCGCACTTCGGTGATATAAACTATCTCATATAGTAGAGCGGATATGCTCTACTGGACCCTTACTTCACATATCACATTTCAAGGCAATCCATTACGAGATTCAAAATCTCCCATTTTGATTGAATTTTTTTCTCTTTTCTTTGCACTGAAAGTACGGAAATGTACTTGATAGAAACACATACTAAGCTTTTATGGATTTTTATTCAAATGTGGTGCATTGATAGATGTATAGAACCTGGAATTAAGTGTCAAATATGGTCTAATATAACCCACATGTGCAAAGTTATTCAACAAAAACCGTCAATTTTCACCAAAATTTTTGTGCATGTCTGTGCAAAACGTTGAGTGAGCTATCGGTCTAACAATCTTATTGCAGCTTCATCTAAAAGTGAAGATGGATAATTTGTACCTTATTGTCATTCGTGTTAAAGACGGCTGATTAAGAGGCAAAACTATGAGGTGGAATGACATGCAGATGCATAAGTATTGATTAGGCCTAGCAAACAATATTAGCAGTTGTTAGCTCAAGTTTCCAAAATAATCATGTGGGTGAATCGTTATTATTTATTATTGTTTGCCATCTTTTACGTAGAGTTTGCGTTACGTTACGTTGTATGAAATTATCGTATTTAAAGAGCGTTTAAGCGTGATTACTGTAAATAATGATGTTTGATTAGTCTATACTAGTTGCATGAGGGCGATGACAAGAAACTGTTGATCTAGTTTTCATGACGTTACTATTAAAGGAAGTGATTAACACTGTTTCAGAAAGAAACACGACCACCATGTATTTTAAAGAACCTGGTTGCTTCTATAAAGCACAAATTTGTTTCGAATAATAGGTTTGCGATCCTCAAACTATTGTTCGCTATTATCGAGTGTCACTCTCTTACTTGCTATGATTTGTTGGAGTACATTAACAAAAAGAATCATGATTACATAATACGTTACAGTTTTTTTTCCAGTTTCACCCAAGGTAAAATTGAAAGTAAGATCTGTGATGTAGAAATCTATTGTTTTCTGTGATTGGCCGCACCATCTGCTGTGGACTTCAGTTTTGCCTACAGAAGGCTCAGAAGCAAAGCATGGGCTAGCAAATCAAAGAAATACAGTTAAACCTCTTATAACAGTGATGTGTATAAAACATTAATAGTCATTTTACGTCTTTTCAATCACCAATAAATAACCTAAAAAATTTAGGTATTTGAATAATGTTAGAGTTTGTGCCTACCTCAGTATTTTATATTATACTTTAGACCAAGTATTTTATGACTACATATATATGTTATCAAAAGTAAAATTGAAGAAAAATTTGAAGCATAGCGACCTAATGTGAAATAACGATTTAGACACGAGCTCTAACATTATTCAAATACCCAAATTACTTTACATTACTTTATTGGTAATTGAAAAGGGCTTGAAAACACCATTAAAAAGTCATGATATCTACTCAAAAACATCTTAGGTGTGAAAAAGGTGTGGCCGAGAAAAGATTGAATGTGCGACTTAAAGGAATGAAATAAAAAGTGGCGACCAAACTGGTAGCTACACCTATAGCAGTGGTAGAAATTTACAAGAGGTTCGATTTCCCTCGATGGACTCAGCAGATAGCCCGATGTGGCTTTGCTACAATACAACAGAAACAGGAATTTTACTCTAAATATACATTTATTAGTTAGCCAGGGTATTTATTTTTGTTTACTTTCCATCGTGCCACAAGTTAAAAACATAAATTTCTTATCATTGCTATAAATGTAGCTGCCAGTTTGGCCACCTATTGTGATTTCATTCCTTTAAGTCTCACGCTTAATCCATCCCTCCGTTTTTTTTGTGTTTTATTTTTTGTTTTGGCCGCACCTTTTTCCACACTTAAGATGTTTTTGGTTAGATTATAAGCTATACTTCCAATAAGATAAAGGTTTCCTAGATTATTCTAATGTTCAGAAACATTGAATAGTAGGTTAGATGGATGATCGAAGGAAGAGACAGACACTTACCCGTGCATAGCTATAAAGGCAGATAAACAAGTAAACAGTTTGATATAATATTTGACAGACAGACAAATAAATATGTAGGAAAACGACATGGTGTATAGTACTTGTTCTAATGTTTTTGCTCTGTAATACTTGAACTTCAAGACACATTTAAAAGCGTGTTTCATGCCTCGTTGATATGGTTTAAAGGGTCAAATGCCATCCCTAATGCTTAATCGAGAATTTATAAACTAATATAGCTTGTTTCCTACTCTCTGTAATTTCTACATGTTCCTGAAATCATGCTGAATAATTTAAGTCAAATAGCTGAAAAGCAGAGGCGAAGCCGTTTAGTTTTTATTTCAACAATCACTCCAAATATTAGCTAGTTCCACGCTCTTGCATGTTTATTAAACGACGAATATCGTATAATATAAAGAAACGTTAATACTAGAAGGTGTAAAGTGAAATTGTTGAGAGAGTATGTTAATCACGAAGGAAAGAATTTCGATATCACTTACAACATAGGGATTCACACCTGCAATGTCACCTTCGAATAGATCTAAAATATAAATAAACAATATTTACCCTACAGCTTTCACCGTTGCGTTTACTTGAATGTTTTCGTCGTTGCATGAAAAACAATACGGTAAGACAAACCATAAAAACTCATACAATTATCAGGTAAAAAATAAATAGATACTTTAATTATTATTCCAGGAAAACAAATGAAATTAAAATTAGAAATGTATATATATACAAACGTAATAACTTTTCAGTATTTTATAACAAGTCATATTTAACATATTTTTCGTAGTACCGAAAATAGACGTTTAGTGCCCTAAGCCTATAGATGTTCAACTGAGCCACTGTGTGGCTCCCAATTTTGCCAACGCTGAAGTTAACAACAAAACGAACGTCAAGGACACATATTGTTACAATGCCAAATTTCAAAGAACTAATTAAAATTTCAAACTAATAATTATTAAATTTGTAAAATATGTATATTTATATACGGAATTAACTAAAAATTTCTAAGCGAGTCAAACATGATAATTGTTATTCCTGCAAAAATATGAACTAATTTTCAAATGTTCGAAGAGAAAGAAGAATAAATGGCTTCATAACATTAGTTTTTGAAGCATTATATACGATGTATTCTCATGCATTTCTTCAGAATAAAATATAATCTAAATGTTGAATTTTAAACTTTCTTATGATTTAAGTTTATTAACACTTACTTTGAACGAAATAATTTTAAAAATCGAAACCTGAGCCTCGTTTATCGATATTTAGCCTTCTGGTGGAATTTGTATGTGTATTGAAGAAACTAACATAGTTTTCGCCTCTGCAGAGATAAATAATCAACAGTCATTGGAAAAATGTAAATACGTGGATTTACAACAGTTTTCAAGAACACATTCTTGAAAGTTTTATTATCAATTTTCTTGCTGTTAAATGGTGGGTGGGCCCCCTTCTTACAAGTAGATAGGCCAGGACCTGTTGCTCTCTTTCTCCCGTTTCAGCCGATTATGCTCAGAATAAGAATAAATGAGGTTAACTATAAGAATGTTGGCAACAATTCATAAATAACGCAAGCATCACAAACCAGAGTACCATTCCAATATCTTGAAACCTTTCCTGAGTTTGTGATTACAACTAGAAAAGCATATAGTTTTAAAAAAGTATTTAGTGGTGACACAGAACGTATTTTTATTGATAAAAGAAAAATACATGAATTTAAAACCTACCTCATGTATCCCCAACCTGTTTATTACGTGTTTATGATTTTGCTTTTACTGGCTATAGAATGATAAGTTATAAGTTGTTAATAACACCATTCTTTCTATAATTATTAAAATTACATTGACCACTATCTCTCGATTTAAATATTTCACTAGAGTATTTAATATGTTCAAAACATAATAACATTAATTATACACATCTTAAACCGGAGTATTATAATTGAAATTTGTTTTTTTTTTAACTTATCGTTATAAATTAATTGCTAGAATTATCAAAAGATTGTGTTTACCTTCATGGTACAGTGGGCTATCTCCAAGACTCCTCAGTGATTCTAAGGGAAAAAATCCTAAATATTTCAAGATAACTTCTGGATGTTGCTGAACATAAAATTATGGTTTTAAGAGCACTTTTCGTTTTGATATAGCTTCATTAAATAATGTCAATGTATTATTTCCTTTCCTTACACAAATCTTTAAAATTAGGCATACGAAAAGCAAACTGCTTGACGAAAATACATTTGTTCGCCAGTATTTACTATATTAAATAATTTTTATTTAAAATCTTAGATTATCATATATAAAAGAAAACTAAGCAAACCAAAATGACTGAACTCACCAAATTTTAAAATATCTTATTTGTATATATTATACTTACTGATTATTGGAGAGGCCCTGGCCCCAGTGATAATCAGCAGTGTCAAAAACCTAAACATGTTCAGAAGTCGTATTGTTAGCTGAAAATTTTAATTTATATTAGGTGTTGAAAAATGTGCAAATCTATTTATCTTAAGGTTCTATCTTCCATATGTCTAGTCCAGTGGGAAATGCTTTATCACTATGTATCATGAATTCCTATCAACACGTCAGAAATTCACTTTTTCATTACTTTGTGTATCCTGTTTGATTATAAACAGCTATCCCAGTGCTTCAAGATAAATTCCAGATGTTTCTAAACGCGAAAATATGAAATAACCATGCTTGTCATTTCGATAAGGAAAAAAAAAAAAAACGTATTGAGAGAAAAATTCTACATCGGAAATTAGCAACTGTTTAGTGGCGTGTTTAATCGTTCCATTTTTAGAATCAAGATTAGAAGGTTAGAAATAAAAATGTAACTTAATTTTTTTATTAGAAAGAGCAAAATAACTTACAATAAAAGTAATATACGGTATGAAAGATTTAAATTCTTAAAATACTTATAATAATAAAGCTTGTTGTTATTACTTCGAAAGCTCAGGCAGTACTTCTACACACAGCTGAGGGAGAAAACATCTAGATATTGTAATTATTCAGGAAATAATTTAAAGACAGTTGCAAACATTTATATATACACAATCGTTTCAAGTTAAGGTTTTTAATGCCAAAATTTATACAAAATAAGAATAATGTGAAAAATATCTTCTTTATTCAATTTAGTACAAAGCTCACGAGGGTTATCTGTGCTGTTCCCAGTTCTTATTGTTAAACTAGAAGAAAGGCGACTAGTTAACATCCTCTACTGTCAATTTCGTCACACCAAACATGCTCGTCGTGGGGACGTTATAACGTTACGGTAAATCTCACTATTCATTGGTATAAAGAGTAGCTCAAGAGTTGGCGGTGGTGGTGATGACTAACTGCTTTCCCTCTAGTCTTACACTGCTAAATTAGGTACGAGTAGCGCAGATAGCCCTCGTGCAGCTTTGTGCGAAATTCGAAAAAGAAACAAAACAAAACCCTTGTCAAGTCGAACAGCAGGATTTGGTCGTCACCACGGTCCTAAAGTTTGGAGTGTTTTTGGTGAGAACAAGACGTGAGACAGGTAGCTCTAGACCCGCAGTCAGGCACTCCATGAGATATCATAATGATTATATATATATATACGAGGGCTGTTCAAAAAATACGCGGACTGACGTCATAAAACAAAATGTACTTTATTTAGAAGTTACAGGTCTGGAACCCCTTCAAAGTACTCTCCTCCCCAACGCACACACTTATCCCAACGGTGTTTCCACTTGTTGAAACAGTCCTGGTACGCTTCTTTTGTAATGTTCTCCAACTCCTTCGTCGCATTTGCCTTAATCTCGGGAATCGTCTCAAATCTTCTTCCTTTCAAGGGTCTTTTGAATTTGGGGAACAAGAAAATATCTCAAGGAGCAAGGTCAGGTAAGTAGGGGGGTGGGGAAGAACAGTGATCGAGTGTTTGGCCAAAAACTCACGAGTTCTGAGGCACAAATTTCGCAGCAACGCGGTGCATCTTCAATTTTTCGGTCAAAATCTCGTAACAAGATCCAACTGATATCCCACACTCTTCAGCAAGCTTCCTGACAGTCAGACGTCGATTTGCCCGCACCAGGGTGTTGATTTTGTCGACGTGTGGATCGTCAGTTGACGTGGAAGGACGTCCAGGACGCTCATCATCTTCAATGGACTGTCGACCATCCTTAAAACGTTCATGCCACTTGAAACATGCCGTACGCTTCATAGCAACATCACCGTAAGCTGTGTTAAGCATAGCAAAAGTTACAGTCGCAGAGTTTCCAAGTTTAACACAAAAGTTCACAGTGAGTCGTTGCTCCTTCAGGTCATTCATTCTGAAATCCGCCAAACGAAAAAATCGCACTTCACTTAAAACCGCGTAGCTAATACACAAATGAAGATATCTGCAATCGGAAAATGGCGTCGTAATCAGCTGATCTTTCGAACCTAGCGACACCAAGCGGATTCCCCTGGAACCAACTGGAGCCGCGCAATTCAAACAGTCCGCGTATTTTTTGAACAGCCCTCGTATATACATATACACCACGGGTACATTTGTATCGGACAAAAGGCTTGTGTGTTACAGCTGGAAAGAGTGAAAGTGGACATCCTATGCCCACGTTTCTAGCATTACTTTTTAAATTCAGCATTAACGACTAACAGAAAAGTTTGCGACAAAGTCAACTACCTTAAAGTTCACAATGGATTTTCACTTAGATTTTAATATAATTGCCGTGAAAAAATAATATTTAATGCATACAAAAATATTCAATATATTTCGTAAACTCTTATACCAATGATAGGTGAACCGTTTAAAAATGCACTTGGTAACTAGCTATAATATTTGGGTTTGTTTCCTATTAAAACTTATATTATTAAAAAGCTATGGCATTATACTTTATGAAATGCACTAATCGTCTTACCAAATAAAATCACTAAAAACAAATCGAGTTTTGTACTATATAGACAATAAGTAGATCTAGTAAAAGGTTTTACACCTCTCTGTTATGTACAGAATTTTTTATAGCTTTTGCTTCAATAATTTAAGTTTTTACAGTATAACATTTTATGCTGTGATACAGTGACTTTGATTCAGGTTTTGTTTGAAAATTAATCAACAAAATTCCAAATTAGTAAATACACTTTATTAATTCTTAACATTACAGATTTTAATATAATTTTCTTGATCACTCATAACATAAAGAAGGTTAGACAAAAAAAATCTTTGTAAACTCTCTTTGAGAATTTAGCGAAAAAAATGTATCCGAGTCTTAAACAACGAGTATTTTTTCTTAAATAAGTTAAGCACGGTTGTATGTGGTAATATTTTTTTCAGTTCCATTATTCCTAAGAACATTTTATTGGTCCTAAATTTTATGACATTGATATTTAATAGGAATTTTTTTATCTTTTATGAAGCAGATTACCAATAACTTTTTAATTTAAATTTAATAATTTTATTTGGTAAAAATTAGAAAAAATTAAAGTAATAAAATTATTATATATTTATAAAATAAACATACAACACCTACATCATTCTGAGAGTAAGTGTTGTATTGGTGTTACAAAATATTAAAAAAAACTGTGTGCTATTCTTGAGCATTCATAGGCAGCATGACTAGATTTCATATAAAGTTGTGATGATAACACTTAATTAGGCTTATATGACGAGCCTGCAGTAAACATTCTCAGTAGAAAAAAACTTCACAGTTCTTCAAAACTACCATTTCCGTAAACGAAATATGCATTTTAAAACTATGAAACTAAACGTAGCAGTCACAATAAACTGTTTACAGTTGAACTTCAGTGGTTTAAAACATGAAAAAATCGTCATGGCAGTCAAAGTAGGAATAGCGGCATAATATAAGAACAACAGTAGCTTTCACTGTTTTCACAGTGAGTATGTTTGTGTGTGTGTGTGTGTGTGTGTTCATTAAGGATTTTAAATGTTTACAAGATAAATCTATATGTACAATATTGAGTTTGTAAGCCAAGTCAGGTTGCAGACATTAATACATACTACATGTTACTGTTGTGAAAGATAAACCACCTTAATCTATAAACAAAATCTTGTTTAGTAGAACAAGGTCTTGTAAGTGACTTCATATGAAAAGCACAGAAATCTATATTAGACTAAACACCGACACATGAAAAAAGTCAAACAATAGATACATATATTAACAGACTAAATCAAGGCCAAAAAATGTTTACAATAGTAACAAACCAGTACTACTTTTTCCTAGAAGACGACACACAAACAAACCATTTATAGAACAAAAATTAAAAATGGTACTTGTTCTTTAAAATAATACATTAAGCACAATTGTTTTGTGCTTGTCATTTAAAATACACTAATACGTTGCAAGGTTATTTTCAGGTACAGACAGTAACATAAATCAGTGAAGTACCGTATTGATAAAAACAAAGAAACAAATCAATCACTCATATATATACATATATCATAGCATATAAAAACATGGTCCACAAACAATAATGACCACATGGTCTAACTTTTATTGTCTAACTTTTATCTTCACTTATAGAATCTTGCTATTTTTAACCTTCACAAAGATATGGATACATAGATTCTACTTAAATTGTTATTTACATCTGGAGATAATTTCTTACAACATGAAATTATCATGCTGAACAGCACAATTCTGTAATACTATGACTGTTTTAAATGAACAAGGTTAACAAAGTTTGAAAGATAATATACAGATTGTACATGATTATTAAACAGTTTTATACAGTTTCTCTTGTTTCCAAAAAAAGAAAAAAATACAGATTTGGAAACCTTAAAAGTTAAGACATTGATAAACATATGCATTCAGTAAAATTAAACTAAGGTTTTTATCTTACTATCAAAAATCTTTAGATGCAAAACTTAAATGTACTTAACAGAGAATAGTAGACCTTTAAATTTTTTAAACTAATCAATCTGTTCAACTAGTAATTTACAACTCTACTTATAATTATCTTAAGATGGTATTTTTAGAAATTATTGTTTAAACAAATAATATTTTCTGTGTAAATCAACCTTCTTTATTTATTACATATATCAAAAGAAATTCAGAAGACTAGAGCAAAATTCTGGATTCAGCAAAGCATCAGAATAATAAAAATTACAGTTTTTATTATACTTAATAAAGAAAGAAAGGGCATATTAAACCATGAACTTGCAGTACTATTAAAAATTGGACTAGAAACATACAATAAAGACAAAATGATCATTTCTTTACATAACCAAACCTGGTTTTTATCCATTTCTACTTCAATAAAGGTAAGTACTTTTCACAGCTCATTTTTTACATACACTGTACACAATGATAAGATGTAAGTACACACATGGCTAAAGCACCAAATAAACACAAAAAAGTGCACTTAAAGCATGTATTCTTGTTACTTTAGCAAGTAAAAATACTGCAGATACTCTATACAAATACTACTGCAAATAAATCATGAAATAAAGAAACCAATTACTGAGCTCTTGAACCTGAAGTAAAGTATATGAATTAATTTATGAATTTTTAGCATACTTGCTAATAGAAACATTGGTGCTTAATGTTTATTATGGAGTACAAACATACTAACTGATTAATAATTGCTATGTTACAACACATAGTACCAAGGTGTATGTGTATAAATGCACTATCACAAAATAAAGAATTCAAAACACCTCAATGACATAACCAACTTCCTATTGTCATGGGTCCAATATTTCATGATGCTTAAAACTAATGGTATGTTTAAGTAAGAGGTACCATGAAAAGTCTAAAATTTATCTTGATTGTTCTTATATTTCCTTTTATACTTATGAAAACACTTCATACATTTATTTTAGTATTTTAATAACTTCCAATTTTCATATTGGATAATATTTTTTTAAAAAGAGGAGTTTTACAAGTATTCATACTTTTAGCATCTTTCGTACCACACTTGTGGCCACAGGTCTCACACGATTAACACACTGTATCATAAAAAAACAAACCAACTAACAACTTCTATAGACTGTGATTAATGTAGTCTCATCACCAAACATATGTGAACAGCAACATTATCATGTACAGTTAGAGGTTGTGCATCCCCAGATTTTTCTTGTGATTATTTTGCTGACCTTTGAATTAATAAATACTAAATGATCTACATAAAAAAGTTAATACACTAGCATGTGCAAGTGTAGGAATAACACAAGCATTATACTGAAGAGACAAATAGATTTATCAGTATTATGTTTTTGTATGCACCTCTGAAGTACAGATTTGGGCCTTTTGTTCAAGTAGCAAGTAAATGTTAATTGGTAGCAAGATCACACTCAACATATTCTTAGTAACATTCAATGAATAGAGAGTATGTGCACTTTCAAATCTCCGTGTATCTTCAAGTAAATTTGAACTCCTAGGCGAAAGCGATAAAAAAAAGACAAAACATCACATTTAATAAGAGTATAATTGCCATAATTATTAATATTATTGGATACAAAAATAAAAAAAATAAATAAAGGCCACATGATAGCTTTGGAAAAAAAATGCATTTAAACTAAATGAAAACGACTGAAAATGTTAATGGATATTATTGTTTGTAGGAACAATGGTGAACTGAATAAATTAAAAACAAAAAGGAGAGAAAAACTTTCATCATTATTTCATTCCTTATAACTATGATTCTAATAAATGTTCACACCAGTTTACATCCATAAATAATAATGACAAGGGGTTTATGTGTTTTATTTGCAAATAATAAAACAAAAATATTGCAGCTGGGCCTTTTTTTTTTATTAAATAGCCAAAAACTTTTAAGGCCTTGATACACCAAAATTAGCAAATAAATACATGCCAATTAATGGCTTATTATTTTTTTTTGTTATGTACTGTGGTTTTCTCCCTGTGGCCCAGACTGTGAGGATTTTGCATTAGTGGATATAACAGAATTATCTGTGCTAAGTGATGACATTTCAGATGATTCTACTGAGTAAAAGTCAAGGTCTGTTTCTCCAAAGTCTTCTAAATATCCTTCCCTGACTGCTCTGTGTTTTGTGGACTCGTCTGAACATTTGTTTGCTGTACACGTCTTACTACTGAAGCTTCTGTCTTTTTCGCTGTGTTCCCCAGAAGTTTTGGTAAAAAGTTGTCTACTTCTGACACTGTCTACTACATCTAGAAGATTTTTAGCATCTACAGCTAGGACATGGGCAGCAGATAACATTCCTTTACGGAACTCTGCATCAAGTGTTGTTCGGCTATACTTGTGGGCCTGCTTCATAGCATGAATCAAATTTTCCATGTCTTTACTTAGAACTCGATGAGCCATCGTTACCTGGAAGACAAAGAATTGGTTTAAAATAAATACAATAATTTAACCAGTAAACAAGATCTTGTAAAGTAAGAAAAGTTTATCAATTACTTCAGTTTAAACATATAATTTTCACCTGAAGACTATGGCAATTTCCAATAAAATTAAATCCATAAATTCTTAACCAATTAGTAGTATAAAAGTTAAAACAACTTTTTCAAGTGACAAAATTAGTTTTTAGAGTTTGGTCATCATTGAGATACCACTGAAGATTTGATGGATTTAAGAATACTTGAGTAATTTTCAAATTGCAATAAATACTCTGTTAAGAGTAATGCTTCTAGTGAGCCCCAGAAAGGAAGACTAAATCATATTATCATATCACAGTTGCACTTAAGACATAGAGCCAGTAAGCCTAAAGAAACACACATAAGTGATCATTAAAGCTGTGTAAACAAAAAGAAGACAAGATTATTAAATCACAGCTGCACTTATGACAGGAAACCAGTAATCCTGAATAAATAAATATAAATTATCATTGAAGTTGTGCATACAGAAACAAGCCTAGACATGATTACTGCAGCACAGCTGCACTTATGACAGGAAACCAGTAATCCTGAACAAACATGTGACACTTACATCTTTTCGTGATGATGAGGGAAAGGTTGGAAAGAACTGATCCACACTCCGCAGTAAACTCTTCAGCTCTTTTCCCACATTCTAAAAACAATACTTATTTTATATACAGTCAGACATAACAGTGCTGTTTTAGTAACATTTTTACTGCGATAAAGTGAACTTTGAAATCATTTTTGAATATCTTATTTTTGTTACAATAACTTATCAAAACTTAAGAGATAATACTTTTCTATAAAGAATTCATAAATGAAAGTCCAATTTGTGTTTTAAAAATTACAATAACATGTTTTTTAATCATTGAAAGTAAGAGCTAAATTCTATGGTGATGTTAATTAAAAGAAAAACTTTGAAAATTTGGTTTATTTCACAGATAATTTTCTATGTTCCTTTTTTTTATGAGCACAAATTGTGATGTATTAAGCTTTGCTTTGGAGATATTTTTTGTTTACTTTGTGTTTTGATGAGCAAAAAAAGTGGTTAGTTTTTCTTTTCTCTGCACAATGTGAAATTCTAAAGCCATAATTACTGAAAGATTCATTGAATCATCCCTCATTAGACTGGAAATTTACTTAAAAACCTTGATTAACACTTAAAGAACAATGTCTGATCCTTACTTTGACAAGTTCTAAGTACTTGGAAACCTTTTCCTGCTGAACGCCTTGTGCTAAACACATTACTGAATGAACCACTCGTGTGGTGCATTCATAAACTTAGTCTCCTGTTCTGTCAAGGTTCACATTTGTTGCTATTTCAAATTTCTTTGTTTCATCCTGTTAACCGCACATGAAATCAGGATAAAAAAAGTTTATACACATGTAGGATATATAAATTATAAGCAGGATCAAATTAAGTGAACATGAAACAAATTAAATCACCATTGTAACTTGCTTGTAAAGAATAAGTGTCAATGTTTGTCTTTTTAAATAACTGATGCACCTGACTGAGTGGGTTTGGCATATTTCCTCTACACTCTAAATATGTCAATAATTACACTTGGTAACAGGTTATCAACTCAAACTCTGTACACTGCAATGCAGATTGTGTCTCACATTTACATCAACAGCTATTTTCAATAGAATAAAAAATTAGTGTCCCATCATTACAGATCACTTGTTTAAAAAATGAGAAAAAAACAGTTTAAAATTAACAATAAAGTATAATGTATTCATAAGTAAGTAAGTATGGTGTAGGTATTAAAACTTTAACTAAAATAAAGTACATTAAAACGTTTTGGTCTTTGCAGGTCATCTTCAGGTTACAAAATAGAGTTTGCAACGTGAAGTAATTTTTCATCATATGAATAAAGTATAATATTAAATACCTAGTATTTAATATTTACATTACAGAAGCTACAGAATAAACATATGTTTAACCACTTCTCACCACTGTCACGGACACAACAGGTCCAGGCTCTGCTGTTTCTTTTGACTCTCTGAAATGTGGAGAGCCAGATGAATCTAAATGACAAAATAAATGATGAACTGTAAAATACTGATTAAAAAAGCTGACAACAAACAATAATGTCAATGGTGTAGCACTATTATTTACCTTAATAGATAAAATTAGTTCTCCAATATAAGGGTATTGTTTTTCAGAACATTAACAGTTGCAAGAGGTTTGTTACATTTATCAATACAAATGTATACTGTTAATAATAAAATGATCTATTGCAGTGAAGAAACATTCTTTTGAAGTTTTTAGATACTATCTATATAGCTAAAAACCAAATATTGGTAAACATATCCTTATTCTTAGTTCAACCATTTTACAAGTTGTTAAAAACTGTATTCATTATAAAATGTAAAACATTTTATAAGTCTCTACAAAATATTTTCAGAAAAAATAGTTTGAATATAATTGGATATTTTCAAGTTTTTACAAATTAGATAATGCTACAATATTATTTACATCAAACGACTAGACAATTAAATTAGTTAAGTTTCTTAAACTGAGAACCAGTACACTGCTTACTGACCAGCATCAGAGACACCTGTTGCATAACTAGGGGAGCTGAGAGCTCCATCTGTGTCCCAACTATCAGTATCAGAGCCATGAGAACGGTCACTACAAGATATCCGCTGCCTAGGGTACTGGAACATGAAAACTACATGTGAATTATTCTCTTAGTTTCTGTGAAATTTTTAACACTTGCCAAACACATTTAATGAATATCCCAGAAAGTATTCCAGCTTCTTCAGTAGATCATTAATCTCAATGTATTTTAGTAAATTAGACATACGTTTTTTACATTGAAAAAGTTATTTAAAGGTTAAATTGAACTGTGAGACAACAATAATATTAAATGTGCAAACTGTTAAGGAAGATAGATGAGTAATGTCAATCATATAGTTGAGGTTTTATACATTTTTTACTTTACAAATCTTCAAAGCTATCTTTGCGATTAAGGGTTCTGATAATCAGTTGAAACTGGTAATACCAGTCTGGTTCAAGGTCAAATAAATGGTTATAGTTCAGCAGTAAGAAACATTAAACCATCTTACCTGTACAGATTTCTTGCTCTGGCTAGGAGAATCTGGATAAGTGTCTACAGCAAAGGTGTTAGCTGGAGAAGCAGCAGCTACATAAGACCAGGCAGGAGGGATATTGTCAAGATTCTCCCGAAACAGATCAGCTAGCACTTCTGGGGTTTGAGCTACGATGTATGTTGAAGGTGCCACAGATCCTGGAGATGTGGCACTACTCAACTTTCTTGGAGACTAAAGAAAATAAATCAGTTACAGAATAAAAATAAGATATAATTTTTTGTTGGTGTTAGTAAAGTAAGAAAAAGAATAATTTAGTTATAAGATTTCTTAGTATCAAAAATTGTATCCAAACGTTTTCATGAAAAGAAATGTAATTTTTACAAAGCATAATGATTATAAATGATTCTATGGAAGAGTGAATGGTAAAGATACCATCATTTGTTTTTCAAATGTGGGAACACAATCATAAGATAAACTTTTGAATTGTTATAATAATTTTGATATTAAGTATGTTAATGAATTATTATAATAAAACCAAATCTGTTGTTGACTTACAACTATAGAAGTGCAATGCAGTTTTAATTCTTATAATATATTAAAAGTTTTACCTTTGATGATGATTCATCTGATCCTGAGGAACCTAAAAATATGAAGAAAAATATTTCAAAAATCATTTTGAAACTTTGTTTTTTAAAAAAGCTGAAATACAATGGAGTTTGTGAAATTATTTTTAAACATATTTCATTCAATCTCAAAATGTAAGACAGAAAAACTTGGAAGAATTAATTAAACATTTCTATTCAAAAAATTTGAAATATAGTGCAATCTGTGATATTTATTTTGTTTAATCTCAAAATAAGGATATTACAAGGACTTGTAAACAAAAACAAGAACTGACTTAATCCTTTCACAGTAGATCTAAACTATTATCTAACAAAAGCCTATGAGTGTCTGCTTATAACAAGCAAACTGTGGACTGAGGGTCATAAAATGTGGCATGTATCCTTAGGATCCCCCTGAGGGACTGACACATGGTGGAATATTGTTCATACCTGTGGGCCCGTGTGTCATCCTCATGCATGGAACAGGCATGTCTGATAGTAAATAGATCAATAAAGGGATTACATATAATACTTTATTCTAAGATCTTCTTTCCTCGTGTCTTTAAAGAAAATACAGACAATATACATTAAAAGATACGTTCTTGATTATTTAAACAGTTCCTTACCCCACGATAAAGCCTGTATCTTCCTGTTATCTCTTCTTTTCATTTCTTCTTGTTGCTTCTGTTCTTCACCAAGGTTTTCACTTAAAAAGAAAAAAAAATCACTGGTGAACATAACAATGTTACAATAAACAAAACTACCAATATCTTTTTTTGTTAAAACATTACTTTCTTGTTGCAAGTAGCTATACGAATATATAAATATTTGAAAGATATGACCTGAAGGTGTCTTTCTCCACAGAATGAAATAATAAGCTTACTATTATACAATAAAAAAGTTTTAAACTAGTGTGTTTCTCTAGTAGTAAGTATGCATATATGATAATGTTGTATCCCTTTACGGTGTATAACAACAGTAATAATAATGATGAACATTAGAAAGTGTCCAACAATAATATGGAATGGGTGTCAAATTTAAAGTATAAAGACAGGTGTTCAATGCTAAGAACAATTAAAATAAGAAATATTTTATCTTAAAGAAAAGCCACTACCTTACATATCAATACTTTATAACACCCATTTTTAATGTTCAGGGTTTATCTTGTTAACGAGTTACATATTTCTCAGTGTAAGTATGGTGTTATTAATAATTAATATTGAAGAGTGGACTTAAAAATTACAAATTAATGACAATAAGTTAGCAAAAAAAGATTTATGGCAATATAGAAATATATATAATAATTGCAAATACGTTACTTAGCAATGTAGAGGATCTAAAAAACTTAACTGGGAAAAGGAATTTACCATAATATATGTTTGATGTATTGAAAACTGGGTCTGGCAGAAGGTTCATAAGCCCAACATTTAGACATCAGGCTGTATAAGTGAGGTGGACAGTTAGGTGGGAGGGGAAGCCTTTCTCCATTCTCTATTTTTCGAATGACATCACTGTTTTTTATTCCTTGAAATGGCTTCACTCCCATCATTAGGATTTCCCACATGCAAACTCCTAAGGAGTAAATACAAAATACAGACTCAAGTTCTTAAAAATGCCACTATTAGTTCTACATTTAAATTCTATGTTTGTTTATTTTTTTAAGCTGAATCACTGATGTCTAATAATTTGCTAGTTATTTATCCATTAAGTATACCTACAAGGATACATTTAATATACAGAAAATGCAGAGAATCAAATTTAAACCTATAAACTGTGTTAAATCCCAGATGAGAAATGTTAACAAAATATATTTCAACAAAAATATTTTACAATAGCCATCTTAGTATTGTCCTATCTAAATTCAAATTGATAGACTAGAGTGAATATAACTAGTCAATAGTATCTGCTACCAACTCTTGTTTTACCCAGTAAATTGATTTGGCCATCTCTCTTTTCCTGAATTTCATATCTCCAAAGGGTGAAGTGTGTGTTTTTAGTATTGAAATGTTAAATATTAAAATTTGTATTCATAATATATGCATTCCCAGCCCACAAATGCATTAAAATATTTCATTCTGGAACAAAAAAAAATCATCACAGAAACTGTCATTAGTCACAACCTCAGCACTGTAAAACCAAAATTGATAAATATTTTTTTTGTTACAAGTACATTTAGATCAAAACTCTTTGAATTATCTTACTGTCACACGTATTTTGTGGTTAAAATACAATATTTTAATCTTTAGATTCTTCACTTAAACATTTTAATAATTTCATCTTCAAAAGTTTCAGGATACAGACTAAATGTTCTGGTATTACAAAGTTTAATAAATATAAAGAGATACAAAGAAAACATTTATTTAGTAATCAGAATTTGGAACATCTATCTCAGCATTTCCCAACCCTTTTACACAAGGCAATCCTATACACAGTCTACAATTTCCAGGCACCCCTAATGTTTTATAGCCTAGGTAACATAGATGTAGCCAGGAGGGGTTACAGATATAACAAAATTTTTGATAAAACTTTTGAAACACCTCTGGAGAAAATTTGAGGCACTTTGTTTGAGAAACACCAATCTACCTTTTATCAGAACCACCTGAGGAAATTAAGAAACTAAAGATTTTTATAAAAGGTTTTTCCTAGTTTACTTCCACATCAAGATATGCCATTCCTTCATTTCTCTCAGAAAATAATTTCTAATTATTTTGTACAATTTTTTTTTTTCCTAATTTTGGACTTCATCACTAAAATATATTATTCCTTCACTTCTAATGCAAAATTTGTTTATCTTGTAAAAGACCAGATGTTCCTTTACCAAACATCCAAACATCACTGGCTGTTGTGAAGCGCTGAAAATTGATGGATTCTGGAGCCATCCATTTGATAGGAAGTTTTCCTTTACTAGCTTTGTAGTAATGGTCCTCAATCCAGCGTGATAAGCCAAAATCAGCAAGTTTGATACAGTCATGTGATGTCACAAGGACGTTCCTGGCAGCTATGTCTCTAAAGAATCACAAAAACAGTTATTTAAGTTAACAGCCAAAATAATAAATGTTTCTAATTTTACTACTTACAAGATATGGGCTTTTGAAATAGTTTAAAGACAGCATAACTATAATCCTCAAGAACAATTCAAAACAAAACTTTCTTAATATTTTCTATTCTTTATTACACAAAGTAAATTCTATGTAAATCATTAACCTAGATTAAGAAGCTCCTCTATATTTGTATTTCTAGCATATCAATGACCTGTTCAAACCAACTTATTTTACTCCTCTAGATGCTATAATATCATATTCACAATAACTTCCATAAAAAAATGGTTTGGTTTGCTTTGAATTTTGCACAAAGCTACTCTAGGGCTATCTGAATAGCCATTCCTAATTTAGCAGTGTAAGAATAGAGGGAAGGCAACTAGTCATCACCACCCACTGCCAACTCTTGGACTACTCTTTTCCCAATGAATAGTGGAATTGACTGTCATATTATAATGCCCCCATGGCTGAAAAGGTGAGCATGTCTGGTGTGATGGGGTTCAAACCCTCAGACTAAGAGTCGAGCCCTAACCACCTGGTTATGCCAGGCCACCAAATAAAAATGAAAACCAACAATAAATGAACAATGTAATTTTCATGAAAAGTTTCAATGATCTCATATTAAAAAGACAATCTAAAGATCAAGATATACTCAGTTATGTGTGATGGGTGCTAATACTACATTTACTAATTTCACAATAAATTTTCAAAACTGAAAAATATGTTTAAAGTAATAAGGTTTACACTATCCTAGGAATCTACAACAAACAGTCTCGAAAGTTATATATTATAAACTACACACACACACAGTTGATTATCTTATAACTAGTTACTTCCCTCCTAAAGACGTTTTCAAATATTATTTAAAATTTAAAATGTCTTAACTCAGTAAGATTCCTAACTGGAGACAAAACATAATTTTCTGCTCTGCAAAAAAAAACACAAACTTCTAATCTACATAGACCAAACATATTTAGGTTTAAAATTAATACTTTGAACATATAAAAAATGCTTGCATCTTGCTTTAATTTCATCTTAGCTATGAAGAAACGTTTTCTTATTCTATTGAGAGAAAAGAGTAGCTACAAGTTGATAATCTTACTTCTAAATAAACTTTACTTTCTGGATAGGAAAGAGCTATAAGTTACATTGGCAATCTTAACTGCAAACACTTCTTTACTTTCTAGGTAAGAAAGAATAGCTATAATTTGATAATCTTACCTGTGTACAAACTTTTTACTTTCTAGATAGGAAAGAGCAGTGCTAAGTTGATATGAATATAGAACTAGGGTAGCCAAGTCCAGCTTATCTTTTTTATTTTGAAGATATGATCGCATCTGTTAAAAATACACAATATTCTAATTACGTAGCAAAGTTTAATTCAAGCCATAAGTTTTGTGATTTATACAATTTTGTTTCCATGACAATTATCTATATATATTCACACAAAATTTAAAAACTGCACCAGATAAATAAAAGCTGAAAAAATGAAGTTTCAAATGTCAATGCAACATTCCAGTTTAAAATCTCTGTAAAGGTATATAAACCAACATATATACATATTTTAGGTGTTTTAACAAGACTGTTTGCCATTTCTTATAACTTAATCTTTGTGTTGGGGATAAAATCATAAAGAATCTGCAATATCTCTATTTTAAAATAAATCTTAGTATATTATAGAATTATTTTATTATTTAATCTCTCTAGTTTTAGGCACAGAATCAAGTTTCATTTTTTTGACAGAATAATTCATTGAAGTTAGTTTGGAAAGTTGAACTACACAAACATTTTTAATGTAAAAAAACAGGAAACAGAACACACCTGCCCATACTTAGCAAGCTCCATAACAATCATACTTGGAGATGGTGAGCAAACACCAATTAGTTTGATAATATGTGGGTGGTCAAACTGCTGCATAACATCTGTAGAAAGGTGTAAAAAACTGTTACTAACCACAGTCCTCAGTGAATGTTATTTGGTCTTTAAAGTTCATTTCAAGAAAAATAGTTTATTCAGTCCAGAGTCCAAACATTTACAACATTAATAATTTTACAGTTTAAGATTCTTAATGGTAACAAAGGAGTTTCTACAATCATCTTAGATTCAAGCATGCAACATTATTGGTGACTAAATATATTAAAGAGGCACACAGTAGGCCTAACTGAATTATATACATTAATTGAAATTAAGTAGTCTTACAAAATAAAAGAAATGTTATATATATATATATATATGTATGTATATAAGTTTTAAAACAGTCTAATTATGACATTATTTACTTCCATGTTTAGTATACTTTATTCTTGTGTGTCTTGTTAAATCACTTTTATTTGTATTTACCATGTAAGAAAAATTGGACCTTATGAAAATATGATAATTTACTATTAGACAGCACCTGCAAGATTAATAATTTAATTGTATTCATTTCAAGATTACAACACATAAAATTTGATAAATAACACTACAACAATAATTAAAACAATTTGGTCAATACTATAAAAATAAGTCTTTCATCTTTCTAACTTAGTTATTTGAAACTGGTTAAAAATACAAATAGAATTCTTAACTTTACATTGTGACTTCTGGAAATTATGAAACAGAGAACATTTATCATAGTAACAGCCTCTGCACTCATATTACATTGCTATAATTTAGGGTCAAAACTACAATGCTGTTTCGTGCCATCATGTCTAAATCTATATCTAACTTTATATTTTCAAATAGGTAGCATTGAATGTTCTTGTTATATTATTACAATAATTGTTAACAATTTAAATATCTGTTTTATATTTGTTTAAATTTTATATTTCCACAATACAGTTGGATAGTTTAAAAAATAGAACATTTAACTTGACAGGATTCTAGTTTGGTATCAATATAACATTGGTACTCTCCTCACAAATTTCTGAACCCTCCTTGTAAAATTTCTCGATGACTTTTAAAATCCCTGCTAAATGTCTGGAATCTCCAGTCTTTCACTACAATTTATTAATTCTTTTTCAGTACTAGATTTTTGACTTGTATTTTTACAGTTGTTTATCTTTAGTTTGTTTCACTATTGTTTATATTACATTATCTCATATTGTGATGTAAACATTAAAAAAATGTCAAACACAGAGAGAACTCATATTTATTAGTTATCAGGTGACATATTTTCCATTTTAAGTATCAAGACCATGGACCAAATTGCCCTCTTAAAATATAAAAAATGTCAGATCTAGCTTTAAGTCCATTCCCCACTGGTACGGCAGTAAGTCTACAAATTTACACTGATAAAATCAGGGGTTCAATTCCCCTCAGCAGATACCCTGATATGGTTTTACTATAAGAAAACACAAACAAAATATTTCAAAATATGTTACTTAAAAAAACAACACAGAATTAATTAAAAAAATGTGTTGCATACATGTATATGTGCATAAAAAGAAATCTCTACACCACTTTACTTACATGCTTCTTCCAAAAATTTCTCACGGATACTGGGGTCACTCTCTGGCTTACACGTTTTGATAGCCACTGGTATCAGGTCACCCTCCTAAAATATTACAAATAAAAAAATTTTCAAGTGACTACAAGAGTTTTAAACAATACGAGTAGTGACAGATGTGCATTAATACACACACAAGTTAAACTAGTAAGTGGAGTAGCAGGTACTACACCAGGATTCAAACAGTACAACACAAGCTAATGGAAATCAACTTTAGTGATAAGTAATGAAGTATGTAAAGTTTACTTTTTTGTGCAAAGACCAGTTGTTATTTAATGTATGGCAAAATAACTGCTAAAAAAACTAATACAAAAGTAATTATTATTATTTTTTTGCCAAACATCATGATATCTGTAATTTCCTTCTCAGGGTTAATCAATAAAGTCATGACTAAGCTAAATAACTATTCAACAGAAAGCCAGATTCCCTTTCAATCAGAAGAATACACGATAAAACTTAACCGATCTTTCTTATGTATAATTTTGGAATTTTTAGACTTAGAATTCAGTGTATAATGTTAGTTCTAACACACAGATTATCTGTCAATTTGATACTCAGATAACACTGATTGCAAACATTGCACTTTTGATTTATATTTTTGTAGAAAAGCAAGCAGTAAAAGAAGAAAATGTAACGTTTCTTCTGCTGCCTAGAAAATTTAAAACAGGAATTTCATGTTGACTGTGTGCACTGCTTATTTCTGTACTCATTTTCTGGAATAAAGTGAGATAGAACTGGTGTCCTTCCCAATGAAAAAAATATTTAAACTACTTGGCTAATAAACCATAGCAGTCATTACAATTATTTTTTTTTTCTTATTACAGCATTACCAAGGCTATCTGGTGCTGTCCATAATTTCGAACTGTCAACCAGAGAAGGGTAATCAACTCTTTGGTTACACTTTCACTAACAAATAGTGGTACTGAACATCACATTACAATTGTAACTGCAACTTAGAGGGTGCCAGCTTTTGATCCCATGATTTGAAGATTTTGAGTAAAGTGCCCTAACCTCCAGGTTATTACAATAAAAGTTAAATTTCCTATTACTCTAGAGTTACTTAAACTAGAGAATACTGATGACAGACACACTAACAAATTTTCTTACTCTTTAGTAATAATACATTTAGTTTATATAAAAATTCATTTTTATTTACAATTTCTTTTTTGATGTTTTAAGGCTGTAAAATTTGTCCCATAATATCACTATATATTTACTTATAACTTTCAAATACACAGTTAGGTTCATGTTAACTTACAGTATTATATGAACATACTTTACTTCTACTAAAGCATGTAACATACTATGTATGCTACCTAACAATACATACATACAATCAACCTTAAGAACATATGCTTCCAACTAAAGTAAAAAAAAGAAAAAGAGAAACAAAACTGAACACTAATATTTTTTTAAAAATTAAGGAATTCTTAGTGATTTACTAAATACATGGAACACAGGAAGTATGGTATTAAATTTATACTTTACAAGTTTCTATTGATGTTTGAATGTTTAAAGTCTTAATCGAGTAACAAATAAAACTGAACAAAACAGATATTTCACCTACAAAATTCAGAAATGTACATACAGCAAAAAACTGTGCAGAAAGTTAAACATTTTTCATAGTTAAGAAGCATTTCTACAAAAATATTAATCAGTCATTAATGTTATAAAAAGTGCAAGACCAAACTGCTTTGATAATTTGCCACATGAACAACATTTTAATACATATATTCATGTTTTCTTCTGGTGTGAAATGTAGAAGTATGCTGATGCTTCGTACCTACAGTAAATTACCAAGGTGGATGGTTAAAACTCTATAAGGTGAAAAATAGCAGTTCACCATATAAGTTCTCTCGAACAAAATAATTTTCAGTTGTATGATTTTCAATATACTTAAAATATATCATCACAGAATTTTAATACACAAATGCTTTGCAAACTTTAAACAATGTTGCTTAATATAAAGATGAACTACTTGAGTATTCTCACCTCTGTCCGAAATGTACCCTGATGTACATCTCCAAACTGACCCTCCCCAATAATGTCATTAAAAGTGACCTGAGACTGACATATCTCATAATCCTGACCTATCAGAAAATAAGAGTTTAAGATTTTTTTAATAATACATATCGAGATAATCTAATGTTTCTTTTCCATCTAAATTAAGCAGACACTTTTAAAAACTTATCAGTTTCTTACATCTTAGAAAGCCTTCAAATAAATAATCAACTATTAGACATGATTTAAAATCTTTGCTATATATGTATTATTGTACTTTCAACTCCTTAATAAGGAAAAAAAAAGAGAAATAAATATTCTACCAACAGGTGTTGAATAATCTCCTTCATCTTCATTAACTTCAGCGTAATCTGAAAAAATAAAAGTTGTTCAACTGTTGATAAAATAACTTTCTTAAGTTTGATTGAATCGTTTAAAGACTATACTAAGTCCTATTATATCATGCTCAGTTGATTTTGGCATATCATATTGAGTTAGCTACACTATAGATAATTCTTTTATATCATGTTCAGTTGATTTGGGCATCTCGTATTAAGTTAACTACACTACAGATAATTCTATTACATTTTGTTCACTTAATTATAATATAAATCATTCCTTTATATCATGTTCAGTTGATTCTGATATATCAAGTTAACTGTACTATAATTCATTCTATTATATCATGCTCAGTTGATTTTTGTATATCATATTCAGTTCATTATAATATAAACCATTCTTTTATATCATGCTCACTTGATTCTGATATATCACTTTCAGTTAATTGTACTACAGTTCATCCTATTAGATCATATTCAGTTGATTCCAGTACATAATATTCAGTTTATTCTGGAATACCATATTTAGTTTTTATTATAGTTCCTGCTACAATATCATGTCAACTGATTCTGATAACCATATTCACTTGGCTTTATTATAATTCATACTACTACAGCACAATTGTATGACTTAAATATGTCACTGTTAATTGTACTTCATTTTACTACACCACAGTTGTCTGATTCTGATACGCTACAGTTAGCTAACTTTATAACAGTTTATTTTACTGTATCATATTTCATTGATTTTGATATCTTCAAAAACACATTTTGTTATGAGGATACCCCTCATATTTAAATCAAGTAAATATAGGTTACTTTACATGTCAAAAAAACATTTTATTAAAAGGATACTTTACTATTTGAGCACTGAAAGACACAGATGATCTTACCTTATGTCTAGTATCACTTTTTTTGCAGAGCTGAGTGATAATATTCTAGCAACTAGATTTTTAAGAAACATTACAAGTAGTATACTTACTCAGAAAAGTCATAATATATACACAAAATGCAAGCACATTCCTAATGACCAAAAGATAAGCACACTGTCTAACAATTCTAATGTAAATAGTCTCTGTGTATAAGTTTTAATGTTAAAAAAAATTTTTTTATGGTGCTTTCCCAGTTTAACTGGCATTTATATAACATGACATTGGTAGCTTCAGTTTAGTATATGCTCTTATTTTTACATAACAAACAGGTATTTCTTTAATATATCTCAATTACCATAAGTAATGTGAAGTAAAATGTAAACCAAAGATACTTTATATTAAATCACATATCCTTAAATTAAGTGAACTAAGACTTAAACCAAAAAATATCAATAGTCATGTATTAATTAGTTATGTGAAGTGAGATTTAAACCAGGGTGAGTTAAAAAAATCATTATACCTACACACATAGAGTCAGAAGCCATGCCTGATTTTCTGTTATACAGAAATTCATTTTAGTGACCCATTTCTATATCTATATTTTTGAAACAGCTTTCAACCATGTTATTGTTCAAGACTGGTTATAAAGAGAAGCAAATAACACATACTGAAACTGAAACTTCAGTTTATTCCATATGTGTTAAAACCCCAGCAGTTGAAAATGAAGCATGCTCACCTAATTTAACAAAAAGGTAATATGAAGGTTGTACCTGACAAGTGTAACCCAGTCAGAACAAGTTCTTCATCCTCATATGGATTTACAGTATGATAAGAGTTACCATTTTATCTTTATTCTTAGTTTGTTAAATCTAAACATAAAACTAAATCTAGGTTTATATTAATACCAAACTTCCTTTGCCTTTATTATGGCTTCAAATGGTAGTTAGTTTTACTGTAAGCTTCTAGTTGGTAAGTAACTACAAATATATATGCATACATCCTATATAGTTATACAATTCAAAAAACATAATATTTAGCACATTTTACTTGTAATTCAATACACTTTTATTCAAAATATAATCACATGTCAATAAAAAAACAAACGAATAAACTGCCCTACCTGATAGACTAGAGTTGAACTGATAATCACTGGGGGAAGCAGCAAAAGAAAGTGGCCTTCCTGGTGAGCTTCCTCTGATAAGAATAATAATAAATTAAATTTTAGTGCAAAGATACTACAATAAAACAAATCAGTTTTTTAAATTTTCACATATACATACTTGTGTATTTTATACATTATCATGTTTTGCAAAATTGATAGTTAAAAGATGGAACACAGTGATAAAAAGTTCAATGGGTAATTTGCTTGTAAAATGTAGAAGAGGAAAAATGATTCTTAGTGTGGTTTTCTATTTGATGGCCATGATGGAGAACTCTCAGTGGGTTGTATGTAGTGGCCATAATGGGGAACCCTTGGTGGTGTTTATATGTTGGCCATGATGAAGAACTCTCAGTGGTGATTATATGTTGGCTATGATGGGTAGCTTTTATGACTGGTTATTTTATACTGGACAATTATGATTGGAATATGGATGGATCCCACAAACTGCTATTAGGCACTTCTTTTGTCCCTTTGTTTCTGATGCTGAAGGTTTTAGTTGTTCAAGAACCTGAAACAGACTTATGGAGGTTTAGAAACATCATTCTCTCATGTCTTCCAATTCAGGTGATCATCTAATCTATTTTCTTTTTAATTGTTTTCTACTTAGTCTGTCTTTTAAAAAATGTATCATTTATGCTTTTTAACCTTTTAAGGTCTTCACACTAAAGTTAAATATCAGAGGTTCATGTGTATAAAAGCTAAAAACCAATTAGCCTAAAGAATCAAAAAGTTAATTGTACAACAGCAAACACACTGATTTTCAATCTTCAGTACTTAATCATAGAAACTACAGCAGGTAATGAAAAATACACAAACCTATAAGAAAGGTAGTTAACAGAAAAACATTCATCCTCCCAGCAGAAAATATAATTAATGAACACCTTATGGACCACAAAATTACACTATGTAACACAAATTTTGTTCCTGGATAGTATGTGTTATTTCTTAATTGTTTATGTTGCAAAAGTACAGAAAATGGCCATTATTCCCTTCAAACTTTGCTTTTGTGACCTGGATAATGAAATTTAGAAATTAATCTATTTCATATGTAAAAACAGGCAAATGTGCACGTTTTCATTTACATAAGGTCTGAATAAAACAACATATGAATCAAGATTTACATGTATTTATACTAAAGTTGTACAGAAATGAACAAAAATGTTTAGAAGTGAGTAGTTTTTTGAGATTTGCGACTGTAATGTAAATCACCTTCATGTATCAGCCCCCAAATAGTCTCCCATCAGGTTTTTGTTATACGCTCTCAGCTCACAAAAGCAAAGTTTGAAGAGAAAAATAGGTCTTTTCCATTTACTTTAGGCATAAGCAATTGGGAAATAACACTTTCTGTCCAGGAACAAGAAAAAGTAAATATTTTGTTACATAGTGTTATTGATTGTCCCTTTCCAACAGAAGCCTCTCAATATCTCCAAGGTAATGTTAATGTAATATAAACAGCTCAATCATGTAAAATATTAAATAAAGTACAAAAACTATTACACTTTGAGTTGAAATTGTAAATTAAAGAAACAAACTTTGTCTTAATTATCAAATTTTTTTTACAGTAACTAATTATTATCATGGTTTCAAGATAATTATTTTGCACACACACATACGAAACAGCACAATTCTGTAAAGCTAATTTTTACATCAACAATAACTTACCACTGGTGTACCACGTTTCCTACATGAAATGGATTACATACCTAGAAACGTCATATTTCTCCTCCATCATTTTCTTTATAATTTGAAACCAAAAAGGTAAGTGTAGACTGTTAAGGCAATAGCCTAACCAAAATTGAAAACCAAGCTAAATTTGCATGCCAGGCCATATTTAGTGATATGCTTGCTTTTCAGTTAGTAAATTCATGCTTACTCCAAATTAGCCTTAAATTAAAAAGTTATTTGTATTTTTAACCTTGAATGATTTCTTATATGCATATTGGCTAATAGCCAATTCAGAAAGCCATGGGCTTCAGGTATATTCTTTCTTAATTTTGAATTACTGACCAGATGGAAGGCAGCCAGTGCTGTTAGGCAATGACACCATTACTAGTATGACTTAATTAAAGGAGTTACTTTTTTTAGTAACATCCAAAGTCATGACACTTCTTTTCAAATTTAGTAAATTTTTTGATAACATCATTAAATTTTTGTCAAAACAGTGCAATAGTAATTACTTTTTAAATTCACCAATATTATAGTCAACTAATATATTTAAAAATATAAAACTAATAAAAATTAACAGCTAAAAATATTTGGTTAACTCATAAACAATAATTAATAAACTAATAAAAAATAACCAAAAATATAATAAGTAACAGACTTTTAAAATAGTAGTGATATTGGAACAACAGCAGAGGACTAAGGTATTGCACATGTGTTCCCGCTTAAATATGTTTTATCTTGTTCAAGCATGTTTCAGTTGAGCTTTGAATTTGTAGACTTCTAGTAATGGCTGTTACACTAACAAAGGATGCTTCTGGTATGCATTTTCTGTCAGTTGTTTTGTAAGTTATCAAAAAGGAGGTTACGTGCAGCACTATGTGATATGAAAGTGGCAGCAGTGCAAACAAAACTCCACATAATCCATGGCTATATCTAGACAAATACTTTAAGTTTATTGGAAGAAGCAGTGGTGGCAATTTATCATACAAATGCTTTCTTCACTTTCCTTTAAACGAAATGTTCAGTGTGAACAGTAGATCAGTAAGCAACTTTAGAGCATGTGTCTGTAAAAAAGTTCTATGTTGCTAAGGGACTTGACTCTAGGGCAAAACAAAGTGCAGAATGAAAAAAACAGTGACAACAGGTGAAGGCATCGACAACATGCCTACAAATCTTGCAATTGATCATGAAGAGAAAAAAACAGTGGCTTCTAATGTTTGGATAGAGTTCCTGAGTGTCTTAACAAGAGTTGAATGGGCTAAGGTTGGAATTTGTAGTTTCAGAGTTTTGACAAGTAACTACAGCTAATAAAAATAGCCTTTTCATGTACCAACTATCAGTAGTCAAGACTGTTGCTACAACTGCTGGAGTTGCAGAAACAAGTAGTGAAATAACAAATCATATTTAATTTTTTTAGTTTCTCACATCTTTTAAACTATACAATGTAAGAGATTTGCTTTTCACTTCTAACTTAGCAAAACCAATATTTTATTAGACTGTCATAATATATACTAAAATTAATTTCTAAATACTAGAGTTAACCTGTTTTGTTATTAAAAGTAGATTTAGAAACTAAAGGACTATTATTATATTTCTGGGCCTATGTAGGAGTCACTGTGCATTGGATAAATGAGGGTACACTGGAATATACGCACACAGTTAATACCTGCCATCATAAAAATGGATGTCATACCTATAATCTCTTTGGAAAAGGCACTACAAGCAGTGCTTGTTGAATACTGCATCCAGAACTAAACTGTAAAAACTGCACCAGATAATGGAAGTAACTTCGTCAAGGCTTTCAGGTTAGAAGAAAATTTTAAAATCACATGAATTGGCCAATATATTTAAATAACTGCATACATAAAAGCAAGAACTTTTACTCAGGTGAGTTGTGACTGCATTTTCCATGGTTAGCCCACTGCCTCCATGGAATGAGTTCCATTTGTGAAGTTACACTTGTGTTGACCAATTAGCAAGAAGCTTCAGAATATCACTATAATAATACATCATTAGAGAGATAGAGAGATAACAATTTGTATTACACAAACATGAGTGTGAGAATAAATTAATGAATGAAGTGAGAAATGAAGTAATGTGAGGAGGGAAGATATATATACTCATACTCACATAATTATCTGTCTCATGTCTGGGAGTATTTTCTTAATAAAATCATTTGATGCAAGCCAGAATATGATACTAACCAGACCCTTTGTCATTGTTGAGAGGTTAATATAGTTACAACAGAAAGTATTGGTACCCCTGTATTGTGAGTAGTTTTTTCATTATAACATAAAAAGTATCATGATTAGGATAATGAAAGTAAGGTATAATGTATATATCACACTAACACACATCTACATAAATTTTTATGTAAATTGAACAACAAATAAACTGTTTATAAACAAATAACCAAACATAGGAGGGGCAGAAAGTGTTTGTGTGTCTACTTTAATGTACATTTGTGTAGCCTCTCAGGTGAATAACTTGGTGCAATTTCTCCTCATAGCCCTCCATGATTGTTTGATAGTACTCCAAGGTATTTTCTTCCATTTTTCTTTACAGAAGGCCTCCAACTCTTGCTAGGTTTTTGGATGATGCTGATGAACCCTGGTCTTCAAGTGATGCCAAACGTTTTTAATTGGGTTGAGATCGGGTGACTGCAATTGCCCTCCAGAATGCTTATATGGCTCCTCTGGATTGCACATATTTCGATGTGTGCTTCGGGTCATTGTCAAGCTGGAAGATCCAATGACGCCCAAGCCACAAGTTCCGAGCAGCATTCTTGATATAAGTGCCTAATATATCAATGTACTCTTCTTTTTTCATAATTCCGTTGACTCGATGAAGGCTGCCTACACCAGCAAAGCTGAAGGAACCCCATAGCATGATCGAGCCACCTCTGTGTTTAACTGTAGGGACGGTGTTCTTTGGAAGGTTTTGTTCCCCCTTCTTACAGAAAATATAGCAAACATCATTGTGGCCGAAAAGCTCGATTTTAGTCTCATCTGACCAAAGAATACTCTTTCAATAGGTAAAGGGTTTATCTACATGCTTTCTTGAATACCTTAATCGTGCTTCTAAATGAACAGGCTTTAAATATGGAGTTCTATGAGGACGGCATGCTTTGAACCCAGAAGAGCGTAACATGTTCTTAATTGTAGAGGTGCTTACTTCAAGTTTCCCTTACCAGTTTCTGTATGTCATTATGTGTTAAATGAGGGTTCCTACTAACTTCTCTGAGAACCTTCCTCTTAGTTCTCTTTGGAATTTTGGTGGGGCGTCCGAACGAGGGAGGTTAGCAGTTGATCCTATAAACTTAAACTTGGAAATTATGCTTTGAACAGCAGATTTCAGCACATTAAACAATACCGGAAAGAGACACATGAGACTTGTATTTTACAATAATTCGGTTTTTTAAGTCACTGGACAGTTATTTCCTATTTTCCATGATGACCAAGCAGATAATGATGGAAATGAAGCTAAATTGCCAGAAGTACATTTTTTGCTGGATAAATTCCAATGATTATGAACCCAGTGTCTAGTTCTGGAATGGTATAATGCAGTTGATTCGCCAAACTACACAAAATTTTTATGGGAATATCAGATTTTTAACACGTTCTGAACTGTAGAAACACTTTCTGCTCCTCCTATTTTTGGTTATTTGTTTACAAACAGTTTATTTGTCGTTTAATTTACATAAAACTTTATGTGGATGTGTGTTAGTATAATATTTATAATATATTTTACTTCTATTAGCCTACTCATGATACATTTTATGTTATAAGCAAAAAAACCACTCGGGACGCAGGGGTACGAACATTTTCTGTCGTAACTGTATAAGCACAACATTCAATACATATACATACATGTATATATATATATATACAAACACACACACATATACCCATACACATATAAACACACAAAAGAAACACATCCAACTATGAGTGACATAATATTAATAGTAATAAATAGGGAGATACTTGATTATTCCTTGTCTAACTTGTTGGAATTAAATGTTTGATGTTCTAAACTATGCAGAGAAGTTAATATCTGGAATTGAGTTAAGTGACCAAGTGCTTGAGTTTTATATCAACTGGACATTTTGTGACTGAATCCTGCTGAAAAAGATTTTATTTTGGAATGCATTCAAGTCATAAGACTTATTATTAGAGCACTTGACATCTTGAAGTGTGATAATGAAGCATTTACAGGACTACTGATTCCAACAGTGCTTGTTTGTCCAGCTAAAATGTGAGACTGAACAATAAGCAGTTGTAAATTTGTACAATATAGTTGAAATATTAATTCAAAGCATAGATAACAATTCAACCCTTTCTGCATGTTTTCATCCTAGCTTTAAGCTCTACTGGCTCCCAGAAAATTGGAAGGAACAAATACAATAAAAAAAAATTATTGCAACATATCAAGGTGTGAGATTTAAGTTTCAGTAGACTAATAAATGTATTACAGTGTTTCAATATATGTAGTCTAATCTGTAGTACATAAACAACTGTATTGAATATTAAATACTTTTCTTCTTTTGATTGATTGAAGAATACAATATATCCTTTTTGACATAAAAATGTTCATGTGTACCTCACATGGCTAGAAATTTGTCAAATGTGGTTACTTTGCCAAAATCTGATATTTTGTTTGTTTATATCTCCATCAAATGGTAACTGATGTTGTGGGAAATGGGTTAGCTCACTTACATTCTTTGGTCAAATAACAAATTTACAGCTCTTTGAAGTAATTACTTTATAACTGACAACATCAGCATACTGTTAAGAAATATACAAAGTGTAAATATATGTGTGAAGAAACGTAATTTAATTATTTTCAGTGAAAACAAAATCTTATTGACATTTAACACTTAAGACTAATATAAGGAAAAGTTACTGTTACAATTTATTTTAATAAAAAAAATTACCTGTAACCTGGTAATTCTTCACCTGAAATGAAAACATACTTTAAGTTAATACAATTAGAATTTTTTAAAAGAATTAGTCATTAACAAGTAATAATTAATTCTGAAAGAAAAATTATGCTCATAATTACATAATAAAATAATAAACATAAAAAGTAGATTTAAATAGATAATAAAAGAAATGAATATATCTTAAGTATAAAAACCACATGTGTGTGAAAAGCATGTTATAAATAAAGACTATGTTCTGCTTAATCAAAACAGTTATATTTTCATTGAAGTTCAGGGTTTCAAAAATTTTGGTTTTAATAATTAGAACCAGACAATTAACTTAGTTAACCAATACAGTCAATTACCCATGATTAATGTCCTATACATTATATCAATCAAAATCATGATTAGATTGATTAACATGGTTCAAATAATCAAAATTAGTTTTTTTTTTTAATATTATTGTTTGTTGTTATTTCATGTAAATAAGACATTACTGTTATAATTTTTAATTATTATGTGTGATTAACTGAAGTTTTTTCACCTTTACTGGCTAGTCTCATGACTTAGAAAAATAATCAAATAATTAAACTTCACATTTGTGATTACTACTCATTTCAATAATTTCAGTAACAGAAGTAGTAAGTGAAAATACACTTAAATAATAAGTCTGATAATTAATTGAATAGTTCTATTAGTGACTGATATGAATTATTCATAGTATTGAAAGTGGTTCACTTAATCATAGTTTTTCACACGTAACTGTGTTTTACTTAAAGTAGACAAACATTTCATCTCAAAATCCTGGCCAAACCAGTATTAATAAAATATACTGTAAACGATATTTGCAGTAGACGTTTGTTTCAAGACAGTGAAAGCTAATAAAATGCTCATTTTCAATGTAGAATTTCTTATGTTGTTTTCAAAAACAAGGCTTATCTTTCTCAAAACTAGTTGACAATATTAAAATACTTCTTTAAGCATTTTTGTCTCTCCCTGTAGCATTATTTTATTTAAAACCTGGTTATCTATATTTCTTCAATGTAAAAATACTTGTATAACATCACACCTGAAGTGAGAATTATAGGGTACAAAGTGCTGTACACACACTTGTCTAAAGTTTATATTATTGTTATATATATAAATAACAAATTATTGGTTGTTATTTCATCTAAAAATGAAGTGTAAGGGCCTTAAAGAGAATCTTGCACTAATGAAAGCAAAACTGTAACTGTATAAATTGTGTTCAAAATTGAAAATAAAATCCATAAATTCTAGTCTTGTTTAGATTGTTTTCCAGAATAGTCATAGTAACCAAATCTAACTATACTTTTCCAGCAAACATAACCAATAGTAACCAGCATCTACATTTCTTGTTTAGAAGTTTGACACAAAGCTACACACGAGATATCTGCATATGGACATCCCTAATTTTGAAATGATAGACTAGAGAGAAGGTTGCTCGCCCACAGAATCCATAAATAACACCTGGGCTAGTTTTGTGTGATTGGCTAGCAGAATTTCACAGTCACTTTAATAACACACCTATGATTTCAAAGTGGAAGTGGAGCATAATTTAGCAGTAATGGTGTTTACAATGAGGCCACACAGACAACTAGGAACACACTTAGTTCTTTATATTTCTAATAAACAGAATCCAGTGTAATCTAACCTTTTTTCCAAATGGAATCTGCAGTATTGAGAGAAAGACGGCAGTACCCATCAATCAAATCAGCAATATTTTCTGATACTGACTTTGTAGGGCATGTTATAGAAAGAATCTGAAAATATCAAAGAAGAAAATTTATATATATGTTCAAGTATAATGAATAAATTATGGACTGAAGTTTTGTATGTGGGTCTTTTAATTATTTTCCACAAAATAGAAAAGTGCATACTTAAATTTATGACAAACTATTACAGTTTATCATTACAAAGGAAAGTGATAAGTAGAAATTAAACTAATTTTTAGACATACTTAATAAATAAGAATAGTGGAATGTCATACTTAAATCAAACTTTCAAACATGTTTTGAAATGCTTGGCTGGTGTTTAATTTGGAAATTTAGTCATGTCGGTTTCCTTCAATGTTTATTGTATTTAATACTCTAAGTTTATTATTAATCAAAGCAAACTCCCAGATTTTCTGATATTTAGAACAAATTCTCAACTACCTTATCATTTTGACTGACCAATTCGAGTGTATTTTCATATATGTATCAATAAGAATATGTATTTATAAAACATAATGCTATAAATTTCTTACACTGAAACTATTTTTAATAGGTATTTACCTCCTCTAACAAAATTAACTATTCTTGTTCAGTGCTGCCATCTATACGTGAACTATTTCTATATCCATGCCACGAGCCTTTTTCTCTTCCCTATAAGAATTGAAACATTCCAAGATGCAAATCATCATACATCACTTCTCCACCAATAGGAGCATGGGACGTTTCTGTGACGCAAGTGACTTTATCAATACTCATCTACTGAACTATTACTTTGAAGTTTGGCAGAAGACAAAAGCACCAGATAAAGGGGAGAAAGTGTGAGAAGTGTGAGAGACATTAAGTACCTATCGGAAATATATTTTCAGCATAGAAAAAGTATAAATTCTGATGCGGTATTTATCTCACCTCACGAAATTAGCTAGAATCCTGCACTGAATTGAAGGAGGGACTGGCATGAGAGAATGTTAGAAGTACCCTCTAAAAGTGTCCAAAGGATACCACCAGAAATGAGCAAGTCAGATCCAAAGATATCCAATGAGGGGATCTGTAGCACTTCTGAACCAGGTATATTCTTTGTCCCACTGTTAAATGTGGAGAAGATAACGGTGTAAAAGAGAGAAGCACACCTAAGTGAGAGAGGGATGTGTCAGGATTGTGTTCCAACCATATAAAATAACTCAATCTCATGAATAGAAATGTGGATATGCCCTCAGACATGGAGTGAATATGGCATGCTGAATCACACTTGGTAAATAAACTACACCCAAAACCCATGCTGTTAGGAAACAACATTCATGTGGGTGGAGGGGTACAATGAGGGCCATACTATCTTCACTTCAAACCCCTAAGAACGAGGGAATGAGAATCACGCTGTGTCTTAGGTATATGACAAGTATCAGCACTCAGCTATTAATCTGCAGATCTAACATCTGGTATTGAAAGAATGTATATCACATGCAATCAACTCCCACAAACAGAAGCTTACCAAAACCATCCATGCAATAATGTTCCCATATTAAGATAGGACAAGGGAAAACTAAGAGGATAGAAGTGTAACAATCCACATGCCATGTTTTTGACCCACAACACACACAGGAAAAATCGAGGGAGAAGGGCAGATAATCCAAAATGTGTGTGAGGTATTATGTTGATTGGTTTTACTTTAAATTCAAAACCCACCCATGGAACACCAACATCCACTTGGGGGTAGCATGAAGGCTCCAAATCAAAGTGATGAACTACATTTTTATAAGTGTATCCCTCATTCTTAATTGTATCTCACAAAAAGGAAAGTGTTATATCATCTCCTCCTGCAGAACACCACTGTCTTATTCTGCAGTTCCATCTTTGCCACAGTCACCCACTCCAACAGCTTAGAAATGGAAAATGGTAAAAACTCTCATACTCAACTGGAAGAAAAAAGGGTGAAAAGGAGGTGGAAAGTCCAGAGGAATGTCATCACCTGAAACATTTCAATGGGTGTTCAAAAAACCCCTATTTTGAAAAACAGACCATACAAAACTATACACTACAGGCATGGCAGGGATAGGTAGCAATCCCCTTCTGCTTTACCTATGCAATCGTGGGTGGTACATTCTAGGACGTGCATGTTTATGAAGCAAAATATCATGAAGTTATCCATCTACAAGTGATTTTGTAAACACCCCATCTCAACTGGGATCCATATAACAATGAATAAAGAGAAGGCCTTGAAACGAAAAGAAAGTTTGAATAGAAACATGCTAGTGAAGGTTGCACTGAAGACTAAAGAATGTCCATAAGTGAAAGACAAAACCTGATGAAGAAGAAACTGTGATATGATGGAGGTAATGGAAGATGAATGTATTGAGTGTGGTCCGTATGCCCAATTGTAGAATTTCCTCTGATGTATGATGCAGACAAGAAATGAGGGAAAAGATTAGGTGTCTAATCTGAGGAAGAGACACCCCAAACAAATTCTGGAAGGAAGAAGCCATTTGAATTAAAAGTTGAACTCAATCAGTAAGGATTGAAGGTGAAAGATCTTGAAGGCAGGAAAACTACCAGAGAATAAGAGCCTGGAATGTGTACCACAGAAGGAAGACATACAGGCAATATAATAGTGAAGATCTCTGACTGAACACAGACATCTACCTGTAACTGGTGGAGGGAAAAAATGAGAAATACAAGGAATGGAAATAGGAAATAAATATGAGTTACCCTTCTAAGCTGCTGAGGTCTTTGGGGAAAGGAATGATTCAGATAAAGGAGATGTAGGTTGATAAAGTGTATGTGAAACAGCAATAGCACACCAATCTGACCATCAACATTCACAGGCTAAGAAGAGAATAAAATTTACTTTAAGGGAAAGGTGAAACATGGAACTCAAGAAAGTGAAAGAATGGAAGCATGGAATGATGTGAAGCCAATGGGGTGAGAGCCATGATAATTCCATTGCTTAATTGCAAGGCAAATTAATCAGCACAAACCCAAATATATGGGGAGGAAGGAAAAACCAGAAAGGGATGGAAATATTGGTTATGGAGTAAGGAAGAACATGGCTCATGAGAAAAAGGAGGAGGAGATAAAACATCACATACCTGAAAAATAAAATCCAAAAAACCTCATTGGATCCAACTGATTCCACAGGTGGGGGATGGGAAAGTACAGTAAAATCAGGAGGTGAAAATAGATGATACAAGTCTTCATCAGTCTGAACAGGCTCAGTCCTTTCAAAAAGAATAGGGGTGAGGTCTGGAGACAAAGGATGGTTCATTAAAATTCAATATCATAGCAGATAAATCTACTATTGGTCCACCCATACCTGAGGCTTAGAAAAGCACTAATAGCTGGTGTGAACCCTGAAGTGTTAACATGAAATTTGGAATTCATAGTGAAGAAGAGTCCATCAAAACTGAGTGTTGAAAAAGAATAATGTGACTGGAACTAACAGACAAAACTTTTAAAGTGATAAAACTGTGTGAATGAAAACTAAATAAATTAAAAACCACTTTGAGGGGAAACTTCAACGAAATCAGGAAACAAACAAGAAACATATCCAAATACAAGCATTGCCAAATAAGAAGTGATAGTTTGATAGTGAAGTATAGTGGGAGTGCTTTGTGTTATATGAGCATATCGTGTTCCTGTTGGCAGAGAAGTGACGCATGAAGATTTGCATGAGAGATAGAGTGGAATCTTTCAATTCCAACAAAGTGGTACAGAAAGCTTGAGGCATGCATATGCAAAAGATAAATGTCACATTGGAAACGAACATTACAAAATGAGGCCCCAAAAGCAACATGACCTTAAAACATATAAAGAAGAAAAATGTTTTCAAGCAGCAATTTCTGTAAACACAAATTTAAACAAGAGTAGAATAGGTTAGTTCAAAAATAATTTTGCATTCTGGGAACCACTGCTGTAATTTCTGTAGTGATTAAATGAAAATAAAAAGACATTTTGATGATGTGCCAAAGTCCTAATATTGTTAGGTCATTCTTCACATCTTACATCTGCTTGGCCAGCAATCTTTAAACGAAGAACATGTTTGGTGCTGCTGTCAGGAACACTTGGAATGCTCTGTATACTCTGAACATGGCAGAAATTGGCTATATGGCTAGGCTAGAAATAAAGCAATAGTATCACCTTTTAGTTATTACAGTGTGTTGCACATGTTAGTTACATATTTACATATTTAATAAATCATTTAACACATCCATTTTTTCATTTCACATTTCCTAACTCAACAACTGTTTTAATAAATTTAGAGTGAATTTTGACATTAGTAGTAACTGCAGACACTATACCTACATATTGATTATATAAAAAGTAGTTTCAATGCAAACACTGGAACTCAGTGTTTAAAACCACACATAAGCAATCATATCATATGTAACCAAGTGCATGTACAAGTTTATAACATAAAATGACACAGAAATCATTATCTGCTTAACTACCTAATTATGTGACATAAAAACTAATTAAAACACATTTTGCAAATGTAAAATGATATAGTGAGGGTAGTGCCCAAAATAATGCAAATAAGATTATAGAGGTTATTAAAGTTTAATATTACACTGTAATATACACAAGTACAAAATGGTTACAAAGTCGGTCTAAATGACTGATCTCATTACAAGAGTATGTGACAATCAAGACATGTTTTGATTCAACTTGTTTGTACATGAGTCCTACACTCTTTGTTATACTGATTTCTATCCTAATATGACCATGATATTATGATAAACAAACTACATACCAACAGTCACAAATATATAACTTTCAATTGTAGTAATATTGAAGTGAAGTGTGCATTTTTCAGTGTAACATCAATTTTAATATTGACAGCCTATATTCTTGTTGATACTGTCATTCTTAGAACATTTTGCATTCACAAAATATTTGTATTACTTGTTTTATGACGTTTATTAACCTTCACTGAAATATATCTAATAAGATTTAATATTATATGTATTGTCTTTTTTTCACTCTATCATTTCATATATATTATAGGGATTGGCTTCCGAAAGACACCAACTGTAAAGTGTACAAAGCAATGGGTATTCTACATGTTACAGTCATCTAATGCTCATCTATTATTCACTGGTAATTCCTGTTTTCCCCTGTACATAAATTTTTCAAACGAACATAATTTACACTAGAATTAAGATTATTTTTATTACTACTAGTTATTACAACTAAGTAATGATGATAACATTGTTCTCTGTCCAAAAATGCCTAGAATTGATTTAGGTTTAAACTGACATCAGTGATAAAGTACTTGTACAGTTATCTGAGCTCAAACAAGTAGAAAGATGAACAGTCTAGTGGGTTTGTCACTTTCTGGTTTGGTATCTTAGCAATGGTTTCTTTCCTTGTTTTGGGGCTTGTTTGGTGGAGAAATAAATGAAAGTGTGTAATCATCATCTTTTAGAGTAAGATTCTCTGTCACTGTTGATTTTGTTAGCGTGTATATTTGTATTATGCTGATTGAATATTTTCACCATCCATACATAGAGAGTTTACCAATTGTATGATATTGTAATTTAAATATATGTATTTCATTATATTTTACAGCTAATCAATGTTTTTGGAACATTTTCATTAAAAAACTTCAGGAACAGTGACCAAGTTGTACAAAATATCATCAAACACTTAAATAAAACAAAAGAAAAAAGTAGTAAAGTTTATAAAGCACAAGTATTAAAAGTTTATAAGTTCCTATTTTTTATCAAAATGGTTTAATCTGTTAGGTTATACAAATATTACATATTGTATATTCTTTGTAAAATACTTACCTGACAAGTTTTATCTGTAAGGTAACTAATGCCTAGTTGAGAACTTATCACCAATTGCACAGGGATATTCCAGCTCTACTAAAGAACAGGAGAAACTTTAAGTATCAGTTCAAACCCTATCACATAAAGTATATCTGATTGTCCAGCATTTATATTTTACACAATATTTGACAATAAAACTCAAAGTCCAGCAGCCATTAAGTTTAAAGTGCTTAAGACCTAAATAAATGAGCTTTAAACCAACAAAAGTTACTTTTAAATAAAACAGTAAATATAAACATATGAAACAAAATACTTACAACACTATCTTCAGACAAAGAAAGAAAAATAGGAAAATATCAAGTGAAAAGTGTTTTAAAAAGAAATTAAATTGACATATAATTATTATATATTTAGGTGGTTACCTTTGGATGCTGTGGAGGCATTAAAATTAAGTGAGTATAAGAGAAAGTTTGATAAACATATGAATGACATGGGCTGGTTTTGAATATTTTTTCTATTATCCTTTATTTAATAGTTTTAGTTTTGTTTAGAAGATAGAGTAATTTAGACGTACCTATAGGTCCATTGTTGTCCCTAAACATTATGTTATTATCTAGGATGAGACACTGTTCCTAATGTATGTGTATTGTGTCCTAAGTTGTTGTTTATTCACCACAGTGAAAGCTATATTTTATAGATTTATGAATAATATTTGGCATTTATACTATTAATTCATTTTCTAAATTATTCATTGTACAAGCTGTTTACGACAATGAAATGTTTTTCCTCATCACCTAATTTCTAGCCAGAAAAAGTGTGAAGTCCTGCTTATTTTTAATTCACCACTTGTGACTAAGTGGTAATAGTTGAAATGATTTGATCTATTAAGTGTTTTAAACAGAAGGTTATAGTTATTGTTTGAGAAAATGTTTATTAAATGAAGATCTCTGTCAGGGTCTTGAAAGGGCTATTAGTTGTAATCAGTATTATTCTATACAAGAGTCGACTACATCTAATTGCATGTTACCTTTATTCTTTTACTGCTATAGTAAATTACATTTCATGTACAGATAGCAGGCATTAAGAAAGTAAAGACATCTTATTGTAAGAGTTCATTCTTGAAGGTCAAGTGAGTTGTGAACTCATTACTTGATTGTGAGGAAGATATTAAAACATCATTTATCTTAACTAAGATTTTTAGATTAGCTTTTGTAAATGTTACTAGATAAATAAAAAGATTAGACATCAAATATTTTAAGAGGATTTTTCTTAGCATATTTAAACAAATGTGTTTGGATAGGTACATCAACAGAGACAATATTTGAGTTGTAATATTGATTATAATACTGAATTTATGAAGTGTATTTTAATGACACATGGCAAGCTTTTAGTCTACAGCACAACTCTGTTGTACACAAACATTGAGATGTTTTATTAAGGTTTTTCACTAATGATATGTCCATCAAATGCTAAGTCAGAATACAATGCAAGGTGATGTTCATGTGAAGAAAAAATATTTTTGTCCATTGTAAAGTTTACAGAAACCTACATAACCTCCTAAGTACATATTTAATGTTCTTTTTTAGTATACTAGACAATACTGTATCTAATATTTTTCTAAGATGAATTGTTGTGAAATCAGTTACATAGAGTTACATGAAATAGTGATAACTCTTACATCAGATGCATGATACCATGTTGAAAGGTATCTTGGTACACAGTTGTAGCATGCACACTTTGACCTGTAACTGTACACTTGGGGTTAAACGGTTTATTGAGTTGTGGTATGTGGAAGAATGTCACAGTTATAGCAGTCTACATGTACGATAACAATTACTTAATATTTCAATTAGCAATGAAAACAAAATCCCAGGATTTTGTCATATTCCAATCAATGAAATCATGCTTTGACAAGTAATCTTAGATTACTCTTAAGTTGAAGAAACAAGAATAAACATTTCCTTTCATTGTTATAATGCCTTTTCCTGAGTCTTTATTACAGATATGATCATGACACAATTATATAACATTTCATTTATTTAATTATTTAATATTTCTTCCATACTTAAATGTCTGAATATAACAATTTTCAATCATGCTATAATTTAATTTTTGATGTCTTCTACAGTTCTTACCAAGTAACAGATGAAAGTAACCTAATACACAGGTAATCAGGTATATAGATAGACTCAAAAGAACACAAAGTGCCATCTACTTACCCCAAGTGCACAGGAAATAGTTTCTCTGTCATATTTAAATACCTGAGAAACTAATTCCAGAAATTTAAACATGCAGTCTACTTCTGTAAGTGATGAGAACTTCTTGAAAGTACTTTGAATCATCTTTCTTAAAGTCTTTGGCTATAGAAAAGAAGTGTAATAAATATAGATATACATATATACTTGTAAAAATCTAGTATAATTTTAAACTTCTTTTTGAAATAAGGTATATTTGAGCGATACACACTCTTACACAAATTAAATGCTGAAAAGTTAAACCAAGTAATTAAGTTACTAATATTTAAATTGAAATGTTCTGAAGAATAGTTATGAGCAGATCATTAGTTGAAACTTTAAAACTTCTGCAGTTTCAATCTACATGTGTATACTCAAACAAAACCACCATTCTCTAATTAAATGCCCATTTAAATTTTAGGGTAAACAAAGGTACTAAATCTTATGTTTTCAGATTAATAGTTCAGGTTATTACTGAATAATTTTGAAACAGAAATCACCACTAAATTACACAAATATTTTCACTGCTCATCTATTTCTTTGAATATAATGAATCAAAGGTAAACCCTACAAAACAAACAAAATAAGGTAAGACAACTTGTTCTGAAAGAATTGACAGTGCAAGCAGCAATCTTTGGTTAATAAAGAACACATCCAGGAAAATTTTAGATAACATATTCATGCATATTTTCATTCATGTTTAGATTATATACATCCCTTGCCCAAAAAAGAACTCATGAATATACTTTAATTTTACCCAAATAAATATACATTGTTCAGCTTCTCTGAAAGTACATTTTTTTATTATCTTTGCATTAAAGAAAATTTAGTTCAAAAGATAATATTTGTGATTTGTTACAGAAATTTAATAACTGCAAACAATATTTGTCAGTTTATGAGCCTATATTTTGAATAAATATTTGTATGAAAAACTATAAATACAGAGGTCAAGTACATTGCATCACAGTGATTTTGTAGCCACACTACATCAAGTCATGCTCTCTCTCATTGCATCTTGATAATAGTCCAGCAGCAATTTCCATTGCAAAAGACTCAATCATAGGGTTACCATGCCCAAAGCAAACATTCCCTTTTATTTGCCTACTAATCATTCTAATGTACAAGAACAACAGTTCTAAGTGCCCATTTCAAGCACCCAGTGGCACAGAAATAAATAGGCTTTACATCTGATGGATTGACTTGTTCATCTTCATATGGAAAAGCATGAATACTAGTTTCATTCACCAGCAATACCTGAGATATCCAACAGTTAAGTGGAAATGTAAACACTGTGGAAGTTACTTGGGTACATATATTACTTTCCCAGATGGAGATCTTTTTTGGTTATGTTATTAAATGCTGCCAGTGGCATGTGGAGAGCTTTTACCACTAACCTTTGTGTTTGTGGATTCACTTGTTACAATACACTGCATTTTGCCTACCATGGGATAGAGTATGCTTTGTTACAGACCTCTTTCTTAATGATCCCAGTGACCAAAGCTGAAACATGTTCCTTTATTTTCCAATGCAAGGTACATTCCTATCTTGGAAATTCCAAATCCCTCATCTGAACACATCTTTATGATCTGAATGTATAAATATCTTGTACTGGAAAGGGATGTTAAATATCATTCTCAACACAATTTTTTAATGACATCAAATTACCAGTATAGTGCTAAGCAATATAAAAATGTGGTTGTGATACATTCTTCTCCACTGTTTCTTTATATCAGTTGTTACTATCACATGACTTTCTGATTTGCATATTTAAAATATTTTTAATAGAATGTATTCAACAACTTGTAATATATAAGTCTCAGTATGTAGGCAGATACAAGGTAACAGCTAGATGAAACCCATTTTATTTATAATACAAAATACTTTACTCTAGAGGCAGTTGTACTGGTTTAAAGTAACAATGTGATAGAACCTGAAATTTAAAATAATTATCTAATAAATAGTTTTATTCAGACACATGATTTGGTAGACAGAGATTATTTTTATTGAAGATCTAATAAACAAGTTAATAATATTTATTATTTTATTAGCATGCATCAAGAAACCAAGATGACCACAAATTATTTGAAAACTATATAAACAGACAAGGTTGTCTGACAAATATTGGCTTCTGACTTGTCAGAAGGCACATATGTTAAATGTAATAACATGTCTATTGCCCTCTAATATCATACATAGCTTGTACAATATAACAGTATCTACCATTCCTTCTACAGCAAATATGATATTATGAATATAAGGCAATACCTCTTTGGTACACCTCTTTAAGTCATTCACAAAACAAAGTGTATCTGAGCTTTTACATTATCTGTAAAGAAATCCTCAGAAATTAAAAGGCCAAAGATTAGAGTTTCTATGTCTACACCCTCAGTGACAAATACAAAGAATCAAATACAAGGGGAAGACTGAAAATATAAGTTGATGTAGAGAGTTTTTGATGTGTGTTGTATGTATATACAGACTTACTATCACATATCTGTTTTATTATTCATGCTTCCTTAAGTTAAATTCATGTTTAGAAATGTACATAATGTTCCATAATCTTTCAAACTATGCAATCCAGACAATGCCAGAAGTGGTTTTTTTAAATAGACAGAGAACGTTTGAGAATCAAAATATAAACAATAGTGTATGAGCAACATACTAACTTTATATAAATATTAACAATGTTGCTTAGTGTACAGTCCTCTAAATAACAATATACACATATTTTTAATCAACTTTAGAATCTGTACTTGACCTTAAGGCTGTGGAACATTCAGCAATAAACAATTTTAATGATGATGTGTTTTGACACCAAACTAAAACTCAGTCAATTTGCATGAATCATTATCTTTAAAAGGTATCTGTTTGTTGCTCTATATTAAAGAAATTAAATCATATCTTTATTGACAACAGCTAAATTAAGTACTTTTTTAAACCTCTAAGAAACCTCTAGCCAACCTAACCTTCATTTTAAATTTTAAAATAACACAATAATGCTGATTGGACATACCAATACTTAAAACAATATGCAACATAAGGGTAATGAAATTACATTATATAAATATGATAAAACAACATTAACAATTTAATAATTTCAGTTTAATTTCAAAAGTAAGTTTAAAACATTTTCCTTAAGCCTAGTTTTTAATGTGACTCAACACAAGTAAATTGTCAAACTAATTGTGCAATAATCTTTTCAATATTAAACATGAAGAAAAAAAAATCCATTTTAAGACCCCTTAAATTATTTACTAAAAACCCATACTATTGCAATAAGATGTACATATGATTGGTTGAGATTTCACTATGGTAACACATGCACAACTGCTGATGAAAATGTTTTTAGAATGTGATAAAGTTAGATAAATATAAGTGTTCCCCAAAAAAAAGTTTTGGTGAAAAATAGTGAAGGTTGAAGGTAAGCATGTAATAACTGAAATGTACGGCAACAAAAACTTTACTCTTGTACCAGTTATAATTATGATACATGTCCAACATTGTACTTTCCAATAACTGATTTTGTTTTTCAGTTTGTAAGTAATGAACCTATATTACCTTATTTCCAGTTATCACAGGAGAGGGAAGAAACTTGTGAAGACCAACATCCTTCTCTAAGTACTCAAAGTTGGACTTTCTTTCTAAGGCAACAAGGGTCATATCCTTAAAAAACCTCCTGAGAGAAATAGAGAAACATATATACATACATTACCAAGTATCTCTTCAACTCAGCAATACCTGACCTGACTAGGAATGTTTATAGATTTCAAACATTACAAACCATTTAACTTCAATGGATTCACATCAGACATTAGTATTTTTACTAAAACATTATATAGTTATCCATCTCAGAAATAAGGATCACATCCTAAAAATCTTTATGAAGTAAATATTTATACAGAATAAAAAAAATGTTTCTTTGAACAAGAATAAAGATAATTCAGTCAGTTAACATAATAAGTGGGAACAAATGGTTACCTACTATCACAGCTTAAGTTTTAGGTATAGGAAAAAAAGTATGTAAAGAACTGTGAGCACATAATTTTGAATGTTTTCTGTCACATACAAGCAGTAAAAAAAGTAAGGATAAGCCAAGAAATGATAAACTAGACCTTAGTATTGTGTAAAAACCTAGGGTTCTGGAAAATGTAAGGCATAGATGAGGTCTTTGAACAATGGGGTCAAAACAGATTGATGGTTTAGGAATTAACAGCCTGAAAATGTTGACGAGTTAATGAATAACAGCCAACAGTGCAGCTGCAGGATCTCCCTGCCTGCTAAAGATAGACTGTGTGAATACAGCCAAAGAAGTTATAGAAGTTCCAATATTAGTGTGAGCATTTACAGCAGAAAACACTGACTTCAAAATTTACAGTTAGCAAAATTAACTGCACAACAATAAGACAAAAAAGTCTTGATTACGACAGGAAAGTAAAGCATACGTACAATCACCTTACACACACACAACAGGGCATGTGGAAATCAATTAGTATCACATATGGTAACCAATTAATGAAAATAGTGGCTAAATCAATTAATTTTAAGCAATAATCAGCTAGTACTTCTAATTATTATTGTTTCAGGTGTTCCAACTACCCAATAATGAAAATTACAATTATACTGATTAATGTCATGAAAATAATTAACTAACTGAAATAAGTGTTTTTAATTATAGCTGATGGAAATCTGTGATAATAGTTCAAAATGACATCCAAGAAACTTCCTAGATACAGGCAATCTATCAACAATGCACTTCAAATGTTGTATTACCATTATGATTTTTGGTAATTCAAATTTATTCAGTTTGATCCTTAGTGTCACTATTCACAAAATTATCAGTTGATTGAAATTAGGGTGTCTAATTATTATTATTTTTAATTATTCCAAATGTTCAAGTAATAAAAACACTACCATTCTGTTCGTTTTTTATGTACAACACTACACTATCTTTACTTGAATACAATCAATAATTTGATGACTAATTAATTAACAAATTCCACAAACTACTCAACTTTAGTGATTATTTTCATTGAGCGTTAATGAAAATTAAGCTAAAGTAGAAATAAAACAAATTTTATTATTCACTCACCTGTCATAAAACTGATGAAAACATGTAAATATTGACAACAGTTTAACATTAACCTATCATAAAAATTACTACTACTTCCAGTTCTCAATCTATTTATACTCACCTAATTTCTATGCAGCAAAGCTGTAAGGCTAAATCTAAGTCTACATCACTCTCCATTTGTAAATAATCATTTTTAACCTAAAAGAAAATATTAGTATTATTAAATTTTTCCTTGTAGTTCTATATTTATACCTATTTTAACTAAAGTACAATCATATTTACTGAACATCCATTTCCAGAATCATGCATCATAGGTAAAATCTACTATGCACCTATTGCAAAGACAGAAAACAAAAAGTGATATATTTTTTACTTTCATTCACTAGTTAAACTGATATATCTGTATTAATTTGATGCATATGTTTTATAGTTTAAATGTTTTGAAGCTATGTTTTTATCTTTGTTACATGCCATTTCCTAGGTAAGTTCTTCCATCCTTTGCCTTACAAACTCAAAAACAATTTCTCTGGATTTTAATGGAAACTGAAAAATCAAGTGGAAGGTTTCACATGTTTAGATAATATGAGATTTTTTTTCAAGAGAATATTTATTTAGTTCTACTAACTTTTTGAAAAGAAAAAAATTGTTGTTGTACACTTACTATGTTCATACTTGAATGAATAAAAAAGTAGGATATGTTACACCTTCATAAACATTCACTAATGTATAAATCAAATATTATATGTTTAACTGGTATACAGAAAAAATCTAATAAAATTAAAATATACAACAATGGAATTTAGTTCACTTAACTTTACTACTTGTGATTTGAGACTTTAACTATTCCTTCACTATTTAGTTTTTCCAGAGGCAACTGGGGAACATTTTGAAAACTAAAGTTGTTGCACATAGTTTAAATTGCAAGGTTCCAGTGTTTGTAAATAACTAACTTTATATACATATCATGTGCTATGAACCCATTCTGAAAATTCAATAATTTGATAATTGTTTGCAATAACTACCAGTTTTCAGTACCTGACTTTTAACTAAGTAATGATAAGTGATCCAAAAAACGAAATGACATTTAGAACTTCATTCTCATACTACTGCCTTCTTCTTTTAACAGAGCTGAAAATAGCTAAATGTTTGAAACAAATATTTCTGTAGTTCAAATTACTCTGGGAATACTATAGTAATTATACTGACAAAAATTAATACATACAAGTCAAATCTAGTTTTCAGAAATTATAGAATGTGAAGTTTGAAATCTGTGTGAACTTACAAACTACTAGTAATATGTATACATCTATATATACACAAACCAACACCATTAGTACATCTATATATACACAAACCAACACCATTAGTACATCTATATATACACAAACCAACACCATTAGTACATATATATATACACAAACCAACACCATTAGTACATCTATATATACACAAACCAACACCATTAGTACATCTATATATACACAAACCAACACCATTAGTACATCTATATATACACAAACCAACACCATTGGTACATCTATATATACACAAACCAACACCATTGGTACATCTATATATACACAAACCAACACCATTGGTACGTATATATATATACACAAACCAACGCCATTGGTGCGTCTATATATGCACAAACCAACACCATTGGTGCGTCTATATATGCACAAACCAACGCCATTGGTGCGTACATATATACACAGACCAACACCGTTGGTGCGTCTATATATACACAAACCAACGCCATTGGTGCGTATATATATGCACAAACCAACACCATTGGTGCATCTATATATACACAAACCAACACCATTGGTGCATATATATATGCACAAACCAACGCCGTTGGTGCGTCTATATATGCACAAACCAACACCATTGGTGCGTCTATATATGCACAGACCAACGCCGTTGGTGCATCTATATATACACAAACCAGCACCGTTGGTGCGTCTATATATGCACAAACCAACACCATTGGTACGTCTATATATACACAAACCAACACCATTGGTACATCTGTATATACACAAACCAACACCATTGGTGCATCTATATATACACAAACCAACACCATTGGTACATATATATATACACAGACCAACACCATTGGTACATCTATATATACACAAACCAACACCATTAGTACATCTATATATACACAAACCAACACCATTAGTACATACATATATACACAAACCAACACCATTAGTACATCTATATATACACAAACCAACACCATTAGTACATATATATATACACAAACCAACACCATTAGTACATATATATTTACATAATAGAATGGCCAATCTCAGAATTTGAAACTTATTAATTAACAACAACATTTCAATTTTCACCTTTGTCTGGATGATATATTATCCAGTACCTTTAATTCACATACATTTCAAAATCCAATCCAAGATTAATTTTAAAATCAACATTTTATACATCACTAATTTATGTAAAAAATGTCCATATTTTCCTTTTCAAAATTTGAAGGACTCAAGGACTAAATTCTTAGATAATACACTAATACATAACCTTTAATATTTTGCCATGATATACATTTCAAATTATGACTGATTTTATATATAAGTGTTATGGTAATAAGCAGTATTGGAAGTAATCATGGAAACACATAGATGATAAATCTTCTATAACACTAACACAGGAAATACAAATGAAAGTTAATAAGTAGTACAATGCACATCATACAAGACTTTTGCTTTACAGAGAGTATTATACTGCTATGATATAATTTATCAATGCACCACTGTGGAATATTGTGTCAAATGCCCTATATTTCGTTCCACAATTCTACCATGTTGTCAGGTTTTACACTCAAGAGGGGACAGAAAATTAAAAAGTTCAAATGTATCTAAATTTTTAATAAAATTATCATTAAAACAAATCAAACCAAATGTAATAGTGGTTATACAAATTTATTCATTTTTTATTAAATGGTACAAAACAAGTATAAATTAAAGCTGGAAAATAATGAATGATAAATATGCCTAGATTTTTTCTTTCAAGGGGACAGGGCCCCCTTAGCTACATTTCTGTAAGTCATTGGTTTTGAATTTCTAAGTTTACACATTAGCCCATACAACCTCAAGAATGCTCATATATCGATTTTGTACAGATTAAGACATGGTTGTAAGTGCTCCATCAGCGTCTTTGCTGTCAATATATATTCACTACATGTATTTTTGGGATCACTGTCTTGCTGGAATCCTTACCCAATGAATCATCTGACTGAGGAAATACCATGACAAATCAGAATTTGACTGTCCTTGTAAGCAGTCAGGATATGCTTGAGGCTGTATCTACTGTATGTAGATAACTGACACAATTGGCTGAGATGAAGCCAGAAACTTGTACTGATTTCCCATTATGCTTCACAGATTTTATTCTACAATAAAAAGATATCTATTCTGTTAGTTAAAAATTACATATTTATATCTTGATACTTTATCATTGCACTGAGAATTTCACATCATATTTTATATTGCATATTTCTATTGCTTTTATCATGGTGTTTTGCACATATTTTTATCTGTGCACAGCTTCAAAATAGACATTGTTGGTTACTTTCTAATCTGATGTCAAGATGAAAAATCTCTTGTCACCACCAACATAAAGTTGGCCAAAATAAAAGCATGGGCTTTGCAGTTTGAGACCAACAACTTTGAGTCATTGCCCTTTTGCCATGTGGATTGCTCATAGAAAAGCTGAGTTCAACAAGAAACTGGAGTTGCTTAAACTTATATGGCAAGTCAGATGACATACTGTTCAGGAAGAAGAATTATGCATCTTAAAAACAAAATGTCCAAATTGTGTCTGAATCAAGTATAAAAAACAATATCCAGGTGAACATCTTCAAAATCACCTTAGTATGTGTGTAAAGTTTTAGGTCTCTAAGTCCTTTCCTCTTGGAGCTATGGCAGTCAAAACACACACATATAGGTTCTTTAATTATTATATATAACACTGTTTTCTCACCCACTAACAAACATACTGTTGTTGATTAATGCTGAACTGTTTGAACTTGTTTATGAAAAGCAAACAAATAAAGCTTTATTCATTCCACTGTCCATGGTCAAATACCCATTTCAACTTCTTGTAGTTAACAGTGAGAGTAGTAGGACTAGAGGATGCAGATATATATTTTGGCATTGTCAAGAAGCCACCTTCACGAAGTTAAGATAGTTTTATTTTTCTAAAAGGATGGTTGGCCTGTGAAAGCAGTAGATTTAAGTGTGTTTAAGAGAAAGCATGATAAGTATATGAACGATATGGGCTAGATTTAAGATTTTACTTTTTAAATTTATATATTAATAGTTTTAGTTTAGGAATGGGACAGCCAAGATGGACCAAAAGGCCCAAAGTTTCTGGTTAACTTTTATCAGCATCCACTGAGATTAATTCATGATAATCAGTAAATAACCTTTGTTTTCTTGAAAAGAAAACACTCTGAGATACTTAAAGTCATTTCTGGAGAGTTTTGGTTTCCTACTTCAACCACTTTTATAATTAACAGTTTCCCTTTTCAGTTTTACATAAAACTTTTCTTGAAGCATAAGTCTTGACAGTGGTTTTCTCATGAAATATTTTTAACTAGCCATAATTTTTATTTCCAGAAATTTGTAGTATTTGTCATGGGAGCCATTACAATCAATGTTTACACTAATACTACAGCATATAGTATGACTGCCTGTACTTTTATAGACTTAACACTAGTCTGGCACTTTCTGATTGGATAGCATTATCATGGTGTTTGTATGCTGTGCTTTTAACTGCTGTTTCCATAATTATTTGCAATACTGTAAAAACATCTATAAAGCTAAATAACACACTTTGGTTTCTTACTTGTTCATAAAAATAGCGAAATGTTACTCTATCTTTCTCCAAAAGATCTCTTAAGTCATTTGGTAGATATCGAACACGTAATTCATACCTGGAACATACATTTGATTTAAGTTAGAAACAAAAAAAGAGATTTTTAAGATAAAAATAACAGAAAAATACTGTATCTACAGTAGATTATTTTTAGCTGTTGCACTTAAGAAGTTAAACTTGACAATAATTCTAAGCAGTGCAAAAATATTTTAATATAGCAAAGAAGAGTCTGACATTAAATTTTTGAAACATGACCATCTATCTCATTTCTGTAAGATTTCTGAAATCATATTATTCAGTTTTTTAAAATATTATACAGCTGCTGTATACATATATTTCACTTCACTTTTAGGTAGAAAACGTTAAAAAGTTATTCCAGTTATTACTGTAGCATAAGGTATCTAAAAATAACTTACTCTCTATCAAATTTAATTTGTAATAAAATAATATCATTTCAAACCTATTTATTTTTGTACTAAACATACTCTTTTGGAGCATGTGATAATGAAGCAAGCTTAACTCTACTAAATGTTTCAAAACACCTAGAATTAAGTTCTACCTGAAATGTGTAACAGTAAAAGTTTTAATATTCTACTATCAGATTATTCATTATTATCTTTCACTTCCTTTGAATAATGATATAAATTTTAAAATATCATGAGATTTATGGCACATTTCAAAACACTTGAAAATTCTGAGCATTCTTGAATACTTGAGTATTTTTCTCCAAAAGTGAAAAGGCTGAAGAGTTTGAAATAATAAATGTCAAAAAAGATGTGAGCCAAAAGAGACTGTCAAGGTGGATATTAGAAATTACATTAAAGTATGTTAACCTGAAGATAACCTAGGAAGGTTGAAACATTGTTCTGTACTTTATTTAATTAAAGTGCTGATACTCATACCAGTTTGTCTTGAAAATACATTTTTACTTCAAGTGGGTGGGTTTCTTGTCATCACGAAATACTACTCAATAGATTTTACCTTGAACTAAACAAGTGACCCCTACATTTCTATTGTCTAATTACACACTCCAATCAAAATTGGTTAGTTATATTTTATATTTCTTGAGTTTCTGGATATTTTGGAACCTACTTGATTTATTTTTTTGTTGGTGATTTTTTGTGCTAATTCTCTCATTATGGATGAGAGTTACAGTATTTTTATTTTTAATTCAACATGTATTTTAAGTTTAATTTATTTACCTAAAATATCAAAGATGAGGTAAAATAAAATAAAAAGACAAAAATATTACCTCCAGTCATCAGTTGATAGATATGACTGGTAAGTTCTCAACACCTGAGATGTAGGGGTATCAGTATGGAGCCACAAACATTCCCCTGTTGTCTTGCATCTTAACCGCAACCCGTAGACAACTTCAAATGGTCGTGGGCCATCTGCCAATCTCTTCGTAACACGACTGATAATCTCCTAACACAACAAATTTTAAGAAAGAAATAGAAAATAAAGTGCATCTTTATCCTATAATAACTGATGCCTTTTGTAAAGTATTCCTTGTTTTATTAAACAACAACTAAAAAGGTAATATAAACAAAACAAATGACCCTATTCACAAAAAAACAGATCTAAACACTCAGAGATACCTAATATAAAATATAAAAACATCATAACTTAACTTATAAGCAAAAGTAATTAACTTCTCTAAAACTCAGTTTGAAAACTACACAAATGTTTAGTGCAAACATTTCAAAAACAGACTTCTGGATTAGAATTTCAACTAAAAAACTTAAGCTCTACTATTTGATCAGAAAACCAGTGGTCAGTGTGAAATCAAGGATTTTAATATGCTAAGCAGTCAGAATTAAAAATTTTATTGGTTAAATTTATGAATTATGAATGAAACAAAGTTTTACACCACAGAATTCCACAAACTAATAACTATATTTCCTTATGGAACTTTAATGTAGATCTTATGTCTGTTACATTAAAATTAAACATTATAAAGGTGAAAATTAAACAACTGTGTCATGTAATTACAATTATTATTCCGAGGGAAGAATTAAAGGACACTCAAATGGTATCTCAAATTTCTGAGAATTACTAATTTGTGCAAAATAAAACAAAATACATCATTATATTACACTCTTAGGAGTTTTAACAACAATTAATTTTTTTTATCTATAGTAGAAACAAGATGAGACAAAATAACAGGAAATTGGTGTTTTGTTCATAGTCCTTGAATTTCTCATACAAGTTCAGGACTACAATTTTTTTCTTTGAAAAAACTAATGATTTTACTTAAGCAATATTTGTTTGTTTATTGGAGATATTTATGTCAGTTCATTGTTTCATAAATGTCTATACAAGTTTCCACAACTTTATATGAAGTTATTTTTTAAAAAGTAAGAGTTTCATCTTTGTTATTTTAGGTAAATAAATTAAACTTAAAATATATGTTGAATTAAAAATAAAAATACTATAACTCTCATCCATGATACACAAGCACACACACTTATATGACACATACACTTATATGTACAGTACAAATGTTATACCTACACAAGCATACACACTTATATGTACAGTACAAATGTTATACCTACACAAGCACACACACTTATATGTACAGTAGAAATGTTATGTCATATGCCAAATTATTAAAATCACACACACAGAGAAAAATCTAAACTTTTGAAAATAATTAACAAACATGTATATGGAAGTATAGGACCTAAATGAACTAGTTATAATTCAACTTTTCCTCAGGAGAAACTGTTTTAAACATTTATCTTCTTATGATTAAATTTCAAAAAAAAAAATTCTTACTTTTACATTTGAGGCCTCTGCTATATTGATGACAATAAAGCTTCCATTGCTCAAGTACACTTTAGATACAGATGTCTCCAGTCGGACTTGTGATGAATGTGGTGGGAAAGCCAGTTGGTGTGGAAAACCAGGATCAGTGGGGTCACTCTTTCCATTCTGCATACTAAAATAGCACCAATAGTACATAAGAAGTTGCAGATGTTACTCTGTAAGTCATTTATTCATACAAGAAAGAGAAAAAAAATTTAAAAGATTCACCCTCACAAAATATATTTGAGTGATCTTCTGTTACATTCTTATAAATGGACTAGAAATTAAAGCCAAAGTTCTGACTTATAACATCTCATGATGACAAGGAACCTACTTGTGAAATATAGTTGAGATGGCCATTGTGGATTTTAAAAACATTTATACTAAACATAAAATAAGTAGCAATGCTTTGTTTTAAATAAACGTTTTTAATATTCATATTAATTGTCTCTACTACATATATAAATGAACTTCTAATATGTTTTGGTGCATAAGATAATGTTTATGGAAATCCCATCTTAATGAAGGTGGACAGTAAGCTTCTGTACACATCCTCTAATGTGTACAGTACATACAGTACCTTATCAATACACATATCTAAGTCTCCTTTCTTCTGCACTAAGTTTATTGTACAATAAAACAGAACACATGATTAGAAAAAACACAAAGTAGGCTTCAGTTAAATAAATTTATTTTAGTAACAGAGTAACAGCAACAGTGTGAGTTAGAATCTTATGAAAATTTATAGCAGGAATAATGGATTCCTAAAAAACAGGTAGGGTTTAAAATTTATACTTTTAAATTTTGCTTCCTGAAGAGCAGGTTTGAAAGGGTAGCCTTGAAATAAAAAATGTTGTTTTGTCAGCATACCATGTTAGGAATTTAATACAAAAATGAAAATGAAATATCAACAATAAATATCTGTTACAATTAAAACAATTATGAGTGTTTGAACTGCTATATTTCACAAAGACCCTTCACAACCCACTAATGTTACAGTGCAAGCTTAAGAACATATACTGAATAAACTATTCACCCTGATGATACCAGAATAATTTGGCAAGAAAAATAAATATATACTTGCAATGTTTTGAACATTTTTTTAAAACACTCTAGGTCTAAAGAGAAACCTAAATACCAATGAATATTATAAAAAATTATTTTTCAATTCCATGTATTATCTAAAATAGAATTATGTGTATATTTCCTAAACATCAGCTGACAGTTGGAAAGAATGTATCAAATGTAACTGTACTAATTGTGGGCTTATAACACAGTATTGATACATAGTTTAAAATGCCATTTAAAAAACAAGTACTTAAAGACAGTACCATTCATCTTAATGTCTGGTGACAAACAAAAGTTACTTGATACAAACTATTTTCCTCATAGACTCAACCATTTCTAAAAATTTCCAAGTTCCATTAAATAAATTAGCCATGAATTGTAATTTCTTATGAAACACATACATAAGCTAGATATAACATAAAAAACAGATATATAGTTTTAAATACTTGAGATGTTATAACAGTTTCTAAGGGCACTAACTCTAGTGTGAGATGAGGATATCAGGTTGAAAATCATAAAAAAAAATTAGTTTATTCTTTGACTTGGAGTGATTATTATGATAAGTTAATGTTTAATTTCAACACCTGGTCTATTGGTTCACTGAGACAATTCCAGATGGATGAAAACACAGATAAGTTCAAACAATATACTTCTAAGATAGCAACTCTTTAAGTTACAATTGTTAAGATAGTTTTAAAAAAATATTGTATTTTAGGTGGCCCTATATTCCAAGATTTTCAATATTTATTTTCTGAACCACTACTCTGTATTTTTGTTTAATCATATAACAGTCTTGTATTTTTAGAGACCTGTGGCTGAATGTCCGAATACAACAACAACATCGTAACTCCAGGCAATCAGTGGTATCACACCCAGAATGTCATGGCCACCTGCCAGGCAAAGTGTGTACACAATTTAATTTACCAATGACTCAGCTCAGGTGACCTCTAGAGGTGAGATACCCATAGAAAGCACCAATATAAAATATTACTGTTAAGAAATCACCTGTTGTGATGAGACTTGGCTTTGGGGTACCCTTAGCTCATGAGTGTTTCTGAAGTAAATACTCTGAGAAACTTACATACAAAAGATTAAGTTCAAGGCAGAGAAATGTTAATCTTGATTATTATAAGGTTCATCACAATCTAAGGAGTCATTTAACTTTTAGTGTTTGATAATTTTCTGACTAGGAACAAAAATGTGTTGCAAGCAACTTATAAGTATAATTATATTAAATATTTTTTGATTGATTAACTTTTAAACACAGAATATTTATTTTACTATTCTTCAGTGAAGTATTAAACACTGCCATAACAAGATTTAATATACAAGGAAAATCAGAATGTATAGAAAAAAATTGGTAAATAAATAATAACCAATAAGTTATCAACATTTATATACCACCTTTCAACACAGATCACTCTTTTTCTCAGTATAAAAAATAAGCTAAAAGGAAGACAACCTTAAGCAATGGGAAACACATACTCACTGAAATATCATGTTTAGAAACACATTGCACCAAAACTTTCTAGTTAAATTTGTTTTTGTTTGTTTTTGAATTTTGCACAAAGCTACTCAAAGGCTATTTGCACTAGCCCTCCCTAATTTAGCAGTGTAAGACTAGAGGGAAGGCAGCTAGTCATCACTGCCCACTGCCAACTCCTGAGCTACTCTTTAACCAATGAATAGTGGGATTGACCATCACAAAAATGTCCACATGGCTGAAAGGGTGAGCATGTTTGATGTGATGGTGATTCAAAACCACGACCTTCAAACTACATGTTAAGTGCTCTAACCATACTTCTAACCATGCTGGGCCTTTGCTAGTTGAACACACACATGTGGCACTATTACCTACTCACAGTGAAAATCCTTAAACAATCCCCATGTAACTTGGTGTAAAAAACAATTTAGACTAAACGTAATAAGCAGAATTTAAATAGCATATAATTTTTATGTGAAATCATTGAGGTATAAGTTGTATGGAAACAAGTTGAATAATTTTATTTGACAATTTTTATAATTTACTTGCTTATGTAGTTTTCAAAAATGTTTTGAAATTCAGCCATGCTACTTGGACTCAGTAACATTAACAATACTGATCTTTGGTGACATTAAGAAATATTATTACTGTATACATTTCATGTAAATATCAATATCAGTTATGATGATCATGAAACTAATATAAACTTAATTTCCATTTTATTTCTGACTTTGGAACAAAACAAAAACAGGAAGGATCCCTAGCAGTAGAAAATAACATGCACACAACCTTCATTATTAAACTCAAGATACTGAAAATAAATAGTACTGATTTGTAACCTACTTCTGGTAAAACATAATCTCAATCTTATTCCTTAAACACCTAGTTTTAGTGTACTGTTATTATAAATACGTTGGGATAAATTTTAATAAGAGGTACATACTAATAGTTATGGATTTAAGATGTTTTGGGAGTTTCAATATGTTACTTTTATCTCTAGTGGCATATTTAGGTAGGGGATAGAGGGGCTCGATCCTGGGGCTCACGGTCTTAATGAAGGCTCACAAAAATTTTTATTAGACCTTCGGCTCACACAATCTTAAATCTGCCATTGTGCTGGAGGAATATGTTTAAATCAAAAGTTCAGTGTTAGAGATACAAATAAAAAAGCGTAAATTATTGGAACTAAACACATAAACGTGTCCTTGTTATCGGAAAGAACTACTTTTTCTGCATGTTGTTGCTTTCATTTAGAGAAACCAACGGAAGGTCGGTTATTGAAAAGACTGTGAACAAAGTGTTTGTGACACGCAGTGACCCGAATTGTGTGAATAGCCTCAAGGTGTTTGTATGTAGCATAATATGTGAAAATTTTCTTCACTTTATAAATGAAAGAAAATAAATGCACTTTATTTATTCACGCTGAATGCTTTAAATTAACTAAAGTAAACTACAATATAACATGACTGCCTTTTTCCAAAATATAATCTGGCAAAAGACTTCTGGAATTGGATCGTAACCTTAAACAATACATAACTTCAGTCAGTATTTCTTGTTCGCAGCATTCTTTAACATGCCCAGTGAAGATAACTTGATGGTAGTACTCAAATCTTTGTGGAATTACACATATTCTAAGCTATATAAATAATTTAATAAAAAGGTAGAATACAAGACATGATGTCTTTCGTTTTACCTAGATTTCACTGGAAAATCGTTGTTGCGAAACATTTCAAACTTGTCTTCGTAATTACTCGTGTCATTTCGTAAATATTAAACATTAATTAAATGATACATTACGGTATCAGTGATATGTCTTACAGCAAATTTGCCAACACATCACAATTCAATATTATAAGTTTCAACTGAAAACAAGCTTTAGCAAATTCAACGTCACCTATGGGCATAATAAAATTATACTAAAGCAACACTTGATATTTAGTAACAAAATGAAAGCCCATATTAGTAGTATATATAATATGTTGTTTGTTTTTTGTTGGCTTTTTTTTTTAACTTTGCGCAAAGCCACACGAGGGATATCTGTGCTAGCCATTCCTATTTTAGCAGTGTAAGACCAGAAGGAAGGTAGATAGCCATCACTACCCACTGCCAACTCTTGGGGTATTCTTTTACCAACGAGTAGTAGAATTGACCATTATATTATAGTACCCCCACCGCTGAAAGCGCGAGAATCTTTGGTGTGACGGGGATTCGAACCCGCGGCTCTCGGATTACGAGTCGAATGTCTCGACCACCTGGCCATGCCGAGCCCCATAAAATGTGTTCACAGTTTAAAATTCACCAGAAAGGATACAAAGAAATCCCTAACACAAACCTAGTCAATAATAAAAAGTTGTTTTTTGGAATACCGAGTTAAACAGCTTGTCGTAAGGAAGTATTTCAAAGAATCATTAATAGAAGTAATTGTTTATTGTTTCAACATTTACCTTAATTACTAATCTGCTAAAAAGGGTAAATGATAAAATGTTTTAACAAAATTGAATAGTTGTTTATACACGGTTGGTGGCAGATCCTTTGTTCGTAATACGCTTAACAACAGCTGATTTGCATTAGTTGCATTAAAATTTTCGCTAAAACTACATTTCCGTGCCGTAGTTTGTAATTTGGAACTGATAGATTAGAAGAAAGTAAGCCATTGCCAAATATTTGGCTACTCTAGCAATGACTATACCTGTTATTCATATAACAACATGGTCTCAAAAGTATAGAGCATGTTTTTTCTGTTGTGTTTGTTTTTTCAGCAACAGGACGCGAATCATGAATCCTCAAATTGGTGAGTGAAAGCTTACCAATGATCCACATGTGAAGTTTTATGAAACTTTATTGGGCATAAATGTTCCTGAGCAGTTGTAGTCTGCTTTTCATTTTAGTAATATATGCTAACCAGAAACAATTTTATTTTAATTCACTCAATTACAACTTGTTTTGTTCAAGTGAAAGTGTTACAAACACAGATCTAACTGCACTGACAACCTCGTTTATTCTCTCAATATAAAATATGTATTAAACTTCCCTACATTTAAATAAAAACTATGATTTATACTTTTATTTAATCTATCGATGGTTTAACAGAAAGTCTGCGGATTTATAACGCTGAAAGCCGAGGATTGATTCCACAGGATTGGATAAAACATAGAGGTACTTTGCAGTAAAAATTGAAAAAAATAACACACAAAAAACAGTTTTATTTATTTACTTACTCTTTTAAAAATAGTTTCGTTAGACGTTTAAGTAATTATAATCAGACTATAAACCGCATGACATAAGAACACTGCCTAACTGTTAGCTGTACTTAAAAATGTTTACGATTGGTTTCCAGCACGAAGATGTTTATCAGTTCTTGGTAATATGGATGTAGTAACCGCTGTGCTCAGTCTAGCACGCCTACTTACCTCAGTCTAAGTTTTTATGTCACATTTAATATATTTAGAAGTAATAAGAATCAGAATCTGCCAAAACAAATTACAAAGTATTCGACGTTTCAAGTCTCCAAAGAAGCTTGTTCAAATATGGGAGATTAATTTGTTTTAATAAATTAATTTTGTAAGGATCTTTTAAACTATTGATTGCATATTGTATTAAAACATTTAAAAGATATTATTTATATGTTTTTATTTAATGTTTATCAAATTATTTGGAGGGTAAAACAGACAGATCACGCTAAATATCCTGTAATTGTTTGTTTTAAATTTGTGTAGCCAAGCTACACAAGAGCTGTCTGCGCTAGCCGTCCCTAATTTAACAGTGTAAGACTAAAGGGAAGGTAACCAGTCGTCACCACCCACAACCAACTCTTGGACTACTCTTTTACCAACGAATAGCAGGATTAGCCGTCACATTTTAATACCCGCAAAGCTGAAAGGGTGAGCATGTTTGGTGTGATGGGAATTTGAACCCGCGATCCTCAGGTTACAAGTCGAGCACCCTGACCACCTAGCCATGCTAGGCCGTGTCCTGTAATTTAAGTAAGTTACAATTTTCGATGTTATAAGAAGAGTTCTATAAACTTTGGACAATAATAGCTTAGTTTTGAAGATCCGATTGTTACAGCTAATAAATAATAAGTGAGCGCCTCAAATTTCCAATATTAATTTAGATTTCAGAATACTAATTTAATATTGGAGAAATTTTAAAAAATGTTTCAGATTAAAGTGTACTAATAAAAACGATGGTTCTTGGGTATTAATTAAAATTGTTGTACAAAAATGCTTGAATTCATTGTTTCTTTGAAGGTAAACACAAAGCTTCACAATGGGTAACTTTTACTCTGCCCGACCTTCACCCCCAAGATTAATAAAACGCAGTTTTGAGGGTTGTAAGCCCTTAGACATATCGTTCTACCATTAAGATAGATGGTGGATTTACGAAATTTCTTAATGTGTTGATCCTGTTAATCCACGAGGTTGCTATCCTATAAGTTCACAGAAAAAAATTTTGTTTGTTTAAAATTAATTACAAAGGTACACAACGAGTTATTTTTTCTCAGCTCACCCCGGGTATCGAAACGCGATTTCTAGCAATGTGTTTGTAGAAGTCAAGCTACACGAGGGGCAAGCCGTACTCTGCCCACCACGGGTATCAAAACCCGATTTCTGGCGTTGTAAGTCCACAGACATACCGCTGTACTATTGGGGCTATCCAGTTGGAAAGGGACATTATGAATAATAATTCATTTGTAACCCCATCACCACACTTTTTATGTTTTTGTTACATAAGCCCATATATACAAAAATAAACAACAACAATAAAAATACCAGAACAAACAGGTCGGCAACAGTTTCGTTCCTAGAGCACTTCCACGAAAAAACTTCTTAATAAAAATGAGAGTTAGTTCTGGCTACTTGTAGCCGCAGCTTTGGCAGGATGCATAAATCAATTGAACACTTACGATTAAAAAAAACCAAACAAATTCCTAAAATTATTTTCTATATATTTTTTGAAATAAAAACCGTTAAAAGTATTAGTCAATTCAACAAACGAGAAAAAGTACCACAGAGGGAGGAAATTAAAACATGACTAATGACTAACATAAGTGTGACTTACATATGAACCTTTCAAAACTTTATATAAAAAAACACACCAAAAAACAAGCTTGCAACCGCAGGGGGAAAAAAAAAGGACACGAATCCCACACCACAAACGGGAAAGATTGCAACTATTTCCAGCTGTTTAGCTAACTTCCGTATGGTAAAATTGAACGTGATACTTACAGACAACGAAACAAAACTTGTTTAAAAAAATAAATACAGGTGCTGTAGAAAAAGTAAAACTTAATTGTCACAAACAACGATAATCAGTTGTTTTCGGTTTGTCCGTATATCTTGAAGTCCGTGATAAACCGCAGTAAATGGAACAAACAGGTAGAACATACTTCAAAGAAAGTTTACTCGTTAAACAAACGATTATTAGACGACTAGAAATTTGAGATTTCTAAGTCTTCTTGCGTCTTCTTTAGTATCACACATTTTGGTCACTAACTGAAACATAAACGATATTATACTGGTTTATTATTGTTATGTTAAAGCTTGGCAAATTCCATTACGTTGCTGATTAGTCATCACATAACGTTTGTCTTTTAAACTTTACTGTTCTCCCCTCCCTTCTTATAAACACAACTTCTTGACGGATTTCGAATGCACAGCGGGAGACTTTAACTTTTCGGGAGGTCAAACAGCATATGTAATTGGTAAAACTCGACACAGTATGTACAGTAGTTATTTTCAACTATGTATCTTTAATGGGTAAAACTCGACACAGTTTGCACGCTGTAGTTATTTCCAACTGAATAATCTATAAGTTTATTTCGATAACAAACCGCGGAGTTTTCAGATTAATGTTTTTTGTTGTTGTTACATCGGCAGTTGAATAAGCAAAAATTCAAAGTTTCTATAAAAGCAAAACGTTTTTATCAGAAACAGTTAACTAAGCTTGGAAAACGATCAATTGAAGGGTTATTAAAAGAATGATAAACCAGCTATTAATTTAAATTTTTATATTTTTTGCTTCCACCCTCAAAAGTATTCAATATCTGTTAAATCTAAAAAAAAAGTTTAAAATTAAGGTTTTATACAGATCAGTCAGAAGAAAAGTAACAAATGATGTTTATCGTTAAAAAAGATTATTTTAAGGTTTATTCATAAAGAAATGAGATATTATTACGTCACAGTGAGAGACGTTATTGCTCTGAGAGTCATCCAACATCTTCCTTTGATTTTGTTAACTGTGCAAATAAATATTTTAAAACAACTTTTAAATCTTTCGAATTGTAATTTTACTTTATCGTGTATGTGAGTACTTAGGCTGTGTGATGAAACATGAAGGATTTTTTGGAAACACATAGCTCTTCATGCTCTATATATCACACGTCATCAAGAAGCGCGAGCAGCTTCCCGCTTCTTCATCAGCAAGTAGGCGTGGCAGCCTCGTGAAGGGAACCATACAAGGTACTACTGCATTACTGAACACAAACTGCGTAAACAAACACCGTACAAACAAGACTATTACACCAGATAGGTCTTAAACACAGTTATTTTACGGTAATACACTTAAACCCTAAAGCTCTTGTACTTAATGTCATTATTGCATTTATATAAAAATAAAAGTAGTTTGGGAAGAATAAGTTAGTTTCCTGCATTCCGCTTTAGAAACTACATTAGCAGTTCTATATAAAGCGGGGAAAACTACCCCTAAAAAAACGACCTTTGATTGCTTCTCCCCAAGTTGAAACAAACAGAAAATTCCATTACAAAATTAATCAAAATGTTAGATACTGCAATGCTCCAGCGAACTGTATAGTAACCTGTATAATAGTATCTTGTTGTAATAGTTAATAATCCATTATTCTACACCAATACACTTTACTGCCTGCTTAAAATGTACTTTTGCCTGATTTTGCCATATACTCAGATTGGATAGCCTAGCTATGTCATTACAAACTCGAAAATAATGATCATAATAAGTGACCCACTTCTTCATAACATACTCCAAATGTTTCTCAAACAGTTATCATAAAGTAAGAGAAAATAGATCATTTCCTTGTGAAGTAAGTGGAATTATACCAATAATCTTAAATGTTACCCAATGGAAAGCTGGGGTGTGAAACCAGGTAGATCAAAGGGCTAGTATAAGTTCTGCTGGTATTGTTAACGGGGATCTATTATATATTTTTTAGGTTAACACATTGTGTGTAAAAACAAAACAACAACAAAAGTTAGGTTTATGCGTTTCACTACATAGCTAAAGAAAGGTATCCATGACTCACGGCAAAAGCAAAGATATAAGAATAAGGAACTAGGCCTTGAAATTCCCGATTAGGAGGACAAGTTACCACTCTCAAGAACAGAAAAGCTCAACAGTAAAGTTCTACTTTTACGATTTTACATTTTGTGTGGTAAAATTACGATTTAATTTAAGTTAGCTCAAAAGCAAAATATGTTGTGCCAAGCGAAGCAAGATGAAAAATCTTTTATTTCATTGCTAAAAATCGACATCCTGAAAGTTAGTGCTTTAATACGTATTTGTTAACACTCTAAATCCCATAGCTGTTCTAGCAAAAAACTGTTCAATATGACTTCCTTGGATTTATCGATTGAAAATGAATAAGCCAATTATATTAAAATTTAAGAGTTAGTTATTGTACATAGGAGGACTGCGTTTTTCTGGCAGCGTGTCGCAAACATTGAATCCTTAGATTTATACATCTAGCTAGTTAACGGCCAGGCAGCACTCAACTACTATTGTGAGAAACTATATGACATGACCGTCACCCTTATAATTCACCCATGGCTCCAGAGTGCAAAGTGTGATTTGTCTTAAGGTAACATGACGGCTGCAGTGGACCCACAGATCCTCATCTGGGTGTTCTAACTTCTAGCCCATGCTCAGAGTTAACTTATTAAGATGGAGGAGCAAAATTATATAATATTCAACATACTAGCATATCTTGTGTGAACATGGAGAGTAAGAATACATTTTTACAATAGTAGGAATTAATTATTAGTTTGCTTTGGATTTGTTTTAAGTTTCGCGCAAAGCTACACGAGGGCTATCTGCCCTAGCCGTCCTTAATTTAGCAGTGTAAGACAAGAGGGAAGGCAACTAGTCATCACCACTCACTGTTAACTCTTGGGCTACTCTTTTACCAACGAATAGTGGGATTGATAGTCACATATAACGTCCCCACGGCTGAAAGGGTGAGCATATTTGGTTTGACAGGGATTCGAACCCGTGACCCTCGAGTTCCTTAACCACCTAGCCATGCCAGGCCTTAATTATTAGTAATCGTAGGCGAACAATTTTTAACTTACCTTTCAATTTTTCAACTTTTTTTGCCTCAACACAGAAGCATCTTTTACTGTAGCCACTTAACAGCATCTGTATGATTGTGCTATACATTATATACCTAATCCAAATTTAATATTGTACCTATTGATTATTTTAAGTCCCTATTCAAAACAGATAGACTTAAAATATTCAAATGTTAATTAGAGGAGGTCGAGCTAAATCCAGATCACCCCACAATAAACAATAAGATTTCATCTATGAGAGTTGACAGGTAAGGGGTTTGGACTTCTTGGTATTACGATCTCTGTCCACCATAAAATATGTTCTATGAGGTAGTCCTGGTTACAAATCATTTTCCTGCATCACAGTTTCTTCTGCTGGTTGCTCTTGACAACCTCAATGTACAGTAGAAATTCGCTATAATCTCCCATGGATTTCTGTGCTTTGAAGAACTGAAATGGGTCTTCAGATTTCGTTGTTAACATATGGTCGATATAATTTTGAATTATATATAACAATTTACCATCTTGTGGAGGAGGAACTGGCATGTTAACTGGATGCATTGTTTTGATGGAGCCACATCTTAATTGACGCCCAGTTGGTACAAATATAGTGTGTAGTGTGATGGAGTCCACCTTGGCAATCTTCTGAGCTCTCCGATTGTGCACTTTATCATTATAGGTGCAAATTGAAAACACTATGAATCACTTAGCCAAATATTCACAACACTGTATACAATTATTAAAATGTCATATCATTATGAGGGATACTTTTCCAAACACTTATGTAGTCATAAGCTTTGTACAGCCGAGCATGATCAGGAAGCTAGGGCGCTCGACTCGTAATCTGCGGATCCGAATCTAAGGCCCATCAAACATTCTCGCTCTTTCAGCCATGGGGCATTTTTATGTCACAGTCAATCCCACTATTTATTTGTAAAAGACTACTCCAAGAGTTGGCATTAGGTCGTGATGACTAGTTACCTTCTCTACAGTCGTTCTCTATTAAATTAGGAACAGCTAATACAGATAACCCTTATGTTGTTTTGCACGAAATTCAGGAAAAAAACCCAACTAAACCTATGCTTTGTCTAATATAACGACATGTTTCGATGTGTCACATGACAGATATAGCTTATACAGCTTTGAAAAAAAAGGAAAAAAGAGATCATTTTCCATTCAGCTACATGATTTAGGAAAAACGTATGTCGTTTTCTCAGACATAGATTTGTACAAATTATCTAAGTTACAGTTTCAAGTGCTGTGTTCTTGGATTACAACTATCCTCGGTGTGCAACTGGTAGTTGATAGTAAACTAGTCTGCTTTTTCACCTTACTAGAATTAAGTCTTCCCCCGCTTTACCAATAAGGTACAACAATATAAATCTATGCTCCCTTTTTGGTAAGGTTTTGCACATGCTTTCATGACCGTGAAATAGGGGAAACTTCGTGTCGGAAAAGTCCCGTAATGTGACTCTCTCAGAAAGAGTGAAATAATAAAGCCAAAATAACCTATTTTAATTGAACTGTAAGAAGAGAGTCGGGTCTTTTAACTACAGGAATAGGAAATAAAAACGAAAATAGATTGGATTTTAAAATTGCTATTGTACATTGTGTATAATCCCCTTTATATATGATAGGAAGTATGCCAAGTTTGAAGAATCTTTATTAGTGAGACTTTTGAAAAAGTAACATTTTAGGGTGCAGTGAAGTGTTGCGAGTGCCAAAAAACGGCCGAAAAAAGTGTCTAGGGGAGTGCTTCCTATAAAATATTTAGCTCGATGGAGCAAAATGGTGCATTTCCTGGATAAATGTGATCCTGAATTTAATATAAATCCAGTTGGTCAGTCAACCACAATGCAGCCTAAAAGGCTGTTAATTTAACCAAAATGTGAAAGCGTGACTATAGGCCTAGATATACGAGTTTCACAAGTGTTGGTAACATTGTAGTAATGAAACATTTGTACACATGTATCTTAGAGCGACTGATACGGGTATTAACACTTTTGACGTTTCGACCTTTCTAGGTCATCTTCGGGTTAACTGTTAATACCCATACCAGCCGTTTTGAGATAAATTTTTATTTCAAGTGGGTTTCTCGTCATCAAGGATTCGTACATGTTTTTTTAAAAACCTTAACATCGTTATCATTCGCTTCCGCTGTAAAATATAGTGCTTATTGAAGACTTTATAAAAAAATAAAAAAGGAAGATTACTTCCCTGCACAATTCAACATCTGCTGACTGGTTATTCTGTTTTAGAAATAAAATTTTGTTTATTTACTTTATAATTCCCCGGTATGACAACGATAAGTCTACGAATTTACAACGATAAAATCAGGGGATCTATCCCCCTCGTTGGACACAGCAAATAACCTCATGTGGCTTTGCTTTAAGAAAAACACATAAATATTTACTTCACATTAGCTACACTCGAATGCATGAGGGGAGTGGGTGATGGGGCAGTGCATTAAATTAAATAAGAGGACTAGTATTAATTTATAATTTATTAATCTATAATAAGGCTGATTTAGCAGAAATCTTCAAACAACTTTCTCCTTTGGAGTTTCCTTAATGGCATAAATAAATGCATTTGCCCTGCGTAACGTCAGTCAGCGCGGGTAAGTACACGTACAGCAAACTGGATAACGGAAATGCAACCAGTTTCATTAGTTTTAGCCTGATAAACTATTTCCTCTGCAGTATGTATTCTAAATAGTTGCTTTTAAGGAAATGAGTAAAATATTGACTTAAAACGTTTTATTATGATAAAAATACGATCAGAAGGTTAATTTCCCCTCGCACACAAACCGTATACAGGGTTTGAAATACGTCCATTAATACAAAGCCATCTTTGTCCAGCATCCAAAAGGTCCCTCGCGCGGTGGTTCAGTATAATGGTGGTTTTGAACACGTCATCTGAGAAAGGTCGTACTGTGTTTCGGGGATGGGTGGGTGGGGGGTACATTACTCTTTTTGTAATTCCGTTCTGTGTTTGTTTGTTCGAAAACTAATCACAGTGTATTACAGTGAAATTAGAGCAGCACGTGCAGGGCAGCACTGTAGCTATATATGGCTGTAGTGTACTCTGAGAAGAGTACTGGATTAAGCCATCGTAACACCAGAACTAAATCCAGAGCTTCATCATAATTTACAAATTAAATTGTATTTAAAAGTAGTGTTACTTTACCAGTAAATTCATAAATATAATGGCTAAAAGTGAAAAAAAAAAAGACTGGCCATTATAAATTCTGATATTACCATATTTTTAACTACACCTGGTTGTGTAAGCACGAACATAAAAACGTGTTTACTAACATGTTATAATATAAATTAATAGTTTTCTTTTTTTTCAAATACACCGAGCAAATTCCACAAACTTGAAAACATTCGAGTTATTGGTTAAAGGCGTGTGCACATCTCGCAATTAAGAAAAAACAGAGGACAGAAATATAAACAGTAGGTGTTGAGGAAACCTTGTTCTAAGCGAGTTGTCAACTATAACATAATCAGACCTAGCTGGTTAAAAAGTGGGTATGACATTCCTTTTACTAACATATGTATTAGCTAAGAGCAAAGCATTTACTAAAATAGCCATAAATTTGTGCCATCAAGGTAAAGAATAAGTGAACAACGAGGATTAATAGAAAACAATTTCAAAATTACGAAAAATAAACTTCAATGTTTATAAGGATAGAGAATTAGAAAACATTAACTTAGATTACTTCGTTTCTTATTTAAGTATACATTAATTTATTATCAAAGACCATGTCTGCCAATGTAAATAAATAAAGCGAAAATACATAGTCTGTCTTTAAGGAAAATAATATTAAATAGTATTACCCATCTTATTGATTATTTCGAATAGTTTTTCCTTTATTTGTAGTTAAGTAAAAAATAACACATTGGGCTATCTGTGTTCTTCCAACCACTGGTATCGAAATTCGTTTTCTTGTGTTGTAAGTCCGCAGACATGCCGCTGTGCCGCTGTGGAAGGACGGATATTAAACAGAGATATATACAACTCTCATTTTATTTGGGCTGTTCATATTTCTTACATTTTCGTCATATATATGAAATCTAGCAATCCCACTTCCCTCCCTTATAGATCTCGACTCGTAATCCGAGGGTCGCTGGTTCGAGTCCCCGTCACACCAAACGTGCTAACCCTTTCAGCCGTGTGGGCGTTGTAATGTGATGGTCAATACCACTCACTATTCGTTGGTAAAAGAGTAGTCCAAGTGTTGGCGGTGGATGGTGATGACTAGCTGCCTTCCCTCTAGTCTTACACTGCTAAATGAGACCCGGCTAGCGCAGATAGCCTTCGTGTAGCTTTGTGCGAAACTAAAAACAACAACAAAATAAAACGTTACAGTGTAAAAACGTTTAACTTGGTGAAGAAAGTAGGCTTGCCTTCCTACAACAATATAAAAAAAACCGTTTAACTGCACGTGTTACTCTTCTAGTATTTTTTTTTCATCAAATCTATTTTACTTCGCCATATTACAACTGCTTGTACTAGAACAATGAGTTTCTTGGATAATGAATACCAATAATATTTTAAAAAGTATTTTGATCGCTGTGAGTCCAACCCAGAGTTCCGCAATTGAGTAGAAGACCTTCTGAGACATGATTCAGGACAGATGAAAGTTTTGTATGATTTTTTAGGCATTTCTCATCTGAAATCCACATTAGACCAATGACGAAAAAATGAGTAATAAAACCTGCAGAGCCAAACTAATTCCTGCCATTTTCGTTACGCCTCGAAACTATCGAACCCGTAATTTGTGTTTCTTGAATTTCGCGCAAAGCTACACGAGGGATATCTGTGCTAGCCGTCCCTAATTTAGCAGTGTAAGACAAGAGGGAAGACAGTTAGTCATCATCAACCATCGCCAACTCTTTTACCAACGCACAGTGAGATTGACCGTCACATTATAACGCCCCCACGGCTGTAAAGGCGAGCATGTTTGGTGTGACGAAAATTCGAACCAACGACACTCGAATTACGAGTCGAGTCCATTAATCACCTGGCCTTCGGAGCCTATTATTATGTTAAACTGAATGTCATGTAATAAATAAATTACACAGATCATAGATTTCAAAAGTCGTTGGGAGAATTTTATATTTATGACAGAATTTTTGAAGTCACGTGCTGTGGTTATGTCGTTTAACTTTGTCTTACAGTTATAGGATTATAAAACCATTTGATTCATTATACTAAAGTGATAGCCAACACAAACAAATTAAAATCAATACTATAAAATTACTTTTGTCACTATGAAATAGTAATGAAAAAATCAATATAACTCTGCTTTCTGAAACACGTGGAACTAAACTCTGCTTTCTGAAACATGTGGAACTAAACTCTGTCGTTTTAAATTCGTCAAATAATTAACTTACTTTCCTTGTGTAGCTTGTTTCAATAATCGATGTAGTACTTTTCACAGTCTAATCAATACGTGTAACTACTTCCTACTATAAAATACATAATGCGTAATTAACTCTCGATCTAAACTTTTGCTTTAACAACGTAGTTTGTAGACACATCTTAGAAGATGATTCACAGCATCCTTTAAGATGCTGTAGGTTTACAAGAGGTTACAGCTTTGAAAGGTATCTCTATTACCATTCTATACTTACATATTAGAAAAAGAAATGCTCTCACACTTATCACCTAGATTATTTAAACTAGACACTGATTTGTTAGTAAGCGGCCAAATATGGCAGGTCAAAATTTGACGTTTAAAATATTGACTAGTGTGATCAAGCAGCTGATTGGTTATTTTGATCAATATAGCTGCCAAACTTCTGCTTAACTAAGACTTTTAGGCCCGGTATGGCCAGACGGTTAAAAGCACTTGACTTGCAATCTGAGGATCATGGGTTCGAATCCTTGTCGCACCAAACATGCTCACCCTTTCAGTCGTTGGGGCTCTATAATGTTTCGATCATTCCCACTATTCGTTGGTAAAAGAGGAGCCCAATAGTTGGAGGTGGGTGATGATGACTAGATGGCTTCCTTCTAGTCTTACACTGCTAAATTAGGGACGGCTAGTGCAGATAGCCCTCGTGTAGCTTTGAGCTAAATTCAAAACAAACACAAAACTAAAAGTTATTATTTATAGAAAGAAACAAATTGAATCAATTGTTTCTTTTCTTTTGTGAAACAGTTACCAAAATTAACTACCTAACTAAGAAATATTTACCTAAATAAATAAATATGTGTGCTAAAAACGTTTATGAGATGGCGTACCGATGCAAACAATAACAGCAAAAAAATAAAACTTGTTTGCTGTCAAAGAACTACATAACTTAGTTCCATATTTACCAAAATGACCGGAAATGATTTGGCCTATTTCTTGATAGTGTAAAATTAATGTGTTTATTTGATGAATTATAACTTATATTGAATAAAATTACCCTCAGTTTTATATGTATAAAATACCTGAAAAACACCTCGTTCTTCAATACACGTTTGTTTCTTTATTTCATCTTGCCAGAGGTTATAAAACAGTACACCTGAGAAAGTACTTTAATTAACACTGAAACAACGGTTGGATGATTTAATCTGAAAACTATTGTAAAGAGTTGAAATATTAAACCAGAGAAAATATTGTTCTTTTAGTGAGATAAATTTATTTACAGATCTGTGGCTGAGATTTAAAACAAAAAGGATCGAAAACAAGGCTGTTGAAACAGTAACAATTTCACAACTGTATAATTGCAAATATAAAATAATACCACAACTACATTACTGTCTACTTGTAAATATAAAACAGCACTACAATTACACTACTGTCTACTTGTAAATATAAAACAGTATCACAACTACACTACTGTCTAACTGTAAATATAAAACAGTATCCCAGCTACATTACTGTCTCACTGTAAGTATAAAACATTATCACAACTACACTACTGTCTAACTGTAAATATAAAACAGTATCACAGCTACACTACTGTCAAACTGTAAATATAAAACAGTATCACAACTACACTACTGTCTAGCTGAAAATATAAAACAGTATCACAGCTACATTACTGTCTCACTGTAAGTATAAAACATTATCACAACTACACTACTGTCTAACTGTAAATATAAAACAGTATCACAGCTACACTACTATCAAGCTGTAAATATAAAACAGTGTCACAGCTACACTACTGTCTCACTGTAAATATAAAACAGTATCACAATTACACTACTGTCAAGCTGTAAATATAAAACAGTATCACAGCTACATTACTGTCTCACTGTAAATATAAAACAGTATCACAACTACACTACTGTCAAGCTGTAAATATAAAATAGTATCACAACTACACTACTGTCTAGATGTAAATATAAAACAGTATCACAGCTACATTACTGTCTCACTGTAAATATAAAACAGTATCACAGCTACACTACTGTCTAGCTGTGAATATAAAACAGTATCACAGCTACATTACTGTCTCACTGTAAATATAAAACAGTATCACAACTACACTACTGTCAAGCTGTAAATATAAAACAGTGTCACAGCTACATTACTGTCTCACTGTAAATATAAAACAGTATCACAACTACACTACTGTCAAGCTGTAAATATAAAATAGTATCACAACTACACTACAGTCTAGATGTAAATATAAAACAGTATCACAGCTACATTACTGTCTCACTGTAAATATAAAACAGTATTACAACTACGCTACTGTCAAGCTGTAAATATAAAATATTATCACAACTACACTACTGTCTAGTTGTAAATATAAGACAGTATCAAAGCTACATTACTGTCTCACTGTAAATATAAAACAGTATCACAACTACGCTACTGTCAAGCTGTAAATATAAAATAGTATCACAACTACACTACTGTCTAGCTGTAAATATAAGACAGTATCACAGCTACGTTACTGTCTCACTGTAAATATAAAACAGTATCACAACTACACTACTGTCTAGCTATAAATATAAAATAGTATCACACAACACTACTGTCTCATTGTAATTTTGTTATAAATCTTCTCACAAGGCATTCATTAATTCCATTATAATGATTGTAGGAAGCATCTAAAATTCTGTAAAATAACTATGTTGTTGTAAACAAACTCATATTTTTAAGCAACCCCTCCACTGGCTCAGCGGCATGTCTACAGGCTTACGACTATAAAAATTGTATTTCAGTGCTGTGGTCAGAGCATAGACATGCCTTTGTGTAGCTTTGCGCTTAAGAACACCGAAACGAAACCATATTTTGATTATATAATGTCTTCCATGAACTCTACTATGATCATACCTACATTAACCAATACATATATTCTCTGCAAATGCAAATTTAATAACTTGTATACGATACAGACGCTAGCGGAACATTCTAGAAGATAAGAAAAAAATTATATAATGTTGAATACTAAACTCTAATAATAAACAGGAAACGTAACATTTACAGAGGTCCCTAAGAGATCCAGGAAACTAGGAAAAAAGACAACTACTTTTTATACATTTGTGGAACACATAGGGAAGCTTGAGAAATTTGATACAGCTGTGAGACGTACAAGCTCGACATACGTTACACGTAACTGATTGGAAATGGCCCGAGGAGCATTTGCAGTTCAAGGAACCAAGTTTTGTTCGACCAAATACAAAATTTTATCAGTTTTACTTATACATACTATAACTGTTATATGTATCTCTTTCAACAGACACCGTAGTACCTCATTTAAACACCAGGAGGTTATTAAATAGACTAGCTACTTTCTGCTACAATGATGTTGGTAAAACACCTGAAACTATGTCACTGAAGCGTGATAGAAAACAGTTGGTGAGACACACCTGACATTAAAATTCTCGTTCCTCGTACAATTTAGTTGTGATAAGACAAACTAAAACTACTGATGCATAGGGTATCTGAAAATAAAATTACGATTCTTGTACACATTTCAGACGGTAAAAATCCAATGTAATCTCATTATCATAGGGCATACAAAGAAACATATCAATCAACTTCTATTATGTTGTCACTGCTGAACAACGTTTAGTGGATATGAATTTCAGGTGCGTTTTTTTTAACGCGAGGACAATTACATTTTACTCATTCTGTGCTATTTGGTGTTTTTTTTTATATCATATACTGGTCGGTGTTTATAGAAATACTAGATAATACAAAATCATTCCGAACTAGCCTCAGATCACAAATACACGATATGATACAGAACCATTCCGAACTAGCCTCAGAACACAAATACGCTATATGATACAAAACCAATCCGAACTAGCCTCAGAACACAAATACGCTATATGATACAGAACCAATCCGAACTAGCCTCAGATCACAAATACGCTATATGATACAGAACCAACGTCAATGGCGCTACTTTTAACGTGATATACAAGTTTTGCAGTAAATCGATATTTATATAGAGAAGCATATTTTGTTATTTATGTAATAAATCATTCTCGTAAGTACCATTTCACCAACAAAGGAAAAATCAGCGCGCGAATATATACAGGAAACGGTAACTAGGCACGTGCGGATGGGAAAGCGTAGCCAGAAAACAAGGTGACTGATCATTACTGTTAAAACAGTAACGAACGTACTACCGGACCGGAAACAATTTAGGGATTAGATGTGGCTACTGCAGACGCGAAAACATAAAACAAATTATTAACGCTTTCGTTTTTCCTGTGTAGTATAATACAGCAGACCTTCATCAAATACTTTAATTTCACGACTGGTCCTTTTTCGAAGCACAAAACTGATAAATATAAAGACAGTTGAAATCGACTGAATTAGTTCATTTCAGAGCAATAATATATTCAACCGTATCCTAGATTAACCAACTGTACAATCGCTTTTACCAGGGACGTGCGGTGATTTGTTCTAATGGGAAAGCAAAAGTATACAAGGTGAATTATAAAAAAACAATATGTACAGGATGTCCAATAAATATAACATTAATTACTTGTAGTCATTAATCATATTTAATATTAAGTACTTCCGATTAAACACAAGAGATATTCGGTTACTTACTTCATTTCATTAATTAATTAATTAATTCCATCCTTCTTTCCTTTTGACTGAATAAATTTATTATATCTTCATGGAAACTATCAGTATTTATTTCCGGGTTTTTCTGGCATGTCAAATATAATCCAGAAAGACCCGGAAATAATGGATCATATTTCTTGCGCAAATTTACCAATTCCATAGAATTACCTCTGTTAATAGACTCTAGTGGTTCATTACGACCTCCAAATGATAACTGTTGTTCATCCAAATATCAAACTACGTCCGTTAATCTTTTTAAAATGTCTCTATTCAACTTCACCTTTTCAGTGTTCATTTGCACAATTATTTTATGTTGGATGTTTAGTTTGAATTTAATCCATGATTTTTCAAATCTAGCTAGGCCTACAATTGAAAATATATGACTGGAAGAATGTTCATGTCTTTTAATTGTCTTATACATATTATTTAAATGCGCTTGAGTTTCATGTCCCAGATTCACTGTAAAATAATAAACACGACCATCAGAAACGTTGACAAGCATTTAATCAAGATGTTCTGCCATATTAGTTTCCACTGAATTATCGAACACACCGCTTTGTTCTTCCAGTCAGCCTTAGAGCTGACGTCATTCTACCATACCTGACGATGCTTTCTTTATCATTAAAACTCTGTGTACCAAACTTATTCGCTAATAAGCTTTCAATAATACAGTTATATTTTTTCTATTATCCTTTGAATCCTATTCAAATCTGAAGGGTGACACTTCACAAAATATTATGCGTACAAAAAATAACTAGCATTTAATACAATGTCCGAAGCACCTGCACATCACGTGAAATCATAGAGGTAACAAACAACTACGAGTGCAAGGTGGAGGTCATGAAAAAACACGTTTCCAAATTTCGCAGGAAAATTAGTTATAAATGATTATTTCTTCTTATTATATTTGATTTGTTTATTGTACGTTTTAATTTATAAAATATTAATTACGAAACGCTAACATACTTATAAATGATTCGTTTCTGTTAAATTTGTTAGTGATTTAAATAATTTAATATATACACTATAAACTGTCAATTTATGTTTGTATTTTGAAGAAAGTTTAATTGGTAATTGTTCCTTTTATCCTTCAGAAGAAGCCTATATAACATCCAAGAAATGTTGTTTTTAATATAAGTAAACCCGCTATAGCCAGGTGGTTAAGGCACTCGACTCGTAATGCGAGGGTCGCGGGTTCGAATCCCCGTTACACCAAACATGCTTGCTCTTTCAGTCGTGGGGGCGTTATAATGTGATGGTCAATCCCACTATTCGTTGGTAAAAGAGTAGTCCAAGAGTTGGCGGTGGGTGGTGATGACTAGCTGCCTTCCTTTTAATCTTACACTTCTAAATTAGGGACGGCTAGCGCAGATAGCTCTCGTGTAGCTTTGCGCGAAATTCAAAACAAACTAATACACGTATACATTTGATATTTATTTATTCAAAAAATTATTCATCTAAGGAGCATTTTATAGTTTAAAGAACATATTGTGCAACAAAAATGTTTTTAGTTAGAAATAAAACTTTTTCTGTTAGGAAAAAAAACTGAACTCAAAAAAGGATGTATTATGCGAATTGCGGTCTAGGTTCTTCCCAATAGTGCTTTCGTCCGTACAAGATGATAACTGATTACGGACGGTATAGGAGAGTGTTTCCGTACGAATCAGTTGCAAGTACATAACGCCATATTTAGCTGATACTTAAAAATTATCTTTCTTTAACACATATTGGGAAAACACTGCTTCCCTTGCTTTCAAGGACTGCACGCCTTTGACTTTTACCTCCCCCCCCCACATACACATACCCTGTACACACATACGTGCAGCAGAATCACATATACATATATTATGAGGTTTGTGTACACACACACATATATATAGTTTGGTTTGAAGTTTGCACAAAGTCATACAGGGGATATCTACGCCAGCCATCCCTAATTTTGCAGCAATAGATTAAAGGGAAGGTAATTAATCAATACTATCTAACAGTACTTTTTGCCAACGAATAATGGAGTTTGACCATCATAATACTTCCACGGCTGAAAGGGCGAGGATGTTCGGTGACGGGATTCGAACCCATAACCTGAAGATTATCGGTTGATCGTTCTTAACCACAAAGGTCGTGCTTGGACACACATATATAAGTACTGACAAAATATAATACCCATCATAAATATAATCTAGTCATTAATTTACGAGACATGAAACCCTCATTATCTCAATGGAAAGTCTTAAGGCTTATAACGTTAAACACCGGGTTTTGATACCCGTGATGAGAACTGTACAGATATTTCATTGCACTTAAAAGCAAACAAACAAGACTTGATAAACATTCACTACAAAGTTTCTTACGTATATACCATATGTACAATAACCTCCAGTCATATGTTAAATACATACCAACAATGAATAAAGAAAAATAATGTAAATCTAACAATGACAGCACATGTATCAAACACATAATAAAGTTGATTATATGTAACCAGTCAGATATCAAAGGTTTAACTACTAATGAAGGATGTATGAAAGATACAGAAATCATATAACAAATATATACCAAGAATTGCCAGTCAAACGTATAGCATAAACCTAACAATGACAATATATGTATGAAACACATAACAAACTTATATGTATGTAACCAAACAGATATCAAAGGCTTAAAAACTAATGAAAGATGTATGAAAAATATACAAATCATATAACAGATACATGGTAGAAATGACTAGTCAAATGTATGACGTAAACTTAATGATGACTATTCAAAGTTCAAATATACAAAGAATGACTAGTCATATATTAACAATGCCTTCTCATATGCAACAGTGATCGATTGAATACACAACATAGAATCGTTATTGTTATTTTGAATTAAGCACAAAGCTACACAATGGGCTATCTGTGCTCTGCCCACCACGAGTATCGAAACCCGGTTTTTAGCGTTGTAAGTCCGCAGACATACCGCTGAGCCATTGGGGGGCAACATAGAATCAACAATGACTAATCGTGTATATGCATATATATATTAATAATTAATATCAAAGTAAACATAAATAATTACTACCCAAAGATGAAACCTTTTTTGTATCTCAGACTCCCTCTGGCGAGAAGAACTGGAATATGAAACAAACACACACACACACATATCTATTATAAAGCTTCAGAACCATATGCTAAAATTAATATACAAATGAGCCAGGAGCTGGCTGGAAAGGTCACTTAGTGACCTGACAATTAGAGCATGCCATCAGTGTTCAGTTTCTCCGAGCGATTATATAAACATTTACGTTGAGTTATATTGTCTTTATCAAAAAGTCCATCTGATGGATTTGAAATTAATTTTAGTGATGACTTCAAACTGTTCTTTAGTTTTCTCTGACGAAAGGTTCGTGGCTTCAAAACAAAGTACTATCATTAAGAAGGTTGAGTCCAGTTGTAACGGCGTGTAGGTAAATATTCTAATTAGTCACTATGAAACAGTTGTTAAACGAGTAACGCGAAAAGTTTTTATTTCCGTAACCAACGCGTTCGATAAAACGAAGAAATAAGACTTTAAATTTCGTTAAGCTATTTATTAAACTACAGAACATGTTTCTTTAATATTGTAGTGTTCTGGCAAACATACTTCCAATAACGTTAACACCATAATCTTCAGTAAGTCATTAACCGTTTTATACCAAGGAGAACACTACAACAACCATTGATATTTGTTAAACAGGAACCAGATTTTCTTTTTTATCTTTAGTTCTTTTTCTTTTAGTGAATGAAATAAGACACACACTTATGTCTACAAAATATCTAAATATAACCACATTACCGTTTTAACGCAGCATAATAAATTGGGCCTGGACTTCCCCAAAACAAGAAACTGGAGTGGGCATCGACGCTAGCTGGACTTGCACTTAGTTTTGACTTACCAAACGGAAAGGGGAACAGCGAAGCCATATCTAACAAATACGTAAACATATTTTATTCCCCGAATTTTTACACAAACTGAGACATATCATGGTTACTTTACGGTAACATATCAGACGCGATCAACAACACGACACCTCCATATCGCAAGCCAACTCTTCTGAGGCAGCTGCTGCAGTTTCCCGTGTTGTTACACGCGCACGCACAGACAAGCTGTCAGACTCACCGACAAAGCACGCTCACCACAAAGCTCTTTTCCCTCCTACGTTGACCGTTATCAGCTAGGTCTAGAGGCGTCTGACGCAGCCAGCGTAGTTGCAAGTTCCACACCCGAAAACACAACGCGTGGGACTAGTTCACCAGAATCGACCTGAAGCAGGTGCTGGACGAGCTAGTAAGAGAACCGTTTGATCGGGTCTTCTAATAAAAGAAATAATCTGCAAAGCCTCAACTCACAAGTTCATTTAAAAACTGTAGATTCAATAGAACTTTATTGTTTCTAGTATTTTTGTTTTATTTTGCTTATTTATATACCTTCATATAACATCTGTTTCGTATCGTTTTCAGGATATTAAATGTGCTCACGTTTCTCTCATGTTGGATGACGTACTGAACAAGGCTTCACTTCGGAGTTTCTAAGTAGTCACATTATAAGTAAAAATATAACAGCCAAGATTTATCGAAACGCTTTTAGAATTTTAGAAGTTTCATCGGACATATAAGTTTCCACAAACTGGCTTCATATTCCGACTTTGAAAATGTTCTCATTTTGAAGCTGTTACATCTTCACATTGCGTTTCAAAGTATGAATTTTCAAATACATTGTACAGTTTTATTTTACAGGTAACTAATTTCAACTTGATGATATTTTATAATGACGAAAAAAAAATCTTTGAAATTATTGTTCTTTCAAAAGGAACAAATTAGAAAAAAAATGCTTTGATTTGTCTTGATGTGTTATTCGAGATAATGGCACGTATCTTTTATCTTCAAATTATACCTGTTTTGTAACATGGTACGTTTTTATTACTGTGTATATTTTTCCTGTTTTTTTTCTAATTATTATATTTTAGTATTGCTCTTTTCTTTTTGTGTAATCTTCACAGCGATATGTTTGCGGGCTTATAAAGCTAGAATCCAGGATTTGAATACCCGTAGTGGTTAGTGTGCAGATAGTCCATCGTGTTGGTTTGAGCTTAACTTCAAACTTTCGTGTGAAGTTTTTGGGTCTTTATTCTATGCGTGATATATGTTTGACTGTTCTTTGATTATGAGACCCCTAGCGGAGGAGTTTGTAATAGAAAGCGTGAAAAAAAATGTTGGAATAGACTCACACTTACGGAATAAGATAAAATATTTTGATAATTAGAAAAATAATGGACGTTCAAAATGTTAGCACTCTCAGTTTGATGTGTGTGTGCTCATTTCATTTTGCTACAGAGCTCGCTGGGATTAACAAAGTAACCCATGCTTGGTATGGCCAGGAGGTTAGGGCGCTTGATCGTAACCTGAGGGTCTCAGTTTCGAATCTCTGTCGCACCAAACATTCTCGCCCTTTCAACCGTGGGGGGTGTTATAATATTTCAGTCAATCCCATTATTCGTTGGTAAAAGAGTAACCAAAGAGTTGGCAGTGGATGGTGATGACTAGAAGCTTTCCCTCCAGTCTTGCACTGCTATCCCAGATAGCCCTCGTGTAGCTTTGTGCGAAATTCAAAACAAAGCAAACCGAAGCACGGGGGAGTTTCTTATATGGTTTGCTTTTAACTTTATACAAGGACATTATTGTGGATGTCGAAACGCTGTTGTCTTCATCTTATTATTTTTATCAAACACAATCCACGTTTCTGATAGAAATATCTGCAAAGGAAGTTTAGAATTGATAAACCCTGGTATAAACAGAGATTTTAAATATTGAATTTTAAGTTATCGATCTTTATAATGGAGAAGAGCAGGTGTAGAAACCGGTGTGCTGGTTATGCTACGTTTGACGTAATCATCAAGAACCAGCCCGTCACGACTAAATGGTTCAGGTGCTCGACTCGTAATTTCAGGGTAGTGGGTTCGATTCTCCGTTACATTAAATATGCTCTCCCTTTCAGCCGTGGGGGCGTTATATAGTGACAATCAATCGCACTATTCGTTGGTAAAAGACTAGCCCAAGAGTTGGCAGTGGGTGGTGATGACTAGCTGCTTTCCCTGTAGTGTTACGCTGCTAAATTAGGGATGGCTAGCGCAGTTAGCCCTTGTGTAGCTTTGCACGGAATTCAAAGTAAACAAACATCCAGAACCTTAAAAAGTGCAGAAAGATGGCCTAGTTCCAACACAAGGGATACAGCTCTCACTTCTCCCTCTCATACAACCACCACCATACATTTAGACAGGATTACAATTTCTTAAACTTAAATTGGGTTTTTGGTCCAAAATAGTGACCATCTACAGACGCATAAATGTTCTGAAATGAATATAGTAGCTGACGATAAATAACCGGAAAGGTAAGGTAAAAAGGTTAAAGTAAATAACACAGGAACATAAAAGTTGATCATTGGATATTTTCACATTAATTTCTCTTATGTCTTATCACACACTGTATCAAAATAGGCCCAAAATGTCACTTTGTTTACAAACGATTTTCAGAAGAACATGGCTGCTAACTCACTTAGTTTGCTCCTTCCTTTGATCATTGCACTTCTAGCAAGTTTGGATCACTTTCATATTAATTTTATTTTTATTTTAACGCCTATGTCATTACAAATAAACATAAAATAACATGAGCCTCATCTTTCTAGTTTAAATCTTGTTCTAATGATATTTCTATAAGTTGTTATAAAAACGAGTGTAAAAATTATTTCAGTACGGATTTTTTTGTTCTCCCTTTTTCATTTCGTTTAAAGATTCGTGAGAGAGCGTGTTCATCACTTACGCCCTCTGTGGACGTAAACGCGATCAGAAAAAAGATGGGTGCCACGCCTTCTGCCAAAAGTTGTTTATACACTCAAAGTTGAAGAGTATCTGAGACTTGCTGCTTGTAAGATTCTATAAAACGCTGTCAGTCTGAGATCCAAGAGATTTTGTTTGTTTGTTTTGGGACCACTTATCTAATCCTTACAGGTACTGCAGTTCTGAATGCATTCCGTGTATCAGTGTACGAAACAAATAACAGATTCTCACGTAAACACTTTGTATTTTCAGCACCGTATCTGCACGCTTATAGCATTTTCCAAGCTACACATATAGAACAGTTAATTGAAACGATTAGATTATCGTCAAAAAACACAAGGGATTTCAAATAAGCTTACAATAAATAACACACAACATCCTATCAAAAGCACTATAAACTCACTTTATAATTTCTTTTTAAATCAAATCAAAATCACATTGGACTATTTACTGTAGGCTCTTACACTTACTGCTGTCCTATCGTGGTACTTATAATATTTAGCGAACTATGTGTAATTACTATACTATATTTAATTAAATTACCACAGTAATTGACACTACTGTATAGATTTTTGGTAGAAAAATTCTAACATCAGGACATATCAGCACCAGAGGTCTCTAAACAACACTGGAGTTGTAAAAACAAAAGTTGACAAGTAAAGAGGAATTCCTGAAGCCTACTCACAGGTGCATCTTTTCACAATCAAGCATTTGGCGGTTAGAGTTCTGTTTTTTATGTTTTGAATTTCGTAAAAAGCTACACGAGGGGTACCTGCACTACTCGTCCCTAATTTAGCAGTGTAAGGCTAGACGGAAGACAGATAGTCATCACCACCCATCGCCAAATTTTAGGCTACTCATTTACCAATGAATAGTGGGATTGATCGTTACACTACAACGTACCCACGACTAAAAAGGTAAATGTATTTCGTGTGACGTGAAGCCGAGAAAAACCCGCCACCGTCTAATTACGAGTCAAGCATCCTCAACCACCTGATCATGCCAAATAACTGGAAGAAATAGATATCTTTCTTGTCCACTCTGAACGTCAAAGCTCACATTTCGGTTATAAGAAAAACATCAAATATTTCAAAAGAATAATGACAAATATTATTGTTTCCGAAATGTAACTAAAGATTATTAGCGGATATTAATTAATTAAATAAATGTTTCAGTTAAATGTGAGATATTCTTATTTTATGAAAAAAAGTCAGTGCAGTAATTGTAAATCATTACAGATTCGAAACTATTTCACAAACCTGTCAGAAAAATAAACTGACTTAAGAAATCCTTATATTACAGCGGCTGCATCTTTTGAGACTTGTAGTCTGATGCGGCGTAAGCCTACACTATACTTTCACTGTTAGCAGTGTAGGCTTTAATATTTCAGGAATTCTCCACACTTTCTTAGAAACAATACTATAGCACAATATGCTTACAACCTTCAAATTGTAAGTTGTGATAGCTTATTTATTTGAAAACATTAGCAGCGGTTCCCGAGACGTTTTAAGAAATTATCTTAGCTGTATCCAGAAATGGCGTCAGCATTATTAGCTAGTATAAAATAAAAATGTATAACCTGGATAAACATAAATAATAAAATTAAATGTCCACTGGTAAAATCGAATCAAATACAGACTGCATCATAAGTATTAACAGAAAACTTAAAAGAAACTATTTAAAACTAGACGATCTACAGTGGGTGTGGAGGTAAATGATGAACATGAAAGCTCAATCTATTTTAACGGTAGAAAATTGGTTTTTAACGTCCAATATTTATTACAATAAATTAAAATACACGTGAGCTTCAATCTGGTGAAATTTAAAGTTTTTCTTACTTTTAAGTGTTCGCTTTCTACAACTGCCCAGTAGAATGTATGTACATTTTAAGAATTATTTAGTTGTTTGTTAGGGAACTATTCAGTTCAATTTTCATTTCACGTGCCAGTAAAGTAGATATCGTGTGTGTGATTTTAATTACGTTTTTCGTTGTTGTTGTTGCTGCTAAGTGTGTGGAAAACAAAAACTAAAGAATGAAGATCACAGTTATAACCCATAATTGACTAAAATTCAGTGGAAGAGTGTGTACAAGTGGTATATACGTATTGTCAATTGTCTCGTTTGTTTTTGAAGTCAGTTGTCGGTAGGTGGCTCGCGGTAAGATTAAGGGCTTATGACGAAACACTGAGCTCGATTCCTCATCTGAATACGGCACAGATAACTTTCTATACAAGCAAAAGAAATTTGAATGAACTATCTAAAGCTTGAGAAGCACGAGTGATACTGGGTAAGCTCACACTAAGTGTAAAAAAAAAAAGCTTTCTTCATTAAGCCTTATATATTACTTTAAAAATGATGCCTCCAAATTCGCCTACCTGCATTTCTTTAATCAAAGTACACGCTTAAGTAGGCCTAATAAATGAATCGCATACAGAAAGTACACGTGATCTTTTCAAATACTGGGTTAAACTGAACTCTACCAATTATAATGAAGTATTTATTATATTTTGACAATTTAGAAGGGTCAAAAGTCACGTAAGACTTTATCTAATCAAAGGTTTAGCAGGGTAAAACTTATGAAAGCCTTTATCCAATCAAATGTCTAGCAGTGTAAAAAGGTATGCAAGATTTTATCTAATCAAAATTTCAGTGGGGTCAAAAGTCATGGAAGACTTTATCTAATCAAAGTGGTAGATTCATGAGAGCTTCTATTAATTTACACATCTTTCAGCTTCTCATGATATAAGAAAACACTACTCCGACTTTCCATGTTCAGGAGAGATTGTTTATTTTCGAATTTCGCGCATAACTACAGACTGTCTGCGCTTGCCGTCCCTGATTTAGCAGTGTAAGACCAGAGGAAAGGCAGATTGTCATCACTACCCACTGCCAACTCTTGATCTACTCTTTTACCAACAAGTAGTAGAATTGATCTAACACATTATAACGACCCTACGGGCGAAAGGGCGAGCATGTTTGGTATGAAGTGGATTCGAGCCCGAGACCCTCAGATTTCGAGTCGAACGTCCTAACCACCTGGCCATGCAGGGCTTTATCTGGGAAGAGCTAGGAATCAGTTTAAAGTGTCATTTTACCTTAAAGCATTTTGGCACCTTAAGGTATATTTATACAATGTAAAAGAAACACTCTGATTACGTTTTGTAGACAATGGTTTGTGTTGTACTCAAACTGTAAACTAAGTTAAAATTACACGCAATGTGAGTGTATCAAACATTCAGATGTAAAAGCCCTTAGGTGCTAATCATTAACCTCAGATGTTTGAAAGCTGAACACAGTCCATACACTACAATAATATAGTCCATACACTACAATAATATATTTACATATTTTATGTAAAGTCTTCCAGTGGGTTAGAGTTAAAATCCGCAACTCCATTTCTGAAGCGGCTAGAACGGAAATAGCCCATTTTAGCCCTGCGTTAAAATAAAAACCATAACGTTTATGTCAAGAAACTAAATTACTAACGATATTCCACTATACTCACCTTTACTTGTGGTTAAATTCTGTCGAGTTTAAATTCATATAAATCATATGGGAAGAAAAGTACTGACAGTCATACGAAAAGTTCAAACAAAACAGATGAAAACTGCAGCCCGAAATACGTACTGTTTCTTACTGAATGGTAATCATACAAGTAGTAGAAATTGTACCAATCGGAGAATCAAAGCATTAATTATAACTGTATTATATTTGAAAATGGCGCTCGGTTGCCTGTTACTTTTATACTTAAAAAAATAACAACTACAGATTCTCTTTTTTTCGAATTTGAGCGCTCAATTTATGGCTAATTTATTATTACTTTTATATTCAACTTTTCTATGTACGGTATGACTCTCTCGTCTGTATCTATAAAGCAATCATAAGATGATTAATCACCAATGTTCCAATACGTCTTATTCGCAGCCCTGTGTTATGAATAACAATTTACCAAAGACATTTTGGTTATTTCTTTGTAAGATATATGAGAGACATAAAAGAGAGTTATGTAGGTACTTACTAATTTTATTTATACGTTTTATTATATTCTTATAATGTCTGAAGAGACAATACGGCCTATTGAGTTATATGGTGCATATGAGCCTTAAACTTACAAAGCATAACTATTTTTTCTTTTTCAAAATCCAATGAAAGAGACCATAATTGATAACCTAACTATGTCCATACTTATATAAAATTACGCAGATTTAAATGTGGCTGAATCATAAAAATAAAAGAAAAAACACACGATAATTTACATTACAATGTGAATTTTATTACTTTAAACAGAAAGAAAAAGGTTTTTTATTTTCAGAAACTTAGCAAATTAACTGAGAAATACATAAGATTCTGCTAAACTATACCTATAATAACATATAAATTACGGAAACACTCTCCATCTTGTCACGTTGAAAGCACCTGTCATAAAAAGCCTCCGTGACAATTACTTCTGTGAGAAGAGGTACTAGTCTCTTAAAATACCTGTGTATAACTCATTGAAAATACACATAATTTCTATCAAAATACTATAAATAAGCCACTTGAGGAAATTTCCCACCGCATTCGTCTGTAAAACCTGTCTCTTGAAGAACAACATTAAGTCATTAAATTTAGTGCCCCCTAGTGTATGTAGACTTAAACTCTAGAAACCGGGTTTCGATACCGTGGTGGACAGAGCACGGATAGCCTATTGTGTAGCTTTGTGCTACTCTTTAAAACAAACAAAATTGCATTAAGTTTAAATCACCTACTTAAAAACAAACACATAAAAATCTGAAAATACGAACAGGATATTGCCTGATAAAAACACCTCTGAATCAACGGTTGAATAATCTTACCATCATAGAATAGAAGAAAGTGTCCTACACAGTTTTAACTGGATAGGTGGTTAAGGCACTCGACTCGTAATCCGATGATCGCGCGTTCGAATCTCCGGCACACCAAACATATTGGCTCTTTCAACCGTGGGGGCGTTATAATGTGACGGTCAATCTCACTATTCCTTGGTAAAAGAGTAGCCCAAGAGTTTGTGGTGGGTGATGATGACTAGCTGTCTTCCCTCCAGTCTCACACTGCTAAATTAGGGGCGGCTAGCGCAGATAGCCCTCGTGTAGTTTTGCGCGAAATTCAAAACCAAACCAAACAAACATCACTATTTTCTAATAATGATCAGGATAAGCAATCTTATATAGTAAACGTTAAACTTAAGAGGACATGTGAAACATCGAAAGTAGTTTCCATATAAATTTGGTATTATTCCGTTATCGGGAATTTAAACTTTATTGCAAATTACGTTACGTAGCATTGTGCCAGTTTCACCGATTATTTGAAATGCATCCTCTTTAATCGAATCGATGAGATAATAACGAATATGCTCATCAAATCGATGAAAATTAAATTAAACTCTAAATATTTTGAAGGTTTAAAACATTAATTTCCGGTGGGGTGATACTTTTTTGCTAGGAGACGGAAATTTCTGTGACCTACACAACTCCTCTCGAAAAGTCAAACTTCGACAGTTTATTTATGACGAGTCTCACCCTCACCACTACCAAACAATTTCAAAACAGGACCTCATGCAGAGAGAAAAATTCATTTACAGAGTTATATTAAAGTTGTTAGAAATGACGCAATAAAAACCTTAAAATTCTTTAGGCACTCTCAAAATACTGTTAGTCAAAAATTACAAATGTCTCATTTCGCACAAAGCTACACGAGGACTATCTGCAAGTAGTAATTTAAGTAAGATTAGATGGATGGTAGCTAATCATCACCACCCACCGCCAACTCTTGGTCTACTCATTTACCAACACATAGTAGGATTGACCATTACATTATAACGCCCCACGGCTGAAAGGGTGTGCACATTTAGTGTGACGAGGATTTAAGCCCGCTGATTATGACTCGAGTGCCTTAACCACTTGGCCATGCCGGGTAATGAAATGATTTACATGTAAACGGTGGATAAATCAATTTATCATTGTCTTGTAGGAGGATATCAATTATAGAAATAATATTAATGAGTTTATTCATTCCAAAACATTCTAATTAAAATAAAGTGGGAAGATTATGTAAGTAAAAACATTAAAATAGAAAATAAACCAGAGGGCAAAACAAGACAAGATGGAACAATAACCAGAAATTTTTTAACGTTTTTTAACATTACGAACAATATTATAAATATTTATTTTGTTAAATCTTTTGACACTTACGGCCGAGTTAAGTAAATGAAGGAGAGAGGAACAGAAATGTGTTTCAGTTGGTTTTCTTTTTGTCTGCGTGGCTTCACCTTGATGCTGTTCATAAAGAACAGGAACTAGTTATCTCCGTAAGTCATGAAGGTTGAAGCACGTGCTCAGAAAGACGCACCTGCAACTGGACCTTAGAAGTTCTATATGGCGCAGTAAACAGTTCGTGCACTCGTAACTTACAGTGATGGAAGTCAAAGCTGCTTTCTGTCCTGTCTGTACAACAATATCCTTAAAGCATGTGTTCAAGTTCTTTTGTGCAAATACGAAATTATTAAATATAACTTTTGAAATGAAAAAGTTTCAATGTACAGGGTGTCCAAATATGAATAAAACAAAATTAAAGTTGAATAACTTTATTGTTATTGAAGATATTAAAAACTGAAGTAGTAGGCTTGTACGTTTTAATAATTAATGGATTTCTACATGTCTTCCATCATTTGCTATAACTTATCTAATTCTGCATTCAAGTCCTAAGAACATTTCCCAACACGACAGTATGTTTCAGTTCTTCAAAGTGTTTTGGTCTGTTATGGTATACTTTGTTTACAAACAGTTCCAAAGATAAACATCTAAAGAGGGTTATATTGGGCAAACGAATAGGCCATTTGATATGTCCTCCTATAAGAACCAAATGCTCTGGAAAAGTTTAGTTTAAAAACACTTTAACAATTGAAGCAAAACGAGATAGTGCTTCATCCTGTTGAAAGATAGTTCTTTGTAATAAGCCAGGTATTTCTTGGAGCTATGCAATAAAGAGTTCTTGCAGGGTATGTAGATACTAATTTCCAGTAATATTTCGTTCGTCAAAGAAGGAAGAACAAAACAAAACTTGCAAGCCTACTCTTCGTATTTATGTTCAATATTTGTTGTTATCTCAAACAACAATAAAGTAATTCAAGTTCATTGGTGGTATATTCATTTTCGGACACCCTGTATTACTGTCACTCTGACACGTGTAACATGGTGTAACTGTGTCTTGCTCGAATAATGTCACAAACATATACGTTATATCAACAAAACCATTGGTTCTGCTCAGTGGCACAGTGGTATGTTTGAGCACTTCCAACACTATTATCTGGATTTCGATACCAGTTGTGGACAGACCAAAGATAGGCTATTGTTTAACTAAACTAAAAACTAAACTAACGTGGCAGGGGTTCAGTTTAGAGAGAGAGAAATCCGAAGAGTTCTCTCTCCAACTGGGGTGTTCAGGAACTTTGTAGTTCCTCTTCGTCCCCTTTCGTGAATTGTTATTAGGATTAAGTGGTGGTTTTTTTATTATTATTATTATTTTAATAAATTAATTATCGTTATTATTCTTGACTTTTGGTCTTTTGGGTGGAGGCAAAGGTGGCAGTGGAAAGAAGGAAAGGTCGGGACCTGTCTCGAAAAGAAAAAGTTGGGTAGATGTGAACATGAATGTAATTCATTCAAGTTCAGATCAAATCAAACGGCCCGATTCTGGGTCTGGCAAAAAGGTTGCCTGGGCTGGGATCTAGAAATCCAATGCCTGAAGATTTTGATGTGGGGGGGGAAACGGGAGTACCCCGAGAAAACCCACTTTCACCCGACAGGCGCCGAAAGTTTTGCCTGTCGTGTGCCCTGTACCTGAAAAAAAAAGGAATTCATGTTAATAACATAGTTTTTATGTATTTAGACTCTTTGTTGAGTGTATTGTGATTCTTGAAATATGTTGTATGGTGATATGTATTTTGTTGGTGCACTTGATAATTTGTGTAGTGATGCCGTTAGTTTGTTTCTGTTTTCTGCTTTTCGATAATATTTCATAGAAAGTTCTGTTATTCTATCTCTTATAGTTGGTAAATTACTAATTTGGTGTAGATAATTTGTTGGTGTAAAGATGGTAAACTGAATGCGGATTTTAATATTTTGTTTTGTTGCACTTGGATTTTTTTGGAGTGTGTTGTTTGACATGTTGTATGTTACTTGACATCCGTACTCTATTAGTGGACGGATGTAAGCCTTGTATATTTGTATAATGGTGTTCGGTGCGCATTTTGATTGTTTACCAGTTATAGTCTTTAGATATGAAATCCTTTTTCTTATTGATGAGTGTATATTGTTTATGTGTTTTTCCATGTTAGTTTTGTGTCGAAAGTGACGCCAAGGAATGTGATGTTTTGCTCATGTTGATGGTTGTGTTTCCAAGTGATAGATTTATTTTTCTAGATTTTTCTTTGCTTCTTTAGTTTTCTATAGAAGGTGATTGCTTGTGTTTTTGTCGGATTTAACACGACCCTCCACTTGTTGCTCCATGTTGAGACGTTGTTTAGTGATTCTTGTACGCGAGACATGGCCATTACTGGGTTTCTGGAGGTGCTCCAGATTGCGATGTCATCTGCGTATTGTGAATTGTGTGTGTATGTTAGATTTGGAAAAGGTATGTCACTGACGAAAATTATGTAAAGAAGTGGAGAGAGGACTGATCCTTGGGGCACTCCTGCCGTTATATTAAACAATTTGGATATGGTTTTATTGACTTTTACTTGTGCTGTTCTATTGGTTAAAAAATTTGAAATCCATTTGACTATCGTAGGATTTATTTGTAGGTGGTTTAGTTTGTATATGATGGCATTGTGCCAAACGCTGTCGAATGCTTTTTTGACATCTAGGAATACCCCGATGGTTACTTGATTGTTGTTGTAAGCTTTGTATATTGATTCGGTGAGTCGTGTGAGGTGATCTGTTGGCTATTGTTTAACTTTATGCTTAACTTTTAAACAACAACAACCATTGATTCTCTCTCACACTGTTTTTTTTTTTTATTTTGCTGTGTCTTCTTTACAAAATATTTAAGTTTGTGACAGATTTCCTTCTTCCATACAAATATGACAATAAATTATTATTCATACTTTAAATATTCGTTATCGTTCTATTTTTAGATCATGCAACCCTTTACCGCCTCTTTTTGGGTCAAAACTAGTGTTCCGTCTGAGTTAAGCAGCCGCAAAACAATCAATCAAGTGCCGCGCACTTCATTATTCTAACCGCGCACATCTTCAGTATGAGTCTCAACACGTTGACGGCTTTAATGACCCTAGCAGGCGATAGGGTTAAAGCCCAAATAATCAACTGTAACATTGCAAAGTGCCTTAATGATACAATAGGGTCGATGGCCTAAAAATACCCCTTCCTAAAAACTAAAAAATAAAGTGGTTGAGCACATCCGCAGGTTGCATTGATACTGGTATACACGAAAAAATTAATTAATATTGATAAAACTCAGAAACCCTGAACTAGATTAACTATTACGTCATATATGTATTATGACCTGTAACCTTTTCCCATTTACTTTATTATTATTAATCTGTGCTATAAGACGACCGATATAATGCTTCTTAAAAAACAAACAGATGAAACAGTACGTATATAGATATAAATTTAGGTTGATACGTTGACACCTTGAGCCTGATTCAAGAAATAAAAATATCTAAGATTTATAAAAACTTGTTTGCCAGGTCGATCACCATAAGGAGCATGGATAGTTAATTATTACCAGATTTACTTACTAAATACAAGAGTCACAAAAATTTAACCAAATGCACTTTTATCGCAAATGTAGGATAAAACTTCAAAATTCGAAGACCATAAATTAAAATCTTAGAAAACACATGCTTCCCTCTACATGTTCTCTCTCACACACACACAAATTGGCAAATAACATAATGTTTAGGGACAATAAGGGACTTGTTGGTTCATCTCAGCTGTCCCATCCTCTAAGCCAAACTAAAACTATTGCAAAACATTAAAACCAGCCATTATCATTTATATACCTATCAAGCTTTCTTTTAAACTCATTAAAAATTTACTGCCTCTTCAACATTTGAAGACAACCAGTTCTATAGGCCAATCATGCTATTTGGGAAATAAAACTGTCTACCTTGCCTAAATCTATATTTGTGTCTCCTAGTTCTATAATTCTCGCTGTTAAGTACGAAAAACGTTGATGCAACAACAACATCAATTCCTTCTATAATCTTAAGGACTTCAATCAGATCTCCTCTAACTCTTCTTTTTTCAAGAGAAAACAATTTTAAGGAACTTAGTCTCTCCTCATATGGTAACCTTTCCGTCCCAGGTACCATTTTAGTAACCTTCCTCTGAGCCCTTTCCAACAATTCACAAGGTAAGGAGCTCAAGACTAAACACAATATTCCAAGTGTGGCCTAACCAGTAATTTGTACAATGAAATTATAGCCTGTTTAGACTGGTAAGCAACATTTATGTTTATACAACCTAAAATCCTATTTGCCCTACCGTTAGCAACAGCATACTGTTCATGATGACAAGAAACCCACTTGAAGTAAAAAACGTATTCTCTGGATGGCTGGTACGGGTATTAAAACTTTAATTAAAAATAGTGTACAGAACATTATTTAAAAATACAATATTACAACTGCCACGACTTCTATATCAGAGAAACAAGTAGAAAAATAGAAACCTGCTTCAAAGAACACAAAAACACCTTCGAACAGCCAATTAAATAAACAAACATAACCATAGAAAACACCCAGATACTAAGTAAGGAAACAAAGAAAAACAATCGCAAAATCAAAGAAGTCTTACTTATACAAAAACTCAAACCAAAATTGAACCAATATAAAGGAACACCTTTATACCTATAATAATGAATAACCTAACATATAATTGCAGCGCCCCCTACAATCCCGTACCCGTTTACTCTCTCGTCCCTAGGACATGTGCCCGACATCGCTCAGTTGCAAAATTTCTGTTTGTTAACCTGAAGATTATCAAAGAAGGTCAAAACGTTGCTCTGTGTTTTATCTTAATACCCATACCAGTAGCCTTGAGAACACACTGCTTCGATGGCTTAAGAGACTTATCAATTATTACACCAAGATCATTTTCTTTCATAACAATGTTAAGGTTATTCCCATCAAAATTATACTTATATTTCAACTTACGATAACCCGCATGCAGTATCTTGAATTTATCATAATTAAAATCAATCTCCCATTTATTTGCCCAACTCACTAAATCATCTAAATCCTTTTGTAATTCAACAACACCCAAGACCATTATATCATCAACAAATATAAGTAATTTATTGACTTTCCGTCATGTATATTATTAATGTAAATAAAAAAAGCGATGGCCCCAAGGTACATCATCTGCAACATTAATCCAGTTTGACTTAATTTGTAACAACTCTCTGTTTTTTTTTTTCATCAAGCCATTCTTCTATCTAATTAATTAATTTATCCCTAACACCTATAGAGATAAGTTTCTTTACAAATATTTTATGCGGCAATTTGTCAAATGCTTTCTAAAAGTCCAAATACGCCAAATCTACATCCTCACCCTCATTTAAATACACAGCAACATTTTCAATACATGTCAAAAGATTTGTAAGGCACGATTTTCCCTGAATGTTGACTGTCCGATAAAATACGAAACTTTGTTAATGACTTTGCAAACTTTTATGTCAAACTTTCCAAAACTTTTATTCCTCAACTGATGTAAGACTAATAGACCTACAGGACAACTTCTGTTACTTCCTTTAAAGATATAAGTGACATTAGCTTTTTTCCTATCTGTTGGTATTTTTTCACTCTTCAAGGACTTACCAAAAATTATGGTAAGTGGTCCACATATCCAATTCTCGATCTCCTTTAAAACACTCGGTAAAATATTATCAGGACCAGAAGTTTTATTGCCCATTAAACTTTTCAATTTTATTTTAACAAGTTTAGAATTTGTGCAATTGTCTTGCTCAACTTCGTTTTCATCTGATCAGTTGTTCACTTTTACTGAGTCTTAATTATTGAGAACGGAATAAAAAGCAAATTTTTATAACCCGTCATGACACGATCATCAGGCTCAAACCTTCCTTTGTCAGATATCAAGGGTCCTATCCCCATCCTAACGCTAATGTTTTATATTTTAAGCCAATTTTTTCATACAGTTTTTTTGGATGTCCTAGTTTCCTCTTTGACCAACTTTCTCGATTTTCTATAATACCAGTCAGTTTAAATTTATTAAAATTTGTTATTTTTCTTTCGAGCCCGGCATGACTAAGCGTGTTAAGGCGATCGACTCGTAATCGGAGGGTTGCGGGTTCGAATCACGCTCGCACCAAATATGCTTACCTTTTTAATTGTTGGGGCGTTATAATGTGATGGTCAATCCCACTATACGTTGGTAAAAGAGTAGCCCAAGAGTTGGCGGTGGGTGGTGATGACTAGCTGTCTACCCTCTAGTCTTACATTGCTAAATGAGGGACGGCTAGCGCAGATAGCCGTCGAGTAGTTTTGCGCGAAATTCAAAACAAACAGTTTTTATCTCTTGTACTCTTTGTCAGTCAATCCGGTTTTTTACTTGCAGTTACCCTTTCCTTTCTGTAAGGAATATACTTTTTAAAATATTGAACAATTATTCCATACATTTTTTTTTTCATTTGCTCAGTGTCTACAAAATACTCAACTGCCCAATTCACAACAAATACTTCTTTTCTTTAAATTTACATTTTTAAAATTTGGAGTTAAAATATCATTGTTCCTGATTTCCATAAGCAGCAAAACATCAAACCTGATACAACAATGATCGCTTAGTTTCCACCCTCTGAGCTATTTCTATATTAGAAGTCAACAATAAATATAAAATAGAATTATTTCCCTAACATTTGAAACCGATTATATGGATCTCGCGTTGGTACAGCGAGTCTATGGATTTACAACGATAAAATTAGGCGTTCAATTCCTCTCGGTGGACTCAGCCGATAGCCCAATGTGGCTTTGCGATAAAAAAGAGACACACAAGCGATTATGTGGTTGTATTTTAAACTAGAAGAAGAATAAACCCCTGGTGACCAATAAGTAAAGTAACTTAAGGATCCAGCCAATTGTGAGAGGTTTATCACACAAAAGTTAACGTAATACTTATGGAACGTTACGTATCAAAAGAACAACACGTACAGTCTGGCAGAAAGTGAAAGATTTAGTGCATTCTACCTGATTATTTTACAGATGAGCTTATTTTATCCCTAGGTGTGCTTTTTAACTCATCGGAAAATTTGCTTCAAAAGTTAAATAGCATTTGATTTTAATTTGGAAGGGCGCTAATAATATTCAATAACTCCTTGATATACATGTATATATATATATATATATATATATATATATATTAATTATAGTCCTCAAATATGTGAAGTATTTATAATCACTTTAAAAATAAGGCGTGAAAATGATATTTGAAACACAAAAACATTCCACTGTCCCTCCAGCAAAAACACACACATAAAAAAATTATTTGAAACTGCAAGAAACAGGTTTTAACAACGATTCACCGACCACACCACATGTCACCTCTAACATTTTTACAATGCTCTTGCAAATTCTACAGAATCCAACGGTGTTATTCAACTCCAAAACCGAAAAGAAACGGAAACGATCCTTTTTTGGTAGATAAAAAAATGATTTCTTAATTTTTGCCTCATGTTGTTGTGTTATTGAAATGGAATGTATACAGAGTTTCTCGTTAACCCACTAACGATCAGGAACTGTACGGACAACCAGCAGATCTACTGTTCAGATTGTACAAATCTCAGAGAAACGTCAGATTCAAAGCTTACTTGAAGTAAGAGCAAGGTAGCAAGATACTCGATGTGTTTGTTAGCAGTGTAGCAGATGTGAACGCGATTATGGCAGATACAGAAAAGGCAAGCCTTAAAGGAAACCAAGGAAGAATTTCCATTGGTGTTAATAAAGATGTCAAGCGGCCGAAGAAATCCTTAGTGTTGTGATGTAGGATAATGAAGCCTATGATGATGAAGAGAAGCCCTGAAAGGGTGGGGGGTAATGCAGAATAATTACTAAACAAGGCTGTTTTTTTCTGTGTAAGCTAAAGAGGTAAAACTTGAACTGCACGGTTACAAAAATGACGGTTACAGACTAGACAGTCACGACCAGAGTGATTAGAGTGGTTATCTTTTGACAATAAAAAACCACTACCATCACTATACTCATAGATAAAGACTTGTCAGATTATCCGTACAGTATCCTGTATTTTATTACAATTTTTCTGGATTTTTGGATCCCGTGATGATCCAATTCTGTTACCGGAAATTACGTAACAGGACTGATTTATTCAGAGCTTCGCCGTTACGAGGTTGCTAAACATTAAATGAGGTAAGTTTTGGCAGGATTTAGGTGACTAAGGGCTCAGTGCCAGAACATTTTGACGTAAAAGTATCTTATTGCTAGGACCTATTATGTTTCTGAAACAGCTTAAAGCTGGAACTTATATAGTGAAATTACCTAATTTTGAAAAAAAAATTGAATGTGATTTTCTACATTTTATTTTTAAGCTAAATACAAAAATACTAAAAAAGGCGCTTTAAGAGTTGGAATTAATTAATTAAAATACATTTTTTTTGCAAAGAAACTTAAAACATTTAGCACAATCTTTGTTTTTTTCTTACCCCTCGGTAGCACAGCGGTGCTTCTGCGGTTACTCACAACGCTAGAAACTGGATTTCGATATCTGTGGTGGTCAAAGCACGGATGTGTGTCATAAAATTTTAACGATAAAACGTTTTAAGTTCTGAGGATCTTAAAGGGTGATTGAGCTTACGTTTGGATTAATACGCAATTTGTGGATCCAGTTTGAAAGAAAATTAACTTTCATAAGATAAATGTTAGGAAATCTTATGATTTAAACTGAATGCTATTTCTATGGTAATAATTATGATTTATTTACCATTGTAGATAGATGTAAAGACACAATTTTTTACATGCTCATTTTAAAGAGAACTGAAGTATTCTTGTCGAGCTAAGACCAAAGTTGAGAAAATGCTGTTTCTATGGAAGTGGCTTAATTTATCGTCAAAAGACAAGAGTCTACACATTTTAATTGCTACAACTATCTATGTATGTAGTTGAGTTCAAAGCAGAACTTTTCCGCTTTTGTATTTAAAAACTCAGAAACAAAACCAAATAAAGAGGACTCGATAACGTTTCCCATAGAAAGGAGATGAAACAATACTCTATCGTATGAGTGCACAAATGGAGAACTGTATAAACACTTACGGTAGCACCCATGCATACATACATGCGTGATCCATTAAAAATTACATAAAAAGAGAGCTTGAAGTTGGATACAGACGGCGGATTCCCTCCGCTCTGCAGGTGGCACTTCCGCCACCAATCATGAAGGCAATATAATTTGTTTCTCTAGAGTGAGTTCTTTTAATTTATATTTTCAGCATTTGCTGCTGTTTATGAAATTTCCCTTTCTTTTTGTGCAAGTAAATATAATTGAAGATAAAGGTGACTGAATCACCGTGCAATTGCCATAAATAAAAAAAAAAAAAAATCACCGGACTTGGAACACCGCTATGAAACTCAAAAGTAAGTAAATACGAATGAAGGACAAGTCTTGGATTACTTCGTGTATATCGACTATTTAATATTTTCCTGAGACAATCATCACGCTATAAATGAAGTTTAGGTTTCACTCATATCATAATACGCCTAAGTAAATAGTGCAATGTTTCGTGACTTAAACATTTTTTATATCGAACGTGTATAATACGCATAGTCAGTGTTTAAGCCTGTAGAATGGAAGCGTGAGGTATTATTTAAGGGTAGACAAGCCGGTTTTCATTGACCGAATTTTTACCAGTAACAAATAAAAAAGTGTACCTTATTCTCTGAGAGAGAAAGACCTGATGGGAGTACAGAATCTGTGTCAAGTACTGAGTTCTACGTGGACGTAGTAGCCACGTTCACAACACACATAATAGTAGTGGTTTTAACCCAGTAATTGCAAGATCTCTATCCGCTATGTCGAAACTATCCATTAAATACAATGACGTAATAAAGATATATAGGTTTTGGGTTTGCATAAAATTTCGTTCAGTATTAAAACATGGAATACACTCAGTGCTTCAACACAGTTAAATTTCATATCGTAAAGAATCCTCCAAGGATTGTGACACTCTGATCTGTAAAATAAATTGACCTTCTTTTAAGAAAATGTTTAAAACCATTCAGATATTTAGATAAACAAGTTTGTTTCACAAACTAGTAATGGCTTGGCATGGCCAGGTGGGCTAAGGCGTTCGACTAGTAATCTGAGGGTCGCGGGTTCGAATCCCCGTCGCACCGAACATGCTCGCCCATTCAGCCGTGGGGCGTTAAAAAAGTTACGGTCAATCCCACTATTCGTTGATAAAAGATAGCCCAAGAGTTGGCGATTGGTGGTGATGACCAGCTGCCGGCCCGGCATGGCCTAGCGCGTAAGGCGTGCGACTCGTAATCCGAGGGTCGCGGGTTCGCGCCCGCGTCGCGCTAAACATGCTCGCCCTCCCAGCCGTGGGGGTGTATAATGTGACGGTCAATCCCACTATTCGTTGGTAAAAGAGTAGCCCAAGAGTTGGCGGTGGGTGGTGATGACTAGCTGCCTTCCCTCTAGTCTTACACTGCTAAATTAAGGACGGCTAGCACAGATAGCCCTCGAGTAGCTTTGTGCGAAATTCCCAAACAAACAAACAAAGACCAGCTGTCTTCCCTCTAAATTAGGGACAGCTAGCACAGATAGCTCTCGTATAGCTTTGCGCGAATTTCAAAAACAAAAGAACGAACACAAACTAGTGTTATAAAAAATTGATGCTTCTGTGATGTTCTTTTGCTAGTCATTTTTTCTTAGTCAACGCAGATTGAGATGAAATATGTTATTAGTCACGCACTAGTTAAATACAATTACAGCCAGAACTGAATTGCTCTGAGTCACGAACTTATGTACAGGTTTAGTCCTAAGAGATACGGAGTGGCTAAGGCACTCGACTCGTAATCCGAGGGTCGCGGGTTCAAATCTCTCTCCCACCAAACATACTCGCCCTTTCAGCCGCAAGGGCTTTATAAGTGACGGTCAATCCCACTATTCGTTTGTAAAAGAGTAGCCCAAGAGTTGATGGTGAGTGGTGATAACCAGCTGCCTTCCCTCTAGTCTTACACTGCTAAATTAGGGACGGCTAGCGCAGACAGCCCTCGTGTAGCTTAGTGCGAAATTCAGAACAAACCAATCCTTAGAGATACTAACAGTGTTAAATTTTATTCATGTCAACCATCATACAACTCTGAGATTTAACTCTTTTTACTGAGATGTTTGAAGATAATTCTTTCAGTACCGGAATTATTTTAATTCAAAATAAAAGAGAGAAAAACACAGAACTTTCGTATTTCAATACTTATTTGACTCAGAACTCATATACGTTACGAAATTTTGAGAGGAACACGCTTACTTTATGGTGTTACAAAATTGCATGTAACCATGGTAGTGAAAGAGTTAAGACTAGATAGCTTATTACACTTCACACTATATTGACATTTATTGATTTTAAAACCAATGTTGCCTTATGTGACCCATGGGTTAAATGAACAAGTCAGATACCCCATAATTCGGGCTTATTCATTACCTATTTAAAGCCTGTGACTAAGAGAGGGGCTAACCAATCAGAAGCACCCCAATTCTGCATGCTACTCACAACCAAATAGCTAAATTGACTCTCACACTGATAAGGCCCACATAACCATAAATGATCCTCACAGCTTGTCAGGCTAACCACGAAGCCACGTTAGGCTCACCAGTTACTCTTATCGATATTGAATTAACAATAGTTCCATCAGATGTTGTTTTCTACCTAATTTGGATAGATGGCGATGGGTGGTGATGATTAGCAAGCTGCCTTCCCTCTAGTCTTACACTGGTAAATTAGGAAAGGCTAGCGGAAATAGGCCTCGTGTAGCTTTGCGCGAAATTCAAAAAACAAACGAACAAAACAAACCAATACCAAGATCACAAACCTTACCATAGTTAGATACAATTATTGCATCTGTAGCTTTTAACGGCCACTACGAGTTGTTTAATGCAACGTTCTCTGTCCAACTTTTCTAAAGTAAAGTGCTCACTTTTGTGGATAATCTGAAAAGCACTTGGCAAAATAGAGCACACAAACAAAATGTTAAAGATAACTTGCCACGACTCGCTAAAAAACTAACAGCTGGAATAGTTTTAAACTGGTAAAACATGATCCAAGCAAAAACTAAGTCACTTAGTCTGTGACTTTTTGTGTGTCTTATTGATCCCAATCATTAAATAAAATTAATCAAAAATCAACAAATAATTGGTACATATTTTGTAAATAGATTAAATATAACCCGAAAAGTATGATGGGAGCATTTATTATCATATGATAAATTAACTTAGTTCAAGTAGTACCAGCAAAAGTCTTGTTAACTGTCGCCACAACCTTCACTACCTGAGGCACAGTATTCATATCATCATTCCTAGTAGTACAAGGTCCAGCATGGCCAGGTGGTTAAGGCACTCGACTCATAATCTGTGGGTCGCGGGTTCGAATTCCAATCACACCAAACATGCTTGCCCTTTCAACCGTGAGGACGTTATAATGTGACGGTCATGACTATTCGTTGGTAAAAGAGTAGCCCAAGAGTTGGCGGTGGGTGGTGATGACTAGCTGCCTTCCCTCTAGTCTTACACTGCTAAATTAAGGACGGCTAGCACAGATAGCCCTCGAGTAGCTTTGTGCGAAATTCCCAAACAAACAAACAAAGACCAGCTGTCTTCCCTCTAAATTAGGGACAGCTAGCACAGATAGCTCTCGTATAGCTTTGCGCGAATTTCAAAAACAAAAGAACGAACACAAACTAGTGTTATAAAAAATTGATGCTTCTGTGATGTTCTTTTGCTAGTCATTTTTTCTTAGTCAACGCAGATTGAGATGAAATATGTTATTAGTCACGCACTAGTTAAATACAATTACAGCCAGAACTGAATTGCTCTGAGTCACGAACTTATGTACAGGTTTAGTCCTAAGAGATACGGAGTGGCTAAGGCACTCGACTCGTAATCCGAGGGTCGCGGGTTCAAATCTCTCTCCCACCAAACATACTCGCCCTTTCAGCCGCAAGGGCTTTATAAGTGACGGTCAATCCCACTATTCGTTTGTAAAAGAGTAGCCCAAGAGTTGATGGTGAGTGGTGATAACCAGCTGCCTTCCCTCTAGTCTTACACTGCTAAATTAGGGACGGCTAGCGCAGACAGCCCTCGTGTAGCTTAGTGCGAAATTCAGAACAAACCAATCCTTAGAGATACTAACAGTGTTAAATTTTATTCATGTCAACCATCATACAACTCTGAGATTTAACTCTTTTTACTGAGATGTTTGAAGATAATTCTTTCAGTACCGGAATTATTTTAATTCAAAATAAAAGAGAGAAAAACACAGAACTTTCGTATTTCAATACTTATTTGACTCAGAACTCATATACGTTACGAAATTTTGAGAGGAACACGCTTACTTTATGGTGTTACAAAATTGCATGTAACAATGGTAGTGAAAGAGTTAAGACTAGATAGCTTATTACACTTCACACTATATTGACATTTATTGATTTTAAAACCAATGTTGCCTTATGTGACCCATGGGTTAAATGAACAAGTCAGATACCCCATAATTCGGGCTTATTCATTACCTATTTAAAGCCTGTGACTAAGAGAGGGGCTAACCAATCAGAAGCACCCCAATTCTGCATGCTACTCACAACCAAATAGCTAAATTGACTCTCACACTGATAAGGCCCACATAACCATAAATGATCCTCACAGCTTGTCAGGCTAACCACGAAGCCACGTTAGGCTCACCAGTTACTCTTATCGATATTGAATTAACAATAGTTCCATCAGATGTTGTTTTCTACCTAATTTGGATAGATGGCGATGGGTGGTGATGATTAGCAAGCTGCCTTCCCTCTAGTCTTACACTGGTAAATTAGGAAAGGCTAGCGGAAATAGGCCTCGTGTAGCTTTGCGCGAAATTCAAAAAACAAACGAACAAAACAAACCAATACCAAGATCACAAACCTTACCATAGTTAGATACAATTATTGCATCTGTAGCTTTTAACGGCCACTACGAGTTGTTTAATGCAACGTTCTCTGTCCAACTTTTCCAAAGTAAAGTGCTCACTTTTGTGGATAATCTGAAAAGCACTTGGCAAAATAGAGCACACAAACAAAATGTTAAAGATAACTTGCCACGACTCGCTAAAAAACTAACAGCTGGAATAGTTTTAAACTGGTAAAACATGATCCAAGCAAAAACTAAGTCACTTAGTCTGTGACTTTTTTGTGTGTCTTATTGATCCCAATCATTAAATAAAATTAATCAAAAATCAACAAATAATTGGTACATATTTTGTAAATAGATTAAATATAACCCGAAAAGTATGATGGGAGCATTTATTATCATATGATAAATTAACTTAGTTCAAGTAGTACCAGCAAAAGTCTTGTTAACTGTCGCCACAACCTTCACTACCTGAGGCACAGTATTCATATCATCATTCCTAGTAGTACAAGGTCCAGCATGGCCAGGTGGTTAAGGCACTCGACTCATAATCTGTGGGTCGCGGGTTCGAATTCCAATCACACCAAACATGCTTGCCCTTTCAACCGTGAGGACGTTATAATGTGACGGTCATGACTATTCGTTGGTAAAAGAGTAGCCCAAGAGTTGGCGGTGGGTGGTGATGACTAGCTGCCTTCCCTCTAGTCTTACACTGCTAAATTAAGGACGGCTAGCACAGATAGCCCTCGAGTAGCTTTGTGCGAAATTCCCAAACAAACAAACAAAGACCAGCTGTCTTCCCTCTAAATTAGGGACAGCTAGCACAGATAGCTCTCGTATAGCTTTGCGCGAATTTCAAAAACAAAAGAACGAACACAAACTAGTGTTATAAAAAATTGATGCTTCTGTGATGTTCTTTTGCTAGTCATTTTTTCTTAGTCAACGCAGATTGAGATGAAATATGTTATTAGTCACGCACTAGTTAAATACAATTACAGCCAGAACTGAATTGCTCTGAGTCACGAACTTATGTACAGGTTTAGTCCTAAGAGATACGGAGTGGCTAAGGCACTCGACTCGTAATCCGAGGGTCGCGGGTTCAAATCTCTCTCCCACCAAACATACTCGCCCTTTCAGCCGCAAGGGCTTTATAAGTGACGGTCAATCCCACTATTCGTTTGTAAAAGAGTAGCCCAAGAGTTGATGGTGAGTGGTGATAACCAGCTGCCTTCCCTCTAGTCTTACACTGCTAAATTAGGGACGGCTAGCGCAGACAGCCCTCGTGTAGCTTAGTGCGAAATTCAGAACAAACCAATCCTTAGAGATACTAACAGTGTTAAATTTTATTCATGTCAACCATCATACAACTCTGAGATTTAACTCTTTTTACTGAGATGTTTGAAGATAATTCTTTCAGTACCGGAATTATTTTAATTCAAAATAAAAGAGAGAAAAACACAGAACTTTCGTATTTCAATACTTATTTGACTCAGAACTCATATACGTTACGAAATTTTGAGAGGAACACGCTTACTTTATGGTGTTACAAAATTGCATGTAACAATGGTAGTGAAAGAGTTAAGACTAGATAGCTTATTACACTTCACACTATATTGACATTTATTGATTTTAAAACCAATGTTGCCTTATGTGACCCATGGGTTAAATGAACAAGTCAGATACCCCATAATTCGGGCTTATTCATTACCTATTTAAAGCCTGTGACTAAGAGAGGGGCTAACCAATCAGAAGCACCCCAATTCTGCATGCTACTCACAACCAAATAGCTAAATTGACTCTCACACTGATAAGGCCCACATAACCATAAATGATCCTCACAGCTTGTCAGGCTAACCACGAAGCCACGTTAGGCTCACCAGTTACTCTTATCGATATTGAATTAACAATAGTTCCATCAGATGTTGTTTTCTACCTAATTTGGATAGATGGCGATGGGTGGTGATGATTAGCAAGCTGCCTTCCCTCTAGTCTTACACTGATAAATTAGGAAAGGCTAGCGGAAATAGGCCTCGTGTAGCTTTGCGCGAAATTCAAAAAACAAACGAACAAAACAAACCAATACCAAGATCACAAACCTTACCATAGTTAGATACAATTATTGCATCTGTAGCTTTTAACGGCCACTACGAGTTGTTTAATGCAACGTTCTCTGTCCAACTTTTCCAAAGTAAAGTGCTCACTTTTGTGGATAATCTGAAAAGCACTTGGCAAAATAGAGCACACAAACAAAATGTTAAAGATAACTTGCCACGACTCGCTAAAAAACTAACAGCTGGAATAGTTTTAAACTGGTAAAACATGATCCAAGCAAAAACTAAGTCACTTAGTCTGTGACTTTTTGTGTGTCTTATTGATCCCAATCATTAAATAAAATTAATCAAAAATCAACAAATAATTGGTACATATTTTGTAAATAGATTAAATATAACCCGAAAAGTATGATGGGAGCATTTATTATCATATGATAAATTAACTTAGTTCAAGTAGTACCAGCAAAAGTCTTGTTAACTGTCGCCACAACCTTCACTACCTGAGGCACAGTATTCATATCATCATTCCTAGTAGTACAAGGTCCAGCATGGCCAGGTGGTTAAGGCACTCGACTCATAATCTGTGGGTCGCGGGTTCGAATTCCAATCACACCAAACATGCTTGCCCTTTCAACCGTGAGGACGTTATAATGTGACGGTCATGACTATTCGTTGGTAAAAGAGTAGCCCAAGAGTTGGCGGTGGGTAGTGATGATTAGCTACCTTCCCTCTAGTTTTAAACTGGTAAATTATGAACGGCTAGCGCAGGTAGCCCTTGTGTAGCTTTGCGCGAAATTCAAAACAAACCAAACCAATTAGTACAAGGTAATTTCGTTAGAGACATGAGGTATAGATCAGTACATATATCTATGGAAATGGCTTACCCCATACAGCCAGAGACACGATATATATATCGATGCGTACATCTGTGGAGACGGATTACCTCATACAGTCAAGAATAAAATGTGTTGGTCAATACGTATATCTGTGGAAATGGATTACCCAATACAGTCTGAGAAACGATTGTTTGTTTGTTTTGAATTTCGCGCAAAGCTACTCGAGGGCTATCTGCGCTAGCCATTCCTAATTTAGTAGTGTAAGTCTAGAGGGAAGGCAGCTAGTCATCACCACCCACCGCTAACTCTTGGGCTACTCTTTTACCAACGAATAGTGGAATTGACCGTCAAATTATCACGCCCCCACGGCTGAAAAAATGAGCATGTTTGATGGAACGGGGATGCGAACTCGCGACCCTCAGATTACGAGTCGCACGCCTTAACCCACCTGGCCATGCCGGGCATCTGAGAAACGAATTACATGTCATTATGCATATCTGTGGAGATGACTCACTCCGTACACTTAAAGAGAGAGATGACCTTCAGATTTGAACCTATATCTTTGGAGATATCCTCCTTCCCCACAGACAGAGACATGATTCCATCCACAGTTAGAATGTCATTTCAAAGCACTGCCGTTTTAACTACTATGTAGTTAAAGTATGTTCTCTACGCTGTGTTTCAATAATTGAATCCATTGCCTAATTTGAAGGTGAAAATATGGCGAGAATGAACTGACCATCATGTTCGCTAAATCTTAATTACATCAAACATATCTAGGACCACCTTCTTGAAATGATTTTACACCTAAATACATCAACATGGGAAATGGCGTGGCCAGAGAATGGAAAGACACTTCCACAGATCCAAATCAGAAACTTGAATAAACTAAATATTGCCACATTGTAAAGTTGTATTGGACGCACAATTTGTCCATACTCTTTAAATAGATGGTCAGTCATATTCTTAAAATGCTAATTTTTGAATAACTCTGAACAATGGTGTTACTGCAGACACTCCTAATATAGAGGGTATGGGGTGTATAATATACATATATAAATATCAAATACTGTGATACATAGATTATTTTGTCCAGAATATATATATGCGAGTGTTTGCAATTAGGGCTAATTGTACTATTCAATTTGTATAGGGTAATCCATCGTTTAGTCATCGCAGGTGCAAACCGTAGTGCCACTTACTAACAGCTTATCTGACGTATAAGTGAATTCTTGAGAGTCGACGTTGTAATGCCTTCAAGAGCATTTGAGCCTGAATGATACGTACAGCTCTTTCCGAGGAAAGATGGTGGTACTGTAAAACGGTAAAGAGTTGTAAGGGGCTACAATACATCTGTTTCCAATACGAGTATCCATAAAGGAGCAAATAATACAATAAAAAAAAGATATCACATAATATAAAGATGCAAAAATACAGTCTACACAGAATCTCACTATGCGCATGAGTGCTGAATATCATTGTGAAACGTCCATACAGGTCATACAGGGTCCTCCAATGAGTCATCAGGTATGTTTACAGATTTATAACCCCAAATCCCAGGTTGGGATTCTAGGTAATGAACAGAGCGTAGATAGCTTTGTGTAAAAAATATACAATATTAGAGTTTCATTCCCCATTTCACGGAGAACAGATATCCTATTGTGTAGCTTTGGGCTAAAACAAGACACCCACTCACTCCCCCACATACACACACACACGCACACTGGACATCTAAGAAAACTTATCATCCAAGTTACATGACTCACATTCAAACTACGCTCAACAAACATCTAAATACACCACGAGTGGTGCACAAGTCGTTTCCCAGAAAGAGTAATGGTAGAGTGACAAACTGTACAAACGTTTCATCAAAATATCTTGCTTGGGCAGATGGGAATGTTTTGTAATGTAAGAAAAAACATGAATCTACTCGAACCGATGTGATATGAAAGAGATGATTTGCACAAACCAGTAAGTGAAAAAGTCTTTTCAATATTCTGTAAAAAAATGTAAAAAAAAAATAATAAATAACGTTATATATATGTACAAGCAGTACCTTATAGCCAACTGGTTGGTTCTCTGTGGTTGGTGGTTTTATATCAGGAACGACGCGCCTCGCCACCGGGACTGCGCAATGACAAGAGTGCTAAAATAGAGTTTTGTAATCGGATGGAGGAACATCTCTGCTGGCCAAAGCCATTGTTAAACGCTTTTCAGTTTGCGATCATAACCACAATAACAAAAAATCCGTCATATTTTGGAGTTCACGTAGATTCTTTTTTTTTGATGGGAGCTTAAATTTTACGAAGTGCATAATAAAGCAAGGATTAACTTTAGGATAACACTGACAACAATTGTTAGATTCAAGTTATGCACTGCATGCTCAGCCTAGACGCTAAGAAGGGTTGGCTAGATCAAGATAAAGTGCTAAAGTCCAACTGGTATTTCTGCGAACCATGTACAGCGAAACCTAATCAACATCATTTATAAGGTACATGTAAAGTAGACTAGCTGCCTATCCACGAGTTTTTATACACTTGGTTGTCTGAAATGTGGATTTGGAAGTCGATGTTCACTTGCAATGAAAGGTTTCTTTCGGATATTATTACAAGGGCTATCTAGTCCACCAGTCCCTAACTTGAAACTGACAGAACACACTATTCATCAGCTTCTACCTTGGGTTACAATGAATGATCTATAGCTAGAACTGTGTGGCCGTCCCTTGAAAAAACTTGTTATGATGATAATTGTGAAATCGGGCGTGTAATCATGGTTACTGGATTGAGGGCGCAATCGGTGGTGGAAGAAGTAACTCCAAGGGCAGTTCAGGATCTGGAGTATTTTCTTATAAGATGCAACTAACCCACATATTTGTGTGCATTTATATATATTTCCCCATGGGTCAATGATAAGTAGACGGCACACGTACAACGGTAAAACTTCAGATTTTGATACCCTGGTGGACTTAGAATGTAAAAAGCATATCATGTACTTAACGTAAAAACAAATAAGCGAACAAAATTGTATGCATATAGAATTGAGTCAAATTGAATAAAAAATGGTATAGGAAAATTGGCAGAGCGTGGCGAGTTATTGGTGGGTTGGTTGTTTTTAAAGCCACATTGGGTTATCTGTTGTATCCAACGCAGATAACCGAAACCCAGAATTTTGCATTCTAAGTGTCCGTAAACTTACCACTGTCCCATCGGAGGACTCGAATTTCTGGAGAAGAGAGTTCATGAGGAGGAAGCTAACTTCTTACTCCTCACTGGTGCTATTTTTCTGCAACTACACAAAGCTATAAGAAAGGTCGAAGCGAAGGCATGTTATTTTAAATGTTCAATATACGAAAAAAAAGAGGAAACCTGTATTGTTTTGTCTTATATTGTCTAACGCTTTTCACACATATTTTCAGTATGAATACTTTCCTGTTTTTTATGTGAAAAGAACATTTATAACCACATATCACATTGTTGATACGAACATCTTTATTTATAAACTTATTCTTGGACCACGTATCGATAAACTTAGTGCATCTTCTACTAGTCTGTAGTTCTTCGATCGTCCGTATTGGTGTACAAATAGCGCGGTCCTGAGGGAGGACGCTTATATGTAATGTCTGAGTTTCGTTTCTTGATTGATTAACATCATTCTGTTCCTGCAACAATGATGTCTTTAGGTTGCTGATGTCTGATAATAACATCTGTTAGGAATAATTTTCCTCATATGAATGTATATTCTAATCTTGTTTTATTAGTTATTTTCTCTGTTAATAATCCTACAACTGTTACAATCTGTTTTACTTCTCGTTCGATAATAAGCAATGCGTTGATTTACATCACTCGGACAACTTCTTTATGTTTCTTAATTAGGGATTGTTCTATAGACGTTTCCCTGTTTCCACTATATATGACTACAATAGAATACAAAGTTTTATAAGTAGTTCTTTTGTTTCTCAGATGAAGAGTAGATTATTTTAAACTAGCTAAAATGCTTTGAAGAGTATTAGTAGATTTTAAGCGACATATACCTTTAACTTCTTACAGCTCTTCTCAGTATTTTAGCTTAATTCTGGAATAAAAAGAATAGTGATTCTAGCTTGCGGCTTGGTTTCTGTTTGTTTAGATATATGTGTTATTCTGCATGTGTGCTGTACAACCATTGGCCATAAACGAAGTTTCTTTTTTCTTTTTTTTTTGCTCTGTGTTACAAACAGGAAACTATTCTTTTTTTTTTCACCACCTGGAGGTAGTTTGGCATGTAGTGAGCGCGTGTCTTAACTTTTTCACTAAATACAAGAAAGTACATCGAAATGTAGTCTGAGGAAAAACACCACATCAGTTCTCTGTCTACTAAATATGTCATTCAAACAACATATAACATTTGCTATTATTTGCGCGGAAAAAGAGCATTCATTTTATCATGTTTCAACTTTCTTTCATTGTACGAAATCGATCAAATAGATGCTAAGACACAATGTATGTTATTTTTTATGTTAATTGTAAGATGAAACATAAATCAATGAATTTACAACCTCATTTAAACTGAAACTAAAAACTGTATAGAATCCTCATATGGCTACGTTACTTAAATATTCATCCACGATGTTAAAAGAACACGTAAGTTGAAAAAAAAAACACTTTGTTCTTGATGAAGAAAGATTCACCTTTCGATGGTAATTGAGTTATAGGGGTTTGCATCCTTGTCTTACATAAATACACCTCATTTTCACAAATATCTTTATAATACAAAAACGAGAAGCAATTCGTTCAAAGTTTAGGGAGAAAAACAACTTTTTACCGATATTTTTCAGGAATACTATTCGATACGTAGCGATAAGAGAGAATATAAACGATTCAATCATTTTTTGTGAGATTAGTTTTAGCTGATGCAAGTGGAGGGCGCTGAAATAGGTAGCAAACCGGTTACGTTGGTTTCAGTGGACTTTTATTGGATGTAAACTCGCACATTCGTGTCATTATTTGCGACCTTTTAATTACATGTTTTAAATGTGATTTATATACATATATATAAGAAACTGATAACTACGTCATGCATAATTTTTTTTCAAGTATTTTCTAACGCAGACACAGGTTTTTGATGATATTAGTACATTCATATCTGTAAGTATATACTAATGGTATTAAATAATGTATGTCTTCAAAAGCGTAATAACGTATTACCCTATCCCGCTTTGACGTGCATAGAGTGAATAATTAATGCCGAATTAACTTAAGCGAACACACCCACTTTTTAAAATAACTTTAAAAATGTTTTAGATGTATTTAAAATAAGAGAAAATGTTATAAACCCTGTACTAGGGAACATATTTATTATGTGTTATGATACAAGTTTTTACCCTTATTATAACTGAATAATTAAGTTGCGTTTTAAACGGCTAACCGGTACACTGTTTTACCCCATGTTACAAGTGAAATATTTAGCTACTAATTTACTTAATATATGTGTAGTCGAACTTTTCAGTTTCAAGTTCTTACCTCAGACACACTCCGGAGAGTTATGTAGAGAAAACCAACTCAACGAATTCAGGGAACGAGCCATGACTGGGACACCGTCTTGATAGATGACGTAATGTCTAAAAATCCCAGAATACCTTGTCTTTTGTAGTGCAGCGTCACCTAGTTGTAAAAATATTTTCAATAAAACATATTTTTCTTTCCCCTTTTTCTTCAGTTTATTGGTATTTCAAACCTAAAATTATCGGAATAGCGACCAAAACAATTTATTGTTAAATAACAGAAATGTAACATTTTAATAAATTTCAAACATATTTTATAAATAAGTTTAGTTCCGAAATAACAGAAAATATTTGCGAACTTTCCTCAATTTTGTAATTATGTTTAAGGATATTTTGTCAATAGTGCGTGAGTTTGTATTTTTAAGATTTAATTCTTTATGTATAACATATAATATCTAACAGACAAGAGATTATATTAATCTGTATTTTAATTTTTGTTTACATTTCTAGTGAGTAAAACGAAATATTTGACTTTATTTCGAATTTATATAATATTCTCTGGCACTTTCGTTGTTTCATATCCTTTGAAGTCAACTGTGTGAAAAGTCGTCTTAATCGAATAAAAGGCATTGGAAACAAAGACTGGATAGTCATAACTTTTTTTATGTTGCTCCTCTAGGTGGTAATAATGTTCAAGAATGTTCTTGTGAGAACTGTTTGTTTATTTATAATGTTTATATACACGTTTAAACAAGTTTCTCTGAAGACAGTCTAAAGATAGTGAACCTTTTTTATTAACTTTTTAACTACAGTTGTTTCTGCAGGTTTATTTGTTTTCTCAGCTCGGAGAAGAGTTGGCCTCGTGGTAAAGGTTAGGATTCTTGAGGTAGAAAACTGGGTTTGAATATGGGCCTTAATACCAAATTTTTCTTTACACTTTAAGCTGTGGATGAGTTATAAGAGTGTTAGTATATTGCTGACAAGCTACATTTCCTTTGTGGTACTAGTAGTTTAAAATTAGAGACAACGACCTTTGTAGTCTTGCCATAAATATAAGTGCTTCTTTAGTCCTTGTATATTTTAATCATTTTGGTACATTGGCTTATTTCATGTTGGTGTTCATGTGCGTATATGAATTTCATCAAACTTCTGGGCTAGGAGCCTTTACGTCAGTGTTATTTATTTTTTCTTTGTTTTATTTAAATTTCCTTTCCATCGATATAATAAAAAACTTTCCTGTTGATGAGATCCATCCTTGGTATACAGCTAAGTTCCTTACACTTTCCTGTTAACTGGATCCATCCTTGGTATACAGCTCGTTTTCTTAAACTTTTCTGTTGACTGGATCCATCCTTGTTATACAACTAGTTTTCTTAATCTTTCCTGTTAACTAGATCCATCCTTGGTATACAGCTAAGTTCCTTAAACTTTCTTGTTAAATGGATCCATCCTTGGGACACAGCCAGTTTCCTTAAATTTTCATGTTAACTGGATCCATCCTTTGTATACAGCTAAGCTCCTTAAACTTTCCTGTTAAATGGATCCATCCTTGGTATACAGCTAAACTCCTTAAACTTTCCTGTTAAATGGATCCATTCTTGGTACACAGGTAGTTTCCGTAAACTTTCCTGTTAACTGGATCCGTCCTTGGTACACAGCTAGTTGAACATGAATAAGTTATGCTCTTTCTCACGCTTAGAAGAAACGGAGACATTGATGTTATGTAATAATAAGCCTGCTGGTTTAGGACTAAAGTTAGTATTTCTATAATAATGTACGCTGTAGATTCTTTCCCATAATATTTATTGTTTTATTTTTGATAAAACACGCAGCATGATTTGGGACCTAATAAAAATATTGCTTAACTCTTACAGAACCTCGTAGTATTCTCTTTCACATGTAATTGAAACTTGAAATAAATATATAAATATATTTATATTCTCTGTTATAGGTGGATTTAATTTACGCTAATTTTTTTAAAAGGTGTATAAATAGGTATGAATATTCTCTGTTATAGCTGGATTTAGTTTACGATATTTCCATATCATAAGTTGTTGTTGTTTTCAATTAAGCACAAAGCTACACAATGGGCTATTTGTGCTTTGCCCACCACGTAACTCGGTTTTTAGCGTTGTAAGTCCGCAGACATTCCGCTGAGCCACTGGAGGGCCCATGTCATAAGATGTAACTTGTCGCCACTCAGTGGCGCAGTGGTGTGTGTCTGCTTTTTTCCAAAAAACTGAAACATAGAGTATGCAAGTTACGTTTATTACTCCCATCTAGTATTCTATAATTATACTTCCGTTTCAAGAAACAACATATAACACATAACTATTTGAAGCCAAAAAAAGCAATTGACAACACACGTAGACTTATTTTCAAGAAATTCCGTAGAGGAGAAAAGGGTTTTCACGTGTCACTCGTTTTTGTAAATTTTCAAAATGAGAAGTGAAAGTAACATTGATAGTCATTAGTATATACGTTCAAGACAACAACCTCCATATTACTGTTTCAAGATGCTTATTTAACACACTGGCAATTTCTTGCTAATTTTATTCACGTAAAGCACGTTTTCTTGGTGATCCGTAGTGTCGAATCAAGGACAACAAATCCAGTCATAGCAACATGTCCTTTGAGTGATTTTTTTGGCCAGATGGGTTAAGGCGTTCGACTCGTAATCTGAGGGTCGCGGGTTCGAATCTTGGTCGCACCAAACATGCTCGCCCTTTCAGCCGTGAGGGCGTTATAATGTGACGGTCAATCCCACTATTCGTTGGTAAAAGAGTAGCCTAAGAGTCGGCGGTGGGTGGTGACGACTAGCTGCTTTCTCTCTCGTCTTACACTGCTAAATTAGGGACGGCTAGTGCAGATAGCTCTTGAGCAGCTTTGAGCGAAATTAAAAAAACATAAACACATCAGTGATTTTTTTTAGTGTCGCGTTACAGACGAGAAATCAGCAGTCATGGTAGCATTTGTGCAATGATTTCTTGTGACACGTTAAGAACGACGAATCAACAGTCCTTGTATTTGATGTGCGGGTGTTAACGTAGAGGTCATGTGAAGATATAAAAGTCTTATTATTAATGTTAAATGAAGATCTCTGGATAATAATTGTGTTTTACGTGACATTTTTAATTCGATGCCAAACGGAATGGGTACTTGATTCGTCGTGTTACAGTGAAGTGAACATTGTATGAAATGTAATGTTTACTGAAATGTTTTACATTTATTTTGGAATATGAAATAGGTAAATTAGTTCCCAAACGTATGGTAATAGTCTTGGGTTTTCATATGTTGAAAAGTAAAATTCTTTAAATACTAAGTTAAATAAACCGTTGTATATTTTACAGTTTAATTTTGACAAACGTTTAGTATGGAACCAAGTACAAATAATTTTAAAACAAAGATAGCTTATTTTTATAGTGTTATCTCTTGACAATATCTTGCACATTGTGCGACAACAGAAAATACACTGAAAAAGTAACTGATATTGTTTGCATATATTGCGCCCTCTAGTAACAGTATTTAGCATTCCCATAAATTTAATATTATGTACAGACTATTTTATACAGTGATAATAGCAATACAGTTATAGTCATAAATGGATTTTTTTTTCGTTTCATTATCCTACACTATGAAACTGTATACATCGTAAGCCATGTTTTTCAGTAATTAGAAGCAGAATTATCGTACACAGCAAAACGTTTCATGGTGCAACAGCATTAAGTTTGCGGACTTAGAACGCTAAAATCAGGGGTTCGATTACTTGTATTGGACAGAACAGACAGTACAATGGAGCTTTTCTCTAAAAACAAGCTAACAAGTCCAAAAGGTATTTTGTATTCAAAGCGTCAAATATTTTATCGGTGTAAAAGATCTATAATAATATTGATAACTCGAGTGTTTTAAATAGTTTCAGACCCATAATTCTAATAAAATAGGAATGGTACATTTTCTTATATAATTGTATAGAATATAAAGGCAAAATGTTTACAAAAGCTGTTGGAAAATATCACTATTTTGACATTTTATTGTTCTATGTGTATTGAAATTTGTAACATAGATTATGTATTGATTGTTTCGTAATAGTAAAATACTTGTATAATAATTCTATTTTTTTATTCCGTTTCTAAACACTACTACACTTACCAGCTTTAGTTATCACTCAAGTAACAACGGTCTACAGAACAGAAAAACTGCTCATAAGAGAAACACAAAATGTTTCTAGTGGCACAGCGGCATGTCTGCAGACTCACACCGCTCAAAAGCGGGTTTCGATACCTGTGGTGGGTAGAGAAAAAATAGACCATTGTGTAGCTTTGTCCTTAATTTAAAGAAAAAACACATTTAATTACTGAAGGTGTTGTTTCACGTGAGATCGAACAATTATAAGGTATATGTGCAGGAATAAACTTACGTATTATTATTACATGATATTGATCTCTGTGAATGTTTACTTGTACAATTCACCTCAATGAGGCACATTGATTTACTTATTGCTCTTCTAGATAGATAAGTGGCGCTAGTTTCGTGTAGGACAATAGTTGTTTAGCATCAAGACAAGGCGGTAGAACCAATGTTGTTGTCAATATGATGCTTGGGGTAATTTTAGCCACACACCTTATAATTTGTTTAATTTACGAGCAAGTTGCTGTTGAAGATTTTTTTTTAATTTCGCAAAAAGCTACGCGAGGGCTATCTGTGCTATCTGTCCATGATTTAGTAGTGTAAGGCAGCTAGTCATCAACACCCACCGCCAACTCTTGGGCTACTTTTTTAGCAACGAATAGTGGGATTGACCGTACCATTATAACGCAGCCACGGCTGAAAGGGCGAGCATGTGTGGTGTGACGAGTTGAGTGCCTCAACCATCTGGCCATATCCTGCGCGAAATATGCATAAACTCAAACTGTGTTGAAATGTAAGATTTACAGTTTCTACGACGAGGATATCCTTTATACGTAATTACAGTAGAAAATAAAATAATACAGTTCAAGTTGGGGCATGAGAACCACCTAGAAAGAGGTCTGAAACAAGCCATGATAAGCAAAGTGCGGCATCTTGTAACATACAATAATACACGAACACAAAGGTCAGTGGAAAAAGATGTTTACTTGTTCCAGGTACCTCTAAGCAACATAATCAAGGAGAGTTTTTACTTGAAAAATCTACGAAAGACACGTGTGAAGAGATTACTTTCATAACATGTTCGTTCAACCATCACTTATCTCAAGCAGCTGAAAAATGAAACAGTTTTATCCACCATCATGCTTTATGTTAGCGGTCTGGCTAACTAGTCAATGAATATTTGCTGCAAAAATCTTATCAATGCTTGGCAGCTTGGCTGCCAATTTTGACTTCATTCCTTTAAGTCGCACGCTCAGTCCGTTTTGGCCCATTTCTTTTTTGCATACCTAAGTTGTGTTTCAAATTAGCTATCATGGCGTTTTATCAGTACACACCAATAAGTCGTAGCAAGTACGAAAGCGACACTCGATAGTAAACGGCATTAGCTTTAGGATCGCAACCCTATTATTCGTAACAGACCTTTGCTTTACAGAACCAACCAAATTCTTTAAAATATATGGTATTAATGTTTGCTGTATAAAACAGTGTTAATAACATCCTTTATAGCAACGCCATGGAATTTAGATTAGCAGATTCTTGTCATCACCCCATGCAATCGGTACATCCGTATTAAGTGTCATTATTTATGTTAATTGCTTATACCAATATGAGGTTAGACTAAACGCTTTTTTACTTAGAATAATTTAATAACATTTAACAAATTTGTGCTGAAAAGTTGGCAAAAAGTAATGAATAATAACCGTCCACCTGTATGATTCTTTTGAAAATTTGAGCTAGAAACTGCTTGTCTAGTTTGCTGGACCTAACAAATACTTATGCATTCGCACGTCCTTTCAACTAAAAGTTTTGCCCTTCTAAATCAGCCATATTTAATTCCAATGACAATAAACTACAAACATTTTGGTGAAAGTTAAGCGGTTTTTGTTAAATAACTTCGAACATGTGGATTATAAGTAGATTAAATTTAACACTTAATTGTAGGCTTTATAGATATTTCAGAGTAACAAAATTGTAATAAATAGACAAAAGTTAATTACGTTTTCTATCAAACAACATTCGGTATTTTTAGTTATAAAAAGGGGGAACTCAGTCAAAATTGGAAATTTTATATCATCGGGTTTCAATAAATTGATTATCTTTAAATTTGTTATGTGAAGTAAGAGTCTGATAACGTACATCTGCTGAAAATATGTGACTGTTTATATTACCACAGTTTGAGCTATAAGAGGAGGAAAATCGCCAAACTATCATTCCTGTTAATTAATAACACACAGTGTGTTCTGCAGGTTGTTTTTATTTTTACCGAAAGACACACGTGTTTGTATGTGTGTGTGTGTTTTTCTTATAGTAAAGCCACATAGGTTATCTGCTGAGCTCACCGAGGGGAATGGATCCCCTGATTTTAGCGTTGTAAATCTGTAGACATACGGGGGGCGACACAGGTGTTATAATACACAGTTAAAATATCAACTTCTTAAATAATAATATTATTATTATTATATGTAAATCGTTTTATGAAAACAGAAAAGTATTTTTCATATTATTAGCATTATTATAAAAAATTCTTTATATTATTAAGGGGTTTGGCATAGCCTTGTGGTCAGGGCGCTCGATTCGCTATCTGTCAGTCACGGCTCGAATCTCCCTTTCAGGATATGCTTTCGGACGTGATGATTCTATGATGTAACGGCCATCCCGCTAGTCATTGGTAAAAGAGTAGCGCAAGAGTTGGCGGTGGGTTGTATTGACTAGCTACTGGTGTTTGTAGCAGTCTAAAACACTAAACAACGAATTTATCTACCTACTGATTACTCTACACAGCTTACAGTGGTTTTTATTGTATTGGTTTGTAATGTAATGGAAAACATGAATATTTAGCAATCATACTTGAAATTTTCTAATTGAGCTAAATTATGTTTGTGATCAGTTATTTTGTGATGTTTTTCGCAGTTTCCTGAACACGTAGCTGGAACCAGCTACTTGCTGGGCCCGGCATGGCCAATCGTGTTAAGGCGTTCGACTTGTAATTCGAGGGTCGCGGGTTCGAATCCCCGTCGGACCAAACATGCTCGCCCTTTCAGCCGTGGGGGCGTTATAATGTGACGGTCAATCCCACTATTCGTAGGTAAAAGAATAGCCCAAGAGTTGGCGGTGGGTGGTGATGACTAGCTGCCTTCCCTCTAGTCTTACACTGTTAAATTAGGGACGGCTAGTGCAGATAGGCCTCGAGTAGCTTTGCGCGAAATTCAAAAAACAAACGAAGTTACTTGTTTAGGAAGCTGCGATAGGATATGCATACGTTTTCATCACAATTGTGTCACTTTTCATTCATGGCACATAGATGGCGATAAACTTGTGGGTGGCGAGTTATATTTCATTACAATATCAGTAACTCTGAAAATATGAAGAGCATAATATTCAGATTATAATAGAATAATTTGATGAGATTGTTAATTAAGAAGGTGATATGTGAAGTAAAACTTTTAATTCTGGCTTGTGCTACATCAAGGAAGTTGGTTTTTTTTTTGTATTTCGCCCAAAGCTAGTCGAGAACTATCTGCGCTAGCCGTCCCTAATTTTACGGTGTAAGACTAGATGGAAACAGCTAGTCATCACCACCCACCGCCAACCCTTGGGCTAATCTTTTACCAACGAATAGTGGGATTGACCGTCACATTACAATGCCCCCACGACTGAAAGGGCAAGCATGTTTGGTGCGACGGGGATTGGAACCTGCAACCCTCAGATTACGAGTCGAACGCCTTATCCCACCTGGCCATGCCGGGCATAAGGTATGGTTTGGAGCACCAAATATTTTCATAGATGTTAGTAAGAGTAGTTTTTAAAACGGAAACGCTTAGAACACACATATTTTATTTTTTAATATTAAAGTAACTTGTTAGCTTACACTACTTTATGTGTGGAAACCAGTTTTTATTAATTTTGATATAATGTGTTCTATTATTTAGAAGAAAAATACTATAGAAGTGAACTTTTTTGATGAACGCTTTATTAGCATTTATTTTCGTATGATAGTTCCAGTTTCACTTTATGGGTAAAGACTGAGCGTATGGTTTAAAGGCATCATTGATTTGCAATTCCATCAAGTCACACTATTGATATTCGAGAGACTAAAGGGAATAGAAATGTGATGCTCGCGCTGAAAGAAATCTCATAGCTTCTGAGTTCAATTACTTGGATAGGAAACTAGGATATGAATTGTTTACTCTTCCATCACAATTGTATATCCTTCCATTATATTTCTATACCCTTCCATGTGGACATGGGTTCTGTTTTAGTTTCAACCAAATAATAATAGAAGACACTATATATATATATATCAGAACACTCACAAAATATCAGAGAAGCACTAGGATGTGAAGCAAGCATTAAAACATAAGGATTATCATTCTGGGGTACCAACGTCTATACAGAACCCCATTCCCTCCACGATCTGCTTTCAGAGCTGCTAATAACATCGTTTTCCTCAGTGTCAGTATACTATATTCTTGATTAGGTAATAGGACATAAACATTTATACCAACAACTATAGTCATTGTGGGGAATCAACGTCTATGTAAATCCCTCTCTACCTCCCTCCACGACCATCTCTCATAGGTGTTACTGATGGTCTTTTTCTCAGTATCAGTACACAACATTCTTGATCAGATAAACATGACTTGATTTCCTCTGCTGAAGCGAACGACAACTTGGAACATCTACTAACACAAGGGAGGAAAGGGGATAGTGCAAAGGCCAGATCAATGTCAGTGATCCCAAAGGGGCCTAAGACCTCTACCAGGCCTGGGAAAAGATGACAAGAGTTAATAAACCGTTTATATGTGTATCCGCATGTTCGCTTCACTAAAATATATGATTTTTCCCTTTCTCGTTCCTGAGGTTAGATAGTAATTATCGTGTGTGTCTTGAAGCTATTGTGCATGAGGATTGTGTCTATAACATATGTGACATTACTCTTATACTAGCTGCTATTGTTAATCCAGTCTTAAAGTTATTACGCCCAAGTGTTGCACGTGAAACATACTTCATATTACCTTTCTTTTTTTGATAATTTCAGAAGTTGTCATTTCTTGTTATAAATATTGTCAATGTTTATAGTAAAAAGCTTCCTTCTCAAATATTTTCGTGGCCAGTTACATGCTTTAACTAAAAGTTGTACAGTTTATTGTTAAAAGTTTTATCTAACCAACGTTTTAGCCACCAGTGCGATTCAAATAAAATGTTGTAAATTTTTGCAGTTAAAAACATTTTATTTATTATTGAATTACAATACTGTCAAAATATTTTGTATTAATATACACTAGCTGGGATACCCGTATTCTAAACGAAAATAATGTAAGTTCATGATTAATGAAAGGTTATCTTATGACATGAAAGGTTGTTTCCTTTATACATAATTAAAAGAAAACGATCATAAAAACAGCAAAACACAGAATGTGAAACCGTAAAGTTGCATGTATCTCCTGATGGTTTAGTTTGGCTTGTATTGAACTTCGCGCAAAGCTACATGAGGGCTATCTGTGTTAGCCGTCGTTAATTTTGCGGTGTAAGAGTAGATGGAAAACAGCTAGTCGTTGCCACCCACCATCAACTTTTGGTCTACTCTTTTACCAACGAATAGTGGGATTGGCTGTCACATTATAACGCTCCCACTACTGAAATGCGAGCATGTTTGGTGGGACAGGGATTCGAACCCGCGACCCTCAGATTACGAGTCGAGTGCCTTAACTACCTGCCTTCACCAACAAACGTTCTTGTCAAATTTAATGAGGATCCATAAATAGGAGCGAAGTAGTGGTAAAGAAACCGCAAAAACACTTATAAAAACTGCAAAATGCAAAATGGAAGATGTGTTTGTATTTTCCCGTGAACATAATGAACCTTTATACAAATTTTGATGAAGATCCATCCACACCCTGCGAAGTACTTACACGGACATAAAACAGACAGTACTATAATATTTATATAAATGGCTCCAATACACTAGATCCACGTGTGACGTATTCGTGACGTCATTTCTGCACCCTGAGAATGTAGAAAAATAAAGTTTTTCGTGACAGGAAACGGAGGCGAAACGGTAAAATCGTGACCTCTGTTGCAAATTTACATGCACGCCGGATAAAAATTTCGTGAAGTTGGAGGTTGCACATTGCGTAATAAAAACGTTTTTCCACTATCATATAAACAAGAGTTGTATTATAGTATGATATATCGCATAATCTATAGATCATTTTTAAAGGATGTATTTGAATTTTATGTCAATGCAATATTTGTACTTAATTTCATATCTATTGCTAAACAATTGTCCCTTCCCAGGAACTGTGCAGTACGTGAGTGGGCTTAAAACGCTAAAAATGGTGTTTTGATACCTGCAATGGACAAAGCACACGTAGCTAAATGTGTAGCTTTGTGCTTTACAACAACAAAGTTAAATAGTTGTGTTGTTTTCAGTCTATGTGTTGTGCTGATAAATTGATAAAGCAAATTGTAATTTTGGATTAAAATGTATGTGCACAGATTGTAATTTAAAAAATTTTAATATAATTAACATATTTAGCGAAAATACGTTAAATGAAACTATTGTTATTGCTCACCTACAGAAAGAAATAACAATAAATCAGTAATGATATAAATATTAGTTCCTCATATGAACTTATCTCGTTTTATGTATAATTCCCAAATAGCATGAAAATCTCATTATATTTATTACTAACACCATTAATAATCTTGTCTCTATTATACTTAATGAAATTTTATATATTTTACCTCATAATATAGATTATTGCCAGAAATTTATTCGGGCTGTTGTTTTTGGATTATCAAAAGCAGAAAATCCGTCTTGAAATTATCTTACCTTCTCTTGTGTCATTCATTCACTTCTGTTTTTACGTGTGATTTTACTACTTTATACACTAAATTAGATTTTAAAGATTTTTATAAGAGTGTTAAATAATTTGATTAATCATTTTCAGATGCAAATATAGCTATTCCTAAATACAATATAACCAACAAATCAGTGCATAAATATGAATAACTTTTGTGTATATGCATATAATAACTATACTGTTTTTAAGAGTAAAGTATTCAAACGGGTAACTACCATCCCCATTGGAGCCATTTTGTTTTCGAATGTGGTAAATGCATATCTTTAAATCCATGAAAATTCCTTTTTTTTTCAAAACCAAGTTAACGATACTCAGGTTATATGCTTTAATTTTCGTTATATTGAGGGTTAAACTTTCATTAATAATTTAAATTTGGATTCCTTTGCAGTCTATCCTATAGAACTCACATTAGATCCAAGTCACAAATGTTTAGATGAAGATATTGAAGACAGAATGCAATTAACGATAATTTAATCTATCTTCCGTGGGTTTACCCTCCCAAAATTGCTTGTTTGTTTCTTTTTAAATTTTGCACAAAGCTACTCGAGGGCTATCTATGCTAGCCGTCCCTAATTTAGTAGTGTAAGACTAGAGGGAAGGCAGCTAATCATCACCACCCACCGCCTACTCTTGGGCTACTCTTTTACCAACGAATAGTGGGATTGACCATTACTTATAACGCCCCCACAGCTGAAAGGGCGAGCATGTTTGGCGTAACGGGGATGCGAACCCACGACCCTCAGATTACGAATCGCACGCCCAAAATTGTATGGTCCCCTAAATTCTATTGAAATGAATAAAAATTTTAAAATTTAAAAAGGTGTGTCTGTATTTGAAACAATAATTTTTATTTCTAGAAACCTGGTTTCGATACCTGTGGTGGGTACAGTACAAATAGCTCATTGTGTAGCTTTGACCTTAACAACAAACAAACAATTTATAGCTTTTTAGCAGATATTTAGGTATTATTGTATATCTCACCTGGGAAATTACTAAACATTTTAAATTGTTTTCTAACAAATATTACAAACAGTAAACCTTTCACAGATGTTATTGTTGCTTTTAATTGTAACGTGCAATCCCTAACAGGATAACAATCTTTCAAGTCACCTTTAAATCCATTTTGGTCGTTAGATTTGTGACTTATTCATTATATCTGGCCTGGAAAGGCCAACTCCGAGCAACTGAGTCTGTCTCAACTAGCCTGGTTTATATCGATAATATTGTTAAGAAAAGACGATGGGTAAATACATTTCTCAATCATCTAGATAAGGATTTTGAAGTTTTTGGTATCGTATAATAACAAAAGAAGCTCACTGAGTGTTGGGTGTTTACAGCTGTAGAAACGCAAGGTGGATTTTATTGTAAATGATTTATACCAAGTTGCTGAGATTAACACCACGTTAATGGGATTTTAGTGGTGTCGTAAAAGGATGTGGACGTTAAGTGGTGGTAAATCATGAAACATTGTGGGTTGTAGCACCCAAAACGTAAACCCTATTCGATTTTACATGCTAAATATATTCTTTTTTATCTGCGTTTTTAAATTACGTCTGATAGACTGGTTAGCCCTAATGTTATAGCCGGTGTTACGGTAGACACTTACCGTTATAAAAATTATACTTTTTCTTGTTCTGTTTATTTGTTACTGGTGCGATAGTCGAAGGCCTGGCATGGCCAAGCGCGTAAGGCGTGCGACTCGTAATCCGAGGGTCGCGGGTTCGCGCCCGCGTCGCGCTAAACATGCTCGCCCTCCCAGCCGTGGGGGTGTATAATGTGACGGTCAATCCCACTATTTGTTGGTAAAAGAGTAGCCCAAGAGTTGGCGGTGGGTGGTGATGACTAGCTGCCTTCCCTCTAGTCTTACACTGCTAAATTAGGGACGGCTAGCACAGATAACCTTCGAGTAGCTTTGTGCGAAATTCCAAAACAACAACAACAGCGATAGTCGATCCATTTGACAAATTCCATTTAGATTTGTTTTGTGAAACATCATATGTTTGTGTTATCTTGTGAAAAACAGGTTTTGAGTTCGTTTTCAATATCACTTTGAAGAATTTGATCCTATATATATATATATATATATCGGTCCGGCATGGCCAGGCGGGTTAAGATGTTCGACTCGTAATTTGAGCGTCGCGGGTTCGAATCCCCGTCTCACCAAACATACTCGCCCTTTCAGCCGTGGGGGCGTTATAATGTGACGGTCAATCCGACTATTAGTTGGTAAAAGAGTAGTTCAAGAGTTGGCGGTGATGGCTAGCTGCCTTCACTCTAGTCTTCACTGCTAAATTAGGGACGGCTAGCGCAGATAACCCTAGTGTAGCTTTGCGCGAAATTTAGAAAACAAACAAAATTTATGACATTTGAGAAACTCTTAATCCATCACTCACTTGGCTTATTTTTCTACGAATATTCCACTAAGTGTTGCTTAACCTACAAAATATTTTGTTAAAATTAGAGGTATTTATAATTCTAGTTAGTTTGTCTGGTAACACCTTACGGCACTTCCACTTAGATATTTAGTAGAAACATAATACAAGTTAAAAAAAGGTAATATCATTAAAATTCGTCTTACTTTTGGATCAATAGTGTTTCCTCCGACATAAACAAATCTTTTTTTTTCCATTTCACTGTAACAAAACTATTTTATACAGAATTTTAATCAATATCAGCCGTTACCATAGCAAACAAATGTTACTGTGAATTATAAAAATATTTTTTGTTGTAACATACTTAGCATGCTAGAATCGCACCTACTGAGTGCCATGTACGTTTTTTGACATAAACAAGCTAAAAACATACAAAAATACTACTGACGTCTTCCAGAAACTTAAAAAGCGTCATATGTAAGTGTAGACTACCTTTCGGTTGATGTTTATATCCTAACCAGTGCAGCTTATAGCTGTAGGCTATCTTTCGGTTCATGTTTATATCCTAAGCTGGGCTACGTGTAATTGTAAGCTATCTTTTGGTGTATGTTTATATCCTAACGAGTATCTGGTTTTATAATTCATGAAACATCGTTGTATGCATTTATCTAACCATATTTTTCTAACTCGAACATTCAACAGAAACAATATTTGAGTCAATCCTTAAATATTCTTGTTTATTGTTTATGGTTTCATCTTTAGATTCGTTTGACAGGTAGGTGGCTTCCATTTAAAAGCTATGGAAAGCAAAAACTTCGTTCTTATGGAAAGAAATCGTTTATCCTGTTTATAATGTTTTTGTTTTAATTTTTTGTTATATTCAAGTACGCATCTGTTTAGAATAAATTAATTATAAGAAAAATGTAATATAATTTTCAACTTTGAGCAAATTGACCTATCAGTTGTTATAATATAAAAAAAAAACTGAAGACATTAACAGTGTTGAAAGACCATCAAATAAGCGTTTGGACATCGCCTGGCATGGCCAAGCGCGTAAAGCGTGCGACTCGTAATCCGAGGGTCGAGGGTTCGCGCCCGCGTCGCGCTAAACATGCTCTCCCTCCCAGCCGTGGGGGGCGTATAATGTGACGGTCAATCCCACTATTCGTTGGTAAAAGAGTAGCCCAAGAGTTGGCGGTGGGTGGTGATGATTAGCTACCTTCCCTCTAGTCTTACACTGCTAAATTAGGGACGGCTAGCACAGATAGCCCTCGCGTAGCTTTGTGCGAAATTCCAAAAAAACAAAACAAACAAAGACATCGCATGTGTATATGACACGGAGAGACAGTTTTGTTATTGACTGCTTGGTGTTGCTACTGTAGTAATATGTATGAAGTCGTACACGACCTCGACGCGCGATTCAGATACGGGCAGCAGATGACGCGATGTTGAATATTATATATTTTATGAATCTTTATGGAATTCATTAATATTTCAATATGAATATTATCACTAATGTCCAACCGAATTCAAAATTTGAAAACAATTCTGGAAAACTTAATAATGTACTACAACTTTAAGTATAAAAATACTAGTGCTTATAGTTATGTATCACACGGTTCTTAGAATCCATTATGAAGCAAACTACTGTCAGAAAATGACAGCAGTTTCTAACACACAATAAAAACAAACGAGAATTATAATAGAGTAGGTCAGTTCTCGGAGATTTGTTTAATCATGATAATAGATGGTGCAACTCTTCTTGCATTCTTTAAAAACAAAAAGCGTATGATACATTTATGGTGCATCAATCCTAGTTAGAGGTGTGGATAATAGGGGGCTCTATGGGCTGAAGTTACTCTAAAATTTGTTTAAAGCTGGCACAGTTCCTAAATATTATAGAGGGTGCTCCGAAAATTTCAAAGTTAAAAAATACATGACCCTTGGTTATCTTCCCATCATAGTGATCATTCTAAGTGACCAGCCACGTTTGTGGTCTGAAAGATCATTTAAAGTCTTGCTAATAAAAGGGGATCATTTCAAAGAATTCACAATTTACTATGCATTTAGCTAAAATACCAATACATATAGAACAAAATATATTTTCTGTAATTAGTATTGAATTTAATCAATGAGTTTAATAATAACGTTAAAGTCGTGCTATAGAATACTTCAGACAACCAAACAGTTACAGAAAACAATAATTCCGATATTTTTGAGAGTTTTCTTTTCGAGATCTGTGATACTTGAACAGTGTTTTTCGACTATGTGCAGAATGATTTACCTTTCAGCTTTCCCTATTTTTCATTCTGTTGTTTGCGAAGTCTGTGATTAACTTGACTACTCTTTCAAAAAGATCGTTTACCACTTTGGAATGGAGAATAAACGTACCAGCTTCCATCAGTGGCAAGTGTAACTAGTCAGTTTTGATACCAAGAAGACTGAATAGGAGAACCATGATTTTATACCATTCAAAGATGCAAATTTAGTCGATGAAAATAACCGTGGAAAAATCAGAACTCCTTTTACCAGTGTTTCCTCGTCCTTCACTTTGATACTTGATGAACAGTTTGCTTCTTCTCTGATCCTGACATCGAGTTGATACTTGATGAACAGTTTGCTTCTTCTCTGATCCTGACATCGAGTTGGAGAATACTGCAAAAGGTCAAAAGGTGCAGATTCTTCCGTTAAGTACCAGAGGTGGCTGTGAACCATCATAATGGCTACTTCTGTCAGTGGTGGATCAATTCTGTTGTGTATATATATATAAACCATTCTATAGCTGTAGATCATTGAAAGGTGCACCTGCAGAAGAAATCGTGGATAACCCAGATTTTACGTAGAAGAAAGCATGAACTAGTAGATACAGTGGAACTTGTCCACTTTAATTTGATCATAATTCAGATGATCACAAAATACGTTAATCTTAGTACTGTGAACCACAGATGCTATTCAACGGACATGAAGGGATGCACTAGACTGTAGACAGTGCAATCCACGAGATGTTTTTTTTCCTAAGAAATCAACATGAACTCGGCCTATTCTCGACAATGTTCGTGACACAGAAATTATTCGAGGGAGCTTCTGATAGAGTCAGTCTTTTTTGAAGAAAGTTGATTATTTGCTTGATGTGATCACAATGAGCAAAGTATAAAAGGTTTCTTGTTAAGAAAAGCTTCTACTGCATACAAGTGCCACTCTTCCACAGAGTTTGAAGTCGTAGTATCGAGAACAAATCTAACAATATAGCTTTCTACTTTCCACTGGAGTGCGAGAGTATGGCTTGGGTTAGCCTGGGTTGTACCAGTACCTTGGAATAATTAAAATGCCAAGCAGTTTTCCTTCTTGATAGTCTGTCTGATATTTCTTACATAGAAATTCTTAGCTTCTTTTCATCTCCTGGAAAAATGTTTCTGTCCCATTGCAATTTGCATAAGTTGGTGGAATAAATGAGGTTTTCATAGCAATGGTATTTTCCATTCGAATTTCTTTTTTGCTACAATCCTTGTACACGATTGAGAAAAAGTCACATTGTCCATATCAGTTTCACTTTCTGAAAAGTTGCAGCCGTGAGTCTGTTTTTTACCTTCAGATAAGTTTAAACGATCTACTATTATTGAAATTTTGAATGGATTGCTAGGAATATCCGAAATAACAGTCCATTTTGTCGTGAGGAGTGTAGCGTTCTTAGGCCAATACCAGAGTACGATGGACATTCAAACCCACCACCAGAGTGGACATTCAAACCCACCATTTTCAAACTGTGTATCTGAACTTACTGTCTTGGGATTAGGTTTTATGGATTTTTATTGCAAGGTGCTGTAAGACTTTACTTTCTTTTATCTTCAGGCATTTTTCTCATCAAATAGGATTTTTTTCTTGTCATTTCTTTTTTTTTTTCGCTGTATGTTCTGTCTTCTGATTTTAAAGACATCTTCTTTGATTTTCTAAAGCTTTCAGAAATTCGACATCTTATCTTTTATGTTTCTGATTTCGGAAACCTGATCGTATTGATGTGCAACGAAAAAGTAGTTTGGAAGATTTTCAACAAACAATTTTCATTTGCTTCATTTGATTTGTACTCTTTCTTCTTCTGCAGTGTCCTGTAACCATCATAAGATCAAAACCTTAGTTTTGACTTTGTCTTTCATTAAGAAGCTATTCCTGCTTTGTCCTATTGGTTTGAATTTCAAGTAAGACTCTGTTTGCAATTGCTCCACAAAAGTTGTCGTATTTTCCATGATACACTGGTACATCTTCTAAATAGAAGAAAAGCAGTAAGACATCTTCCTCTGTAGAAGTTGTGGAACTGTGATTTCAGGTACAAGTTTTTCCACCAATTGTATGTCCTGATCTTTCCTCAAAACAGGTCAATCCATTGTTAATCAAACAATCTATATCAACAAGATGCAATTAATATTACAGTAATGACTTTAAATTATACTTTCAAATGTAGATATTGTTTTAAAAATCTGCATTATAACGTAAAAAAACATGAAAAGCAAGCCAACTTTTCGTAATCTTTTAATTAAAGTAAAAATTACAAATTTCGATAGATTTTTGAACATACAAAAATAGTTGGTGCTGGTGACAAAGATTTTGGTATCTTCAATTTGGCTGAAAATGAACATATTTTAATAAAACGAGTAGTGGAATGGGTAAATGTACAAGGATCATACCTGTGAAGAAGTTTTGTAATTATTGTATATATGTGGAGCACGTTCATGGATACTTACAATGAAGTGCTATGATTTAAGATAATTATATTGGAAGTATGAACTTATAATTAGTTTCAATAATACAGGTAAGTTATTTCACACACAATAATTTGTAATTCAAGTCATGAGACATTCCCACTTCAAAGTTTGTATTTGTGGAAAACGAAATTAGCGGCAACTGTCAGATATAATTTTAAACAACAAAGATACAACAGTAAAATGTTTGTAAGTCTTTCTGAAATTGGTTTGTTTTGAATTTTGCGCAAAGCTACCCCTGGGCTATCTGCGCTAGCCATCCCTAATTTAGCAGTGTAAGGCTAGAAGGGAAGGCAAGCTAGTCATCACCATCTATCGCCAACTCTTGGGCTACTCTTTTACCAATGAATAGTAGGATTGACCGTCACATTATAACGCCCCTACGGCTGAAAGGGACAGCATATTTGAATGAAAATTATTAGAAATAAAACGATTAAAATTAATATTGTAGAGTGTCTAGACTGTATATTAGTTTATTTTCCAGCCGCTATATTGAGTGAATGTTTGTTGAAGCACGTGTAAGTTCCAGAATTTAAGAAAAAACACCGCAATTTTATGGTTGTTGTTGGTGAACTGATTGTCTTTAGGTATTTCTTTGTTCTGCAGTTTAATACATTTCTTCTGTAGATCATTTATTTTCCAATGCTCTTAAACACCATAAATAATACTTTATTGTACATTGTAACTCCACATACTAAACACAACATGATAACCTGGGTGTGTGAATAGAAAAATATGTTGTATAACATTCTCAAAAACGACCAATTTTTGGTACCATCACACTCCCTACGAAAGGCAAAGCACTGTTAAAACATTGTTCTCATATATATGTTATTCCACCGCTATACAGTTACGACAGAAAGTGTTCGTTCCCCTGCGTCCCGAGTGGTTTTTTGCTCATAACTTAAAAAGTATCACGATTAGGCTAATAGAAGTATAATATAATATAAGTATTATACAACCACACGTATACATATTTTTTATGTAAATTAAACGACAAATAAACTGTTTATAAACAAATAACAAAAATAGGAAAAGCAGAAAGTGTTCGTACGGTTCAGAACGTGTGAAAAAAACTGATATTCCCGTAAAAATTTGTTTAGTTTGGCGAATCAACTGCATTATACCATTCCAGAACTAGACACTGGGTTCATAATCATTGGAATTTATCCAGCAAAAAATGTACTTCTGGCAACTTAGCTCCATTTCCATCATTATCTGCTTGGTCATCATGGAGAATAGGAAACTGTCCAGTGATTTAAAAAACCGAATTATTGTAAAATACAAGTCTCGTGTGTCTCTTTCTGATGTTGCAACACAACTTAATGTCCCAAAATCTACTGTTCAAAGCATAATTGCCAAGTTTAAGCTTACAGGAGCAACTGCTAACCTCCCTTGTTCCGGACACCCACCAATATTCCGGAGAGAACCAAGAGGAAGGTTCTCAGAAAAGTTAGTAAAAACCCTCGTTTAACACGTAATGACATACAGAAACTGGTAAGGGAAACTGGGGTTGAAGTAAGCACCTCTACAGTTACGAACATGTTACGCTCTTCTGGATTCAAAGCATGTCGTCCTCGTAGAACTCCATATTTAAAGCCTGTTCATTTAGAAACACGATTGAGGTATTCAAGAAAGCATGTAGATAAACCCTTTACCTATTGAAAGAGTATTCTTTGGTCAGACGAGACTAAAATCAAGCTTTTCGGCCACAATGATGTTTGCTATATTTTCCGTAAGAAGGGGAAACGAAATCTTCCAAAGAACACCGTCCCTGCAGTTAAACACGGAGGTGGCTCGATCATGCTATGAGGTTCCTTCAACTCTTCTGGTGTAGGCAGCCTTCACCGCGTCAACGGAATCATTAAAAAAGAAGAGTACTTTGATATATTAGGCACTTATATCAAGAATAATGCTCGGAACTTGCGGCTTGGGCGTCGTTGGATCTTCCAGCACGACAATGACCCTAAGCATACATCAAAGTATGTGCAATCCTGGTTGCGGAGGAACCATATAAGTGTTCTGGAGCGGCCATTGCAGTCACCCAATCTCAACCCAATTGAAAACGTTTGGCATGAGTTAAAGACCAGGGTTCATCAGCATCATCCGAAAAACTTGCGGGAGTTGGAGGCCTTCTGTAAAGAAAATGGAAGAAAATATAAGTCGAGTACTGTCAAACGATCATGGAGGGCTATGAGGAGAGATTGCGCCAAGTAATTCACCTGAAAGGCTACACAACTGACCATTAAAGTAGATGCACGAACACTTTTTGCCCTTCCGATGTTTGGTTATTTGTTTATAAACAGTTTATTTGTCGTTCAATTTACATAACAATTTATGTAGGTGTGTGTTAGTATAATATTTATAATATACTATACTTCCATTAATATAAACACACCTATACTTTCAGCATTAAATATATTTATCGTCTCTCACGTATATTGTTTGAAAATAATAAATTCTGTATTTTTCAGAGTTTCTCGAGTACAGAGTAAATAGCTGTGTACTTTAAACGTACTATCATGGTTTCACAGTTGCTTCTCTGTACACGTAAGTCTGAGGGTTTATAAGTCTGAAAATAGTTTCTATACCCGAGGTACGCAGTTTACCAATAGCTCATTGTAGAGTTTTGTGCAGAACAATAAACTAATGTTCTCTAGTGCTCAAGTGTCAACCATAAACGTAATGTTTGAAATTTCGACGTTAAAATGGATGGCTCTACTGCTCTAAGTGTATAATAATATATTTATAACTTTATACTGAGATTGTCGACCAAGAAAACGTGTTAAAATTATACAGATACAACTTTAATGTAAGTCTGAAGTACTACTGAAAATGCACACGCATTAAATAAAGGACAATATATTCTAGAGACCTGTCAAAAATGAACAAATAGAGAATAATGAAAAATTCGCGCATCCGAATACAGATGAACAACGACGATAGAAATTGCGATGACAAAAATTAGGCCTACGTTAAACTTAGTTCACCAAAAATTTTTATTTATTGTAATGAAATTTACAAAAGACCTTTAGATTTTGATCTTAAATGTAAGTAATTAAAGTGGACAGTATTATTCTTAGGACATTCACAACCATTACTACTTTGTAAAAAATTAATTATGTCATAAGATATGCTTTCCTTCGTCTCCAAAAAGTATGTGTTTACTCTGTGTCACTTATTTTTTTATGAATGTAAGTATTCTTATTTTTTTTAATATATCTAAATGTATTAGATTTTAATTCTAGATAACAGGAAGTTCTATCGATTGGCAGAAAACTAAATCACGAACTCGAATCATGTTCGGCCTTATTACTCTTCTGAACAAAACCAATCAGACGAAGTCTCATGTCTCATTCGATCTTGAAAATAAATAAATTTGTGAAAACTCCCAATAGTTAATATTGTTATACTATGACAAAGTATCTATAAGCTCCGAAAAGCTACAGACTGAAAATAAATTATTGCTTTATCACGTGTAATGATACACGTAAAAGTTGCATTTTCCAAAAGAAACCAAATGACCATGTGATATATAAGAATTGAACCACTTTAGTGTATTGTCCACCATTAGTTTTATCTATCCTTACTTTAAGCTTTCATTACATATATAGCTAATTCCAGGCTTATAAAAGTTCTGTCTGTGGTATAACATTACGTCATCAGCTAAGTTACATTAGGTTTTTCTGGTTCCTTTTTTTCCCATATTTATGATTAGGTAATTTCCAATTCGAGATATTATTATTATTGTATTTTCTCGAAGTTTATTTTTTGCTTTTCAAAGAAGGTTTAACTTTATTTTATTTCTTCCTGTATCCTGTGTTTTATTTAATAAGAGAGGTTAAAGTCAGATTAGTTGTGTCAGTTTAACATTCTACATTAACATTGTTACATTTTAACAGCAGAACCAATATTCTAGTTATTTGATTATGATTTGGGTATTCGTTTACTTTATTTTTGATTACTTTGTATTTTCATAAATATTAGTTTTTACCCTAACGTGTTATTTATTTCCATATCTAAACAGTAACCTTTGCCCAAGTAATTTGCATCAAGTGCATGACCCTCAAATGTTGCACTGTCGGAGTTGTTTAACGAGTTTTCATTGGTAACAAAACATTTTTGTTAGGATAGGCTGGAAATTTTTCTAATACAAAATTTAAAGTGATGTTCAACGAATATAAAATCTACGACAGTACCTAAAGTTAATAAGTACTGTTCTTGTGTTTTGTTATACTTTATTACACAAATTGTTTGGCATTGTTATATGGATTCTAGATTAATCTAAGTCTCCTTGGGTGGTCAATTCTCGTGAGATGTCATTAGGTTTACAACCAAATAAATTGTTAGAAGAGAGAGAAAAGAAACCAAATGATGTAAAAGTGTATTCTAAGTTTCTAAGTAAGAACCTGGGAAAATATATTTAATTAATTATATTGATTATCAGATATATATTTTTTAAAATTTCGCTACTTATAAGTAGCTTGCTCTGATCGGAATTTAATATTAGTTATTAAGCCACGAAACTTGTTAAGGTTTTTTTATTTATTTTTATTTGAATTAAGCACAAAGCTACACAATGGACTATCTGTGCTCCGCCCACGAAACCCGGTTTTTAGTGTGTAAGTCCGCAGACATAACACTGTGCCACTGGGGGGCGTTTGTTAAGGTACAAGAAATAATCTGTGTGATATCATATATGATTTAGCCAAATAACATTATACTGCATACAAAACTGTCTGAGAACTTATACGAAGAGAACCATATACCACTAGGTACGTGTTCAAGATAGCATAACCCAAATATTTGTCGTAACTTTATATAAGGAAGCTATCGCTTAGTCAGGACATGCAGTTCTCTTTAGAATTTATTAAGAAATTTTAACGTAACGATAACAATGTGACGCGTTTAAAATAAACCTTACACAGCAATTTATTTGTATGTAGTCGAAATTCAAACTCTCCGGGTGTTAACTTTCTGAGGAAGTGATAACTAAGACACAACTATACTGACATGTCTAACATCAAAGAATAAAAGTGATGATTCGGTTTAGAATCATTCTGGGTATGGAAATATGAACAGGAAGAATACCAATTAGTAGGAAAGCTAATTTGAATGTCAATATTACTCAGTTTTTTACTTCTCAAAATCAAAACGAAGGTCTTAACAGTCATACAAGATTCTAATAGCTTCAACCCAAAATTACCTCGCAATACATCAAAAGAAATAACAAAGTTTGTGAATCATAATTGCAGTTTATTAATTTTAAAGAAAGGAATCACGGACACAAAATTATCTATAGATTTTTATTAGAATAACTAGTAATAGAAAACTATATAACAATATCTTATGATGAAAAATATTGTAATAATATAAACGGCGAAGACATTAATTTGTGTTTTCACGTCTCCAGCCGCTTAACACTATCCTCGACAATGAATTTCAAAAGTATCTATATCATGGAACAGCCGTAAGTCTTCGAACTTACAACGCTTAAATCAGGGGTTCGATACCACTTGGTGGACATAGCAGATAGTCCGATGTGCCTTTTCAATAAGAAAGAAAAAACACACACTCATCAATGATGCCATTGAGTTGTGTTATCAGCGCCTCATATTGGAGAGAATCTTAAATACCAGACGACAAATCGACAGCGTAGCCATGGTAACCTAAACACTCTAAATGCTTGAAACACTTTTTGGGGACTGATGCATTAAACGTGCATGCTGTACAATTACTAGTGTTCAACAAACGAAACGTGGAGAACATCTGGTTAAATTCCTCTTCTTAGTTTCAATTATATTCGCTATACGTCGCAACATGATCTCTTGTCAGGTGAGAAGTATTTTTTAAAAAATCTGAAATTGAGCAGTTATCCGTATTATGTTTAAATTTTGTTTGTTTCGAATTTCGCGCAAAGCTACTCGAGTGTTATCTGCGCTAGCCGTCCATAAATTAGCAGTGTAAGACTAGAGAGAAGGCAGCTAGTCATCACCACCCACCGCCAACTCGTAGGCTACTCTTTTACCAACGAATAGTGGGAATGACCGTAACATAAAACGACCCCACGGCTGAAAGAGGGAGCATGTTTGGTGTGGCAGGGATTCGAACCTGCGTCTCTCAGATTATGAATCGAGTGCCTTAACCACCTGGACATGGAGGGCATTATGCTTTAGGTTAAACTTATATCATATATATATATATATTTCAAAATAGGGAATTGAATCGTGGATCTTAATTTTGTAAATCCATAAGACTTACCTCTGTCCCACAAGAAAACACTTATATAAAGAATATACAAGTTATGTTGTACTAGGCTACATCTGAAATCATTTGCACCCGTGAATAGTTGGATCTTCAAATTTCAAGTTTTCGCTAATGTTGCTTTAGTTTTGTTTGTTGCCCCCCGCTAGTACAGCGGTATGTCTCCGGATTTACAACGCTAAAATCAGAGGTTCGATTCCCCTCGGTGGGCTGAGCAGATAGCCCGATGTGGCTTTGCTGTAAGAAAAACACAAACACAGTTTTGTTTGTTATATTAATTACTTCGAAAAATCCGAAAAAACTGACGATATCTTTCAATAACTTTTTAAATTAATCTAAACTTAGTCTTCATTCAGCATGTGTAAACCAATTTTGTTAAAGTGTTCATGAGTGTTATTTTGTTTTTTTCCATTCAGTGACCACAAGGAAGTCTTAGTTTAAGTACATTTCTTTTCCCTATGTTTACAGAACATCTTTTTCTAAAACAATTATTCTGAGTCGTAGCTATCTGTTTTATTTTTATTTTGTAACAAGTTTTTCTTATTTTATTTTTAGTATTAATAGCCAAAATGTTTTCTCTTTTTTATATTTTAATTTACGGAAAATTGTGTTATTTTGTTATAATGGATGTATGAAACTTTCGTCAGAACTGTTAAAGAACTGAGAAACAATACATAGAATGATGTAGTTCCTTGTTTGTTTGTTAATAACAGCATTGTTCTGTCCACCGCGGGTACTTAAACCTGTCACACCAAACACGCTCGCTCTTTCATCCATGGGGGCGTTATAATGTTATGATTAATTTCACTATTCGTTGGTAAAAGAGAAGCCTGGGAGTTAGCGGCGGGTGGTGATGACTAGCTGCTTTTCCTCCAGTCTTACCCTGCTAAATTAGGAACGGCTAGTGCTGATAGCCCTCTTGTAGCTTTGCATGAAATTCAAACCAAACCAAACAAACAAACCTGAGTTTTAAAGTTACAAGCCTGTAGTTTCTTTAGTGCTTATTACGCATATTGCAAGCTTTACATTTGAGAAAATATAATATTAGATTTAAACAGAGAAAAAAAAACTATCTAAAGGCCAATGCTGTATTTCTTTAGCTAAACAGACGTAAAAATGGACTTAAAAACTCAGTGGGATTCCATAGTCTGCAGCAAAGTTCATATCAGAATATAAATACGGATATGAAATTATTACACCATATTCGACAGTTTGGGCAGCACTATATTTAATTTTTCGTGGCTACAAATGTTGATATTTCTGCCCTATACGATCTCCACCACGCTTTCCATGTATATTAAATCTAATATTCATAAAAAGAAAATTCGTTGCAAGCAGTACCGAGCGTGGAATAAATTATAAATAAATAAATAAATTGTATTCAAATCAGGTTCTTTTGGACATAAAGATTGCGAAATGAGATTTAAAATAATTATTTGATGTCAAACGAAAGTAGTTTAAACTGTTTATAGCCTCATTAGTAAAATAAAGGTTGGTGTAATATTACGTCCTTTAAGTTGCAGCTTAGTTGAAGTACAATGCACTTTTATATTTCATATAAAATGAAATAATGAATTTAAATGTCCCATTATATAAATTTCTGCACTAAAACCACATAAGGCCCGGCATGGCCAGATTGTTTTACAACCCTGTAATTCGAGGGTTGTAATTAAACAAAACAAACTATTTACACTTATCTTTTTCTTTTCTCTCAACTTATTTTTATAAAGTTTTCACTCTAAAATCATAAATGAATTTAAAAGCAGCTTTTCTTTAGGTAAACTTAATCGAAAAAATACGTTTAGGACTATTTGTGATATAGGTAGATAACAAAGTATAACTGACGTGCTTTAAAAATGATTCATTTCGGCATCTGTTTGTTTTGTTTTGAATTTTCGAGCAAAGCTACTATCTGCGCTAGCCGTTCCTAGTGTAAGACAAGAGGAAAGGCAGCTAGTCATCACCACCCACCGCCAACTCTTGGTATACTCTTTTATCAACGAATATTGGATTGAATGTCACATTATAGCGCCCCCACTGCTGAAATGGTGAGGATGTTTGATGTGACGGGAATTCGATCCCGCGACCCTCAGATTGCGAGTTGAGCGACCCAACCAGCTGGCCATGTCGGACATCAGTTGCGTCTTTAACAACAAACATTCGTATTTGTAGTGAGAATTGAAAGTTCGAATAGTAGATAGATGTAATTATATTTGATATAATAGTTATATTCGGACAAAAATGGACATAATAAAAGAATTTGTTTTTGAAACACTGTGGGTAGTTTTTTTTTATTTACGCCATCATTATTGGATATTTTTTTACAGTATAGAAAATATTTTGTGAATGATTCCAAAATACATTCGATAAAGTACTTATTTACAAAAGTCTTGTCAAATACATTGTAAAACTTTGGTTCTTTTTGACGTATTTTCATGATAATAATAAGAAAAATAGATGTTTGTTTCTCGTTAACTTCGTATGATGTATTTTTTAATTGTGCTTCGTTCAAAATAAACGCAATTCTATGTTTCCTTTGCATCAGTCGTTTTCTTGCGGTGTATCTCTACACCACTGTGTTTGCTACGTCAGTAAACATAGCACGAGTTGCGGCCTATTGGATCCGACTGTGCAAATTCTTAAAATCAGTCGCTATGGCAAATAGTTCGTTTTCGTGAAATGTCGTGCAAGTTGTCGTTTATCACGGAAGTAACGGTACAGAATATTGAACGACGTTGTCAAAAAGAAACAAAAAACCTTGAGAACATTTACATAACTTCCAAGAATGTTTATTTTCTTCATGTCACGAATTGTTTTGGGTTCCTTATTTATCACGACAGTACTTACCATTCTATTGTTGCTCATATCGTCCACACGCCGACTGTAGATCGTTCAGTAAAGCGGCCTTATAAGAAATAACAAATGATTAACAAAAGATTTAAAGATAAAAGTGGGAACCATTCCCCATAAATCCAAGTTCTTTCGAAAGGTAGATCTTTCTTAATTAAAGGCAAATTGAGAACTTTTCCAAAGCCCCTGGGTTAGAGTCTATTTCTTATAAGTACTTCATTTTATTAATTTGTTTGAAATGAAGCACAATGGGTTATATGTGCTCTGTTCACCACGGGTATCGAAACCTGGTTTTTCGTAGTGTGAGTCCACAGACATAGTACTGTGCCACTGAGTGGGACAGTTTATTAGTTATTAGTTTGGTTTGGTTTGTTTTGAATTTCGCGTATAGCTAGCTACACGAGGGCTATCTGCGCCAGCCGTCCCTAATTTAGCAATGTAAGACTAGAGAGAAACAGCTAGTCATCACCACCCACCGCCGACTCTTGGGTTACTCTTTTACCACCGAATAGTGGGATTGACCATAACATTATAACGTCCCACGGCTGAAAAGGCGAGCATGTTTGGTGGGACCGAGATTCGAACCCGCAACTTTCAGATTACGAGTTGAATGCCTTAACCCACCTGGCCATGCCGGGCCGTTTTACGATAAGTGATAAGGGAGTTAAGCCGTTTTGTTTCCAAGTTTTCTTTTTGTGTTATGTGTTAACGTTTGTAGTAACTGAAGTCCATTAAAAGCGTTCCCAGTAGCACAACGGGCTTGGCATGGCCAAGCTTGTTAAGGCGTGCGAAATACATTACTTCCTTTGGTTATCTCTGGTGAAGACTTTGCAGCAGTAACTCTGTTTCTCATCTGTTGACTAAGGATTTTACTGTTTTATTGTTCAGATATATTTTCCTCAGTTCCTTATTTTTGTGTTTTTTAAATGTTTTTAGAAACTGAAGGGGCCCGGCATAGTCAGGTGTGTTAAGCCGTTCGAATCTTAATCCAAGAGTCGCGGATTCGAATCCCCATCGCGCCAAACATGCTCGCCCTTTCAGCCGTGGGGGCGTTATAATGTTACGGTCAATCCCAATACTTGTTGGTAAAAGTGTAGCCCAAAAGTTGGTGGTGATGACTAGCTACCTTCCCTCTAGTCTTACACTGCTAAATTAGGGACGGCTAGCACAGATATCCCTCGTGTAGCTTTGTGCGAAATTAAAAAAACAAAACAAACAAAGTAGCACAATGGTGTGTCTGCGAACTTCCAACGCGAGAAAACCAAATTTCAATACACATGGTGGACAGAACACAAGTATCCCATTGTATAACTTTGTGTTTAACTTCAAACAAATCATTAAAAGACTAATCGATTGTGAGGCTTAATAGGGAATCTTACATTTTCTTGTTGTTGCAATTTTTGAAAAAACAAATTGTACAAATACTATTTAATATCATTAAATAATTATGTCACACGTCTGATGACAGCTTTGTCATGACACTGAATGGATGGAAGGACAGCTTTAAAATATGCTTAGTTTGAATTTTGTCCAGCGCAAAGATACAGAACAGGATATATGCACTCTGTCCACAACAGGGATTCAAACCCCATATTTTAGTCCGTAAACGTACTTCCGATCCGCTTGTGGACTGCTTTTAGTTTAAGTAATCCGTTCACTAACACCTTGTTGAAATATCACTGGACTCAGAGAACAAAGAAGCTATGAAGGTAAGGTTTTCTGAAAATAGTTACACTATACGTAATAAGAACATATAGTTGACGCTGCTTATTAATGACATACTATTTTAAGTGGTGTGAATGTCTAGCGTGATATATCAAACAGCACATTAGTTCTGATACTACGCAGGAAAAACTCATTAAGTGTATCAGGGATTGTGTGGAATAATAGTAGTCACGTCAAGCGCAAGAGGACGCTATGTAAGGAGCAACCTATACACATTACACTATGTAACAAAATGTTTACTTTTTCTTGTTCCTGGGCAGAAAGTATTATTTCCCAATTGTTTATGCCTAAAGTAAATGGAAAAAATCTAGTTTTCTCTTCAAACTTTGCTTTTGTGACCTGGGAGCATATAACGAAAACATGATGGGAGACTAATCAGTGATGTCGAGAAACCCACTTGTTGAGAAATTTATATGCAAAAACGGCTCGTTTGGGTTGAGAAAATATTTTACATAGAAGAGCGAACAACGTTTCGACCTTCTTCGGTCATCGTCAGGTTCACAAAGAAAGAGGTAACTGACCGGAAGCTGACCACATGTTTGAAAGGAGTTGTGTAACTGTGTGTCGAAATGTAGAGGGCGGTATTAGATGTTTGAATATATAATTTATATATATTCCGAAGAAGGTCGAAACGTTGTTTGCTCTTCTATGTAAAATATTTTCTTAACCCGTAAATAGAAACACGTTTTTAATAGAAATTGGGGAACTGTATTTTACTACCATAAGAAAATATTTTTTTGCATTTAAGCTGAAAATTAACATGGTATGTATTTGCTATCTCTTTATGTAATATATATATGCACATATTATAAATTTTTGTAGATACGTAGAACGTTGTTGAAAGAAATAAGAGCCCGCAGTAGCATAGCGCTAGGTTTGCTGATTTACAACGTCAGAAACTGGGTTTTGTTACTAGTGGTGGGCACAGCACAAATAGCCCATCGGTAGCTTTGTGCTTAACTACAAACAAGCAACCGGATAGGTGTTCCTTTCGCTCTGCTACCATCATGTACTGGGCCATTCACGTATGGTTTTACGTGCACTATTTTGTGGGAAAGGTTTCTGTATGGTTGAACACAAGCAATAACATTTTTTATTGGCGAGTAAGGTTGTGAGATGGCGAATTCTATTTTCATTTTTTATGGTATTGTATACAGTTCATTTATTATTTCTTATATCGTTTAGCCCATCTATTAATTTGTCATTATATTAAAACATTAACTCAACTTTTAGGTAGAGCACGTTGAACTCGAGTGTTCGTATTTTGAAACTGGCACAAGTTTTCTCCAGGACTGAAGTACAAATATTAATGTTGTGAAAGATTATGTAAAGTAGCTAGTCACATGATATATAACCTTTAATCTTGTGGTCTAACTATTAATAAAAATCATTTTTTGATCTTAAACGAGTTTCGTCACACCAAACATGCTCGACGTTTCAACCGTTGGGGCGTAATAATGTAAAAGAGTAGCCCAAACGTTGGCGGTGGGTAGTGATGACTAGCTGCCTTCTCTCTAGTCTTACACTGTTACGTTAGGGACGGCTAGTACAGATAGCCTTCGTGTAGTTTTGCGCGAAATTCAAACCAAACCTTAAACGATTTATTTCACAATATTTAGTTAGAATTACTTTTTGCACTGAGGGTCGCGGGTTCGCATCCCCGTCGAGCCAAACATGCTCGCCCTTTCAGCCGTGGGGGCGTTATAATGTTACGGTCAATCCCATTATTCGTTGTTAAAAAAGTAGCCCAAGAGTTGGCGGTGGGTGGTGATGACTAGCTGCCTTCCCTCAAGTCTTTCACTGCTAAATTAGTTACAGCTAGCACAGATAGCCCTCGAGCAGCTTTGTGCGAAATTCAAAAACAAACAAACAAACAATTACTTTTTACTGATTGTTGCTTGATATTATTAGTGGTATTGAAAACAGGTTTAATTATGGAACACTGAGTGTTTGTTTATTTAGTTTTTTTTGTTAACTTTTCTTTAAATCAACAGTATCGATATTTACATTATATTAATATTAACATTCGTATCAGGTTTTTGCCAGGCATGGATTTATTTATTTTTTTTGTAACTAATGAAATCTGTAGTTGTTTGAAAGTCTTGTTTTTATTTCTATCACATTTTTATAAATTGTGTTTCACCTCAGTGGCTCAGCAGTGTCTTCGGACTTTCACTGCTAAAAACTGGGTTTCGATACTCGTGGAGAGAAGAGCACAGGTAGTTCAGTGTGTTAATCTGCGCTTAACTAGGAACAAACAAACACTTTTTTTATTCGGCTGTGGTTGTAAAGAGGTTTTGTTTGTTCGCAAGTTGGTGCCTTGATATTATAGTCACCTTAATGTGTCAATATATATAGGAATGACCTACAGTGAATGTGTCAATATATATAGGAATGACCTACAGTGAATGTGTCAGTATATATAGGAATGACCTACAGTGAATGTGTCAATATATATAGGAATGACCTACAGTGAATGTGTCAGTATATATAGGAATTACCTACAGTGAATGTGTCAATATATATAGGAATGACCTACAGTGAATCTGTCAATATATATAGGAATGGCCTACAGTGACGCAAATAGACAACGCATCTTGAAAAGAATAACATTATTCCTTTGTGTATCTAATGCCATGTTTTCTCAGTCATGTAACGTTTTTTTTTCTCCAGAGTTCAACAGGCTTTTCTTCTCCTTATCAGAGATATATCTGTAGTTTCCAGTAAAGGCACTGTCTTTAGTATTACATCCAGTCAGATTGTTTTTGTATTAAATAAAATAAGTGTCACATTATACAGTCAGTTTCATTCTTCAGAACCCATAAGTCACAGTTTAAGTCTGCATAACACTTTCTACGGATTACTCGTTAGAAAAATCAAAGCTCCTTATAACACCACATTAGTATGCCTTTAATGTAAGATTAAACTATGTGTGAGAAAAATCAGTTTTCTTTTTGTTTCCATGATCTTCAAGTTTATTTCTTTTGAAGTTAATAAATTTTCATTAGAATTGTCAGTTTTTAGCTCTGTAAACTATAGTGAAATAGTGTTTTCACTATAATGCTGCACAGAAATATAACATAAATAATAAACAGTGATTATGTTAAGTTACATAGCACTTTTAAAACTCAAGTTTTTCAGACTTGTTAAATAGTAATACTAATGATACATGCAGCGATTATTTTAGTTTCAAAAATAAACGTATAATTTTAATACTTTAAAAATCATCTCGTCGTTTTCGAATATTGGTTTTTAACTATGACAGAGCCCCCCAGTGGTGAGCCTTAATACTTCGCTTCTTCTTTATGGGTATTTGAAAGTTTTATATCCAGGAGGGTCAGTTGTAAAAAGATCTCTTCCTCCATCCCTAACTTCAATTCTCAGTTGCTACTATGATGAGGTTGTAGGGCTTGAGGGCCAGAGTATCCCATACGTACTCCGGCCCTTTTCAGGGCAATGTCAATATATTGTCTACAATCCTTTTTTTAAAAAAAATATTTTTATTTTATTTTTTAATCTATTTATATAAAGATATTTATAAACTATGTATATAACACTGAATCTAAACGTTGGTGTTTGGTGGTCTGCTTAATATTTATTTCTTAAATATATATTCATAGGAGAGAGGTACTTAGGACTATGTTCATTATGCACGTGGTATTTGTCGAGGTCACACCATAGATCACTTTTACCTTAATACTTCGCTCTCTCTTACAGGTATTTGAGTATTTATGTTTATATACCCAGGAGGGTCAGGTTTCATCAACCTCTTCCTCCTTCCTTTGTATTTGTTTCAGCAACTGTCAAGTGTATTTATAAATTTTACACGAGGGCCAGAGTAACCCGCACTTAGGCCCCTCTCAGGGCAATGTCCATGCACTGTCTACATATACACTTGGTTCAAATAAATCATTTCTCTCTGTAGTTCCATAATAATTTGCACTTTCATTAGTTAGGTATTAACTATAAAGCATTTACATTAAAAAACCCTTTCAATGTTTATCAGTTAACCCCTAAACTAATGTAGAGACCAGTTTATAGGTGGACTTCTTTATTTATTTAAAAAATATAAATTCACTGGAGAAAGGAGTTTAGGACTATCCTTATCATGTATACAGTACCTGTCTAGGTCCTTTACTAGTTCATTTTTTCTACAATTTTTGTCAAAATAATTTATTGTATTATGTAGGAGTCTATCTGCTATTGTTTCTATGTGTGCGTATTTATGCACGACCTAAATACTTAATAAAAATCCATTATGTATTTTGAATTTCGCGCAAAGCTACACGAGGGCTATCTGCGTCAGCCGTCCCTAATTCAGCAGTGTAAATATAGAGGGAAGGCAGTTTGTCATTGACACCCACCGCCAACTCTTGGGCTACTCTTTTATCAACGAATAGTGAGATTGACCGTTACATTATAACGCCCCCACGGCTGAAAGGGCGAGCATGTTTGGTGCGACGGGGAGTCAAAACCGCAATCCTCGGATTACGAGTCGAACGCCTTAACCACCTGGCCATGCCGGGGCCCTTCTGTAAAAAAAAACACACTATAAAGCTAAGAGGAATTTGCCATTATTACTGTTATTACTTTACAAATTTTGTAACAGATATGGGAAACAGGATTATTCTGGTTCTGGTTTACTCGTTCCTTTTTCTTACACTGAGGTGTTTTATTAAATATATTGAGCCCTATTTTTAATGCTACAGTTTTATATCTCGTTTTTTAAAGACAATCGAAATGTCTGAGTGCCAGTAAAAGTTAATGACTATTATTTTGTTTCATTAAGGTTTCCTTCGAAGAAATCACTCTTCTCTGTAGAGATCAAAGTACGGTTTGATGATCTGTAAATGTATTATGTAGGTGTTGAAGACGTGAATTCGAAACGAGCGAAATTATAGCCTGGGAAGGTTAAATAAATAAAAAAAAAGAACCTTGTAATACTATAAGAAAACAACATCTGTTCCACACACTTTATACCACCTCTCTACTGCGTAACCTAAACTAATCATATGCTGGATGATGTCTTCTAACATCTTGACATCTTTTGCAGAAAAAAATCAATATTTATAATACATGAATTTGAAATGATTTTCTTCGGTATAGTGATGTTACATTCTTTACGAGCTAAATTCGTTTAATATAATATTTAATTAGTTATTAGTTGTAAAATATTCATTCATTGTTTTGAAAATGAAATGTCACGGTAGACATTTATTCACTGTTATTTTGATTTCGAGACGTGTGCATAATTAGTGTCACGTAACATAACCAATTTCTGTGTCGTTAAATGATGTCACAGAAATAATATATGAGAAATAAAACTCGGTTAATAACAGTGTAAGTCAGCAGACATACATATGTGCCATCGGGGAGAAATCGGTGTAAAGAAATATTGATGTTACAGTGATATGTTATTTATTTGGATATTTCGACAAAATAAAATATATTTGTGTATTTTAGTAAACCATATCGATGTTGTGACCGTATACTATTTTTGAGAAAAAGTATATACATATTTTGACTCTTGCAAAATATTTCGCTCGTGATGATGACGCAGTAAGACGTTGAAATGTTATTTTATGTAGACGGTTTATTTGCTTTAGAACAAAGCTACAATGATTTGTCTGCTGTCTCTCTTGCGGGGAATCCCGGTCGCACCAAACATGCTCGCCCTTTCAGCTGTGAGGACGTTATAATGTGACGGTCAATCCCACTATTCGTTGGTAAAAAGAGTAGCCCGAGAGTTGGCAGTGAAGGGTGATGACTAGCTGCCTTCCCTCTAGTCTTACACTGCTAAATTAGGGACGGCTAGCGCAGATAGCCCTCGGGTAGCTTTGCGCGAAATTCAAAACAAACAAACAAACATACTCTTGCGGGGAACTGAACTCTAAATTGCAGTGTTTAAAGTGTGTAAGCTTACTACTGTCCCATAGGGGACCTTTATGTTTATATAGTAAACTAGCGAAGTACTCGGTGATCCTCAGATGAAAATGACTTTAAATTTCCTGAGTTGTTTTGATTAAACCAACCAGATCAATCTGAATTTTTAGTTAAGAAAATTAAAATGATTTATTTATGTAACAAAATATTTTGATTAAAACCATGTGTGAAAAATTTATCTATTCTTTTTTCGTTACTGCCTGGCATGTTCAGGTGATTAAAGCACTAGATTCGTAATCCGAGGGTCGCGGGTTCGAATCCCCGTTACACCAAACATGCTTACCCTTTCAGCCGTGGGGGCGTTACAATGTGACGGCCAATCACACTATTCGTTGGTAAAAAGGTTGCCCAAGAGTTAAGAGTGAGTGATGATGACTAGCTGCTAGCGCAGATAGCCCTTGTGTAGCTTTGCGCAAAATTGAAAACAAAATCTAGCTGCCTTCCCTCTTGTCTTACACTGCTAAATTAGGGACGGCTAGCGTAGATGGCTCTCGTGTTGCTTTGCGTGAAATTCAAAACAAACAATCTTCTCGATACAACACAACGTAAATGAAAATTTACCGATATCAAACGTTTGTGTAAAGTCATCGTATAGCTGACTCTTACAAGTACACCTAAGCAAAACAGAATTTGTGTCTGAAGCAAGCCTATTTAATTAGAAAATGTAGATGCATGTTCTATAGAAAGTACCAGCGTTTTTATAATGGGGGTTACAGAGTAGGCATTTATATATGTGTAGAAAAAAAGAGCACAAATGAAGACTCCAGAAACATTTTTTCAATAATTTAAACACATAATTGATCATGAATAGAGTGATTAGAAGAAGTCCTCACACAGAGAAGAAACGTAATTAATATATAGCCTTCTTTATTAGACATTAATAAAATAATTCAGCCTTTTACGTTTCAGACTATTTGGTCGTCCTGTTTGGCAAAAATTGTTGTATTGGTCTCTTTGGCCTTAACTTGCAGCTTGAAAATGATCTCTGAGGTAGCGATCACTAGTCTGTGCTATTTATCCACATAATTGCACCTGTACCCCATGTTTGGAGTTTGTATCTTTAAAGATGTGGCCGTGGATAATGAATAAACACACAGATAGATACATTCGTGCTTATATGTATATTATTATTAAGTAACTCTTTTTATTGTGTTTTAAAATAGAGACAGTCTCATTTTTAAATTCCTATACCTTATAATTAAACGTTGGAGTTTACCCTTAAATATCTGTGTTAATAAACAACACTATTGTATAAGTAAAGTGAAATTATTAAATGTAAACCTAATAACAAATGCATACATATTTTTATTTTACATAAAAAATAAAATAAAAACGCATTTCGTTTTTACTAACGTTGTAAAATAGCTTGGTCTAAAATATTTTCTTGCTATAGGTTTGTTTGTTTTGAATTAAGCACAAAGCTACACAATGAGCTGTCGAAACCCAAGGGCTCTTGCTAATGGAATGTTCTCAATGTGCGGCAAACATTAGTGAAAAAATAACTTATTTAACATTTTCTTAGTACTTTAGAAGATGAAATGATTTTATATAATCCATAATAGTTTTGTAAACATGTTATGTAATAAAAATATTTCCTAAGATAAATTTTATTTTTTTTTAAATCTATATGAATGTATTATTGAGAACTATGTTTTAATAACATAATTTTGATATTTTTATTATGATTGTTTGATTTTTGAATTTCGCGCAAAGCTACTCGAGGGCTATCTGCGCTAGCTGTGTAAGACTAGAGGGAAGTCAGCTAGTCATCACCACCCACCGTCAACTCTAGGGCTACTCTTTTATCAACGAATAGTAAGATTGATCGTCACATTATAATGCCCTCACGACTAAAAGGGCTAGCATGTTTGATATGACGGGGATTCAAACACGCAACCCTCAGATTACGAGCCGCACGCCTTAACCCACCTGGCCATGCTGGGCCTTGTATCATGAGCCGAAGGTTGTTTGGCATAAAGTACTACTTATGTATGACGCCTATAAGTTCCCTGAATGTCTAAATTTGATGAGACATGCACAATACTATTGAATTTTCTTGAGACTTGTGGAAAATATTGTAATAATATAAAACACTAGTTAGGAAGTGAATCTGATCGATGTTGTTGATCGATTACTGAATTAGATAGTGTGTCGGTCAGTTTTGCGTTTATGTTGCGTATGTAAGAGTAAATTCTAAAATTAAATATCTGATTCGTTTTAATTGTGAGTTAGGCCTACAGTGAGCTTGTAGTAATTGCGGTCAGAGCAATAAACACATTTTTTTTCGTTAAATGGACAATAACTGGTACTATTTTCACTGAATAATAAAAATGAAATCTACCAGTGATAACAACCGTTACAATTTTGGTGTAAGGAGTGGGATTATTCTGCTTAAAGTAAAGTATAATTGAGAACAGCTTCAAGATGACGACGTGTGGAAGAAGTAAGATTGAGAATTTACTGAAAATAATGAAACAATGGATAGCTATCTAAGATAAAAGAAACAAGATATTAAAAGAAAATCTAAAGGAAAGAGAAAAAATGAAGAAAGAGATATAAAGTTAAAGGAAAATTTCCTAAGTGATATAACAGTTATGTTATTTTCAAGTAGCTGCTTGGTTTTGTTTGTGAGTTAGGGCTACTGCTCAGTGATCTTGTAAAATATGCTGTAGAAAAAATAAAACTGTTTGCCTTTCGTTAAGTGGGTTGGACTTCGCCATATTTCTAAATAAGAATAATGTGATGTGTACAAAAAATGTTACAACAATACATAATAAAGCTTTCTTTTAGGTCAATTTCCATGTTAATGAACACACAATAAATACATTTATAACAAACGTTTTTGAGTCAAAGGCCTAAAACAATCGTGATATCTTGTACACATTAAGATCTTTAAGAATATAATACATTTTTCTGTATTTTATCTCAGGTTAAAGTTTGAAATGAGTAGGATGTATAGGCAGTTTATTTGACATTCAGGGCCTTACAAAGTATATACATATATATAACATATATACATCAGAAATGAATGAAAATTTAAAACACCTGAAGTCCATTGATTCAACATGAAAATCAGTTATGCTTGCCGTTACTAGGGTTCTTATATTATATTTCTACTCAAGCTCAAGAGTAGAAGCGATACATGTTCTTAAGTTATAACATAATTTTTTGCTTAGGTGCTTTTGGAATGTGACAACGTTCGTTTGTTTTTTTTTTGCATTATTTCTAGGGAACGATCAATGGAGTGTCCAATTTCAACGCCGAAAGAGCAGCAACCAAACTACATAGAGCTATGAGAGGAATAGGTAAGTATCTTATTAATATTTTAAAATAGGTATCTTATTAATATTTTAAAATAGGTAAGTATCTTATTAATATTTTAAAATAGGTAAGTATCTTATTAATATTTTAAAATAGGTAAGTATCTTACTAATATTTTAAAATACAAAGAGAATGAAATGATACTTAAAAAGAAATTGAGGATTATAAGACGGCTAGCATAACTCAACAGTTTGTTTATTCTAGAGCAAATTCATATTGGAATATCTGCCGAATCGAACTCTGTATTTAAGTTGGTTAGGTCCCTGCTTAGGAAACAGAAATGTGGATTAGAATCTCGTTCAGTTTTAGTTTTGATTTTTCACTGAAAAATTAGTGTAAGAAAAATCTAATTAGACAAAAAAAGCATTCAAATATTTACTATTATGCCAGCAAAATCCTGTAAAGCTGAATTAATTTAATGATATTGCTGAACTCATAGAAATCGAAAACCTGAAGTATTGAACAAAGTTGAATTATCTTGTGTTCTTTATTTTGTAATTTAAATAATCAGAGAATCTGTAATAGTTGGACTTACGAAGTTTTATAGTTCAAAATATTTGATTTTAACCTGAAGACGACCTAAGAAGATCGAAACGTTGTTCTATACTTTATTTTAATAAAAAATTTAATACCCAAACCTATACCGGCTTGAGATAAAGTTTTATTTCAAGTGGATTTCCCGTCATCACAAAAGTATTTGATGTTTTTATGATATAACTTTTCTGTTAGTTCTTACAGTAAAGTCTTATTTCATAACTGCATGTTGGGGTATTTAACAAGCACTTGACGAAGTACAGTATAGCTTAATTCTTTAATTTCAGAAAAAAAAATCACTCCAAAATATTGGCTCACAACACTTCATTTTATTGGATTGTCCTGCTTAATGTTCTTAGCTTTATTTATTGTGTCATTTATACACTCGTCAGTTTATATACTTCTATAAAACAGACAGCTTCTTTCAAGCACAATACATTGTTTCCAGACAGAGGACTGAATTTTGTTTTATACTGTTTGTTTTTTTCATTAAACCCTCTATCACGTACATTGTCAGTAGTACTACTAATAATTTCAACTTCAGATAAATATTGTGTCATGTCAACGTATTTGGCAGAATATTATTGCAACGTAAGTAGCAAAATCCTGGCTCTAGCTTCAAGTTAACAGATTGTACTATGATATTTCATATCCTGTAAGAAAAAAACAACAAAGAGAAATTAGTTTGAAGATAATTGTATTGTATTTGTTTGTACAGGAAGTGACGAACGAGTGATCATCGAAGTACTGACGAGTCATTCCAACTATCAACGTCAAGAGATGAAACAACAATACAAGACTATTTATAAAAGGGTAACGAAACCCTAATTTTACATCTTCCTTTGTTTTCCTTTCGCCTTCTTTGTAAAGAAGGGAACACATTTTTTCTTTCGTATTTTTATTCTGTAAAAAGTGTTTTGATTATTACAGTTATTCAAAACCATGTATATAAAAAAGGTTAAAACTTGTCTAAGTAACTGAGATAATATATTATGATAATTACAATTATACGAAAAGATAATGATGTTTATGAATTAAACAAGTACGCTAATGTTATGACGATTGGATATCTGTTTCTATCATTCTCACTAGCCTATATCTTACAAAACTTAGTAACGAACTTAGAGACTTACGACTCGTTTATAAATTAGCCAAAATAATTTCTCGTATTCCTCTATAAATCTAAACAACATAACGTGATTCACAAATGCTTTAAAGTCATGTTAGCTATAAACATCTTTTGAAGTCAAAGTCTGAAACTCAGAAACTTGATTTCTGTTGGTTTGAAAGATTAGCTGTTTTAACCGTCCTTAATTTAGCAGTTTCAGACTAGAGGGAAGGAACAAGTCTACATCACATACCACCAACTCTTGAAATACTCTTTTACCAACGAATAATGGAATTGACCGTCAAATTATATCCCTCAGTGATTGGATTTGAACCCACAGTCTTCACGTTACGAGTCGAGTGCCTTATTCATAAGGCTATACCAACCCCTCAGAAACATAATAAAGCCTTACTTACTCCAAGATAGAATCGAATACAACTATATAAATAACACACAAAACACAGAATAACACAAACGGTGTTTATCTGAACACAAATGGTGCAACAGAAAACATACAAACCATCAGCACAAGCATAGCTTGCCAAACTTCATACCATCAGCACAAGACAGCTTTCCAAATTTCTTACCAATAATTTACATATAAGAAATTCAGATAAACTAAATTGAATTATCGATCCTCGAAACAAGAAACCTTTTAGTACTACAAACGAGCCTAAATGCATAAGAATAAACTTAAGTAAACGACAAAAAACAAAAAAACTATGGCAGGTATTTAATTTTGAGGAAAAGTATTCCAATTTCCCAATTGGGGTGTTCGGGGATATAGATTATCCCTTTCGCCCCACTCGCGAATAATGTTTTAACGACTATTAACAGTTTGATTGTTTTTAAACACAAAAGTACTCGTTGATCTATCCATCCTGTGCCTAACAAAGGTACAGAAACAAAGATTTTAGAATTAGAAGACTTTAGGGTAGAGCCTATAACAATAGACTTGCCGCTGAGCCATTAGAGGGCGCCATTAATCGCTATGAAAGTGTCAAGGAAAGGACTAAACTTCGTCCTAACACATAACAAGTTATAGCTTCAACTTTAAATAGATGAAAGAAGAATTTCGGTTCAAAATAAAGGCTACAATCCATAAGCCAATAAAATATAAACCATTTCGTCCTAACAACAACAAAAATGTTCCCTTGTAAATTTGAAGTTCTTTCCAAACAAAGATAATAACGTTTTGATAAAATCATGAGGAATAAATAGTTAAATTCCAAAAAAGAGATTAAGTTTAACCAAGTTGATAATAAATAGAAAGGGATTAGTCATTTTCTAAAACAACAACATAAAAACATGGAATTAGTCATTTTCTAAAACAACAACATAAAAACATGGGATTAGTCATATCCTAAAATAACAACATAAAACATGGAATTAGTCATATCCTAAAACAACAACATAAAAACATGGAAGTAGTTATATCCTAAAACAACAACATAAAAAATTGGAATTAGTCATATCCTAAAACAACAACATAAAAACTTGGAATTAGTCATATCCTAAAACAACAACATAAAAACATGGAATTAGTCATATCCTAAAACAACAACGTAAAAACATGGGATTAGCCATATCATAAAACAACAACATAAAAACATGGGATTAGTCATATCCTAAAACAACAACATAAAAACTTGGAATAGAAACAGTCAAATAAGTAACAGGACCTCACACATTTATAGTCAAACAAAATTAACAGTTCCCCTCAGCAGCAATTTATACATCTATAGTGTACCAAAATTAACAGCACCCCACAGCAGCACCTCACATATCTATATTTTACCAAAATTAACAGTTCCCCTCAGCAGCAATTTATACATCTATAGTGTACCAAAATTAACAGCACCCCACAGCAGCACCTCACATATCTATATTTTACCAAAATTAACAGCACCTCACATATCTATATTTTACCAAAATTAACAGCACCTCACAGCAGCACCTCTATAGTGTACCAAAATTAATAGTATCCCACACATTCATAGTGTACCAAAATTAACAGTACCTTAGAGCAGCAACCCACACATCTATATTCTAGCAAAATTAACAGTGCGTCAGAGCAGCAACCCGCACATCTATAGTGTACCAAAATTAACACTAACCCACAGCAGCACCCCACACATCTATAGTTTACAAGAAATGTCTAAACAAGGTTAATCTCTCCATCATATAGTTAGTTGCAGGTGTTTACCCCTTAGCTAGATATCTTGTAGATATGATATGACCACAAACTAGTAAAACACTCTTATGTGTTAAAAATTCAGTCTAGATTATAAAGATAATAGACGTGTAATAGATAATAACAGATAACAGAGATAATAAAAACAATTACTACAACTTCACAACAGAGATAATAAAAACAATTACTACAACTTCACAAAATACAGTGAATACCTTCGGTGTATTCAACCAGTTTATTAACGTATTTACTTTTGTAATACTTCATCAAAATCTCACAAACAACTCATTAAGTTAACAATCTGCACGACAATAGAACTTTCAACTTTCTGTTTTCACGCATCTTATTTCCAACTTGATTATAAATATTATAAACATTAGAAATGGAACATTTCGAAGGTGTAGTTCCATAGACTAGAATTCACAATTAATGAGTCACCCTATATAAAAACAACACCCAGCAATACGAGTAACAATAGTGGAAGATAACAAAATCTCTTTCTTAGTCCTAACGGTTACACACATACCACAGGAGTTTACAGGAAACATACAGTGACCGATAATTCAACCTAACCTCAGGGTGTAAATATGGACATTATAGTCTTCAGAACGAACAAATTTATAATACTATAAATGAACCTAATTCAACAGTGCAAAAATAGAAATTATAGACTACGTAATCATTAGAACGAATGATGTTTGTAACATAGAAACTGCTGAGTCCAAGGATTAGAAAATATATCACAATAGCTTTCCTTGAAATAGAGACCGTTAATCATTGATAAATAAGTAAATAAAGAATACTAATATTAAAAAAAGGGTTGGAGAGACCTAGTCATATTCTTCCATATCACAAGATATTCTATCAATATGTGAGTATTTTCTTATAGCAAAGCCACATCGAGCTATCTAGTGAGCCTCCCCGAACGGAATCGAACCCCTAATGGTAGCGTTGTCAATCCCTATACATACCGCTGTACTAGCGTGGGCCTTATAAATGAATGTGGACTCTGGTATATCAGAGAAACAAAGACACTAACAAAAGTCAGAATTTAGAGGCATAATAGAGATACCTGTAATAACACATAATGCCAGAGAAGGACATCTGTAATAACATATAATGTCAGAGAAGGACATTTCTAATAATACTAAAATAATAAGATATGAAATACATTTGATAAATAGAAATATAACAATTTTCTAAATACACTTTTAACCTTTAATACACTAAGTGAATCCTGCATGGAAGTGACAATAACTTGTTTACCGCTCTTGAAATCATTCAAATAATCTAACGGGGTGTTCCAGTAAAAATGTATATCACACAAGCTTTTTTAACAGAACAGATTCCTGGTCTCTCCCACTACAGAAGGAATAGCCTTTCTCAGAATTTCATTTAATAATTAGAATCAAATGATTGTATGGCGGGCAACTGTGTAGTCCTATAAAGTATGTGTTAGAGGTAGCTTTGTTTTAATTGGTTGATAACTTCGAAAACGCAGTGCACTTACAACCAGTTTCTTTATTTTAAACAAACTAATGAACATAAGAGTTTTACGGGGTTAAAATTAAAAAAAATCTTTCTTTTTTTTATCTACAAATTTGATATTTATAGACCATAAACTTTTATGCCTCGAATAGTAGATAGCATAATTGATGTTTTTCTTTATTAATGCCTGCCGAATTATGATATATCATAGTATTGTTTTTGTCTCATAACAGGATTGTTACTGACGCAAGTAAAATTAGTTTCTCTGCGAATAAATAAGCTTACAATTCGAGTGTGCACAGAGTGTATGATAGAGATTCTCGAGTACTAGAATGCAAAATGTTTTTTACATGTCATCCGTAAAATTGCACATTTTTCTTCAATGTTAAATGAGCTGGCGGTACTACACAAGTTTTGTTTAGACCAGCGCTTGGTGACAAAATTCTTAACCCTTGTTTGTAGATTACTGCTTATTCAGACCAATTAGTCGTACTTCTTCACTTCAACCAGATTACTGACTGTGTAATCAGTGCCTAAGTAACTATGGATTAGAATTTGATGATGTCGTAAATCTCTAAACAAAGTCTGTACTCAACATTAATGTGAAATTCAAATATGAAAAAAACAGTCAAAACAATTTACAGCCAAAGTTCTCAACAAAAAGTTATGTTTAAAATTGAAATAAACTTTGAAACAGAAACTTTGTTTGTCAAATAGAAGCATATATGTAGATATTATTTTTTATTCTTCGAAAGTCACTGGTGAAAGAACTAAAAGAAGAACTTGGAGGCTTGTTTGAGGACACGTGTCTAGCGTTGCTTAAGTCACATACAGAACAACAAATAGACTGTTTGTATAACGCAATCAAGGTATCTATTTTGTTATCTGTACCGAAAAACATGTCATGTACTTACAAGTGTGTATAGTTCATAAAAAAGCCCTTAGCAAATATTTTCAGCAAACTGAATAGTGTTTCAAATAAATCAGCTTCATGAAATAAATAGTAATTATAAACACTTTAACGAAATAGAAGTTTTATAAAGAGAGGTTCATAAATTCATTTCAAAATGAACATAATTATTATTATAGTTGTTAAAATATCAAGGAATAATTTGACCATTTTTGGGTTGCCTTTACTTTCATAGTGTTAATAAGAACTAGAAAAAATTCCATCGTATAACATTTAATAATTTTAAGCGGTCGTAATATCGGATGTTTTTTTTTAATTTTTAATAGTGCTTAAATGTAGAAAACGTATGAATGTTTTTGTTTCTCTTTGTGTGTTCGTGTAATAAGTGTTTCGTTCTCTTACAGGGTGTTGATGAAAAATGTATTGTCGAAACTCTTTGCCTCCAGACTGGCACGGTACGTTTCAATTATGCAGTCAGAGTATAAATGAAATTTACGTATATTTTCCAAACTGCTGCTTTCGATTCTGCCTAGCAGTCAATTTATCTGTTTGGAATTAAGCACAAAGCTACACAATGGCTATTGTTCTGCCCACCACGGGTATTGAAGCCTGGTTTCTAGCGGTGTGAATCTGCAGACAGTGTTTGGATTCTTGTAGGTTATCTTTACGATATTATAGATTCTACTTTCAAAATGTCAACTTTAACCTCACCTTAAAAATTAGCACCGTAAACTATATATATATATAATGTCCAGATTGTTGTCACTAACCGCAGTTAGTGTTTGGAATTTTGTAGGTTTTTCTAGCCAAATGATGGACAGTACTACCACAATGTCAGCCTTATTTTTTGCACTTGAAGCGGCTTTATAAACTAATACTTTGTTATAAAATATCACTGCTTGAGATTCGAAAGAAAACACGTGTTTAAAAACCAACATACGTACAGCACTTTGTCAAATAAAACGTTATATTTATTCAGAGTGATTTCTACCTTTGACTTACAAATACTTAAAAAATATATTACTGACATGTTGTAAGCAGAAATGCTATTCAATAACGTTCTATTATACATATGAACAAATACACTAATTTACTAAGGTATACGAAGCAACATAATTAAAAATAGTTAATTAATTATGTTTTTAGTAATAAGTATTACACGTTGACATGGAGATGCTCGTACAAAGCTTCCAGTTCATCCCAATCAACGTAACATCCCTGCAGAAACCTAAAAACTTTGTTGGGATCAAAACTCTCCCTACCGTGAAGAATCCTACGGTTATGGAATATTGCTAAGTCTCCTGGTTTAAGATACAGGGTCCAAGACATTGAAAAGTCTGCAATCTTACTTGAGAATGTCTGGTAGGCTGAATAGAATGCTTTCGTTTTCTCTACGGATAGTAAAGGTGCTCGAAAAGAAAATCCACTATAATGGATTTCCTGGATGTCTCCTGCTTTGTCAGTAGTAATAATGGGCCACTCAGCTCTGTACCATCTATCCCGTTCTGCGTCAAAGTGAGAGAATAGAACAGGTGTGGAACAGAGAACAGTAAAGTGATCAGGGTGATTTTCTCTTAACCACTCTGCTATCGAGTAACCATCAACGAACGAAGATTTTCCTCTTGCCTTATCTTGTCCTACAATATCTGGATCAGTCGAATGAAGACAATGGAGAAGAAGAGCTCCTGGTGATCGTTCTCTGTAGGCAAGATCTGTATGTGGTTCAAGTTCTCTTCCAGTAGATCCTAGATGAGCATCAGGATGTAGGTTCTGTATGATGTGAGACGAGACTCCATAGACTGACTCACGGACACAGGCAAATCTCTTGCCAACTTCCACTGTTTGACTTACCTTTATAGGTACACCTCTAACCAAAGCTATACCATAAGTGAGCAACAGTTTAACGGTTTGTTTTAAAGTTGACTTGCTTTCCATTAGGTCGGAATACTCTACGCTCACTTCTGTTTCTTCTATTGGGTTTTTATTCCACAAAATTCGTTGAGGTTTATTTCTTGTGTACATATTATTTCTTGGTTGAATCAACTCATGTTCACCACTTGTCTTAATAGGAAGAAATTCGTGCAACCAATCAGCAGAGAAGACACTCGTATGTTTTTTCTCTTTTCCCAAAGGTGGCCATTCAATTTCTAATTTATCAGCTCCTTTAATGTAGAACTTTGAAGGCTGGATATTAATGTCCAACGAAGTGACGTCTATGAGTTTTTGACGAGTTTCTGGATGGACACATTTAGGGCATAAACAGCTGTCACGAAGCCAAATATTTGAAAAGTCACACGTGTTGTTGTCGTTAAAAACTACTCGTAACTGACTGTCATGGACGTGCAAAACCTCGGTAATTTTAACTCCAGTTGACTTTGGTCTGGCATTTTTAATGGAGACGCCGATACTCAAGACTTGTGCTTGGTACAACGTTAAAGTAGGGCTTGTAGGTTTTAGCCGACGAAAAACCTGAGATACAAACCGTTGCATGATGAATCTCAGTATGGAAATAAAAACACTACTTGAAAGTACATTAAACAGTTGTAATCTCTCTGAGAAACTTTGGACTTGTGTCATAGACGATGAAAATACTTACTACATGTTCACTCTTTTTCTTTTGATATAATCCAATGTCCATGACCTTCAAGAACCGCTGAAGTTAAGACTCGCGCAATGTGAATGCACTTTTGTTCATGTAGCTACTGAATATTTAAAAATATGATTCAAACTTTGACCTTAACGGCCTTCACACGTTATAAAACACTTCAAGATGGCGGGTATACGATGATCCCTGCGCTGTTTGAAATATGATAATAATCAACATCTTAATGTGTGTTTGCTTGTTTGTTTGGAATTAAGCACAGAGCTTCACAATGGGCTATCTGCGCTCTGCCCACTATAGATCCCGTAACCCGGTTTATAGTTTGCAGACATGCCGCTGTGCCACTTAATGGGCATTTAATGTGTGACATAATGATAAAGAACTTAGGTTGAGGACCAAAATTATTTATATTGCTGTATTTTTAAATATTTAAAAATATGAAACTGATACGAAATTAATGGCATTGAACTCATAAGGAATGCGTTTTGAATATTTCTATAAGTTTTAGTAATTAAAATTTTTATTTTGACTGCAATTTTAATAATACGTTTCTTATACGATTAAAACGAACATTAAGTACATATTCCTAAGATAGATCAAAAGATATTAGTTCTAGTTTGTTTCAAACATTTTACGCAAAGCTACGCATTGGACTGTCCATAAATACCCATCCTTAGTTTTTAATTGATAGAAGAGAGACAACAAACATAGTTAAACACTCACCGCCAACTTTTGGGCTACTCTGATCATGAGACTTGATCAACTCTCTAAGAGCACATCTAATGCCCCAAAGTACAAAGCGTGATTTTGCAGGAATGAGCCACGAATTTGGGACCCTCAGATCCATAGTCCGACACACCAATCTGAACCTCTAGACCTCACCCGATCTTAAACGAACTGAATCTATATCTTAGATAAAGCTCGACGACGTTATTTGCTCAAACTTAACAAAACATTTTTACCGAGGATGTTAGAAAATACCACTAAGCTAGTAGAATAAACCAAGACCAAATTATCAGTTACGTATTATTTATTTCATTATCCTGTATAATTACATCTAATTTAAATTTGGGAGAAACGTTATTTTTAATATCTGCAATCACAAACTTTGAGCAGCGACATGTTACATAATTAATAAAACCTCTATACATCTATAAGATATAGCTCTGATTAATATGTCAGGTCATTTCTGGTTAAGTTAAATTATTTCTTTGATGTCACAGATAGTTTAAATTAAATAAGCTTCACAGAGGTAAAAAGCCTCTTCCTAAAATATGAAATATAAATAGGGCAAAAGTTTTGCAGTAAACTTTATTTAAAAATATAGTTAGCTGTGAAAACAAGTGAGGCAATTATTAGTCCTATATTTTTAAAAGAAGGCTTTTACTTTTTGAAGCAGTTAAGCCTTATCTCTTATCTAATGATAAAAGCTTTTGGGAAATAGTCTTTTTTAAAAACTGCAAGACATGCAAATATTTATATGACTAGATTTGTTGAACTGACGAAGTTGTTACATAGCACGTACACAACGTAATGCATGACGGGATATCTTTATTTCAATCTCTTAACTAAGGTCGTTGCCCAATTCTACAAGTTCTTGATAAATTTGTCACACTTTAAGTACTGAAACTAATAGACGTAAAGTATTTCGGCTAAAGAGCCATCGGCTTATAAGGATTATAAAATTATTATTCTAGTATGAAAATTGTAGCAATTGCTTGTTTCAAGCTGCAAGATTTTAGGTTGTTTCAAATTATTTTTTCCTATTAACTTTCACTATTTTTCGATTTTGCAGGACTTGAAAGATGTGCACGAACTATTTAAAACCAGTAAGTGTATTTTAAACAAGCTTTTTTACCTTATTTTCTTTACTTATTCATAGCTCTCGTTTATTTATTAATTCGCATGTACTCAAAATATAGTGATTTATTTATGTTATTTCACTTCAATAAGAACGAAATATGTTGTTGTTTTTTCAAACTTATAAGCTTGTCTCGTAGTTAGGGCCACTTAACTTGATGTCGAAAATGCAAGATGACATTTTGACCTTTCTATACCTTCTTGTAGCAATTTTGTTTTGTTTGTTAGTTATTTAACGAAGCTACTTGCTCAAGAGACATCCCGCTGATGAAAAGAGAGACACCCCACTGATGAAAAGATCAAGCAATAATTCAAAATATCAGTGTTGTAAAACTTTTAACCGCTTAGTCGATAAACAGTTTTTACGTCTTTAAATGTGAAATTCGCGCCAGAGAAACGACTAAGAAAGTTTAAATTATAATATCTGTCAAACCTCCTAAATTAAATTGTACTTTATTTGGTAGTCGCGTGTTGAGTTTGTTGGAAACTGAATTATGAATCGATAAGAACGGGTGAACACCTGCATTTTTAATATAAATGATTTAATGAATATTAATACTAAATCAAAGTAGAACGTGACACCATTGGTAGTTTAGATCAACATAAAATGCCATCATCGACTTTTGGTGTGGAATGAATGCTGTTTTACAGAGACAGAGACGATTATTTTCGAGTTTATAAGCATATTAGTATTATTTCAAAGTCTGTATATCCTTAAATGCTCAAGTAAAGGTATGAAATAAACAGCGATTAAGAATACCCTATATGCAGTTTAAATTATTGTTGAAATAATGTGGAATCGTCAGATTTTACCAACATAAATGTAACTGCACATACGCAAAACGGTAGAGTCTTTCTACGTTGGTAGATAAACGATATGAAAAGGGAATCACCAAATCACAAGTGAGAATATTCTGTGCCATTATTAGGGTTGGGCTAGCTTCACCTTGAGAAAGATCCAGATCATAATAAAGTTACTTATTTAATTATCTTTCATGTGCCTGTTATTGAACAATAATCTTTCTTATGTCTCTTATAGAACAGTAATCTTTCTTATGTGCTCTTATTGAACAGTAATTTTTCTTATGTTCCTCTTATAGAACAGTAGTCTTTCTTATGTTCCTCTTATAGAACAGTAATCTTTCTCATGTGCCTCTTATAGAACAGTAATCTTTCTTATATGCTCTTATTGAACAGTAATCTTTCTTTCAGGCCTTATTTTTTCTTATAAATTAATTGATTATATTCTGTCTTTAATATACGAAGTTATTTACAGAATATAACAAGGATTTAGATGACTACTTACTTAGCAAAGTGAATGAAGGAATACGACCTTTAATTAAAGCTTTATTAATATATGGGAGAGAGCCTAACGCTGATCCAGACCTAGAACTGGCAGAGAAAGATGCCTTAGACTTAGCAAGAGTAAGTGACTAGCTTTTTACTTGTTTTATGGTCAGATGAGGAAAGGTAGTAAAATCGTATTACAATAATTATATGATTTAAAATAAATATTTCATTTTGTTCCTTAGGTATTCGATAAGAGTATTGATATAAGGAGGTTAATTTGTTGTAACATTATTTCAAAAGAACAAATTTGATAACATTATTGAAACCTTTTCAAATTAATACTGGTTCAAGCACTGCATAATTTGCTATAAAGAATCAAATTTATTAAGTATATATTTCATGGTTTCTACGACGAAACCCGTTCTTATCATTGCAATATTTAACATGAAAATCTGCTTAATGTTAGCAGGTATTAGTTATCTCCTATAAAATAACTGTCACTGTAAAAACCTACAGTGTAATACTTAGCATGAAATATTTATTCATTATTAGCGTCCTACAATGTTGGTGATCAATTTGAGAAATCTTCGTAACCTTAAATGTGTTCTTCAGCTCTTAGAATTTTAATATATAATACATATTTAGTCTCAGCGTGTATTCCTTATCCGTATTGTGTCATATTTATTGGCTAAGATGAAAAGTGTACAATGAAGTGATAAAACCTATTTCTTACATGTCTATTTGACCAAATGGTTTTCTTTAATTGGGTAATGTACAAAATTCTTTTCTGAAGAAGTATGAAATCAGCCAGTGTCTGTATCATGTAGCCAGTGTCTGTATCATGGTTACTTGGAGTGTATATTGAAATGCAGTGTAGAATCCTGATACATATTGAGAGCACATTTGAGATTACCATGTTACGGTATCATAAAGAGAAGTCAAGGTCTTCTTTAGTCTCATAACTTTTGGAAATTGCGTTGAGTCGTACAAACATAAGAAATGAAATATTTTATACCAAAAATCACTAGAACTGCTCCTCTATAACAACATATACAAATATAAGGCGGAACTTCTACAAGAGTGAAATCCAACTATTTCAAAGGCTGTTACACAAATCTAGGATTCAGGTGCAAAGATCCATAAGTCTAAAATGTGTTAAAATGAACGCAATCTACAATAACTGTGTCCTAGCTACTCCTTAATGATATAAATAATAACACAGAATTCAGTTTAAGAATGTTTTATCACGTCACCAGAATGCTAAAAATGATGTTTTATTGTACGATGAAAGGTTCTTAGATGGACGCCATTCTTCACGTTAGGTGATAGGAAATACATATCAGCGGCTGCGTACTACAGACTCATATACGCATAGACGAAGTTCGGAAAGAAAAAAATAACAGCAACTAATATTGACAATAAAGAAACCATAAGAGCATTTGTCACAGCTAGGAAGTTACCAATTTGTAATAGTACGGTGATGTTTACTTCAACTACGTTTGATGTAGAGCGAATTTAATAATTAATGGTTTAAAATTGTATATTAGTTATTGATTATAACTTCACAATTGACAATTATAATGTGCAATGTATATAAATAAAAGTTTCGAAGGATAGTTACTTCTGAATTACTTGAACAATACTGTCGTAGGATAGGCGCACAACGCTCTATTTCGTGCCACTAACAGCTATTTTTCCTATACTTCAAATATTTAACGTAATTACTGCATGTAAAGTATATGTTGTCCATAATTAAACTAACATAACTGATAAAAATAGACCTTGCTTTTCCACTGTTAAACACGATAATTATTTATTGATTTAAACCTCGAAGCAATCTGATATTTTGTAAAGGAATAAATTATTTTTCTTTTGTTCTTGATACCTTGTACTACAGACAGAGCCATCTACATGGGTGGTAGAAAATAGCATTTTCCTCAAGCTCTTGACGTCGAGAAATCCAATTCAACAACAGTTAGCGTTCCAAGCGTATGAAAGAAATACCAATTCGTCAGTTCCTGATACAATTAATTCCAAACTTAGTGGACCATCGAAAGAAGTTTACGTCACTGTTGGTAAATCACGTTTCTAATTTTCCTTAGATGTTTAACGTATATAATTTTCTTTGTTATAAATGTCACAAGTTGTGTATATGCTTAAAGTCAGTAATTAATTCCAATTCGGAAAGGTCACTATTGTTTTGTATTGTGACTCTCATCAATAGTTTGAAACTTACAAAAAACGGTGAATCATAAAGAAATGGATGACAGAACCGTAGTTATCCATAGAAATGTAATGAATTATGTTACGTATCTATATGAAAATTACACGGATATCTTGATGTAAGATCGTATAAACACTTACTTTAAATAAATCAAATGATTATTTGAAGATAATGGGGATATGATTAGATTGGTTTGTTTTGAATTTCGCGTGAAGCTACACGAGGGCTATCTGCTCTAGCCGTCCCTAATATAGCAATGTAACACTAGTGGTAAGACAGCTAGTAATCACCACCCACCGCCAACTCTTGGGCTACTCTTTTACCAACGAATAGTAGAATTGACCATTATATTATAATGCCCCCATCGCTGAAAGCGCGAGCATCTTTGGTGTGACGGGGATTCGAATCCGCGGCTCTCGGATTACGAGTCGAATGTCTCAACCACCTGGTCATGACGGGGCTCATAAGATGTGTGTTCACAGTTTAAAATTCACCAGAAAGGATACAAAGAAATTCCTAACACAAACCTAGTCAATAATAAAAAGTTGTTTTTTGGAATACCGAGTTAAACAGCTTGTCTTAAGGAAGTATTTCAAAGAATCATTAATAGAAGTAATTGTTTATTGTTTCAACATTTACCTTAATTACTAATCTACTAAAAAGGGTAAATGATAAAATATTTTAACAAAATTAAGTAGTTGTTTATACACGGTGGGTGGCAGATCCTTTTTTCGTAATACGCTTAACAACAGCTGATTTGCATTAGTTGCATTAAAAGTTTCGCTAAAACTACATTTCCGTGTCGTAGTTTGTAATTTGGAACTGATAGATCAGAAGGAAGTAATCCATTGCCAAATCTTTGCCTACTCATTTTTTGATCTAGTAATATATGGGCCTGTCATTCATATAACAAGAGTTATGATATTCGTGACTACTCAAGACTATCAATTGAAAAACATTATTTAATCTACAGAGGTTGAGTAGGTTATATTAAGATAATTTAGTAGACTTACTACATTATTACAGACCTTGTCACCACACCAAGTCATGAGATATCTGACGATCGTGTACATTGACAACAGCTGTGCAAAATAGTTTCCATTAGAGAAAAATTCCCTTATAAGGCTTCCACGTCCAAAGCACACCACACCACCTTGTTAGCTTTCAATAATCTTTCAACAGTTCAGTCACACAGAAATTCGTATTTGACCGATATGTCTTCATATAAAATACCAAACCTGTTTCATTCTCTAGCTGCTTGAGATGTGCAATGGTTTAAGGGAAGATATGATTGAAAGCCTTGTCTCGGTGAATTCATAAACTGTTGTCCTTGTTTTCAGGTAGAGATCCTTCTTGATTGCGTTTCATACTTTTGTTTGTGGCACGTGGATGTTTTTGCCAAGAGCAATTAAGTTCTAGAATTCTCACTCATTACGAGACGTCACACTTTGCTTATCATTACTTGTTGTGATCAAGGTGGTCCTGTTAAACAAACTTGATCCATATTCCACTGTCTTCTAACATCATTAAGTAGAAGAGATATTTCTGTCTTGGAACTTTTAGTTCCTTGATCTTAGCATATCTTTATAATCTGAGTGCATTTGTATTTTGTGTGGGAAAGAGCTGCTATTTGCACTTCTCAAAATTGATTAGTTTTCGGTGGCATTCCAACCACCTTAAAAACAACAATGTCAAAATATAGTTCTAGTACATGTCGTTCCACCTCAACTTTAAATCGGTCGTGGTTGTCACGTGACTTGCTGATTTTATGTGCTCAACCCCTCAATAGATTCATCTCTCCTTCGCTTTATTCGCACGCTAAAATAAGGGGTCCGATTCCCCTCGGTGGGCTCAGCAAATAGCCTTATGTGGCTTTGCTATAAGAAAAACACAAAACACACACACGCTCTACTCGCAATATTAAACTTGTCAGCTAATGCTTCAAACCAGCACAAATAGCTCATTGGGTAGTTTTGTACTTCAACATTACATCCTGTGAGAACACAACTAACATTTGATATGCTTCAAGGTATTATTGTTTTCCTTCCTTCTATCCTAACGTTTAACCACATATTGGTTCATCTCACGAATTATTTAGCGCAAAACGACAAATCAAACTTCTAAAAATAAATGAACGACTACATCTCTAATACGAAAAAAAATAGGCTTAAGAATAGATTTGAATCACATTCAAGTCCGATCTTTGAACACAAGTTGTTCAAAAGTATAGTTAACTTTGTAATAATGTACATATCATAGGAATGTTCTGGATGTAAGAAAAAAATATTCCGTTCAGCGCACAAGAACATTTAAGGGGTCACAGCTTTTAATAAATATTCAAATAGTATATAATTAATGAAAGAAGAATTTGATTCACTAGATTTCAAAATATTTTAATTTTCACCAGTGTAACCTACTGCAATTATGTTAGCTCACTTAGTCCGAATTTTAACCAAAATTGACTTAAAGTATTAAAAGGTAAAAAAAAAATTATCAAAACGAGTGCATGCAGTCAGAGATGTTTGTTTGTTTGTTTTGAATTTCGTGCAAAGCTACACGAGGGCTATCTGCGCTAGCCGTTCATAATTTAGCAGTGTAAGACTAGAGAGAAGGCAACTAGTCACCACCACCCACCGCCAACTTTTTGGCTACTCTTTTAAGAACGAATAATGGGATTGATGGTTTCATTATAACGCCCTCACGGTTGAAAAGGCGAGTATTTCTGGTGTGATGTTATAGATGTTACTTTACGACAAATATTTGTTTAAAAACTTGGTTGAGCTGTAAAGAGGTGTTATTAAACTACTTTCAAACTAATTTACAGTGATCCATCACTAGAGTAAATAAGCACCAATAAAATCCAGTTATGCACCAACTAAAGCTCAGCTTAATACCTGATTTTGGTGTATAGTAAACACTGTGGTTAGAAGTTGGAAATTATAGTATTGAAAGTAAAATATAAAATGAAAGACGTTGAATGATTACAGAGGATTGGATTTTGTTTGTTTATAACTAAGCACAAAGCTACACAATGTATTTACCGTGCTCTGCCCACCACAGGTATTAAAACCCGGATTCTAGCGTGTAAATTCGCAGACATACCACTGTACTAATGGGGGGTAGAGGGGTGGACGCCAACCCTTAATACAAAATTTTAGTAAGCCTATTCCCTTCTATTAAATTGGTTAAATTTTTATCAAATAGAAATCGCAATTAATTAAATACTTTTAATTACATCAAGGCATGAATATTTATCGAATTGTGTTTAAATAACTCACTTAGAGTTATTTTGGCTTTCAAGAAACTTAGGACAAAATATAACTAAACAACCATTTCATGTTAAGTAAAACTTTATGATATAACTGTTCAGAATGAGCAGATAAATAGCTTTAGATATCAGATTATTACCTTCATTTAAGATGTAGAATACAGTGGCTGATTCCAAAACTAATAACAAAAACTGTATAACAACTAAGATAACGTAGTCATAAACAACCTTTGGGAACTTTATGAATGTACTGATACTTTTACACAAAAAAAATAATAATTTCTCACAAATTCTCAATACTAGATTTAACAATTATTTGTTGATCTTAGTTCACAAAATGGGATAAACGGGCAGGTAAAAGCTTGTCTAGGTGTCAGATATATCCGTCCCAAATTTTGAGCTGTGGCCCAGAAGGAAGGCAGTCAGTTGATAGCACCTGCCAACTTGACCTGCTATTATTAAATTAATAGCAGAATTGACTATCACTCTTAAAACACAACCACAGTTGAAAGCATAATAAGTTTTTCTTTGTACCACATCTCTGACGAGATGATCGTTGAATCCCCAGTCTAATAAGCTAGCCACTAGGCCACCTTCAGGTTAAAATTAATGCTACGTTATATCGAGAAAAAATTGAAGTACTTATTATTGAAATGTAGAAGGAATGACTTCAAATCTCGTGTTGTTGTACCATTTGGCTTCCCAACGATTCAGTAGTAATCTTATGGAATCATTATACTAAAATTGAGGATCTACTCCATTTTGGTGGGCGTAAAACAAATACCCCATTGTGCAGCTTTGAACTTAATAGATGTTAAACAGTATCATCTTTCTTGACTAAAACAGTCTGCTGTAGAATTAAACAGTATCATCTTTCTTGACTAAAACAGTCTGCTGTAGAATTAAACAGTATCATCTTTCTTGACTAAAACAGTCTGCTGTAGAGTTAAACAGTATCATCTTTCTTAACTAAAACAGTCTGCTGTAGATTTAAATAGTATCATTTTTCTTGACTAAAACAGTCTGCTGTAGAATTAAACAGTATCATCTTTCTTGACTAAAACAGTCTATTGTAAAATTTTATGAAAGCTAAGATCAGAAAATCATGAACAGAGAACCTGAAACAGTGGTTTCTTTTCAAGTACAGAAATTCTGTTGTACTTTGTATTGATTAAAGGTGGGCTTTTCTCTTTCTTTAGAGTCACTGCTTTTATTTTTTGTGTTTTCTTAGAATTTAAAAAACTGTAGCTGAAAGAGAACATGAACATTGTAAGTGATAATTTACATAGTTGTAGGTCTTAATTACATGATCGAGTGTCAAGTTACTTGGAGACAAGTGGTGGTTGCTTCATCTGGTGACAAGCTACTTAGAGACAGGAGGTGGTTACTTGATTTGGTGATAAGCTACATAGAGACAGGAGGTGGTTACTTGATCTGGTGATAAGCTACTTAGAGACAGGAGATGGTTACTTGATCTGGTGATAAGCTACTTAGAGACAGGAGGTGGTTACTTGATCTGGTGATAAGCTACATAGAGACAGGAGATGGTTACTTGATCTGGTGATAAGCTACATAGAGACAGGAGGTGGTTACTTGATCTGGTGATAAGCTATTTAGAGACAGGAGATGGTTACTTGATCTGGTGATAAGCTACTTAGAGACAGGAGGTGGTTACTTGATCTGGTGATAAGCTACATAGAGACAGGAGGTGGTTACTTGATCTGGTGATAAGCTACATAGAGACAGGATGTGGTTACTTGATCTGGTGATAAGCTACATAGAGACAGGAGATGGTTACTTGATCTGGTGATAAGCTACTTAGAGACGGATAATGGTTACTTGATCTGGCGACAAGCTACTTAGAGCCAAGTAATGGTTACTTTATCTGACGATAAGCTACTTATCTGGCGACAAGCTACTTAGAGTCAAGTAATGGTTACTTTATCTGACGGAAAGCTACGTAGAGCCAGGTAATGGTTACTTACTTGATCTGGTGACAAACCACTCAAAGGCAGGTGGTGACTAATTGATTGAAAGCTAGTTAGTTGTAAGTCTGGGTTACTTAATGACAAACTACAAGTGGCGATTACTTGACTGGGAGACAAACTAATTAGTGGTAGATTGAACTTACAAGACAAGATGACAAATTAGTAAGTAGTGAAGAATTGTTTGCTGTGCAACAAATTATTTAGCAGCAATGATATTGCTTGACTAGCGCTCCCTCTAACAGCAGAAGTTATTGAAGAAAGTTAATAATATTTTATTGTATTAGTTATTTCTTCAAAGTTAGATTACCTTATTAAGAATGTTAACCATTACCGTATTGAAGAGTGTTAACCGTTAAGAAATTACAAATTGAAAATTTCACACCAAACATTCCTATGAAGTTTACCTACAGAACTTCTACAAAAGACACAGATAGGAATAAGTTTTTCATAGCGAGAAACTCACTTGAAATAATAATGTATCTCAGAACGACTGGTATGTGTATTAACACTTATTAACTGCTTGTCAGTAAATGTGTTAATACCCTTACCAGCTGTTCTGAAATAAAAAAGAGCTTCACAGTTTACCTGTATATTGTAATATATCTGTTTTATTATGGTTTCAGCCTGTGTAGACTAAAAACAATTTTTAATTCGTAATTAAAAGCTTGACGGTAACGAAATCATGTAATTAATGTCTTAAAGGATATCACAGAACATATTATTGTCTTCATTTTATCGCATTAGTATATTCCTAATAGTGGAATATTAGCTGTTGTTTAATATAACGCCTTGCTAGTACAGCGGTAAGCCTACGGATTTAAACGCTAAAATCAGCGGTTCGATTCCCTTCTGTGGGCTCAGCAGATAGCCCGATGTGGCTTTGCTAAAAGAAAACACCAAACACCAACACTGTTTAACATAGATAACAAGAAATCTCCCCAAAGAACACTAAAATCACTTTTGGACTTAAACATAGGATTATTTTGTCAGAAATTGTGATTTTTTTTTTTTACTTTTAAATTTAAAGAAATCAGAGAAAGAAGCCATGTTTATTCAGTACCACGTGGACCGAGAATGTGACTTAGTTGTAATCATTTTTTCTTAGTTTCAGAATTTATTACAAAGTTATTTATACCTAGCCATCCTAAGTCGTTAACTGATAGGAAGACTATAGCTTGTCAGCAGTGCCAGTTGTTTTGGTACCCTTGTCTGATGGAATAATGATTTTTGGTCATTATTCTTGTGGAAACCCACGCCCACAAAGTGCAGAATACGATTTTTGATCAATGAGACACAAACCATGGCTTCTATTATTCACACTTCGAACACGCTAGTCATTTAGCCTCACTTGACTTTTAAATCGGTTCCTTAAAGACCAGAGGTAATTTTGTGTGTTCCTTAGTTGACTACCCGGCATGGCCAGGTGGTTAAAGCACTAGACTCGTAATTCGAGGGTCGCGGGGTCGAATCCCCGTCACACCAAACATGCTCATCCTTTCAGCCGTAGGTGCATTATAATAATGTGACTGTCAATCCCACTATTCATTGGTAAAAGAGTAGCCCAAGAGTTGGCGGTGGGTGGTGACAAATTGCTACCATCCCTCTAGTCTTACACTGGCTAGCACAGATAGCCCTCGTGTAGTTTTGCGCGAAATTCAAAACAAACCAAACCTTAGTTGGTCGCTAACCATTTATGGAATATATGTATATATAGATGTATAAAAAGTTTGTGCAACACGCAATACTTTTAAGTAAATATTATGATAGATTTGACCATCAAATCGGTTCTTTAAAGGCTAGAAGTAATTATGCGTATTTTTAAGTTGGCTATTAACCCTTTTATGGAATAAAATTGTATGTAGGAGATATGTAAAAATTCTGTGCAACATACAACACTTCTAGGTAAATGTTACTGTTACCATCAATTATACATATTGACAAAACGACAGAAATGTTGACTTATCTTTTGTTTTTATTCTAAGAGTGACCTGAAATTGCCTGGTTGTAAGGTACTTGACTCGATTCTATAGGTCACTTGTTCGAATCCTGTCAACAAACGCGCTCACCCTGTCAGTCGTAGGGGTGTATAACTGACCTTCGCTAGGTAAGAGTAACGTAACCCAAGAGTTGGCAGTGGGTTGTGTTGACCAGTTAGCTACTTTTCGTCAGGTCTATCACTTCTAAATTAGGGACGGCTAGCGCAAATAGTCCTTTGGTATATACGTACGAAATTCGAAAACAAAACAAACTATTCTATATTTGAAGAATCTGGAAATACCCATACGATTCCTTAAAACAACTCGTGGTATAAAACTATAGAGTTTCATAAGGTAACGGTATTATTATATTTGTTTTAATAGCTACCCCTAACAAACATATATTACGAGAATCTACATATATTAAAAGAGGTAATCAGTTCCTGAACCTAAACGAGAACAAAAAAACAGAAAAAGGTAAAGTGCCACAAATTCAAACTTTTCTTACGCAAAATACAGCAATCTGTTCAGTATTTTAAAATTCACCAATAGATAACTACATTATTCTTTCAGCAAAACTTGTCGAAGATCCATCGCAATACTTTGCTGAAGAGCTTCGAGAATGCTTACAAGATACAACAACGAATGATGACAAAGTTATAAACATTTTAGTGTCCAGGTCAGAGGTAAAGTATTTTTCCTTACGTATCTTCGTCTCATAGTCAGTTCTAAATCTTTCTATTTAATTATCGTCGTGTCGTGATCATATCTAAATATAGTTGTTTAATTATCGTCGTGTCATGATCATATCTAAATATAGTTGTTTAATTATCGTCGTGTCGTGATCAGTTCTAAACCTTTCTTTTTAATTATCGTCGTGTCGTGATCAGTTCTAAATCTTTCTGTTTAATTATCGTCGTGTCGTGATCAGTTCTAAATATTTCTGTTTAATTATTGTCGTGTCGTGATCAGTTCAACATCTTTCTGTTTAATTATTCTTGTGCTGCAATTGAAATTCAAGTCTTTATTTATTGGTTTAATTTAAATACTTCTGTTCATTATCCTTTTTTTTGACAAAAACTAGAATATTTTTTCGTGTTAATAAGATCATATTTTCCTATTTCTGTTCAAAAATATACTAATTGTTTCATCACGTTATCTGAAGCTCTGAGTTGGTTAAAAGATTTGTTCAGAATCACCATGTATTCTGCTAATTTTTCAAATGTCTAAGCTAATGAAATACAGTCATGCTGCCAATAGTGAATTGCACTATTAGATCTAACTTGTAATATAACAATATCTTAAGTTTTACCTATGTTAACAATGTGCTTATTATAGTTAATAAACGAGAGTCGAAAGATTATGTAAGGCGTATTGGTTATTGTTGATTTTAACACTTTGTAGAAAATATATTAACATCTTTGAAACAATGTTTTTATATATACTTCTTTTAAGTATTAGTAAATGTATTATAAAAGTCATATACGTATTCTCGTTGTATTACCCGGTTTGTACTCACTTGTTATAGCAAAGCTACATTGCACAACGTCACTTGAATTCGAAGATTTTGACGAATTGTGATTGTTTGTTTCCGGAATTGTTCGATGTTAAATAGTTATCGAGTTATTGTATTTTAAGAATTCATAAAGATATTTTGTGTATAACGACTTAAGATATCACTTACAGCCATAGACAAATTTCATTGTTGGAGACTAGCAAAAGATGTTGAATTTTATCATACACTGATTTTGAGATTGTACACATTGCTTCAAGGCCGTCAAGTTCAACTTTTGATTCGTTTTGGTTGTTAGTAAAAAACTAGTATTATACAACTTATTTGCCTGCACATAAGTTAGCTATCTCGAGTGACTCGTGAAGATTTATCTTCGCTTAAAGAAATGTTAACTTTGCAACTTATCTAAGATTTACTCACTAAAAGTCGACTGTACAGAAATAAATCAACTACTTTTAACTTCAATACACGACTTCCCTGACATTTTACTGCCCTTAATAACCAACTTAGAAATACATATAAATGTCTAGTCATTATGTAAGATATATACATAAAATATTTACGTGTCTAATTTGAAAATAAATTAGAGAAAATTGTTGAATGGAATTTCTCTAATAACATTTCTGTTTCAACACAGAACACGTTTCATTTAAGTATAAGAAGGAAATAATGTAAGATATACATTGAATGCTATTATGGAGGCTTAAGGAACAATATTTTGTTTTTAACATTATATTCAAATGATTTTACTAACTGCGTATATATCTTTAACATATATGACTAAATTAAATTTGGCTGCTATATGGGAAAGTAAAACAGACTCAAAACATTATAAATGTTCTAGGTAATTGTTCATAAACAACGCGTTTGTTAACCATTTAATGTTTCTAATGAACATCTACAGGTAAGTAAGATCTAATAAGGCTATAAGTTGGGTTTTGATACCCGTTGTGTAGATTTTTACTTAACAACAAACAAACTAACCAGCAAACGCTAGTACATTCACTAAAGTTAGAAAATTAAACAATCGTAAAGACGTAAAAGCTAAGGCTTTATTAAGCATTTATTTACATCAGATACGGTACCTGGACCTCATTCAATGTTAAGCCTCATACTTTTATCATAGATTGTTTTATTAATCTTGGTTTTACATCATTTGCATCTATTTACGACTCATTAAGGCATGATTAAGCCAGTTTCGATATCAATGTCTCAGTTATCTTCACACTTGTGTCGTCTTTACAGGTTTTTACAATGAAGTTTTACATTACTGAGCTATTGGCTTAATTTGCATAGGTTGATCTACAAGACATTAAAGAAAAATACAGAGAAAAGTACCAGCGACACCTAGTTGATGAAATTGCAGCAGATACCAGTGGAGACTATAAAAAAATTCTTCTACGTATAATCGAACCATCTGCTTAAATGGTAAAATTCGTTTGCAGTAATAGCTTCAAGCACCTGACTAGTACGTATTGAAGTACGAATATTACGTATTTAATTAGAGTTTAATAATATTACATTTAATTATAGTTATACCATTATATTATACTTCTAATTGTTTGTTGCTTATTTAGTAGTTTTTTTCAGGATGCTCACACTGAAAGTTTGTCTATTCTTTATATTGAGATGGAATAACGTACATAAAATTGAAATATTAGTTGTTAAATGACAGAACTAACACCCGTCACTGAAATTATTTTGTGTTTAAATCGCTGGTAGTTTGATAAATTTGTCGCTGGTAACTTTGTTTTTGTTGTTGTTTTTTCGTTTTGCTAAACATAGTTTATTGAAAAATAAGTTCATCCACAACATTTCACCCATTTTTGTCAGTATAATTCGAAGATATTTCACGCTGTGTGATGGGTCAAGATGACGTCCATGTTTGTTTGTTTGTTTTGAATTTCGCGCAAAGCTACTCGAGGGTTACCTGCGCTAACCGTCCCTAATTTAGCAGTGTAAGATTAGAGGGAAGGCAACTAGTCATCACCACCCACCGTCAACTTTTGGGCTACACTTTTACCAACGAATAGTGGGATTGAGTGTAACATTATAACGCCCCCACGGCTGAAAGGGCGAGCATGTTTGGTACGATCAGGATTCGAACCCACGACCCTCGGATTACGAGTCGAACGCCTTAACACACTTAGCCATGCCGGGTCAAGATGACGTCCCATGAGGACTAGGTAACATTTTATGTAATTTAAATCAGAACGTTTTTGTTTGTTTGTTTATTGACTAAACTATGATTTATGTGTTGTTTGATGAAGAGATTGCATCACAATACTGTTGGCATGGCACTGGAATAGATCAGGACAACGTGTGGCACGATTACGCTTGCAAATATTCATACATTTGGACCCAATATGAGGTCAGCATATCACCTAACAAAAACCTGATGCACAATAAAATTTGTTTGTCCATTAAAACTCGTGTTTATTCATATAATAATTGAGTGATATACCGAAACAGACATACTCAATGATGTTTATCAAACACATCGTTCCCCTCATGTTTTCTGAACATGAATCTTAATGGTATATAACAGAGGCATGAAACCCTGGTTGAATATGAAGAGTACAGATGGCACTGCCATCCATTTTCATTGCATCAACAAGCATCCAACAAGCTGTTCAGTGTAAGAACAGAGTTTGAAACTTTGTTTCTTATTGTTTGGTCCTTAACAATTAGTTTATCCTATCAGGATCTCATGGATGACATAGGGTCACACCTATTTGTTTCGTTCATGTTTAAAATACTTAACTATTTGCATAAAATTGAGTCTACTTTGTAAATGACATGAAACTTATGCTTGAAAACAAAACAAAAGTACAACAAACTGATCTAATATTTCTATCATATTATAGAATACGAACTTTCTAAAGTTTCATTTTGAAATTCTGCCTTTTGTTTTAAGGTTTGTTTTTTTGTATGAGAGAATAAAATCATGTAAACATAATCTAATAGAACTATCTTTTCAATAAAACTGTGACTTTTATGTCTGTATTATTCAAATAATAGATTAAGGGACACTTATAATATATACAAAGCTACTGATTATGGTTGAAGAAGTCTTGATAGAAATGAATAAAAATCTTATATGTATTTTAAATTTCGCACAAAGCTACTTGAGAGCTATCATGGCTAGCCGTCCCTAATTTAGCAGCGTAAAACTAGAGGGAATGCAGGTAGTCATCACCACCCACCGCCAACTCGTGGACTACTCTTTTACCAACGAATAGTGGATTGATCGTTACATTACAACGTCTCCAGGGCTAAAAAGGCGAATATATTTAGGGTGAGAGGGATTTGAATCTGCGACTCTCAAATTACGAGTCCAGAGCCATAACCACTTAGCCATAAACCTTCCAACACAATCCAACACACTTTTGAAAAGTGAGATTACAAGTTTGCCCCTGAAGAAGTGAGCCTCACCTTTCGAAAGCGCTTCGGTTATAATGTTTTTATTCATTTCTACATAGCTATTTACACATACAGACTATAACTACACTCAGTTGTAACTTTTAAAATCATATTGAATTTTGTCGCTGACTTAACTTCTTGTATAATTATTCTGACATTACACCATCAGCTTTATTGACGCTTCCTTGGTATAAAAGTGTAGTATTATGTTGTATATTAGAATATAAAAGTGTAGTATTATGTTGTATATTAGAATATAAAAGTGTAGTATTATGTTGTATATTAGAATACTTAGTTACAGATGAATTAAGTTCAATTACGTATTGTTTCATTTATCTAAAATGTTTTGACTTGTCGATATTTGCAGTGAATTCACAAAAATGGTCGCTTTTCTCTACACTGTGATATAACAATTTGTAGGCCACTGTACAGATTCATAAACGTTTGCACATAAAACTTTAACTGGAATGATTAACCTGAGTTCGTAAAAATAGAGTATCATGCTTCACTTATAATCACGCATGCCTACCGTTTGACACTTAACTTTTCGAAGACAATGCTCATGATCTGTAGCATTTATCAAAGGTTATTACAGTTTTCTGATATATCTTATTTATCCTATTTGAACAGCTCTTTCAGACAATAAGGTAAGAGAATCTCTAATAAATGAAAATGTTTTGTTACTACTGGAACGAATATTTCAATAGATTTATGAAAGTGATTCTCAAGATTGTTCGTTTTTGAATAAGAGGAAAATTTGCCTTTGCTTGACTTCAAATCATTTATCTCAACTAGGACAAGACAATGATGCATTATTATTTTAATCACACACACACATATATATATATATACAAATCACACTTCCTCTTCGATTGAAAAGCTAAATAAACGTCAGCCAGTTGAAGTTTTGGGATCAAAGTGACACAGTTTACAAGTATTTCTATCGGCAATAGTGTAAGAACCTTTTCTTTACGCCTTTGTTTACATTAGTTTTAATCAATATTTTTATATTGAAAAAACCGTCATCGCTAACAAACCTCTTATTTAGTTTCAGATCTTTGACGAGCACGACGTTGGCTGGGCTTTTCTGCTTGTAATTTAATTAGTGAAAAGTAGTTATAGGTGTACGATAAACTTGTAGTTCAATAGAACCTTTTATTTTAGTTTCATATCACGCGTGTATAATATATATATTAGCCTACTCTTTGCACGTCTGTCTGGAGTTTCAGTACTAGACCCATTATTCAAATAACCGTTTATTTTCATGTTCAAATATCAAAATACTGGTGACAAGAAATAGAAAGAATCTAATAATTATAATAAAGTATTCATCAATAAATATGTATTCCTGTCATAACCTGTTATTGTGTCCAGTTCTGGTGTTCACTGTTTACGAATATATATATATACTTCTGTGTTTGTTTCGAAACTGCGAAAATTAAAACATTTTTCATAACTGTATTTTATATTGTGAATTTATTTTACTTATTAACTAAGGTTCGTTTTCAAGTTCCTCGAACTCTATAATGTGTTCACGAAATTCGTCACTAAAGGAAATCATATTACGCATACACGTACTGATAAAGGAATAATGTAAATATAGATAGTATATATTTATTTATAACAATCCTACAATTCACAAGAACTGGCTGATGCTCGTTATCTTGATGTAGCTGTATTTTGAGGCGTAATAACAATCTCAACTTTATTAATAAATACTTAGCGAGCGCTACTTTGTTTTCTGCTTTGCTAAAAGAAATTTTAAAAAAATGCACTACAAAAAGCGTTGCCGGAAATTCTACTATGAGAAATAATAATAAATAAACCCATTCGTCGTTTAATGTTGCTACAATTCATAGGTAATAATTCACTTTATTTTTTGTAACTCCTTAAAACCTGGATTGTTACTGTAGCAATAATTATAATGAATACATCCCAAACCATAAGATATACTGATTAGAAATACCAAGAGGTAAAGGCCTCGAGGTTTAAGTTTAGTCATAGTATTTTTGTATATATTACCAAATAGAATGAATCATCCAGTCGCAAGAGCCAAAGTAGACGTCATGTGATATTTGTAATAAGAAATTCCAGCAGACTATATGCACGCGACAATGTACTACCGAAAAGAAAGAAAGTGCTTAAACATTTTTCTCTTCCCACTCAGTCTAATCACAAATAATTTAATAGAGTTGCTTCTGGGTTGTCTAAACTAAATTATTGTTTGTATTTCGTTACGGAGATTCATCATTCAACAACTTATACCTCAGGTTCTTCGCCAACTAATACCTAAAAGCGTTGTTTTGATGTATTACTGATCACATAGTTCGAATATCAGCCTCTCTTATAAAAGTTTTAGTCCAAACTCAACTGGAATTAAGATTTACGAGGTTTTACGTATCTATAACAGTTACGAGTAGTTTTTAGCGACAGTTTGTTTGTTTGTTGTTGAATTTCGCACAAAGCTACTCGAGGGCTATCTGTGCTAGCTGTCCCTAATTTAGCAGTGTAAGACTAGAGGGAAGGCAACTAGTTATCACCACCCACCGCCAACTCCTGGGCTACTCTTTTACCAACGAATAGTGGGATTGACCGTAACATTATAACGCCCCCACGGCTGAAAGGGCGAGCATGTTTGGCGCGACGGGGATGTGAACCCGTGACCCTCAGATTACGAGTCGCACGCCTTAACACACTTGGCCATGCCGGGCCTTTTAACGATAACAGCTTGTGTGATTTTCACATATGTGTCCACCCCGAAACTCGACAAAAATTCATAGACGTAACTTCGATGGACATTGATATTCAACCTTCGAAATTCGATACTAAGAAAAGTGATTAGCTGGAAATTCAATGGCCATCTTCTGGTAATTAAAACGTGCACAAGAGAATTTTCTCTGCTGATTGGCTTCGTGAACTTGTCCCGGTTATGACGAGTATTGGACATGAGTTGATTCAAACAAGAAATAATATGTGCACAAGAAAAATACCTCAACGAAGTTTGTGGAATAAAACGACAATAGAAAACACGAATGTAGACGTGGAATATTCTGACTTAATGGAAAATCAATCAACTCTAAAACGAATTACTGAACTGTTGCTTGTATATGGTATGACGTTGATCAGAGGTGATCCGGTAATGGAAGGTCAAGTGTTGGAAGTATGTAAGAGATTGGCTTATGATTAGGAGACAGGATTTGGAAAGACATTTGATCTCAAAGAAAACCTAGATTCCAAGGCTCATCTAGCCTATACTGGAATTGCACTCACACCACACAGATTTAGCATACAGAGAAAGATCTCCAGGTGTCAAGGTGCTCCACTGTTTTCATTCGAGTCATCCATGTATTGTAGGAGAAGATAAGGTAAGAGGACAGTCTTTCTTTATAGATGGCAGCAGAGTGACAATCACCCTTTACTGTACTTTGTTTCATACTTGTTCCTCTCTCCCTCTTTGATGTAGAACAGGATAAATGGTACAGAGCTGAGTGGCCCATTATCACTGCTGACTACGAAATCCATTATAGTGGATTTCCCTTTCGAGCACCTTTACTACCCGTAGAGAAAAAAAAAAACAATTCTATCTGGCTTACCAGAAAGTATCAAGTAGAATTGCAGGCCCTTCGATGTCTTGGATCCTGTATCTTAAACCAAGAGACCTAGCAATATTCCATAATCGCATAATTCTTTACAGGAGAGGGGATTTATGATATGGGGAAGGCATTCAGGTTTTCACAAGCAGGTCACAATGATTAGGATAAACTTGTAGCTCTGTATGAATATCTCCATGAGAATGAGTAACGTGCATTGTTGTGAGTGAAAATGACAAATAAATTCTATTTTCCTTTAGTTTGGCAAATTAGTACATTTGTTGTTGTGTGCAAAAGGTCTTCTATATCTGTTTTCGTTATAAACTTGCTGAATAATTTTTCTATGGTAACACACGAATAATATTTTTAATATTTTTTTTATTTCTTGATGTACGTAGAAGTGTTAAGTCGAGGTTGAAATAATATTAAGTAAAAATATTGTTTTATTTAAAAAGGTTGTGAATACATGTTGATTCCTTTATAATTTTTAACAGTCCTATGTATCGATATATGTACAGTGTATTGTACTAATATCCAATATCTTGTAAGAGAAGTTCATGTAACACGTTAAGACTTTAAAAATATATCAATAAATAAAACTGCAGAAAAAAGAAACTATTTGAAATTATATTAAAATATTTTGACATGTTATATTTAGTTCATTTGTATGAAAAATTTTATTTTTAAAACTTAAAGTAGTTGGTACGCTGTGATAACTGTATTTTTCAAGAAATGGTTTTATTAAGACAATATTCACAAATTTAACCCACTGATCACTAAAACATGAACACAAAAAAATGCACTTTTACACGAAAAAAACCCCAATATTTTAGGTAGATTCAAGTGAATTAATTATAAACAATATAGATGAAAGAAATGGGGATTTAAAATCCTGCAAATTTCTGAAGATACTGTAGACATTATTTACTCAAACCACAAATCCCTGTTTTGACTCCATGAAATGTAATTCTACGTAACAATGTGGAGTCAAAACAGGGATTTGTGGTTTGAGTAAATAATAACTACCATACATACAGTCTTATTTTTTATAATCCTTACCTGCAGATTTCTAAATTCCTAATTATTATTTATATTATTCACTGAATATTTTATGTTCTGTTTCAGGCTAAGGATTACTTAATATGGTATCTAACATTATTCACTGTAGTTATAAAATTATTACCCATTGAAAATACCCATTGTATGGTGTACAAAGCATTGAATTTCTACATGTTAAAGTAATCTAATATTAATCTATTATGGCTAGTAATTTCTGCTTGACATTGTACTTTAGCTTTTCACCAAAATTTGCATTAGTAGTTTACTACTACTACTATTTATTAATAATACATATAAAAGCATAATACTTTATTTGAAACTGTCATCTCAATGAAATAGGTTGACGTCATTGAAGAAAGAAGAACAAGAAATACAAATATTTTACTATGATATTTACATTCACAGAACTTGTGACTCAGCCATTACAGAGATATTATTATAAAATAAAACATCATATGGTAACATTCTGATGACCTGTTGAAAATCCGAGCCACCTCTATATAGGCAGTAAGTGATATTGCCTGCCTGATAAAAGCTTACCTAATAATTATCTGTTTGTCATTGTGAATATTTTTTAAACTTTTATTGCAAAATAATTCTACTAAAAGAAAACAATGCATTTTTGAATAATGACACGTTAGACATTAATATATTTTTATCTCCTTCATTAATGAGAATTATCTATAACGTGTTGGAAATTATGAATAAAACTATATGTCTAAAGTAATTATATAAAAACTACTTATCGTAGGAAAACTAAGTTATACTAGTGGCATAACTAAGGTCATAAGAATGTCATTAAAATGCTTCTGATCATTCTCAAACAGTATACCAAACCTATTCTTATAAATTGAATTCTTCAAACATCATCTGTTTTAACTGTTCATCGATTATTATCATATAGAATAAACAAATAGACTTTACAATATCCACATAACGTTCGCGCTACCGTATGTAATATTGTACAAAAGAGGTCATGTCATTTTTGCTAAAAGATGGTAAAAGAAATAATAATAATAATATGAACATTTATTAATTTTTGTCGGATTTTAGATTCGTTTTAAGTACGGTGTAGTTTCTTTTTTTTCGTGTGTAGCGCTTAGTATTACAAAGAAAGATTGTGAATGAGCAATCACTTTTCAAGTAAGTTTCAGCACTTTGGGGTAAAGTTAGCATATTTTAGAGGTTTTAATTATTGCACATCAGAGAGAATGTATGAAACTGATTCGAGAGAGACGTGCTAATAGCACTAACCCTAAATATATAAAGAACAAATGGAAGTACAAAATACATCGTTAATGTTGAAATTATTCAAAAGTGAAAATCTATGCCATGAGGGGTCGCTATTCATCATGTCCAAAAGTAAAAATTGTCCCTTGGATTATTTTTTAATATTTTTCTGTAACAAGAGTATCTTTACAATTAATTATTTTCGTTCCCTTTTGTTTAGAAAAGAAACTAGTCACAATTAGATTAAAGCGGAAATTGTATTATTATTATTTGATAACATTTTCAAATTATGACGACTTTGATAAAACCAGGTTAGTTACCAACACGACAGCCGTAAAAACTCATCTTTTAATATCAGAGGAACTGTAAGATCATCCACACTAGATTTTGTCTTGAAGATATTTTATGTAAGCAGATAAAAACCTGAGACCAGAACTAAAAAAAAAAGTCTTTTTCACCCAAATAAGGTGCTAGAAAGAAACACTACAAATATATTTGGATTAGGAAAGGAAAAATCCTTTTGAGAAAATCGGAAAATAAGAATGAAATAATAATTAAACTGAATAAGGTTTAACTTAGTCGTAAGAAATGTTTAGAAATTAGTTTAGATTAAGTGCATTTATTAATTCAATAATTATCAATCAGAAATCTTTACTTTTTCCTGGTTCAATTATAATTAATTGCTGATAAAGGAATATAAGTAGTTTACATAGGAATTTCAATTTTTTTCTTGTATATTTACAAGAAATCCACGTAATTTATATATTATATTCTTAAAACAAATCTGGACAAGAAATGAGGAGTTGAACTTATTTAATAAACAAGGATAACAAAAATGCTACAAAGTTAGAGATTATAATAAATCTGGAGGTATAATAGTTATATTGACTATTAAAAGAAGTACATAAAATTAATAACAGAACAGGTTCAGTATTATACCATTTTCTTATTCCAAACAAAATAAAAAAAAACTTATATATTGCAGGAAACATATATATACAGAAATTAACTTTACAATAACAACCAATGAAAAAATTTTGAATTTAAAAACCATTGAAATGATCTAAGTAGTGTTTTAAACTAAGAAACGTATTTTATTGTAATAAAAACAAACATAATAAATAGGACATCCAGAAGTAAAGACAGTATTGCAGTTGAAATTTGAAAATATTTTAATAATTTATTAACATTGGTGGAACATTCTTGGTTAACACGTTAATAGTAAAATAAATTTGTGAAGGCGTTTTGAAATGTTCTGCCATTTTACCAACATTTATAGAAAGTAATTAACGTGACGTAAATAATAACAGGTCCGCCATGGCCAAACGTGTTAAGGCGTTTGACTCGCAATCTGAGAGTCGCGGGTTTGAATTCTCGTGGCACCAAACATGCTCGCCCTTTCAGCCGTGAGGGCGTTATAATCTGATGGTCAATTCCACTATTTGTTAGTAAAAAAGTAGCCCAAGAGTTGGCGGTGGGTGGTGATGACTAGTTGCCTTCTTACACTACTAAATTAGGGACGGCTAGCGTAGATAGCCCCCGAGTGGCTTTGCGTGAAACTAAAAAAAGAAACAAACAAATAATAACAGAAAATTGTTTTATTATCAGATAATCTTTTGTAATTTGTTCTAAAAAAATTATTGAAAATATAGTTAAAGAAAGATTTATAAAAAATGTATATTCGTTAATTTCATTTTGTCAGTTTTTTCAAATATCAAATAATATGGGTATATGAAAACAGAGGATAAACAGCTTAAGTTATTAACTCATTTTATTAATAATAAGATAAGCTTTATTTCATTACATGAGAAGTTTTCATACAATTTCAAAAGAATGTTTATTTAAAAGTTATATAAATATGGAATAAAAGCTATTATTTTAAAAAATCGTTTAAATCATATAAATAAACAACCAGAAAACAAATAGCTCAAGTTAATATAATAATAAGTAAAGAAAGAGAAATTATTTTGGGAATGTCCCAGAAATAAAATTTTGGGTCCATTATCCATTATTATTTTTTTCTCCGTGGGTAAATTTACAGACTTATAACACTAAAATATGAGGATTCAGTTTTTTAAGGTACACAGAATGCAGGTCGTTGTTCAGGCCAGTTGATGGTAGATGGATAAGTCTTAAAGCTTATATCACTAGAAAGTGTTTCAATAGCAGTGGTGAGCCTAGCACAGATAGCCCATTGTGTAGCTTTGTGCTTAACTACAAATAAACTATTGTTCGGATCTTGTTACCACAAAATTTGCTCTGTGCATGGAAATTTAAATTCCACTATTGAATCACACAAGAGTTGCACAAAAACTCTGACGGTGTTCTGTAAGAGAGCTACATTATTTTCCAATTAGATACAACAAATCCATCCAGTCCTCGAGTAACTTTATGTGAAGTTCAACAAACAAGCAAACCATGAGAATCAACAAATTCCTAAAATAAAAAAGAAATGTTTGAGAACAGGCACCAAACGTTCACAATAATATTCCAACTAAAATATGATCCCTGTTCAACAATAAATATATATACATATATATATTAAATCGACATTGAAAAAATGAAAACTATTATAACAGTAATGGACCTAAAATGTTTTTATGTCGTATCATCGAATTTAAAAATATTGTGCAAATTTGACAACTGGAATAAAATAACAATATTTTAAATATATATTGTTATATATCTAGTACGTAAAATCTTGCATATTCAATATTATGCTTTATTTGTGTTTATTACTTACTTATTTGTTTCAACAAGTTAAAGTTAAGCAGAAAGCTACACAATGGGTTATCTGTGCTCTGTCCACAGCGAGTATCAAAACCCGGTTTCTAACGTTTAAAATCTAAGGGCATACAGTTGTGCTTATTTATTACAAATAATATCGAGTACATCTTGTGAATCACAATGAGAATTGTAAAAATGTTTTTATTTTCATTAAAGCTTTTTCAGTTTTAAAACTTTATATATACTGAATATATATATAATATATTATTGAAACAAATGCGTTAAATTAGTTTCATTTTCTATTTTAAGAAAATTTCCTTGAATAAAAAACCGAAACGTAGGATGGGTATAGTTGTTTATACTGTAAACTTAACAAACAAGTTTTCAGCTTGCAGTTCTAAAGACTTAGTATTTTTCATTATGACGAGAACCGAGCAACTAACTTGTTTATTTATAGGAGCCAGAAAACAACTGAAAAATTAGCAACATCTACACAATGCATTTTCTCTTTAGAAGACTTCCAAAGGTATTTGAAAACGAAAGTGTCTGGTACGTATTTATCATGAACTTACCCTATGTAGATTATAATGACATGCAAAATTAATAATTTCTGGAAGTTAGAAATTGAAATGAATGACTTAAAAACGATGGTAAATTATAACATAAATTAGATGAGAACAAAGAGTTGTTGGAAAAGAATAGCCAATCTGTAGAGCGTTCTAAAATAATTTTCACTTAACGTCAAGTTCAACATTTTGTTTTGAATTGTTCGCAGCCTTTTAGCTTCAAGAAATTATTTTTACTTTCTCACAAAATGTAAGATTTTTTTACTTTTTGAATCTGAGTATCTACTTCATTTGTTGCCACGAAAATAATAATAAGAAACCAATAAACACTCTGTTTATCACAGATAAAGAGTGATATGAAAAGTATGGGTACTGTTTCTGTTTTCTCCAGTTTATCAACTTATTAGGAAAGGAACATACTAGACGAAATTACTGTACGCCTGATAACTAAGTTAATGTTATTTCAGATATTTGCACAAAGCTACACAAGGGCTGTCTTCGCTAACTATCCCTAAGTTTCAACAGATAAGCATCTGATAAACAGAACACACCATTACTTCTTGAGATACATTCGTTTGATTGAATAGAGAATTTGATCACCACCCTTATAATGCACCAACAGCCCCAATATTTATAGCAAACTATGGAAACAAATAATCATATAGGAGAGAAGCATTGTGTGAAAAGATGAAATTAAACTTAACATTGAGATAAGGAAGAACAACTGAACGTGATGAGTAATTATGCTGCAGTACAAATACAGATCGTTCTTTGTATTAATGTAAACCAAAAATAATGAAATAAATGACAGAAAGTCACTAAATATTCATTTAGTGCTCTTAGAAATGCTTAATTTTTAGCATTTAATAATTAGTGTGCAGCACAACATTATAGGGGATTCGCTGTTTATCGTCTGCCACTGTCTTCCAGATCGCTTTGCTATTTGTTATATAAGCACGTTATGTATGGAAGGATGAAAAAAGAAATATGAGTTTCGTAAAATATTACGTAGTCACATATCACAACCAACAGGGCAAAAGATTTTTAACCTACTTGATAACGCCAGGCATGGCCAGGTGGTCAGGGCACTCGACTCATAATCTGAGGGTTACGGGTTCGAATCCCAGTCGCACAAAACATGCTCGCCCTTTCAGCCGTGGGGTCGTTATAATGTGACGGTCAATCCCACTATTCGTCGGTAAAAGAGTAGCCCAAGAGTTGGCGGTAGGTGGTGATGACTAGCTGCCTAAATTAGGGACAACTAGCGCAGATAGCCCTCGTGAAGCTATTCGCGAAATTCAAACCAAACCTAATAGATAAATACGTGGTTGTTGTTTTTGATAGTGCGTGTGACGAAAGCATTTTTTAATATGATGGTGCTGCCACCGTTTGAGAAAATTAAGAACAAACGCTAATAAACTACGTGTAAAAAAGGCGTGGTCTGATAGAGCCAAAATGTATTTCACCGAAATAAATGTAATTTTTATAAGCGTTTGCAGGATCATTTTCAATTATTATATACGTTGTAAATCTTGCATTATAGGTTAATATTTTGAGGCACGTAAGAAATTAATAATTAATTAATTAATAGTAATTAATACACACGTTTTCAAAGTAATAAGATCGACGTCTGTATAAATATGTTTTCAGGTGAATTTACAACTGACTGCGAAACGATGAGTTCGGTAGATTGTTTCTAGAGCCCACAACTACACAATTTACAACTGACTGCGAAACGATGAGTTCGGTAGATTGTTTTTAGAGCCCACAACTACACAATTTACAACTGACTGCGAAACGATAAGTTCGGTGAGATTGTTTTTAGAGCCCACAACTACACAATTTACAACTGACTGCGAAACGATGAGTTCGGTAGATTGTTTTTAGAGCCCACAACTACACAATTTACAACTGACTGCGAAACGATAAGTTCGGTAGATTGTTTTTAGAGCCCACAACTACACAATTTACAACTGACTGCGAAACGATAAGTTCGGTGAGATTGTTTTTAGAGCCCACAACTACACAATTGGTTACCTATACTCTGCCCATCACGGGTATTGAAACCAGATTTTCAGCGTTATAAATTGTAAGACTTACTCTTGGTTCACCGGTGGGCTGTATAAAAATCCTTACAAAGAGATTCATGATGTTAAGCAAAATTAGTATCATTTGCATTCTTACTGGTGGTTTCGAAATGGCCTAATCTAATGAATAGTTAGAAGGTCTCTAATATTCTGTGTTCTAATTCTGTCCTTAAGGTTTTGGCTTTTACATGTTTTTAAAAACAGCAATATTGTAGCATATGTTTTGAAACTTTTCTACATATGCATGCAATATTTGGGTCATTTTCTACATGTGCATACAATATTTGGATCATTTTCTACATATGCATACAATATTTGTGTCATTTTTCTACATGTGCATACAATATTTGGATCATTTTTCTACATATGCATACAATATTTGGATCATTTTTCTACATATGCATACAATAGTTGGATCATTTAGTGCAGGATCAAGAGCCTCAAGAAATTTTTAAGCATTCCATACAACACCAGTTATGATAATATACAGTGTTCGTCTGTCTCCAGGAGTACAGTGGTATGTCTGCGGATTTACAATGGAAGAAACCTGCTTTCGATACCTGAACACGGATATCCCATAGATTTGTGCTTCACCTCAAATAAACAGCCCTGAAAATTTGCCCATACCTCACTATCTAAATGCGCGTGCGCACACATTTCGAGTAATGTAAAGAAGAAGGGAACTAAATATATTTTGGAAGACATATTGTAGAAAAGCATATTAAAAACTTATCAAAGCTTCTAAAAAAAGGTTTAAAGTTAGGTCGTAGAATAAAATTATAAGTTAAATCATTGATATTATTACGTTTAGGCCTAACTAAATTAAAGCAAAAAAATACACAAGTTTATTTCTTTATTGAATGCAGTTCCTACTAAATATAGTTTTATCTAATATTAGGCCTAAGATAAATGGTGGCTGTCACTAGAATTCTTTGTATTATTCTGGAAATTCTTATTTAAAACTACTGTTGCAATAAAGATATTAATAAGACCGCAAATATTGATAAATATTTATTTATATTTGGCAATATTTCTATTGGCCAAACATGCTCGCCCTTTTAGCCGTGGGGGCGTTATAATGTGTACAATCCCATTATTCGTTGGTAAAAGAGTAGCCCAAGAGTTGGTGGTGGGTGGTGATGACTAGCTGCCTTCCCCTAGTCTTACACTGCTAAATTAGGGACAGCTAGCGCAGATAGCCCTCGAGCAGCCTTTTCGCGAAATTAAAAACAAACAAACAAATAAACTGTTCTAGTTCAGACATATTGTGTTTTGTAGCGGTAAAATTATAGAAGTACATATTTATATTTGTTGATAATTTTCCTATCAAAATGATTTATAAGTTTTTACATTTTAGGTAATTATTCACTTCGGATTACGTCTGTATGATTTGATTTAGGAGCAAACGATATATTTAAGGAAAATTATGAGAACATGTGTTAATTCATTAAATGTAATCACTACATTATTCAGATTAAATTTTCTGGTTTAACAACAAAGTTACAACATTTACAAAATGGGTTATATGCGCAGTGCCTGACGCTGGTTATCGAACTGCAATTTTCAATGTTAAGAGCTGCCAAGATGAGTCATCAGAGGGCAAGATCGGTTATTTGACTTCATTCTGTTGGCCAGCTTTTGCGTCAAGTAAATCACATTGTTCGTATTAGACCTAGGTGATTATTTCTGTAAAAATAATTTGATCGTCACGCGTACTTGAATCTATAGGCTAGTGCCTTTTAAATCCATTTAAAAGTAGTGTATATTGAAAGCAGGAATAATAAATGATTAATTAAATATGGTGAACAGATAATATCAAGGCCTGACATGGTCAGGTGGCTAAGGCGTTCCACTCGTAATCTGGGGGTCACGGGTTCGAATCCCCGTCGCACCAAGAATGCTTACCCTTTCGGCCGTGGGGACGTTATAATGTGACATACAATTATGCCATTAGTCGGTAAAAGAGTAGCCCAAGAGTTAGTGGAGGGGGGTGATGACTAGCTGCCTTTCCCCTAGTCTTACACTGCTAAATTAGGGACAGCCAGAGCAGATAGCCTTCGTATAGCTTTGCGCGAAATTAAAAACAAACAAACAAATAAACTGTTCTAGTTCAGACATATTGTGTTTTGTAGCGGTACAAACAAACAAACATATTACGTCAAAACTATGAATAAAATATTTATTCAACATTATTGTGTAGTCTAGTTGAAAAAATTGTTTGTTATATAATTTCTAACGTATATTTAAGTGCAAATCAGAGTATTCAAAATGAAACAGGCGTTTGAACGTAACATCAATGACTGGGACTCGTTCACGCAAAGTTACTTATTTAAATTTCATCTGAATTTTTTTAATTAATTGAAACTCAATTTTTGAAATTTTATATTTAAATCCTTTTAAAGTTTTAATTTTATAATTTCTTCCCTTTTTCAGATTCCACCTAATAATGCAAAAGACAAAAAGTCTGAATTTTTGTATGATGATTGCTGTATAAAAAATAATTCCTTTTTTTTTAAATGTGCTATTTTTCGCCACTAGGTGTCGAAACTTTAGCTTATCAACCTACGCTTACATAATTTTAAAGTCAATCACCTTATCACACTTGGTTTGTACCGGTTCACCCGGTCACTTGTGAGAAATTATTGTTCTGTCTGTTGGAAATGACATCTAAACCTTATTATTTAATCATTAGTGAAGAGGAAACACAAAAACAAATAAACTCAAACTTCCATCTACTTGCTCATCTTCTCACTGGAATTTAGTTTCGTCTAAATAGATGGGCTGAGCCAGGGCACAACAAGGAAAACATGCAAACATGAGATGCACGAACTTTTCAAGAAATAAAGAGAAAGTGACGTGACGCTACCTTACAGCTGACAGCAAATATACAGCTATGAAATTCTTGGTTCACAGAAATACCAATTCTGTGTGAGAAAGTAAAAATACATTGATACGTGACCACATTCTGTGTGAGGAAAATAAAGCTACCTTACAGCTGTAATATCAACTATAGAACCACATTCTGTGTGAGGAAAGTAAAAATACATTACAGCTATAATATCAACTGTGGGACCACATTCTGTGTGAGGAAAGTAAAAATACGTTACAGCTATAATATCAACTGTGGGACCACATTCTATGTGAGGAAAGTAAAAATATGTTACAGTTATAATATCAACTGTGGGACCACATTCTATGTGAGGAAAGTAAAAATACGTTACAGTTATAATATCAACTGTGGGACCACATTCTATGTGAGGAAAGTAAAAATACGTTACAGTTATAATATCAACTGTGGGACCACATTCTATGTGAGGAAAGTAAAATTACGTTACAGTTATAATATCAACTGTGGGACCACATTCTATGTGAGGAAAGTAAAAATACGTTACAGTTATAATATCAACTGTGGGACCACATTCTATGTGAGGAAAGTAAAAATATGTTACAGTTATAATATCAACTGTGGGACCACATTCTATGTGAGGAAAGTAAAAATACGTTACAGTTATAATATCAACTGTGGGACCACATTCTATGTGAGGAAAGTAAAAATACGTTACAGTTATAATATCAACTGTGACTGATGTTTTGCCAGAGATGTGTTTTCAACTAACAAATAACATTTAAGGTTACATAACGAAGATCGAACCAAAACTTATTAAGAGTTACTTACACACAAACACGTACACGCACACACACTCACATAAATATGAATATTGATTAAATACTCAGTATTGTCATTTAATATATGAATATTGATTAAATACTCAGTATTGTTATTTAATATATGAATATTGATTAAATACTCAGTATTGTTATTTAATATATGAATATTGATTAAATACTCAGTATTGTTATTTAATATATGAATATTGATTAAATACTCAGTATTGTTATTTAATTTTACTTTTCATTAAACACTCAAGTTATTAAGATATTATTTTTGGAAGCGTTCACTTTTTATAATTAAATAAATAATAAAAAATGATAGTAAGCTTAATAAATCTATATAATTTTATAGCGCTATAGAAATTCTTAATATAACAATTTTGTTATCACTATAATCTATATAAACATAATAGCACTGTCTGTTGTATGTCCATATAACTACTTTGCAGGGTGTGAATAGATCTTCATCAAAACTTGTATGGAGGTTCATTAGGTCCTGATGAATCTACATACAAATATTTAGTTTTGCGGTTTTTATTAGCGTTTTTACATTTTTTTTCCGCTGCCTCACCCCTGTTGATGGAAGGTCACAAAGTCAGTCCTTGGGGAGATACAATGTTTTATATGGCGGTTCATCCAGTCCTTGGGGAGATACAATGTTTTATATGGCGGTTCATCCAGTCCTTGGGGAGATACAATGTTTTATATGGCGGTTCATCCAGTCCTTGGGGAGATACAATGTTTTATATGGCGGTTCATCTAGTCTTTGGGGAGATACACACGAATTTCCAATCTTTCATTCTGTCTTTTACAATTTTGAGGACGTTTTTCACAATATATAAGGGGAGCAACTTTTCATGTCATAAATTAACTTTTCATTAATCATGAATTTACATAATTTACATAACTTTCGTCCAGAGGACGGATACTCTAGCTACTATAACATACTTTAACAAAGTTATACATGAAAATAAATAATATTATTACAGTACGTATAGCTCAGTCTTAATGTCTAGAACATTGTATGAACTTTAGGGTTAAATTTCAATAATTATATATTCAAGGTTCACAAAGGTGTCATACTCATTTGTCTTTTAGTAAATATTTTCCTTTATTAAATTCAAATTTCAAAATAGCTGTTCTTTGAATATCTCCTTTGTTGTTTTAAGATAAAAATTACAATAAAAAATACTCTTTGTGTGTATTTGTGGTTTTATTTTAGCATAGCCGCATCGGACTGTCTGCTGTGTTTACCAAGGGAAAACTAACCCCTGATTTTAACGCTGTAAATCCGTAGACTTACCGCTGTGCCAACGGAGATACTTAAGAAAATAAAACGCTTCAAACTCTTGTAACTAACGAAACGTAACTAACTATAACAAGTGATACTTTCGAATAATTTGAAAATCCCGCTGTTACTTCCTGTTTTGTACTAAAACTAAATGAAAGAGCATAACGTTAATGGTTATTTAAACAAAGTTGAACCTATTAACAATTCTGAAGGCTAAACCAATATATTTATTGAATGTAAGTGCTTCTTTAAAGATTTTAACAAATTACAAGTTCCGGGCTCGATCTAATGATAAGCGTGTCAGACTGTATGATGGGTCTTCAGCCAAAAATTAAATCACACCCTCTGCTTTGGTGCTGTAGGTGATGATCAAATACTATTATTTGATGTGTGGCACAACGGTATGTCTGCGGGCTCACATCACTAAAAACCAGGCTTCAATACCCGTAATGGGAAGAGCACAAATAACCCAGTGTACTCAATTCCAAAGAAACAAAACCAATTGATCTAACAAGAATAATCCACTAGTTGGCAATGGGAGGTATTGACTAGCCAAGCCTATCACTCTTCAAAATTAAAAACGGATAATATCAGAGAGGATTTGTAAAGTTCATGCTGAATCCACAAGTAAAGACCAAAAAAAGAAATGGTTGTGGTCTCCACTGTAGGTCTTTGTTTTGAAGTAAAGCACCGAAATTTTAAGAACAAATCAAGAAAACCTGGATTTCAAAAACACGTGATCACACATATCTAAGTTATCACATTCGTTTTCACTTTAAAAGTTGAACAAAGATGCTGCCCATGGCTGCTTCAATTTGGTAATAGTATCAAATTAAGGGCTGCTATATCTGAATCTTAGAGGTCTCTGATTGACCGGTATAATTAAACCAATGATACGTAATCATGTAACAGAAGCCCCATATGCAAACATTACCTAATCATACAATGAAAAATGTATATATATATATAAATATTGCCATGTATATGTACCAAAGTTAACTAATCGTGCAACTTAAAATATGGACTACCATACAGATTAATATCAGTTAATCGTGCAATATTATGATATGGTATTACCATATATACCAACGTTAACCTAACTTAAAACATAGAATAAATCATAAAGAAATGATACGTAATTTTGTAGTTTAAACCTAAGTACAATATATGTGTGTGTGTGTTAATGTTATACATTTATACAATGGTCATGGACTATCTACATATACACTTCACATGTTGGAAAAATTCAACCGCTAATTTCATTGTTCAAAGCCACGAAGCTGACCGATGAGTACAATGAGGAAATGGTGTAAGAAAGTGTTACCTAATCATATACTTAAAAAAATCAAACATGTTATCCTATATTCATATAACTTTGTCGTTTACTGTAACATAACTATATCATTAAAGAACCAACTTTATCACGTATACCGTTATCACATAAAAGGGATTTATACATGTAATTATTACATGTGGCAATACTACCTGATATAATTCCCCCTCTAGAAGAACAAAGGCTGCATGGAAGGGGGTCACCTGTTTTATCCTCTCCCAGTACGGTAGTGTGTCGTCTGTCAGTCAGTCACTAGACACTAAAATGATGCTACTGAAGAACAACTTAACGTTGCAATTTGGATTTTTTGTGACGTCAGTAAAACGTGCGCAAGAAATAAAAAAAAATATTTTCTATCCTTAATTTTGGTTTCATTTACTCTTGAAACAGAACACTTTTGAAGACCGTGTAGAAGTACATTAGTTTTATATATACATGTAATTACAATTTATAACAACGTTACATATAATTAATCTAAGCTACTTGCACAGATTAATTAAAAAGACTTACACGGACTAATAGTTCCTCGTTGGCGATGAAACTCTTTTTCTATTGTTTCAAATTATGAAAATTATAAGCCATAATATGCTTTAATACTTAAGCGTAGGCATTAAATAATATCATACGGTTCAATCTTGATATTTTTCAAGATACGTTTGCTCTTGTAATATACACTATACTTTATTATTAAGGTATTTCTTTTGTCAGCACGAATTGACTTCTTGGCCCAAAGTGTGATAGGAGTAGACAACACGGCATAATTTACATACTCTGTGTTGCAGGATATTTCAAAGAAAGACAAAGCAAAAATCACGGCAAGTGTTGGGTCATTTCGGCATAAACGCTTTTGACCTTCACTCTATCCACGTGGTAATGACTTCACGTTCTCCTTAGTCGGCGCCTGCGGGTATTGCCCCAGCGTTGTTTAAGATGACGACTTGTGATAAAATGTTTGGCTTGAAAGTAGACTCATATATCTTCCTCCCATCAGCAGGTAAGAATATCATATCTTGAAGGAAAGACATCGTTCTCTAACTTAGAGAAAAAAATAGCGTTTTTCTTTCACTTAATAAGCAGTAACACCAACACAAGCTAAAGTCGTTACTTAGCTACTGCATGCTGTTTTTCTCTGTAGACATGTGAAAAAAAGTAGTTCTCAAAACGTTATTCTAACTGGAGTGGTTCTGTGTGAGCGTTACACGTGACTAGAAATAGATTATTAATTTTTATTTAATTGGTCAAATAAAAATGTCTAATTTTAACAACTTTTTTACTTACATACATTACAATATTTTCATGTTGAATGCGTGAAGATCCCACTGGCGCAGGGGCAAGTCTGAAGGCTTTTAATGGTAAAAAGTAGGTTTCGATACCCGCAGTGGGTGCAGCACAGATAATTTATTGTGTAGCTTTGCGCTTAACAACAAACAAACACTAGCATACATGAAAGTAAAAGACAGAAAAATGTATATTTCTTGTAAAGTGTGTTACTTTTATTAACAGTGAAAGTTCCACGTAAACTGATCCTTGTTCTTGTGTTTCCTACATCGCGCGCATTATAATGTGGAACAAATTACAGAGGCAGTCGTTCAGTGCTGTACTATAAATTCTGCCCGTTCATATAAATAACTCACCTTACATTGGTCAGTATAAGAATTCTCACAAACTGTGCAACACAACATGTTTGATACATCGTTTATCCATTGGGATGTTCTTTCACTGTAGGTTACCTCGACGAGTTTCACAGTAATAAACTTAAGATATACAGATGTACTGTCAACGTTGTATTTTTCAACTCCAGGAGAAGCAACGGTGCTACACACTTTGTAGCACAGCGTTTCAATCGTTGAAAAGTTATTTTTCATAAGATTGATTCAAATGAAATAGAATGAAGTGTACTACACATTTTTTAGTGTAGCTTTAGAACCTATAAAGGGTTCTACTTCATAAGTTTGCTTCAACTCAAACATATAGCAGAGCATTACACACTTTTTAATGCACCGCTCCAATCCATAAAGGATTTAGCTTCATAAGATTTATTCAACACATAAAGAGACAAGAGCACTACATATTACGTAGTGCAACTGTCAGAACTGAAGAAACTTTTCTTTGGTATTCCTCGATATTTAAGAAGGTATCTCATATTCTATATTGACAGAGTAATGCACTTGGATTTGCCCCGGCATGACCAGGTGGTTAAAGTACACAAAACATGCTCACCCTTTCAGCCGTGGGAGCGTTATAATGTGAAGATAAATCCCACTATTTGTTGGTACACGAGTAGCCCAAGAGTTGGCGGTGAGTGGTGATGACCAGCTGCCTTCCCTCTAGCCTTACACTGCTAAATTAGGGACGGCTAGCGCAGATAGCGCTCGTGTAGCTTTGCGGGAAATTCAAAAACAAACAAGCAAGCATTGGGGTCATTGATCAACGATGAGACTTTTAAAAGTTTGACCAGGCGATTTAGTGAGCTTCACTTTTAGCTTTCAAACAACAATAGTTACGGTATCAGATACTGCAATTGTTTATGTCATGTGTGATGATTTAACAGCTGCCACTGGGATATTAGAGATCTGGTAATATGAAACTCCCTCAAAAAGAGACGAACCCATGATTAATTTAAAGACCTCGTCCTAACAGGAATTTAGAAGTTATAATGATAAAGGGATAGAACTGTTCAATGATTTGAGACACACTAGATGAGTTTCCGACTTATTTGTCATGTTAGGAACACAAATATGCTCAAGCGTTTAGGTTGGGTTAAACCAGCAACAGATAATATAAAAAGGAATTCATTAATTATGGTAGCAACTCACAGCAAAAACTCTTTTAGAAGCAGTATAAATATCATGACATATATATTCGAGTATTCCGACTTTCTCGAGAGAGTTTGTTAAAAGATATTTTACATACAGATTGGTGCAAGTAAAACGAGTATTTGTGTGGAAGCCCCGCATGGTCAAGTATGTTAAAGCGTTAGACTAATAATCTGAGGGTAGCGGGTTCGAATCTCCGTCACATCAAACATGATCGCCCTTTCAGTCGTGAGGCAGTTATAATGTAACGATCAATCTCACTATTCGTTGATAAAGTAGTAGCCCTAAAGTTGACGGTGGGTGGTGATGATTAGCTGCCTTCCCTCTAGTTTTACACTGCGAAATTAGAGACGGCTAGCGCAGATAGCCCTCGTGTAGCTTTGCGCGAAATTCAAAAAACAAATTGTTGGTTTGATGCATCACGTAATGTAGCACTGATGTACCAAAACCATGGTAAAACAAAACTGATGTAGTAAAAATTATATAAAACTGAATCTCTGAATACTACCATTCTCAAAACATTATCTACATCGAATTATCAGTGTTAGGTAAAATATCAACTATATAGAAAATTCGTACACGTGTGGGTTACCTAATAAATATGTGATTGAATTTTTAGGGTAAGCCCTTCGTGGTCAGAAGGTTAGAGTACTGGACTCGTAATGTGAGGTACGCGGATTCGAATCTCATTTACACCTAAAAGTCTTGTCTTTTGAGCCATGAGAGCGTTATAATTTGGCGGCCAATTCTCCTACATCATGTAACTAATTTTGTTCCTGAATATTATGTGTTATTTTTTAATTGCTTATGTTGTAAAAGTACAGAAAATGGTCATTATTCCCTTCAAACTTTGCTTTTATGACCAGGATAATGAAATTTAGAAATTAACCTATTTTCTATGCAAAAACGGGCAAATTTGCACATTTTCATTTACATAAGGTCTGAATAAAACAACATATGAATCAAGATTTACATGTATGTATACTAAAGTTGTACAGAAATGAACAAAACTGTTTAGAAGTGAGTAGTTTTTTCCGAGATTTGCGACTGTAATATAAATCACCCAACTATAGTCTCCCATCATGTTTTCGTTATACGCTCCTTGGTTGCGGCAATCAAAGACCAGTATATCTTGGTGGAAGTGCTCGCCTTGCTCTTTGAAATGCACCGAATGAGCCAGGGAAAGAGATGGACACTTATTCCCGTTGTGGAACAGCACAGCTTTGAGGCTTCTGGATGAGCTACCAATGACAAAGCGCCACTCGTTTGGGTTACAGGCAATTCCAGTTGTCTCGCACAGACCGAATACATTGTGGCAGAAGCAGAGCCCATCTAGACGAGTGAAGAATCTTGAAAAATGTTGGTATCGTTTCCTCTGACTTGCGACTTGCACACTTTCATCTAACAAATCCCACTCCTTGAGTCTAGATGTCAAAAGCTCGACATTCGACTTTGTTTGACCAAGATCTCTGATCAGTCATTGAGGTCTCTTTGGTTTGGGTATTGTGGGTTTCTCTCACCAGCTGCACCTCTGAAATTGTAATCTGGACCTTCAACGTCTATTTCCTCTTCTGATTTGCTGCTCTCTTCTGAGGATGACTGCTTTCTCTTTGGGAGTGGGTACAGGGAGCTCAGGGCAGTGTGGCACTGGGGCGATGGATGATGGAAGGTCCGGATACATGATAGTAGATACATTCTTGCCAGCCCGACGATTGGAAGGGTCCACCATGCAGAAGTAGTAATTGCTTGAGTGGTCAGTGGGTTCACGCAAAATTCTTGGATTAGCGAACTTCATGGCTCTCTTTTCCCATCTGTACCATCCTACAAAAGAGCAAAATAAAATTGTTATTATGGAGAATAAATTTATTTCATCCACAACTAATGTGTAAGAGGTTCATGCGAAATATTTTACGTGATATTTTTTCTATACTATTGAAAACTTTAAAAAATAAATTAAAAGATATTTAAGTTTTAAAAGGTCTAAAATTTGTATAATATAAAATCTTACTATTCAAGCAAGCAAAAATTGCCCGTCTTACCTTCTAGAGTTTATTACAGTGCTTACAGGTAAAATAAGGTACCCAGGGTTTGTCTTGATCCCTGACAGGCATGATGAAATATAACTTGTAGGCTTCACACATTTTAACAGATGCTGTCACAGAGTACTTTTCCGCTCTTGTCTTGATAAATTGGCCACATACATAGCAGAATGCATCTGGAGAATGTTTGCAGCTTCTTGATGCCATCTTTCATAAAAATCAGATAAGTCTATGTGTTCACTTAAGCAGCTAGAACTAAACTGAAATGGTGAGTGGTGAGCTCCTATATATATTACTATGGAAAGTTCTACAACATTCTAGAAAGTTCTTGAAAATTTTTTGTAAGTTCAAGAAAATTCTCTATCAGCTACTCAGCACTGATTCTACCTGGATTGTTCTGGAAAAAGGGTAAATTTGAAAATTTCATTACCCAGGTCAAAAAAGCAAAGTTTGAAGAAATAAATAGGGCTTTTCCATTTATTTTAGGCATAAGCAATTGGGAAACAACATTTTCTGCTCAAGAACAAGAAAAAGTAAAAATTTTGTTACACATTGCTATTCGTTGGTAAAATAATAACCCGTGAGTTGGCGGTGAGTGGTGATGACTAGCTGCCTTCCCTCTAGTCTTACACTGCTAAATTCGGGATGGCTAGCGCAGATAGCTCTCGTGTAGCTTTGTATGAAATTCAGAACAAGCCATTTTAACATAAGAATGTCACGGTCACTGGTTAGAAAACGCGAAAATGATTTTGATAAGTTCTTCTTATCTTGAGCGTCTCGCTCTGGTACGAGACCAGACGATTTTGTTCCCAGAGGAATTTTTACAGGAAATACATGAACTAGGAGAAGATACAAATCTATATTTAACGTTATCCTTAGTGTGTGTGTGTGTTTTCTTATAGCAAAGCCACATTGGGCAATCTGCTGAGTCCACCGAAGGAAATCGAAGGCCTGATTTTAGGCGTTTTAAACCCGTAGACTTACCGCTGTACCAGCGAGGGACAAGTACGGAAAAAACAACAATTCTTAAAATGTAAAAAGTAAAAAAAAACTGAATTGGATAAAAAAAATAAATGTCTGGTATAAGTTGGTTATATAAGTAAATAAATCAATTTTATTTAAGGGAATAATTAGCATAATTTACCGTTTATACTAATGTCATTAAGTTCATATAGTGTGAAGCTGTAGGTAATTGTGCTAAGGAAAAGGTCAGACCTTCACATGCCATATAAATGTCAGCAGATGACTCTTTCTGAGTGACCCTTGGTAATGTGTAACGTATTTGTCGTTGGTACAAAGGTTGCTCAGGATGAAAAAAGTAACCACTTAAGAATATTTCCAAGACAATACTAAAAATTTTATTTTCTAGTCCATCAAATGTTCACTATTTTCTCTTCATGTATTCAGAATTACGAATTGTATTAATGTATGTAATGGGTGTTGGTAGTTTGAAGTCTTAACCTCGTTCTTGTTATCTTTAAATCTAGAAGTTTTTCCCAAGACATAATTCATTAAGAAATGTATACATTAGCAGTGACCCGGAAACAACAGGGATGTTGCGGGTCAAGGTGAGGGCAAATCGGGGAAAGAAGAAGCGAATCATGATTGCGTTGCCTGATCATCAAGGTGTCAGTGGCCGCGTTCCTGATGCGTTCTCAGCCTTAAACAGAGGAGACTACTACGTAATTTACAGCCTAATTATGTGAGTCCTGGTGAGAAATGAAAACGTATATATAAAACAGAGCATATACGTGCGTGTGTGTGTGTGCAACTTATATAATGAAAATAAGAAAACGTGGCTTGATTACTGTCAAGAAGAAACGGAAATCACATGAAAAATAATACACACATATTTGTTTGAGTAAAATGTTCTTTGTCACGAAAGAATCGGTTTATTAAATTGAAATATATCTTGAAACGATATAAAAAATAGAATATGATTAAAGTAACTTTTCATTTTAAGAACATGAGTCTTTATGGGGTAACGTCTTACGAAAACAGAGAATAAAAAACATCACGTTCTCATTTATGGACTACTCTTGACAACAGTAATGAGTTCGGCGTTTTCTATATGTAAAGATGAACAACGTTGTCTGTCTGTGTATTTTTCTTATAGAAAATATTAGCTCATATACTATCGTTGAATTATCACAGTGAGGAGTTTACTAAGCATTTATTCTGGCACTCTGTAGTTAATAAGATTGATCTTTCAATTGAATTATGTTTGTCCCGAAACGTCTAGTTTCATAGCCTCTTCTGACAAGAGCTTCACAGATTGATTTGTTTTGAATTTCGCCCAAAGATACAAGATGGATATCTGCGCTAGAGCTGCGTAAGTTAGCACCACCCACCGCCAACTCTTTGGCTACTCTTCTGAACTAACGAATAGGGGGATTGATTGAACTTTATAACGCCCCCATGAATGAGCATGTTTAGTGGGACGGGGATTCGAACTCGCGACCTTCAGATTGCAAGCCGAACGCCCTAACCAGCTGGCCATGTCGAACCAATGTTGCAGCTAGTGGCTCAAAAATAAGAACGTAACCTTTATGATTTTCTGTTTTTGTAAGACGTCTGTGGACTTACACGGCTAGAAACCGGGTTTCGATACCTGAAGTGGGCAGAGCACAGATAGTCCATTATGCAGTTTCATTCTTAATTACTAACAACAACCTATCAACCTGGTTTTGACGGGCTTTTTCTCTTAAGAATAGGTAATAATAATATAGTATAATATAAATTTATATAAAAGTGCACAACATGCACAGAGAAAACTAATTATTATACTATTTGATAATAAGAGCTCGCTTAAAGTCATGACTGCGTGTCATTATATGAAAGTTAGCTCTGATTAAAGCTGTTTAGCAAATGGTATTAAGTGTTATACCATGTTTGTTTTGGTAGAGCATTACATGTTTTAAATTAAAATAATGTATTTGTGCACATAATTACAGTTCAAATGTCCTCAGGTCATCCTAAAATTTATAAAAGTAATAATTTTTATTTTTAATGTTATTTTCAAACGACGTCATTTATAGTCATAATATTTTGCATGCAGGTACTATGTGAATAAGTGTATGATATTAATATCACACAACCGATATCTTTTATATTTCGTTTTGCAATATATCTTGTTTTTAAAATCTTAATTTTTGGAATACAGTGATGTATTGGAAAATGAATTGATATTTATGTATCAGGTTCGTAGATCTGATAATTGTCTATCATTGTAGATAGTTTGTTTTCTTTGTTTGTTTTTTGAATTTCACTCAAAGCTACTCGAGGGCTATCTGCGCTAACCATCCCTAATTTGGCAGTGTAAGACGAGAAGAAAGCAGCTAGTCATCACCACTCACCGCCAACTCTTGGGCTACTCTTTTACCAACAAATAGAGGGATTGATCGTACCATTATAATGCCCCCACGGCAAAAAGGGCGAGCATGTTTGGTGTGACGGGGATTCAAACTTGTGACCTTCAGATTAGGAGTCGAGTGCCTTGACCACTTGGCCATGCCGGGCCTATTGTAGATAGATAACTGTTAATAATCCTTAAATTTAATAGAAACCGTGGAAGTAATAATATCTATCATATCATGAACTGTTAACTTTGTAAACAAATCACATGACTAGCCAGGGGGAATTCAAATGCATTGCTGCCCTCTTAAGTCAGAGTTTGTTACTAGAGCTGAGTGCATCATACTCTTAAATTGAAAATCTTTTAATTTCCAGCTCTCACTAGTTGAATTAAGAATACTTAAAATGTTTTTTTTTTGGTTCAAACGTAACTGATTCTAAGAGTCTTGTATCCCGCATGATGTTAACCAGCAGAACATATTTGCTTTAGAACTTCGTGGGATTGGACCCGTATTCTAAGTATTCTAAGAATGTACAGACAATTTATTTATTCGAGAATTTCACAGCTACTTAACAATGTGAGAAAACTGTTATTAAACAATTACACTAATTACAGCAGGAGGATCAACGTTTACAATTGTTTGCAAGTGTTCAAATCTTTGGCATTACACTTTAAAAAAAATAATTATTGGCCATTGTCGAATCACAGGCAGAAGATTAATTGGATGAGAAGGGATTACTGTTTGCGTCCCATCAGTTAGGATAGGACATACATAACTGTGTGGAATGACTGTATTGATTGGGGAAGAAATATTAATTTTGGGCTTGTTAAGTGTGAAAATACATAACCACAATTTCCTCAAAATTACATTGTAACATTTATCTCAATTATTTAGTTAGAGATTTAAAACCAGAGATGTGTAGATACAGAATTTTAAGATTAGATAATGAGTGATATAAAGTAGGTGACAATTAGTCTTTTTTCAAACTCCAGAACACATTATATAAACTGGATCAGTTTCAAGTCTTTATATTGTCAAATGTGCTGTTTTATCAGGTCTTTCCTCGCTTCTCACTTTTAGTTTGTTTGTTTGTCTTTTGAATTTCGCGCAAAGCTACACAAGCCGTGCTAACCGTCTTTTTATTAGCAGTGTAAGGCTAGAGAGAAGGGAAGTAGTCATCACCACCTACCGCCAACTCTTGGTCTACTCTCTTACCAACGAATAGTAGGAGAGACCGTAACATTATAACGCCCCCACGATTCAAAGGGTGTGGATGTTTGGTGTGATGAGGATTCGAACTTGGGACTTTCACATTACGAGCTTCTCAGTTGTAGGGTCTGATTGTTAATACTGTAGAAATATTAACAGTTTATTTGACTATTTTTATAAAAAATATTCATCCATTAAACTTAATTTGGAACTACGTGAGAACAAGACGATGGGTTTCAAGATAGGGTTATCAGAAAAGTATAGTAAAAAGGAAATGTAATTAGAAATACTGTTTATACGGCACATACATAAGTCTTAAGTACGTGTTTCTGAAGCTTCTTTCGATATTTCCTATAGTCTCGTCGGTTAATGAATTACCTGTCCAGACTCTTATATAACATATTATGTTTTACAAATAACAACTATTGGTTAAGATCAAAGGTTCTATACAAATACACGAGCCAAACTAATAAACATCAAGCTATGCCCTTGCATACTTAACACACCAATATAGCTTGTTTGTCTGGCAAGGTTGCTTCAATATGTTCACAAAGAAACGCTAAAAACAAAATCTGGTACATTTACATTCAAATCATGATCAAAACATTGGAAGCAACACGACAGCTCCATATACTGATGTATGTAAATAGTGTATCTTAAGGCCCAGAGTGAGAATAATTATCAACAGAAACTTCTTGCTTAATTAACACACCCAGTTCAATATAACACAAAGGCTTAGGTCTGTGGTGCTCACTATAAGTAGCATTACTGCCCTCTCCACTGACTTAGTGGTAAATGTAAGTGCTAACAACGCTAAAAATTAGGTTCTGACAACCGTGTTAATTCAGTGTTCACTTTTGTGCTTAACGGCAAAAACTGAAAAAAACTAACATTACTAATTCCGTTGGGCATAGGCCCGGTATGGCCAGATGGTTAGAGTACTCAACTCGCAAACTGAGAGTGTCACGGGTTTGAATCCCTGTTACATCAAACATGCTTGCCCTTTCAACCGCGGGGGCGTTATAATGTACGATCAATCCCACTATTCCTTGGTAAAAGAGTAGCCCGTGAGTTGGCGGTGGGTGGTGATGACTAGCTGTTTCTCTCTTCTAAATTATAGACGATGAGTGCAGATAGCCCTCGTGTAGCTTTGCACGAAATTAAAAACGAAACAAACAAAACCCGTTGGTCTAAAACGTTTCGAGTCATGATTTTACACTACACTCCATTCAAGGGGCTACTTGGCATGTCCAGATGGTTAGGGTGCTCAGTTCGAGTCCCTTAACTGAGCATTCTTAATTTTTGTTCAGCCGTGAGGACGTTAGAACGTGACGGTCTCTTAAACTTTCTAAACCTTGGCGGTGGATGATGTTGAATAGCTGCATTCTAACGAGTCTGTCACTTCTAAATTACGGACGGCTAGATCAGAGAGTCTTCGAGAGTAGCATTGCGGAAAATTTACAAAACGAGCTATTCAAAGAGTTCTTGAGACATGACCATAATTGTACTTAATATAATGCTTTTGATTAACTTTGTATTTGAACTAAAGTTACGCCTCCTATTTTATGTTAAGCCTGTAATTTATTTTCCCTCGATCTCATATTTTTCTTTTAACTAATGCACTGAAACTGTTCCCCACTGAGACAGAGGCAAGTCTTCGGATTTACAACGCTAAAATCAAGGGTTCGATTACCCTCGGTGGACACAGCAGATAGCCCATTGTGGCTTTTCTATAAGAAAACACAAACACGCAATGAACTTATTTAACCTTTAGCTAATAATATTCATGGTAACATGTTCCTGTATAATTGCATATTCTGAGTATTACCTAAAAATATGCGTTGTTGTAATGTTCCATGAATATTGACTATTTACTACACGTTGTCTTTAGAAGCTTTCTCCCAGTATACAGATAGGTTTGGGTCTTTCTCCACGGGAGTCTGATATATCTTAAGTCTGATGGACCTATCATCAGTGGTATTCTACATACAGAACTACGTGTCACGGGTACAAACGTTATTTTAAATAGGGATTTCTGATAGATACAAATTGTTTCTCAAATAACTTTAGTTACTTTGTTAAACTCGTGTCTGTACTGAAGTTAACTTATGATGTGCTTCACGTTTTTGAACAATTAATAAATCAACTTTCATAATCTAAAGAACAACAAAAAAAAGGTTTTCAGTCCACGGTTATATGTAAATTCACTTAAGTTACGGTTAAGAAATAAAAAAATCTGTTTGTTTTCGGGTATCGAAGCCCAGTTTTCAGCGTTATTAGCCTTCAAACTTTTCACTGAGCAACTAATTGGAGGCGGGGCAAAAATGAAGGAAGTCCAAGTTGTTGTTAATTAAAGGTTTTACGGGTAAAGAACCATAAAACAACAAATACAATTATCCATATATCTCATAATAGTAAACTATCGCTAGATGGCGCAGTTAGAAGCTCTTTTAGAAGTTCAAATGAATTAGCAGAGAAGTGCTATCGAGGTTAACGATCACAGAAAAATTTGTTATTAAAGATTACCATCATTAGAAAGGTGCTCGTTATTTATTCAACGTCAGTATAAAAAATAAATTATTTTAGGGAATAATTATATCGTTTATATCTTAATTTGTTTCTGAAATTTTGCCTTTCAACTTAGTAATAGTCCTAAAAAATATTCAAATTAGGATGGCGGTGTCAGAAACCTCTCCCAAAGCTCAACTATTCTGCAAGAATTATCTTTATATTTCTGATATAGTTTAACAATCTTATAAAATATTAAAAACAATAGTTTAATACCGAACATATTCAAAGTTAGTAAAGAAAATTCTAGTGGTTATTGTGACCCAGAGTAGGAATTGAAATATGAAACGAGTTGCATGATTAGCGGGTTACTTCAAACTCAGTTAATAAGTAGGACTTCAGTACATTTTGTGTTTAAAACTAATATTAAACAGAAACGTTTTAATATATTGCCCAGTATATCAACACTCACAAAGCCTAAGCTTTGACATTAAAAAATGTAATATATATATAAGTGATTTTTATCAATAGTTAGTTTGATTTGGTTTGTCTAGAATTTCGCGCAAAGCTACACGATGGCTATCTGCGCTAGCCGTCCTTAATTTAACAGTAAAAGACTAACTCTTGGGCTACTTTTTTATCAACAAATAGTGGGATTGACCTTTACATTTATGACGTCCCTACGGCTGAAAGGGCGAGCATGTTTGGTGTGACGGGGATTCGAACTCGCGACTCTCGGATTACGAGTCGAGTGCCTTAACCACCTGGCCTTCAATAGTTAGAACTTTTAAAATGTTACAGATCTGTGACTTTTAATTTTTGTCAGAATTATTAATACTCGTATTTTATAAACCAATATTCGTAAATCTGTATGCAGATAAAGACGTTTCAATTTTATCCCAGCAAAAATCCGTAAATGTTTTAAACTATCAAACGATAAAAATAATTATTTTCAAAGACATTATTAAAACCAATGTTTTTTACCATTATTTAATAATAATAATAATAAAAACAGTTGTCGTAATGTTTGGAGTAATTTCAACTACCATTAATACAGTATCCTTTATTACTATCCTTTTCATAGTGATTCATAGTAACCACTGTTTTTGTAATGTTTATAAGTACCACCGTTACCATAGTGTTCTCTGAGAATAATGTTATCTTTGCAAGTATTAATTAAACCGACACTTGTGGTTACATATTTCTAATTAAACGGAACACAAGGTTGAAATAATTATACAATAAATAATTTGTAAAAACAAGGACAAGCCGAAAAAATACTCCACATCTTTCGCTACTAACCTCTTTGTTTAGTACTATATTTTTCCATTTTCTGTTGTTCGTCTTATAGCTAGCTAGTTTACACTTCAATTACACCTGATTTATCATGTTCAACGTCTGTAACATGACACGTACCTGCCACATGTTCAGCTGAGACTGACTCGTTTTTTTTATTATTTTACCGCATTTTTATGGTCCTTGGTCCTAAATTTCAAATTTATACACGTTTGGCCAATGTAAACTCGATTAAAAACACAGGGAATTTTATAAATTCCACTTTTATCAACTTTATCTTTTACACCCGTGAGATAATTATTTAACTTACAACGCGTATTGAATGCTAAACTACAATCTATATATCTTTTTAATTGTCTTACCTACTCTTGTCGACAAACCTTGAGCATATGGCAAGTAAACCCTCGTGTTACTAACTGTACCCTTTCTCTTTAACTGTGCATGTAATCTTACCGTATGGTTCTTTACTGTGGAACGGTAGAGTATTACAGGTTAAGCTATGAAGCCGAATCTTTTATTTCTGTTATGCTCTAGAATTTTAACTTTAGTATATCTTACCTTTGTTGAAGTATTTGTATTCTATTGTATGACATAGTTGTAAGTTACTGACCATAGAGAAGATGGCTTCTTATCTGTATTCTACCACATAATCCGTGCTAGGAGATTGATTGTCACACTTATAACGCATCAACAGCTTAAAGTACGAGGAATATATTATAGTATTGTACAAATTATTTGTTAGAGAGAGCTGTTGTGACTTGTTTCATTATCTACTTGATGGTTACTATAGCTCATACGTCACCAGAGTTTGTATAAACTTCTCAGATACAGAAACAGCTCTACTAAAGATTAAACCATCTTACCAGTGTAAAAACAGGTGTTATAGGCTATTTACTTTCCATAAAAAACAAGATTTGTAATAACAAAGATAACAAGAAGAAAAAACCGAAAAAAATCGTTACAATGAATATCCGGAATAAACACCAAGAATTCAGAAAGAAAATTACAAATACACATTCGTATTATTTTATGTCACAGATATCTCTAGAAATATACGTAGGATATGCAAATAGTGCAATGTTATTGTAATATTCAGAACCAACAACACAATAGAAAGGAAACATCATAATTTACAACAACTTGCATGGAGAAATAAAAATACGAACAACAGTTAGAATTCGAAAGCATAATAGGCATAAAGAACAGGAAAATAGAATGCCATGTGTAAAGTAAAAATGGGACAATAAAAAGTCGAATAAAAAACAAAACATACAACACCAGAAGTATTGCTAACCACTGTCTAAACAAATGCGACATTATGGCTACCTTCAGGTTTTGTGTGTGCGTCATTCTTTAATCCCAGAACATTTTTATCTTGCCGTAAAGAACATAAAAACAAGCTCTTTACCAGAAGAGTAAAACAGTATTGGTACATCTCCAATTATTAAAACATAAAGAAAAGTTTGATTGTTTGTTTTTTCACTTCGTGCAAAGCTACACGAGAGCTATCTGCGCTAGCCATCCCTAATTTAGCAGTGTAAGACTAGAGAGAAGGCAGCTAGTCATCACCACCCAGGGCTAACTCTTGGGCAACTCTTTTACCAACGAATAGTGGGATTGAGAGTCACTAACGCCCCCACGACTGAAAGGGCGAGCTTGTTTAGTGCGACGGGAATTTGAGTAAAGAAAGAACATAACATTTGTAAAAATACATGTATTTCAACTTTTTACTTTATGATGTTCAACGACAACATTTATTTTATCAAATTTCCTTAGTTAACTAAATTTAATAAATCTCTAATTGTCCTCTCTATTGTCCAGAAAGGTCAAATGCTTCTAAAAACTGCCTCATTAAAATTGTTAAATTTTTAGCACGTAAAAAACAGGAACTTCTAAAAAGTATGAAATTTGAAATGTGAGACATGATCCTAAAACCCACACAGCCTGAGGCTTGTTGGTTGAATTTTGCGCAAAGCACTAATTTTAAAACGTTTTTTGTTTTTTGAATTTCGAAATCTGAGGGTCAAGGGTTTGAACCCCCGTCGCATCAAACTTACTCGCCCTTTCAGCCGTGAGGGCGTTATAATGTGACGGTCAATTTCACTATTCGTGGGTAAAAGAGTAGCTCAAGAGTTGGCTGTGGGTAGTGATGACTAGCTGCCTTCCCTCTAGTCTTATACTGTTAAATTAGGGACGGTTAGCGCAGATAGCCCTCGAGTAGCTATGCGCGAAATTAAAAAAAACAAACAAACAATCAACTAAGTACCGAAGTTAGGAAAACATCAAAACAGTTAATTATTTAATTTAAACTACAATATAATCTAGTTAAGCAGATAATGCATTAGACCAAGGTTCGAAGGTAGTCTTATAATAATATGGAAATTGTCCTTTTCGGGACTTCTTTGCTCATGACAGTATAAATATAGTGTAAAACCTAGTTAATAATCAGACTTGGACGATCGAAAAGGCTAGTAACCCTAACAAAGATATTCCAGTGCTCTCTCTCAGAAGCACTTTCACCAAATGTTTATAAGAACCACTATTTATAATAACTCTAATTGTTCTGGTTAAGTAGCAATCAACCCCTACTTGTTGCTAGAGCTAATAACAGTTGCTTAAAAAACATTCCTAGAAAGAGAGTCTTTATAATGATCGATGACTGGCTATTTTCAATGAGAACTATTGCAAAGGGTCAGTGTAAGTAATGTGTGGAGGGAATGCTTAATAATGTACTTCCCTTGCGTATGTTTTGGTTGTTGTGACATGGTTAATGAACGCGCTACTTTTCATGGTAATATATACAGTCTCTTTAAATTTTTCGACTGTGCTTTTTTTCAGTTTCGTGTTTTAATTGTTGAAACGTCAAACCGAATATTTTCAGAGTGATTCATCAATTAGTGCTTCTTGAAAAAAGTTGACTGCGTGACGTACAACAGGATACAAGAATGCCACACACGCATATTGATTAATATTCTTGAAGACAAAACCCAAATAGCATGAAAAGATAAGCAGCAGAGAGTGATCTTCATGGAACCTGTCCTATAGATCAGTGGTAATGAGTTAAATGGAAAGCTTAACGTTGCTAAATTTAGAGTCGCTTGTAGAGTTTGTTAGTATTAATTTCTACTCAAAGCAAACTACCTAGTTAGATGAATGTGTGTTTGTGTGTGTTTTTCTTAAAGCAAAGCCACATCGGGCTATCTGCTGAGCCCACTGAGGGGAAGTTAGATAAGAACTAGAACACTAAAACAAGTGATACAGTTTATTATATATGCTGTTCTTACGTGTAGATCATTAGAATGCATTGTACCCGTGGTGTTAGCGATATTTTCGGCCGTAATCCTAATGAAGTTGCATCTGGCTTGGTACGTGTAGATTAGTCCTCAATTCATATACTAAGTTAACAATGCAAAATAATCTTTGTAACAAAATGTCGGTTAACAATAAAATTAAAAATAACAGAAAATGATATATTAAACATTTTAAACAACACGATTAACGAAAGTAACATTAAAGCAATAGGGTATATCTTACATTTAGAACACGCAATTGTTAAAGGCTTGTTTTATGTACTGTAGCAGAGTTCATAAAAAACCTCCATAATGACCAATGAAAAACCAGTAAAAGTAGCTAAGTAGAGCAACATTAGCGTAGTTTGACATCTTAGGTAAATTATTACAATAAAAGGAACTGTTAAGTTGTAGAATCGGATACAGCAAAAAAAAACCAAAAAAACCAACAAGAAGAGTACAACAGTTAATAAAAATGTTTAAGACGATTGAAATGATAAATAATAAATGATTAAAGAATCGTAAAATAAATAGTATAAAATACTTTTGTTGACATTAAAATATAACCAAATTACTGAATAATATATATAACATAACTAACCATGTCACTTTATAATACACGACCAATTCCATTTCAAATAATCTCTGTCACTTTACAGAACACACAAAGCGGACAAAGGAAGTTAAAAAAAAAGTTGAACCCTACTGTGTAGTGGAAAATGAAATGTAATAATATTCAGGAAGACTCGCAATGATAATAAAGTTGAGAAAAGGTGGTAACAACAATGATAAATGTGTAATTAATGAAATTAATTAATTAATTAATGAAATTAGCAGAAGCTGGTTTAACTTCTCTAATGAAATTATGGTATACTTCATAGAGAATTTTTACACATTTTGTATTAACTGCAGTAAGAGCCTTAATGAGGAATAAAGGTATTGGAATTTACCATGTTACAGTGGTTCGTTATCACTTTAACATGCCCCCCGCTAGTACAGCGGTATGTTTCCGGATTTATAACGCTAAAATCAAGGGTTCGATTCCCCTCGGTGGGCTAAGCAGATAGTTCTTTGTGGCTTTGCTATACGAAAAACACACCCACTTTAACGTTTATTAAAAATTAACGGGTGAGAGTGAACATCTTGAAGAGGTTTTAATATTGTGTAAAGATATTTATACCATAATTTAAGTTAAAATAAAAATAACAAAAAGATAAACATAAAAAGATGGAAAAATTAAAATTAAGATAAAATAAAAAATAAGGTGTACCATTTGGTGTATCCTCACCGCAATATGGGTCCTACTTCCACAGTCACCTCCGAAACCTAGAATACATTTTATAATCCCACGTTGTAGCTTGTGCCCTAGAATGTTTTTAAACAAATGCAGTGTATATGTATATACAGATCACAATCAAATGTATAGTTTTCGAACACTGTTTCTCTTGTGTTACACTGTAAAATAAAGGTGAGGTAAAAACCTGCTTGGTGAAGCTAAACACTATGAACTATGTGCAACGATTCCCAAGTGAAGCAAAAAAAGTTAAACCCTAAGAAGTAGTGGAAAAGTATGTGTGTTTAGTGTCCTAACCATCAAACCACGCTCAGCTTATGTGTTTATGAGTATGTGTCGAAATGGTTTATTGGATTTTAGTGAAACATGGTAAATATAGCGGATTTAAACCACAAAGTTAGAGGTTTAATTTCGAGAAAAATTACTTGGAAAAGCAGTACACACATTGTTTATCTATGGGATTTATAAACTGGGCATAAGGTTTTCGTATGAATTTTCACGTACTCGACAAATGTTTTTTTAACTTATTCGAACGTCATGTTACTCTTTAAGAGACACGTGTATCAGCTTGTCTATTTCACATTCAAGGTATAAAGCTGTGTTCTTTTACGGTCAATATAACAGGAATTTACACGGAAAGTTAGAGTTTGCATATACCAATATATATACATACTAACCACTGTGTATGTAATCTTATATACAAGATTAGAACAAAAAATTAATGTAGTAAGTAGATATTATTAATTAATTAAAGTTATATATAACATTAGACGATATTTCTTAATACTGAACTTAGCACATATAACATTATACGATATTTCTTAATATAAAACTTACTATATATAACATTATTTCTACAATATATGTATTTTTAAAATTTAGTTATGTTTTTGGATGTTAACGTAGAACCCCTTTTTTGGTCGTATTAATTTGGTATCTTGAAAATGTCGAATTTTTTGAGATTTGCTTTGTTTTTATTGGTTTGTTTATGATACCACAGCACTTCAGAATATTACTTTTATATTTGTACTTTTGATGCAATTAGTAGAGGCAAGTAAAACTTTTTTTTTTCTTAGTAATCTGTTACTAGGGATTGGTTGTATGTTGTAAAATGACAAGGATTGGTTAAAGTCGGATTAGTTGTGTAAGCCTGCGGATTAATAACGCTAAAAACGTGGTTTCGATACCCGTGATGGCCACAATACAAATAAAACATAGTGTAGCTTTGTGTTTAACTACAGACAAACAAGTTACTGGAAATAAGACTAGTTTTCGATATTAGTCGAGTTTAGTTCGTGTCTTACCACACCGCAGTTATGTCGTAAGTTCAAGTTTATAGGAAGAAGAAAGTCAGATCACTATGAGTATGCTGTACCCGGCCTTATTGTCTTTGTTTAAATTATTAAAGAAAATGAAACATTCATCTGAAAGTATAGTTATGTATCTAATGACTTGTTGTAGGTGCCAAAAAAACAAAAATAACAATAAATTATCTATTTGGTTTGTCCTAAAATTCAAACATGTGTAATGTTTTCCTTACAAGTCCTTCGTTTCAACAGTGTCCTGGCTATGCCGGTAGTTAGGGCACTTGACTCGTAATCTGAGGGTCGCGGGTTCGCATCCCCGTTGCGCCAAACATGCTCGCCCTTTCAGAAGTAGGGGCGTTATAATGTTATGGTCAATCCTACTATTCATTGGTAAAAGAGTAGCCCAAAAATTGGCGGTGGGTGATGATGGCTAGCTGCCTTCCTCTAGTCGAGTCTTACACTGCAAAATTTGGGATGGCTTGTGCAGATAGCCCTCGTGTAACTTTTTACAAATTCAAAAACAAACAAACAACATTCTCCGTCCACTTAACGACCTTCATCTTTCTTAATCACTACACTGACTGTGAACTTAATCCTTTGATCTTTCTGTCACATGTAGAATTAATCTACGCGTTGAAACGTGTTACACAGAGGAATCACCAAAGTAATTAAAGTGCATGATAAATTCTTACTTCTTTCCGACATGGAATAGAATAATACCTTCCACCTTATGACTTCTTTTGAAACATTTTAGATTTAATGTTATTTGAAGATACTGGTTAAACAAAATATCCAAAATCGCATCAACGAATTTGTTAATATTTTATCGCAGCGCCATCTTTAAATAAATTTCAGGCCTGTTCTTGCCTCAATATGTTTAATGGCCGTTTTGTGCACATGTTTCATAAAACTGATTATAAGAATAACAATGTTGAAAATGTACAATAATGTATTTATAAAGTTAAAGCAAAATATACAATAAAAACTCTACATATTAAAAGCGCTACACGTTTGGATGGTCTTCTGCAGATGGTGAAATTTTTTCCACGAAACTTGTAGAGGTTTAACTGTATAAAGCTGTTAATTGTACATTTTGCTTTTAACTTTATACAATAAACTAATCTGCATTTTTAAACGTTGGAGTTCTTGTTTATTTCATAAATTGTAATGCCTACTGTAGCCTGCTAAGCTTCAATGTTGAAGATTTATTTCTTCTTAACATCTAATTGAACGCCAGGACAATTCAAAAAATTAAGCATTGAAAGTTCGATTGAAGTCGGATGTTATTTGAAGTCTGGTAAGTCTCGAAGTATGTCAACTCCAATGGATCTCGGGCATTGTTTAAGAAACAGGAGATCTCGAGAACGTGTGCCAAGCTTGGAAGCTCTTAAAACTCAAAGAAATCTCGAATAAGAAACTCTAATGTTGTTCAACTAGGCTTTTGATTGGACAATAATTCTTGAAGTTGCTGAGAAAATAATTTGGACGCCAAGAAACAAAATGCTTTAGTTAGAAGAAACGTTCGCTTTGGTAGTTTTATTAAACTCTATTTTTTATAGTTTTTAGTCTTTAAAAGTAACGTCTGTTAGTTTACAGTAATTAATAAATGCAAATTTTAAAAGTAAATAAATATTCTATTTCCCTGCATACTGAAACACAGTTCGTATTTTAAAATAAAAATTGCGGCTAAAAGAGTCTTTAAAACATGCAGTTGGTTGTTCTGTTTTTAAGCAAATCTAAGATGGGCTGGTGTCCTGCATGCAACAAAACAACAAAAGAAAGAATCACAAGGTCGACAGCATGCTCTGTGAAGCCATAATAGCGGTGCGAAGGTTTTACAGCGAAATGGAAATGAATAAACTCCCACTTGTCCTTGATTTACAATCATGTCTTAAATTGTCGTATATTAGTTTATAGAACAAGGTGAGTTAAGCTAATGCAATTATATGGATGCGTCCTGTTAAAGACAATTACCTAGTTTTTTTGCTGAAACTTATGAGTGTACCGTTGTAGTTTCGCTGTCTATGATAGTACATGGACTTTGAGTTATGCAAATAGTCTTCTAAAAATAGGTCAAGGTTCAGCTGAAGGCGTACAATAAACGTTTTTGTAGGAGTTACTCCTAAATAAGCATTATCAGAATATCAACTGAAAAATTTGGGACATTTGCTGAATGACTATATAATATTTCGTGCTGGAAGGAACAGTAATAACTGATATACAGTGCTTTGTTGTTACATTATGAGTAATCAAATCATAATTTAATTATTTATTCAGTTTGATTTTTGCTACAGTTTGTTTGCTTTTTAAATATTTAAAAAATTCAGATTGAAAGATTAAGTGGAAAGAAAAGTCGATTTGGAGGAAACACGATAAGTCTGCGGATTTACAACGCTAAAATTAGGGGTTCGATTCTCCTCAGTGGACTCAGCAAATAGTCTGACGTGGCTTTACTATAAGGAAACACACACACACAAACAACAACACATCTGAATTATGTTTCATTTTGGGTTTTTACTTACAGTCTGATTGACCATATTTGTATGGCCTGGAAGGACATTTTGTTTTCTGAATAACGTTATTGAGTGAAATTAAATTCATTTATTAAGTAGGTGATAACGATAATGCAGTAATATATCACATACTCAAGTGCCCTTAATTTTTTGTTTTTTTCTGAATTTTGTAACCCCGCATGGCCAAGCGTGTTAAGGCGTGCGACTCGTAATCTAAGGGTCGCGGGTTCGCATCCCCGTCGCGCCAAACATGCTCGCCCTTTCAGCAGTGGGGGCGTTATTATGTTACGGTCAATCCTACTATTTGTTGGTAAAAGAGTAGCCCAAAAATTGGCGGTGGGTGATGATGGCTAGCTCCCTTCCTTTAGTCGAGTCTTACACTACAAAATTTGGGACAGTTAGCACAGATAGCTCTGGAGTAGCTTTGTGCGAACTTCAAAAACAAACAAACAAAAACGAACTAAATTTCGTTTCAACGCTACACATGCGTAAAACTGTTAATATGTATAATCAAACCTAATTTTGGATTCATAGTTTATAGGGAAAGAAGATAGTCAACAACAACCATCACCGATTCTTGGGCTACTCTTAGTTGATGTAACAGCAGGATTTTCGTAACATTGAGAACCATGTTGCCACTAAACATGAAGTTCCTTTCGACTTCGGATTTGCTCTAAATCCTGGCTTTATACTAAAATCATTACTAAATAACAATTACACAGAATCACACAATATCAACCTTATTTATTAAAACAACATGCAATAATTTTCCGGTGCAACCGGCAAAAACTGGAAATAACATTCACCGAGTATAATAAAAAAAAACTAAAAAAATCTATACAAAACACTGTAATTAAACAAAAAATCCAACATAAACCAATACAAAATATAGGAAGCTATCTTAATAGAACGAAACACTCCTACTCTAAATCAACACTTCACTGTACCAAGATACCTAGTTCCCCACTAGTGCAGCGGTATGTCTTCGGATTTATAACGCCAAAATCAGGGGCTCGATTCCCCTCACTGGGCTCAGCAGATAGCCCGATGTGGCTCTACAATAAGAAAACACACTCCAAGATACCTTTGTTAAGCTGTTAAGTAATCTTCGGTCGTGTTACCTCTTTGGTCGATACTGTTTATATATGTTTCTATGTAGACAATTTGTACCTGATGGCATTATCTCGTGAAATGTTTTACATTTATAATAAAGTTTTTATTATTATCCACTCAAGCCGTCTTCTAGCTTTTGTTTCTTAAAAGTAGGTTACCTCGCCATCATTTTTACATACATCCTTAGATTCACGGTCTGGATAAGGTAACTACTAGGTCACACTCGAACATAACAACTTTTTTTGTTGTACAAAAACATAATGCAGAAAACGTTTATTGTAAAGTGTACCGTACCGAAGCTTCAATTGGTACCAGTGAATAAACATGTACTACAGGGAAAAACGGTTTAGCAAAAGTGAAACATAGTAAACGAAAGTTACAAAAGGACTAAATTGTAACTTCCGACCAGAGCTAACCACCAAAACAAATTGGAACCAAAATTAATTCAGTAAATAATCTCGCTAATGACAAAGATAATGCAGATTAAAGGGTAGTAAAACTCTGTGTGTGTTTGTTGTTAAACACAAAACTCCAATACGGTATCTAGGATGTGCCCACCACGAATATCGAAGCTCCGTTTTTAACAGTGTAAGCCCCTCAGACTTACCTCTTAGTCACAGGGGGCGATAATATAATAAAATTCAAATGCTTTAGATTTAGTTCTTGTTTGAGTTTTGATCAGTTACTTGAATAATGTCGCCTTCAAGGGCGACAAACTATCATTGTTGATGTTACTTTTAAGTTATATTTTAAAATGAACATTGGAGAATGTTCCACTGTCGTACAATTAAACAGTAAACGAAAGGCAAAACTGAAACATTTGTAGCGATTCACATATCGTGATGAACCTCATAAAGTACTTTATATACTTGTAATTATAACCAAAAGACGCACAGTGATGTAATATTATCTAACCTGTGTTGAAGTAACACGATTTCAAAATTAATAGAAATTTAATAAAAAGGAGAAAATAATGGCTGAACTAAATGAATAGTAGTTTTAGTGTTAACTGCAGATTTATTTGTGTCTATTAGTAACCATTTGAAGTTTAGATTATTAAAACATATAATTGTTACTGATAAAAGTATTCACGTATATATTTAGTTCTTTCTCTAACATGGGAGCTGTTTCTGTTTACAGCACTGTCACGGGCACACGTGTTGCTTATACTATAAACCTTTGTTTTAGTCTCCAAGAGTGTGACATGCACCACACGTGGCTTTGTACCTTCATGACAAAAACGTATTCACTTTCACACTTCCCAAGGTTACTGGTTTGGACCTTGAGATCAGTAGAAACAAATGGGGGGACTGCTATTTTGCTTTTACCGTGTCACTAAAGAGACAGCATGACTGTGAAGGATACATATCTTTAAATGTGGCTTCAGTTCAGTATGTTCTACCATAACTGGATGTTAAACGTATATTAGGATTTCTATGATGCAGCTGAACAAACCGAACTTAAGCCTACTTACTCTACAGTCACATAAACAAAACTTAAACCTACTATATAAGGTGCCATATCTAAGCTCATGAGCCACGAATAACAAGTAATATTTATGTCAGGTTCAGAAGAATCAACAATATACACATAGATGTAACTTAACTTAGGATTTTCTTAAGATATATCTTAACAATTTAATTCCATCTTCGATAGATTTATTTAGTTTTTTTTTCCAGTTCTTATCTTCAAAACAACTTTAGACGTGCTCCTATACTTTCACGAATATCCCAGAGAAGTGAATTTACTGAATCACACTTCCATAAGGTTTACGGCGTAATCTAATAATACTGTTTTCTCACACTGAAATAGTACAATATACAACATTTCAAACTTTGTATAAACTGTGCGCGACTTAAATTCTAAATTAGCCAAAGACTTGGTTTTCTATTGTTACTTTCACGTTTTGATATTTTTAGTGCTGTTGAAACATACAAAGTATATCTACTGATCATTAGTAATTTACCATATTAAAACAAAACTGATTCATTTGAAACTAATGTGTAGACTTCTCCGTGTTGAATAACTCGTAGTAATTTTTGATAATGCAACAGATGGTTTGTTCTGTAATGCGGTGAGTGTGTGTGTGTTTTCTTATTGCAAAGCCACATCGGGCTATGTGCTGAGCCCACTGAGGGAATTGAACCCATGATTTTAGCGTTGTGAATCCGTAGACTTAACGCTGTACTAGCGGGGGGCAGGTGTGTAATGCAGTAGGATCTCATCATACGATTAGACGTCTGTAATATAGTAGGGTTTTGCAATGTGAAATGAAACTGATTTATTGAGGTATTTTCAAACAGATGTAGCCCTGCAGTTCGTACTTGTAATAACACACCACCCTGAAATTAATGTATTTTTCTGTAGTGATACAAATTAGTCATGTATTTCAAGGTCAAATACAAAATATAACTTCACAAAAATAATGTATAAGAGAAGGACACGTCGACTTCAAAAAGCGAGATTCACTTACTGATAACTTCTTTAAATATTCAGATAAAATCATATCAGAAACAGTGAAAAACAAGCAAAATATGACTTTCGATGTAAATTAAGTCGAAAAGCGAAACAAATGATAACGAATTTTGAATCTTTTTTTATTTTTATTAGTGGTCATTAGATTTTAGTTTTGTTAAGCGTAAAAGTTCAAGTATCGGCCAGCTGGGATTCCAAGTGATGTTATAATAAATTTAAAACATTTGTTTTTCGCGTCAAAAAAAGAACACGCATATACTATCTCCTAATAATCCTAGGTTTGTTTTTTACTTCTAAATAAATGTGTAACTTGTTTTCCTACAAGTTAAGTGCTTGTGATACACAAGAATTAAAAAAAAAAAGAAAATCCAGAATTACTGCGAATCAGAATGTGTATACATTGCACGTTCGGAGCTTTCGTAACGAGCTCACAGCTTTCTTTTTGGTTTGTTTTTAATTTTCGTTTTACGAGCATGAACATTGGAATTACCTGTTTTAAAGGTCTATGTCGGGATTATTACATCATAAATTTCGAAACAGTGACATCTGTGTAAATAAGCGTCGTAAATTCCAATAGTACGGATTAAAAGTTCTGGGACTGACATAGTTTCTGTACATAATGCCAAGATGTATACACTTCCTTATGCCTAAGACTATGTTATTAGTTTATCTTTCTAGATTTGGTACTTAGGATCATTAGATGTATAGTACTATCTTACTTATCTTTAACAAAAATAAAATATTTCTTGTTAAAGTCTTGATATGCACCTGAATTACCGAATTTCAGTCAAGTTTTGCAGGTGTTTAGATAAATAACATATACAAGCCAACGATTTTTATTAATTAGAGCAATCATTTCTGTTAAGTGGGCGGATCTCAGTCTAGAAGAATTACTAATAATGGTCAATGTTCGTATACTTTTTATAGTCACTGAAACCAATTAACAAACTCGTTGAAATATAATCGATAAAAACTTAAATAAACAAGTCTTACTGTTGAAAGAAAAATTGTTGTGTTGTTCACTCTTTGTTTGTTTTTGAATTTTGCGCAAAGCTAACGAGGGCTATCTGCGCTAGCCGTCTCTAATTTAGCAGTGTACGACTAGAGGAAAGGCAGCTAGTCATCACCACCCAACGCCAACTCTTGGGCTACTCTTTTACCAAGGAATAGTGGGATTCACCGAAACTTTATAACGCCCTCACAGCTAAAAGGGCGAGCATGCTTGGTGCGACGGGGATTCAAACACGCGACCCTCGGAGTACAACAGGTCTTGTGTAGCTTTGCTCGAAATTCAAAAACAAACAAACAAATATTATTTCTAATAACCTAAAGATATAGTTATTATATAAGATCAAATAAAACTGACTTTAAACGAACACACAGTAGAAGTGAAGATTTTTTTCTCAGTTATAAAACCTGTGAGCCGATATTTTAAACGGCGGAATGTATTTGGTTCTTGCACAAAACTAAATTATGGGTTTCAAGAACTGTGCCTACCACAGGGATATTTAACTGTCTCTCTTACCGCAGAATCGCCATATTAAAAACGAATTTTTATCATAATAATTTAATAGTTTACATTCTAAGTACAGACTGACCCCATATGTTTTAACAGTATATGTCAATGTATCCTGAACCATCAACGTAACACTTGTTACGGTAAGCTGTTCAATTGTATATGAAAATATCATATTAATGTCTAGAGAAATATGTTTTTGATGCAAATTTCAAGTATTTTCCCTGAGGATCGTCTTCAGCATTTCCGTCCAAATGTGCATGTATATTTACTTTTAATAGTCCATTAATTCTTGTCTCTTGAAATATTACAAGTAGTTTGGGAAGTATGAATGTATATTTCATTGTGTTTACGTTCTAAACTTTCCCAGATTTTTAAAACTTATTTTTGACGTTTATAGGTTATTATAGGTTATTATTTATAGGTTATTAGCGTGAGCTACTTAGTTTATTTATTTCGATATATATTCTCGATATTAAGTTCAACTTATCTAGATTGTTTTATTTTTTGTTGTTGTTGTTGAATATATAGTCGAAAAAAACTTTTTAAACCGATTAATATTATTTCTAATTAATGGAAAATATTTTAAATGCAAAAAATGAGAGTTTTATTTCAAATTATGTCGGTAATATTATATGTTTCAACATTATCTTAATGGACTGCAGTTACGGTCAACTAATTTTTATAATAACGTTTATCGGTTTAGTTTTCTGGAATTGAGCAACTATAGAGGCCAATTGACCCGAACCCTTTTTTTTTCCTCTTTCAAATAACTTTTCAATGCGTATTAAGCAAATATTAAGTTAGCTCTATTTTATGTATCTATGTGTCATGTAGCAATGCAAGCAGTTCCAAAACAGTAGCAATTAAATATATTTTGATTTTTCCTTTTATTATTTTAATCTTGAAATATTTCGTTAAAAATAGTACGAAGTTGCTAGTTTTATAAGTAGTTGTATATATGTTTATAGTTACTTGTTCTTTGGTTTTTATTGTTATTTATATTTATTTGATGTTTTAAAACGTTTTTAATGATATTAATATATGTGGAGGATTAGATTTTCTGTAAACTTAAACAAAGAATTAGTTTGTTTTGTTTGTATTAGCTTCTTAGCATCAGTTTCTTAAATTTGTGTATGGAATTATTAAACCTGTAAAGTTTAGACTGTATTTTCACCGACACGTATTATTCAGAAGTTGACATATTCAGTACGACAAAATTTATTAATCATTTCTAAAGACTAAATCTAATTATTTGAAATATTTTTACATTGTTGTAATTAAGAGATTAAGTGAAACTTTAAGGTATTGTTCAGGCACTTCATAATCTTCATTCAGGTTTAACTCTGTGTTTCAGGCTTATATAAATCTGCGAAATTTTGCGACGGCCCATTCAAAATATTGCGCGCAAAATGCTTGCCTCATATGATGCCAATCGGAGTCGCTAATGCTAACATCATATGGTGTCAACCGCGGTTAAAGGGTTAGTGTTCCAAAATGATAACCTTGAAACACTGGAATTGCAACTACCCCATTCTATGCGGATAATTAACATATAATGCTCATATAAAATGTTATATGTATCATTGACACAAAACAATGATCTCAGACATCTATTGTTAGCGATTTTACAAGCATTTCGTTTTTCATCTCATTGTCGTGGAAGTCATTACAAACAGAGATGCCAAGGATAATTTGGGTTTTATTTTGAAATTCATTTCATCTATAGTGTATACTAATTTTTTTTATCAGAATTGTCTCGGTTAATAGTGAACACACTGGGGGTTCTTGGTGTTAGAGATACGTAACAGAGCGCTTATAAATACATATTTTATGAAGTCATAAAACTTCAAATGACTAGTAAGAAGAAATAAAGTGAATCAAGGGATTCATGGACCGGGACCATTAAGTGGACACTGTTGAGCACTAGTCTATCAGTATAAATTGGGGTCGGTTAAACACAGAAAGTCATTACGAAGCTTCGAGCAAAGTTCGTCACCAGTAACTAGTTATTAAAGTAAGTTTTTTTCTTTAATATCAATTTTTTTTTTGTAAAACCAAAAAATATAATATATAAATAATGCTATTAATTTTCTATCTAAATACAGCAATACATTTAGAGTTAATTTTTTTGAACTAAAACAAAATGTTCATTATGATAGTAGATGTTGGTGTGTGTGTTTTCTAATAGTAAATCCACATCGGATAATCTGCTGAGTCCACCAAGAGGAATCGAACCTCTGATTTTAGCATTGTAAATCCGTAGGCTTACCGCTATATCAGCGAGGTACTAACATATGTTACTTGCGTATTTTTAAATTGTTTTACATACCTTGCATATCCATTTGAGGTCCCGGCATGGCCAGGTGGTTAAGAAACTCGACTCGTTATCCGAGGGTCGCGGGTTCCAATCCCCATCAAAACAAGCATGCTCGTCCTTTCAGCCGTGAGGGTGTTATAATGTGACGGCCAATTCCATTATTCGATGGCAAAAGTGTAGCCCATCAGTTGGCAGTAGATGGTGATGACTAGCTGCCTTTCCTCTGGTCTTACACTGCTAAATTAGGGACGGCTAGCGCAGGTAGCCCCGTGTAGCTTTGCGCGAAATTCAAAACTAACCAAACAAATGTATCTCTGAATACTTTTCTTAAAACGTTTAAACTCACAAAGTATTCTATGCTTTCTTATCACGTGAACTTATTTGACATTCTAGTTCTTTTCTTGTTCGGCTTCAAAACATTTTACAATTCGTTCAACCCGGAGAAATATTTTCTAACACGTTTTTCAGTATTATTAACGAAGGTTTAAAATTGCTTTGAAATAAAATATTGATTTAAAACTAAAAAAATCTAACGAGTATAAAAATCATCCAAAATTATTTATTTTATTTACATGAAATAAAATTGATCAATTGTTATGACATTACATTTGTTTGAAACTTACAATTTGACATCAAAAATATAAAAGTTAATATTTCACTTTGATAATTTATGTCAGATTCACGGTTTCGTAAATTTTAAATAACATATAGGATGAAGTCTTGTGTACCCTTATGTTAAGGTTTTTCTCTCTTTGGATACTTTCTGTTTATTTATCAGGATATTTTTCAGTTAAGATCGACATATTACAACGTAATAAATAATTCAGCTTACTTGTTTATGTTACTCACCTTCCCATCGGTCATACATAGCCTAATGGCTAACATGCCTGGTCTGTGAATAGGAAAATTCATGGTTCGTGTCCCATTTCCATAAAATCGTGCTGTCTTCCTCAGAGCCGCGCATACATTATAAGAATAATTATCATACCCTGCTATTACATTACAGTACTTTGCCTTCTCTCTATCTGCAATGTGAGAAAATCCTAAGCAAACCTATAAGTATATTTCTATTTAAAAGGTTTGTTCGAACGTCGTTAAATGTTGATTTTAGTAACAGATAAGCAAAATCCGGATCGTGCGTTAAACCTAAACAAACCTTTATCAGTTGCAATAACTTTAGATTATAGGAACAACTTCACTACCAATTGTGAAAACTACTGTTTTTCATTCGATTTTTCTGGGTGTGGTCTCGAGTAGTATTAATATCATATTGAGATAACAGAATACTTTCTTATCTTGTTTTAAAACTAGATTAGTTGCTTTTTGTTTATCTTTGAAAGACCAGAGTCACATAATGAAACTTTTATTTGTACGTTGCTTTTAATCAGCTCAGAATGTAATGAGTTTTCAGAGCTAGCAATGCTGTTGAGAAAAGTTTAAGTCAGGTTGGAAGATCACTTACTTTATTTGAATAAACAGGTTTTTGAATAAATTACTAAGGAACCTGTGTTTGTTATAAGGCATACTAAGTACCCTAATTATAAGGAAATTCTAAGAGCTGTGTGCTATATCTTTAAAATTAAGAAAGAAGACAGAGTAAAATGTCTATTAACTTTAATTATTATTCAGGTTCACAAACTGATTATAAATTATAGACCTTTATTATTCACAAATGTGTACTTTAATTTCTTACATTTGTGCTACTGTTACATTATCGTCAATATATGCTAATACAAAAGACACTTAGTTCTAAAGTTTACTTTGTTTAAATTGAATAATAAATCAAAACGTTGAATGCAATCCATTTTTAGGCTGCCATCAAGATGGATTTATTTTATTATCCGTTTTTTATTATTAAAGTAATTGTTCATAAAAGCCAACACTGAATTAATTTCTCTGGAAAAGTAGCTTTGGGAAAAGTCAATGAACTCAGCTAATAATTTTTATTAAGTTTTAACAAAACGCATCAATTTGTAACAGCTAAGACTTATAACTCCAGCTGTGAAATTACATATAGTTATAATTAGAGATAAAAATTGATTAATGATTTATAAAAGAATGTTAAAAGTAGACAATAAATCTCTTCGTTACTTCAGGTAAATCAATTGAATGCTGATAAAGATCACCATTAAAGATATTTTCAAAATCGAATCGACTTATTCATAGGAGTAGAAAACATGAATATTTCACATATTCAGAAACACATGCAAAGCGATTACATTAGATCGCGAAATTTAACAGGATTTCGTACAGTTCCAGACAATCTCCATTAAATAATTTATTTTCAGACACTATATGTATATATTATCAAATGATATTATCAAAATTAACCTACCTTATAAATGAAAATAAAGAATACAATTGTCATGGCAGAAATTATCTATCGAGAAACCAACAAGTAAGACAGAACCAATTTACAATGATTATTATTTATTAATTTATTAAATCACAATAAGAATAGTTTTACAGTGAAAATATTTACGCAATTATTAAGAAATATTGACAATATCACAAAAGTACCAGAAAATCACTAACCTGGTCAGAATGTAGAAGTTCTTAATACAATATTCCTTAACAAGTCCTAACCTGGTCAGAATGTAGAAGTTCTTAAAACAATATTTCTTAACAAGTCCTAACCTGGTCGGAATGAAGAAGATCTAAAAACAATATTCCTTAATATATCCGAACCTGGTCAGAATGAAAAAGCTCTTAATACAATATTTATTAACAAGCCCTAACTTGGTCAGAAAGAAGAAGTTCTTAAAATAATATTCCTTAACAAGTCCTAACCTGGTCAAAATGAAAAAGTTTTTAATACAATATTCCTTAACAAGTCTTAACCTGGTCTGAATAAAGAAGTTCATAGTACAAAATTCCTTAACAAGTTCTAACCTGGTCGGAATTAAGAAGTTCTTAATACAATATTTCTTAACACGTCCTAACCTGGTCAGAAAAAAGAACTTCTTAACACAATATTCCTTAACAAGTTCTAACCTGGGCGTAATGAAGAAGTCTTAATTCAACATTCCTTAACAAGTTTTAACTTGGTCAGAATGAAGAAGTTCTTAATACAATATTCCTTAACAAGTCCTAACCCGGTCAGAATGAAGAAGTACTTAATACAATATTCCTTAACAAGTCCTAATATGGTCAGAATGAAGAAGTTCTTAATACAATATTTTTAAAGAAGTCCTAAACTTGTCAGAATTAAGAAGTTCTTAATACAATATTCCTCAACAAGTCCTAATTTGGACAGAATGAAGAAGTTCCTAATACAATATTCCTTAACAAGTCCTATCATGGTCAGAATAAAGAAGTTCTTAAAACAATATTTGTTAACAAGTCCTAACCTGGTCAGAATGAAGTAGTTCTTAAAACAATATTCCTTAACAAGTCCTAACCAAGTCAAAATGAAGAAGTACTTAATACAATATTCTTTAACAAGTCCTCACCTGGTCAGAATGAAGAAGGTGTTAAAACAATATTCCTTAAAAAGTCCTGTCATTTTCAGAATGAAGAAGTTCTCATAACAATATTCCTTAACAAGACCTACGCAGGTCAGAATGAAGATGTACCTAATACAATATTCCTTAAGATGTTTTAACCTGGTCAAAATGAAGAAGTACTTAATACAATATTCCTTAACAAGTCATAACCTGGTCAGAATTAAGAAGCTCTTAATACAATATTCATTAACAAGCCCTAACCTGGTCAGAAAGAAGAGGTTCTTAAAATAAAATTCCTTAACAACTCCTAACCTGGTCAGAATGAAAAAGGTTTTAATACAATATTCCTTAACAAGTCCTAACCTGGTCTGAATAAAGAAGTTCATAGTACAAAATTCCTTAACAACTTCTAAGATGGTCGGAATTAAGAAGTTCTTAATACAATATTCCTTAATAAGTCCTAATCCGGTGAGAATGAAGAATTACTTAATACAATATTCCTTAACAAGTTCTAACCTAGTCAAAAAAAAGAAGTACTTAATACAATATTTCTTAACATGTCCTAAACTGGTCAGAATGAAGAAGTTGTTAAAACAATATTCCTAAACAAGTCCTGACCTGATCAGAATGAAGAAATAATCAATACAATATTCCTTATCAAGTCCTAATCTTGTCAGAATGAAGAAGTACTTAATACAATCTTCCTTAGCAAGTCCTAACCTGGTAAGAATGAAGAAGTACTGAATACAATAATCATTAACAAGTCATTTCCCGTTCAGATTGAAGAAGTTCTTAATACAATATACATTAACAAGTTCTTACCTGGTCAGAATGAAGAAAATCTTAATACAATATTCCTTAACAAGTCCTAACTTAGTCAAAATGAAGAAGTACTTAATACAATATTCCTTAACAAGTCCTAACTTAGTCAAAATGAAAAAAACTTAATACAATATTCCTTAACAAGTCCTAACCAAGTCAAAATCAAGAAGTACTTAATACAATATCCCTTAACAAGTCCTAATCCGGTCGGAATGAAGAAGTTCTTAATACAATATTCCTCAACAAGTCCTAACCTGGTCAGAATGAAGAAGTTATTAATACAATATTCCTTAACAAGTCCTAACCCGGTTAGAATGATGAAGTTCTAAATACAATATTCCTTAAAAAGTCCTAACCTGGTCACAATGAAGAAGTTCTTACACACTATTCCTTAACAAGTTCTAGCCTGGTAGTAATGAAGAAGTATTTAGTACAATATTCCTTAACAAGTCCTAACCTGGTCAGAATGAAGAAGTACTTAATACAATACTCCTTAACAAGTCCTAATCTGATGAGAATGAAGAAGTTATTAATACAATATTCCTTAACAAGTCATAACCCGGTTAGAATGAAGAAGTACTTAATACAATATAACTTAACAAGTCCTAACCAGGTCAGAATGAAGAAGTACCTGATACAATATTCTTTAACAAATCCTAACCTGGTCAAAATGAAAAAGTTCTTAATACAATATTCCTTAACAAGTCCTGACCTGGTCAGAATGAGGAAGTTGTTAATAGAATATTCCTTAACAAGTCCTAACCTGGTCAAAATGAAGAAGATCTTAAAACAATATACCTTAACATGTCCTAACCTGGTCAGAATAAAGAAGCTATTAATACAATATTCATTAACAAGCCCTAACCTGGTCAGAAAGAAGAAGTTCTTAAAATACTATTCATTAACAAGTCCTAACCAGGTCAGAATGAAGAACTTCTTAAAACAATATCCTTTAACAAGTCCTAATCCGGTCGGAATGAAGAAGTTCTTAATACAATATTCCTCAACAAGTCCTAACCTGGTCAGAATGAAGAAGTTATTAATACAATATTCCTTAACAAGTCCTAACCCGGTTAGAATGATGAAGTTCTAAATACAATATTCCTTAAAAAGTCCTAACCTGGTCACAATGAAGAAGTTCTTAAAACAATATTTCTTAACAAGTCCTAACCTGGTCAGAATGAAGAATTTCTTAACACAATATTCCTTAAAAAGTTCTAACCTGGGCGTAATGAAGAAGTTCTTAATTCAATATTCCTTAACAAGTCCTAACCTGGTCACAATGAAGAAATTCTTACACACTATTCCTTAACAAGTTCTAGCCTGGTAGTAATGAAGAAGTTCTTAATTCAATATTCCTTAACAAGTTCTAACCTAGTCAGGATGAAGAAGTTCTTAATACAATATTCCTTAACAAGTCCTAACCTGGTCAGAATTAAGAAGTTGTTAATACAATATTCCTTAACAAGTCTTAATTTTGTCAGAATGAAGCAGTACTTAATACAATACTCCTTAACAAGTCATAACCTGGTCAGAATGAAGTATTTAGTACAATATTCCTTAACAAGTCCTAACCTGGTCAGAATGAAGAAGTACTTAATACAATATTCCTTAACAAGTCCTAATCTGATGAGAATGAAGAAGTACTTAATACAATACTCCTTAACAAGTCCTAACCTGGTCAGAATGAAGAAGTTATTAATACAATATTCCTTAACAAGTCATAACCCGGTTAGAATGAAGAAGTACTTAATACAATATAACTTAACAAGTCCTAACCAGGTCAGAATGAAGAAGTACCTGATACAATATTCTTTAACAACTCCTAACCTGGTCAAAATGAAAAAGTTCTTAATACAATATTCCTTAACAAGTCCTGACTTGGTCAGAATGAAGAAGTTGTTAATACAATATTCCTTAACAAGTCCTAACCTGGTCAGAATGAAGAAGATCTTAAAACAATATACCTTAACATGTCCTAACCTCGTCAGAATAAAGAAGCTATTAATACAATATTCATTAACAAGCCCTAACGTGGTCAGAAAGAAGAAGTTCTTAAAATAATATTCATCAACAAGTCCTAATCTGATGAGAATGAAGAAGTACTTAATACAATACTCCTTAACAAGTCCTAACCTGGTGAAAATGAAGAAGTTCTTTATACAAAATTTCTTAACAAGTTCTTACCTGATCAGAATGAAGAAAATCTTAATACAATATTCCTTAAAAAGTCCTAACTTAGTCAAAATGAAGAAAACTAATTACAATATTCCTTAACAAGTCCTAACCTAGTCAAAATGAGGAAGTACTTTAAACAATATTTCTTAACATGTCCTAAACTGGTCAGAATGAAGAAGTTCTTTATACAATATCCCTTAACAAGTCCTAACCTGGTCAGAATGAAGAAGTTCTTTATACAATATTCCTTAACAAATCCAAACCCGGTCACAATGAATAGGTTCCTAAAAATATTCCTTAACAACTCCTAACATGGTCAAAAAAAAGAAGTACTTAATACAATATTCCTTAACAAGTCGTAACATGGACAGAATGAAAAGTATTTAATACAATATTCCTTAACAAGTCCTAACCTAGTTAGAATGACGAAGAACTTAATACAAAATTTCTTAACAAGTTCTAACCTGGGCGTAATGAAGACATTCTTAGTACAATATTCCTTAACAAGTCCTAATCAGGTCAGAATGAAAAAGTTGTTTATACAATATTCCTAAATTCCTAAACAAGTTCTAACCTGGTCAGAATGAAGAACTTCTTAACACAATATTCCTTAACAAGTCCTAACCCGGTCAGAATGAAGAAGATGTTTATACCATATTCCTAAACAAGTCTTAACTTTGTCAGAATGAAGAAGTACTTAATTCAATATTCCTTAACAAGTCGTTACCCGGTCAGAATGAATAAGTACTTAATACAATATTCCTTAACAAGTCCTAATCTGGTCAGAATTAAAAAGTACTTAATACAATATTACTTAACAAGTTTTAATGCGGTCAAAATGAAGAAGTAATTTATACAATATTTCTTGATAAGTCCTAACCTTGTGAGAATGAAGAAGTTCTTAATACAATATTCCTTAACAAGTCCTAACCATGTCAGAATGAAGAAGTACCTAATTAAATATTCCTTAACTTGTCCTAACCTTGTGAGAATGCACAAGCTCTTAATTCAATATTCCTTAACAAGCCCTAACCTGGTGAGAATGATGAAGTACTTAAATCAATATTCCTTTTTAAGTCCTAACCAGGTCAGAATGAAGTACCTAATACAATATTTTTAACAAGTATTAACCTGGTCAGAATGAAAAAGTAATAAATTTAATATTCCTTAACAAGTTCTAACGTGGTCAGATTGAAGAAATTCTTACACACTATTTTTAACAAGTTCTAGCCTGGTGGTAATAAAGATGTTCTTAATAAAATATTCCTTAACAAGTCCTAACCTAGTCAGGATGAAGAAGTTCTTAATAGAATATTTTTTAACATGTCCTAACCTGGTCAGAATTAAGAAGTTGTTAATACAATATTCCTTAAAAAGTCTTAACCTGGTCAGAATGAAGAAGTACTTAATACAATATTCCTTAACAAGTCATAATCTGGTCAGAATGAAGAAGTATTTAGTACATTATTCCTTAACAAGTCCTAACCTGGTCAGAATGAAGAAGTACTTAATACAATATTCCTTAACAAGTCCTAATCTGATGAGAATGAAGAAGTACTTAATACAATATTCCTTAACAAGTCCTAACTTAGTCAAAATGAAGAAAACTTAATACAATATTCCTTAACAAGTCCTAACCTAGTCAAAATGAGGAAGTACTTAATACAATATCCCTTAACAAGACCTAACCTGGTGAGAATGAAGAAGTTGTTTATACAATATTCCTTAACCAGTCTTAACCTGGTCAGATTGAAGAAGTACTTAATACAATATTCCTTAACAAGTCGTAATCCGGTCAGAATGAAGAAGTAATTAATACAATATTTCTTGATAAGTCCTAACCTTGTGAGAATGAAGAAGTTGTTAATACAATATTTCTTAACAAGTCCTAACCATGTCAGAATGAAGAAGTACCTAATTAAATATTCCTTAACTTGTCCTAACCTTGTGAGAATGCACAAGCTCTTAATTCAATATTCCTTAACAAGTCTTAACCTGGTGAGAATGATGAAGTACTTAAATCAATATTCCTTTTCAAGTGCTAACCAGGTTAGAATGAAGAAGTACCTAATTCAATATTCCTTAACAAGTTCTAACCTGGTCAGAATGAAGAAGTTCTTAAAACAATATTCCTTAACAAGACCTAACGTGGTCAGAATGAAGAAATTCTTACACATTATTTTTTAACAAGTTCTAGCCTGGTGGTAATGAAGAAGTTCTTAATTCAATATTCCTTAACAAGTCCTAACCTAGTCAGGATGAAGAAGTTCTTAATACAATATTTTTTAACAAGTCCTAACCTGGTCAGAATTAAGAAGTTGTTAATACAATATTCCTTAAAAAGTCTTAACCTGGTCAGAATGAAGAAGTACTTAATACAATATTCCTTAACAAGTCATAATCTGGTCAGAATGAAGAAGTATTTAGTACAATATTTCTTAACAAGTCCTAACCTGGTCAGAATGAAGAAGTACTTAATACAATATTCTTTAACAAGAAGTAATCCGGTCAGAATGAAGAAGTACTTAATACAATATTCCTTAACAAGACCTAATCTGGTCAGAATTAAGAGGTACTTAATACAATATTCCTTAACAAGTTTTAATCCGGTCAGAATGAAGAAGTAATTAATACAATATTTCTTGATAAGTCCTAACCTTGTGAAAATGAAGAAGTTGTTAATACAATATTTCTTAACAAGTCCTAACTTAGTCAAAATGAAGAAAACTTAATACAATATTCCTTAACAAGTCCTAACCTAGTCAAGATGAGGAAGTACTTAATACAATATCCCTTAACAAGTCCTAACCTGGTGAGAATGAAGAAGTTGTTAATACAATATTCCTTAACCAGTCTTAACCTGGTCAGATTGAAGAAGTACTTAATACAATATTCCTTAACAAGTCGTAACCGGTCAGAATGAAGAAGTACTTAATACAATATTCCTTAACAAGTCCTAATCTGGTCAGAATGAAGAGGTACTTAATACAATATTCCTTAACAAGTTTTAATCCGGTCAGAATGAAGAAGTAATTAATACAATATTTCTTGATAAGTCCTAACCTTGTGAAAATGAAGAAGTTGTTAATACAATATTTCTTAACAAGTCCTAATCCGGTCGGAATGAAGAAGTTCTTAATACAATATTCCTCAACAAGTCCTAACCTGGTCAGAATAAAGAAGTGATTAATACAATATTCCTTAACAAGTCCTAACCCGGTTAGAATGAAGAAGTTTTTAATACAATATAACTTAACAAGTCCTAACCATGTCAGAATGAAGAAGTACCTGATACAATATTCTTTAACAAATCCTAACCTGGTCAGAATGAAAAAGTTCTTAATACAATATTCCTTAACAAGACTTGACCTGGTCAGAATGAAGAAGTTATTAATACAATATTCCTTAACAAGTCCTAACCCGGTTAGAATGATGAAGTTCTAAATACAATATTCCTTAAAAAGTCCTAACCTGGTCACAATGAAGAAGTTCTTAAAACAATATTTCTTAACAAGTTCTAACCTGGTCAGAATGAAGAATTTCTTAACACAATATTCCTTAACAAGTTCTAACCTGGGCGTAATGAAGAAGTTCTTAATTCAATATTCCTTAACAAGTCCTAACCTGGTCAGAATGAAGAAATTCTTACACACTATTCCTTAACAAGTTCTAGCCTGGGGGTAATGAAGAAGTTCTTAATTCAATATTCCTTAACAAGTCCTAACCTAGTCAGGATGAAGAAGTTCTTAATACAATATTCCTTAACAAGTCCTAACCTGGTCAGAATTAAGAAGTTGTTAATACAATATTCCTTAACAAGTCTTAACCTTGTCAGAATAAAGCAGTACTTAATACAATATTCCTTAACAAGTTTTAATCCGGTCAGAATGAAGAAGTAATTAATACAATATTTCTTGATAAGTCCTAACCTTGTGAGAATGAAGAAGTTGTTAATACAATATTTCTTAACAAGTCCTAACCATGTCAGAATGAAGAAGTACCTAATTAAATATTCCTTAACTTGTCCTAACATTGTGAGAATGCACAAGCTCTTAATTCAATATTCCTTAACAAGTCTTAACCTGGTGAGAATGATGAAGTACTTAAATCAATATTCCTTTTCAAGTGCTAACCAGGTTAGAATGAAGAAGTACCTAATACAAAATTTTTTAACAAGTATTAACCTGGTCAGAATGAAAAAGTAATTAATTTAATATTTTTTAACAAGTCCTAACGTGTTCAGAATGAAGAACTTCTTACACACTATTCCTTAACAAGTTCTAGCCTGGGGGTAATGAAGAAGTTCTTAATTCAATATTCCTTAACAAGTCCTAACCTAGTCAGGATGAAGAAGTTCTTAATACATTATTCTTTAACAAGTCCTAATCTGGTCAAAATGAAGAAAACTTAATACAATATCCCTTAACAAGTCCTAACCTGGTCAGAATGAAGAAGTTGTTAATACAAAATTTCTTAACTAGTTCTTACCTGGTCAGAATGAAGAAAATCTTAATACAATATTCCTTAACAAGTCCTAACTTAGTCAAAATGAAGAAGTACTTAATACAATATTCCTTAACAAGTCCTAACCTAGTCAAAATGAAGAAGTACTTAATACAATATTCCTTAACAAGTTTTAATGCGGTCAGAATGAAGAAGTAATTAATACAATATTTCTTGATAAGTCCTAACCTTGTGAGAATGAAGAAGTTCTTAATACAATATTCCATAACAAGTCCTAACCATGTCAGAATGAAGAAGTACCTAATAAAATATTCCTTAACTTGTCCTAACCTTGTGAGAATGCACAAGCTCTTAATTCAATATTCCTTAACAAGTCCTAACCTGGTGAGAATGATGAAGTACTTAAATCAATATTTCTTTTCAAGTCCTAACCAAGTCAAAATCAAGAAGTACTTAATACAATATCCCTTAACAAGTCCTAATCCGGTCGGAATGAAGAAGTTCTTAATACAATATTCCTCAACAAGTCCTAACCTGGTCAGAATAAAGAAGTGATTAATACAATATTCCTTAACAAGTCCTAACCCGGTTAGAATGAAGAAGTTTTTAATACAATATAACTTAACAAGTCCCAACCAGGTCAGAATGAAGAAGTACCTGATACAATATTCTTTAACAAATCCTAACCTGGTCAGAATGAAAAAGTTCTTAATACAATATTCCTTAACAAGACTTGACCTGGTCAGAATGAAGAAGTTATTAATACAATATTCCTTAACAAGTCCTAACCCGGTTAGAATGATGAAGTTCTAAATACAATATTCCTTAAAAAGTCCTAACCTGGTCACAATGAAGAAGTTCTTAAAACAATATTTCTTAACAAGTTCTAACCTGGTCAGAATGAAGAATTTCTTAACACAATATTCCTTAACAAGTTCTAACCTGGGCGTAATGAAGAAGTTCTTAATTCAATATTCCTTAACAAGTCCTAACCTGGTCAGAATGAAGAAATTCTTACACACTATTCCTTAACAAGTTCTAGCCTGGGGGTAATGAAGAAGTTCTTAATTCCTATTCCTTAACAAGTCCTAACCTAGTCAGGATGAAGAAGTTCTTAATACAATATTCCTTAACAAGTCCTAACCTGGTCAGAATTAAGAAGTTGTTAATACAATATTCCTTAACAAGTCTTAACCTTGTCAGAATAAAGCAGTACTTAATACAATATTCCTTAACAAGTTTTAATCCGGTCAGAATGAAGAAGTAATTAATACAATATTTCTTGATAAGTCCTAACCTTGTGAGAATGAAGAAGTTGTTAATACAATATTTCTTAACAAGTCCTAACCATGTCAGAATGAAGAAGTACCTAATTAAATATTCCTTAACTTGTCCTAACCTTGTGAGAATGCACAAGCTCTTAATTCAATATTCCTTAACAAGTCTTAACCTGGTGAGAATGATGAAGTACTTAAATCAATATTCCTTTTCAAGTGCTAACCAGGTTAGAATGAAGAAGTACCTAATACAAAATTTTTTAACAAGTATTAACCTGGTCAGAATGAAAAGTAATTAATTTAATATTTTTAACAAGTCCTAACGTGTTCAGAATGAAGAACTTCTTACACACTATTCCTTAACAAGTTCTAGCCTGGGGGTAATGAAGAAGTTCTTAATTCAATATTCCTTAACAAGTCCTAACCTAGTCAGGATGAAGAAGTTCTTAATACATTATTCTTTAACAAGTCCTAATCTGGTCAAAATGAAGAAAACTTAATACAATATCCCTTAACAAGTCCTAACCTGGTCAGAATGAAGAAGTTGTTAATACAAAATTTCTTAACTAGTTCTTACCTGGTCAGAATGAAGAAAATCTTAATACAATATTCCTTAACAAGTCCTAACTTAGTCAAAATGAAGAAGTACTTAATACAATATTCCTTAACAAGTCCTAACCTAGTCAAAATGAAGAAGTACTTAATACAATATTCCTTAACAAGTTTTAATGCGGTCAGAATGAAGAAGTAATTAATACAATATTTCTTCATAAGTCCTAACCTTGTGAGAATGAAGAAGTTCTTAATACAATATTCCATAACAAGTCCTAACCATGTCAGAATGAAGAAGTACCTAATAAAATATTCCTTAACTTGTCCTAACCTTGTGAGAATGCACAAGCTCTTAATTCAATATTCCTTAACAAGTCCTAACCTGGTGAGAATGATGAAGTACTTAAATCAATATTTCTTTTCAAGTCCTAACCAAGTCAAAATCAAGAAGTACTTAATACAATATCCCTTAACAAGTCCTAATCCGGTCGGAATGAAGAAGTTCTTAATACAATATTCCTCAACAAGTCCTAACCTGGTCAGAATAAAGAAGTGATTAATACAATATTCCTTAACAAGTCCTAACCCGGTAAGAATGAAAAAGTTTTTATTTCAATATAACTTAACAAGTCCTAACCAGGTCAGAATGAAGAAGTACCTGATACAATATTCTTTAACAAATCCTAACCTGGTCAGAATGAAAAAGTTCTTAATACAATATTCCTTAACAAGACCTGACCTGGTCAGAATGAAGAAGTTATTAATACATAATTCCTTAACAAGTCCTAACCCGGTTAGAATGATGAAGTTCTAAATACAATATTCCTTAAAAAGTCCTAACCTGGTCACAATGAAGAAGTTCTTAAAACAATATTTCTTAACAAGTTCTAACCTGGTCAGAATGAAGAATTTCTTAACACAATATTCCTTAACAAGTTCTAACCTGGTCAGAATGAAGAAGTTCTTAAAACAATATTCCTTAACAAGTCCTATCCTAGTCAGGATGAAGAAATTCTTACACACTATTTTTTAACAAGTTCTAGCCTGGTGTTAATGAAGAAGTTCTTAATTCAATATTCCTTAACAAGTCCTATCCTAGTCAGGATGAAGAAGTTCTTAATACAATATTTTTTAACAAGTCCTAACCTGGTCAGAATTAAGAAGTTGTTAATACAATATTCCTTAAAAAGTCTTAACCTGGTCAGGTGAAAAGTACTTAATACAATATTCCTTAACAAGTCCTAACCTGGTCAGAATTAAGAAGTTGTTAATACAATATTCCTTAACAAGTCTTAACCTTGTCAGAATAAAGCAGTACTTAATACAATATTTTTTAACAAGTCATAACCTGGTCAGAATGAAGAAGTTCTTAATACAAAATTTCTTAACAAGTTCTTACCTGATCAGAATGAAGAAAATCTTAATACAATATTACTTAACAAGTCCTAACTTAGTCAAAATGAAGAAAACTTAATACAATATTCCTTAACAAGTCCTAACCTAGTTAAAATGAGGAAGTACTTTGTTCAATATTTTTTAACAAGTCCTAACCTGGTCAGAATGAAGAAGTTATTTATACAATATTCCTTAACAAGTCCTAACCTAGTCAAAATGAGGAAGTACTTAATACAATATCCCTTAACAAGTCCTGACCTGGTGAGAATGAAGAAGTTGTTAATACAATATTCCTTAACCAGTCTTAACCTGGTCAGATTGAAGAAGTACTTAATACAATATTCCTTAACAAGTCGTAATCCGGTCAGAATGAAGAAGTACTTAATACAATATTCCTTAACAAGACCTAATCTGGTCAGAATTAAGACGTACTTAATACAATATTCCTTAACAAGTTTTAATCCGGTCAGAATGAAGAAGTAATTAATACAATATTTCTTGATAAGTTCTAACCTTGTGAGAATGAAGAAGTTGTTAATACAATATTTCTTAACAAGTCCTAACCATGTCAGAATAAAGAAGTACCTAATTAATATTCCTTAACTTGTCCTAACCTTGTGAGAATGCACAAGCTCTTAATTCAATATTCCTTAACAAGTATTAAACTGGTGAGAATGATGAAGTACTTAAATCAATATTCCTTTTCAAGTGCTAACCAGGTTAGAATGAAGAAGTACCTAATACAAAATTTTTTAACAAGTATTAACCTGGTCAGAATGAAAAAGTAATTAATTTTATATTTTTCAACAAGTCCTAACGTGTCAGAATGAAGAACTTCTTACACACTATTCCTTAACAGGTTCTAGCCTGGGGGTAATGAAGAAGTTCTTAATTCAATATTCCTTAACAAGTCCTAACCTAGTCAGGATGAAGAAGTTCTTAATACATTATTCTTTAACAAGTCCTAATCTGGTCAAAATGAAGAAAACTTAATACAATATTCCTTAACAAGTCCTAACCTAGTCAAAATGAAGAAGTACTTAATACAATATCCTTAACAAGTCCTAACCTGGTCAGAATGAAGAAGTTGTTACTACAAAATTTCTTAACTAGTTCTTACCTGGTCAGAATGAAGAAAATCTTAATACAATATTCCTTAACAAGTTTTAACCTAGTCAAAATGAAGAAGTACTTAATACAATATTCCTTAACAAGTTTTAATGCGGTCAGAATGAAGAAGTAATTAATACAATATTTCTTGATAAGTCCTAACCTTGTGAGAATGAAGAAGTTGTTAATACAATATTTCTTAACAAGTCCTAACCATGTCAGAATGAAGAAGTACCTAATTAAATATTCCTTAACTTGTCCTAACCTTGTGAGAATGCACAAGCTCTTAATTCAATATTCTTTAACAAGTCCTAACCTGGTGAGAATGATGAAGTACTTAAATAATTTTTTTTTCAAGTCCTAACCAGGTCAGAATGAAGAAGTACCTAATACAAAATTTTTTAACAAGTATTAACCTGGTCAGAATAAAAAAGTAATTAATTTACTATTCCTTAACAAGTCCTAACTTGGTCGAAATAAAGAAGTACCTAATTCAATATTCCTTAACAAGTTCTAACCTGGTCAGAATGAAATAGTTCTTAAAACAATATTCCTTAACAAGTCCTAACGTGTTCAGAATGAAGAACTTCTTACACACTGTTCCTTAACAAGTTCTAGCCTGGGGGTAATGAAGAAGTTCTTAATTCAATATTCCTTAACAAGTCCTAACCCGGTTAGAATGAAGAAGTTTTTAATACAATATAACTTAACAAGTCCTAACCAGGTCAGAATGAAGAAGTACCTGATACAATATTCTTTAACAAATCCTAACCTGGTCAGAATGAAAAAGTTCTTAATACAATATTCCTTAACAAGACCTGACCTGGTCAGAATGAAGAAGTTATTAATACATAATTCCTTAACAAGTCCTAACCCGGTTAGAATGATGAAGTTCTAAATACAATATTCCTTAAAAAAGTCCTAACCTGGTCACAATGAAGAAGTTCTTAAAACAATATTTCTTAACAAGTTCTAACCTGGTCAGAATGAAGAATTTCTTAACACAATATTCCTTAACAAGTTCTAACCAGGGCGTAATGAAGAAGTTCTTAATTCAATATTCCTTAACAAGTCCTAACCTAGTCAGGATGAAGAAGTTCTTAATACAATATTTTTTAACAAGTCCTAACCTGGTCAGAATTAAGAAGTTGTTAATACAATATTCCTTAACAAGTCTTAACCTTGTCAGAATAAAGCAGTACTTAATACAATATCCCTTAACAAGTCCTAATCTGATGAGAATGAAGAAGTACTTAATACAATACTCCTTAACAAGTCCTAACCTGGTGAAAATGAAGAAGTTCTTAATACAAAATTTCTTAACAAGTTCTTACCTGATCAGAATGAAGAAAATCTTAATACAATATTACTTAACAAGTCCTAACTTAGTCAAAATGAAGAAAACTTAATACAATATTCCTTAACAAGTCCTAACCTAGTTAAAATGAGGAAGTACTTTGTTCAATATTTCTTAACAAGTCCTAACCTGGTCAGAATGAAGAAGTTCTTTATACAATATTCCTTAACAAATCCAAACCCGGTCACAATGAATAGGTTCCTAAAAATATTCCTAGCAACTCGTAACATGGTCAGAAAAAAGAAGTACTTAATACAATATTCCTTAACAAGTCGTAACATGGTCAGAATGAAAAGTATTTAATACAATATTCCTTAACAAGTCCTAACCTGGTGAGAATGAAGAAGAACTTAATACAAAATTTTTTAACAAGTTCTAACCTGGGCGTAATGAACAAATTCTTTGTACAATATTCCTTAACAAGTCCTAACCAGGTCAGAATGAAAAAGTTGTTTATACAATATTCCTAAAATCCTAAACAAGTTCTAACCTGGTCAGAATGAAGAACTTCTTAACACAATATTCCTTAACAAGTTCTAACCTGGGCGTAATGAAGAAGTTCTTAATACAATATTCCTTAAGAAGTCCTAACCTGGTCAGAATGAAGAAGTATTTAATTCAATATTCCTTAACAAGTCGTAACCCGGTCACAATGAATAAGTACTTAATACAATATTCCTTAACAAGTCCTAATCTGGTCAGAATTAAAAAAGTACTTATTACAATATTCCTTAACAAGTTTTAATGCGGTCAGAATGAAGAAGTAATTAATACAATATTTCTTGATAAGTCCTAACCTTGTGAGAATGAAGAAGTTCTTAATACAATATTCCTTAACAAGTCCTAACCATGTCAGAATGAAGAAGTACCTAATTAAATATTCCTTAACTTGTCCTAACCTTGTGAGAATGCACAAGCTCTTAATTCAATATTTCTTAACAAGCCCTAACCTGGTGAGAATGATGAAGTACTTAAATCAATATTCCTTATCAAGTTCTAATCAGGTCAGAATGAAGAAGTTCTTAAAACAATATTCCTTAACAAGTCCTAACCTAGTCAGGATGAAGAAGTTCTTAATACAATATTCCTTAACAAGTCCTAACCTGGTCAGAATTAAGAAGTTGTTAATACAATATTCCTTAACAAGTCTTAACCTGGTCAGAATGAAGAAGTACTTAATACAATATTCCTTAACAAGTCATAACCTGGTCAGAATGAAGAAGTACTTAATACAATATTCCTTAACAAGTCCTAATCTGATGAGAATGAAGAAGTACTTAATACAATATTCCTTAACAAGTCCTAACTTAGTCAAAATGAAGAAAACTTAATACAATATTCCTTAACAAGTCCTAACCTAGTCAAAATGAGGAAGAACTTAATACAATATCCCTTAACAAGTCCTGACCTGGTGAGAATGAAGAAGTTGTTAATACAATATTCCTTAACCAGTCTTAACCTGGTCAGATTGAAGAAGTACTTAATACAATATTCCTTAACAAGTCGTAACCCGGTCACAATGAATAAGTACTTAATACAATATTCCTTAACAAGACCTAATCTGGTCAGAATTAAGAGGTACTTAATACAATATTCCTTAACAAGTTTTAATACGGTCAGAATGAAGAAGTAATTAATACAATATTTCTTGATAAGTCCTAACCTTGTGAGAATGAAGAAGTTGTTAATACAATATTTCTTAACAAGTCCTAACCATGTCAGAATGAAGAAGTACCTAATTAAATATTCCTTAACTTGTCCTAACCTTGTGAGAATGCACAAGCTCTTAATTCAATATTTTTTAACAAGTCTTAACCTGGTGAGAATGATGAAGTTCTTAAATCAATATTCCTTTTCAAGTGCTAACCAGGTTAGAATGAAGAAGTACCTAATACAAAATTTTTTAACAAGTATTAACCTGGTCAGAATGAAAAAGTAATTAATTTAATATTTTTTAACAAGTCCTAACGTGTTCAGAATGAAGAACTTCTTACACACTATTCCTTAACAAGTTCTAGCCTGGGGGTAATGAAGAAGTTCTTAATTCAATATTCCTTAACAAGTCCTAACCTAGTCAGGATGAAGAAGTTCTTAATACATTATTCTTTAACAAGTCCTAATCTGGTCAAAATGAAGAAAACTTAATACAATATCCCTTAACAAGTCCTAACCTGGTCAGAATGAAGAAGTTGTTAATACAAAATTTCTTAACTAGTTCTTACCTGGTCAGAATGAAGAAAATCTTAATACAATATTCCTTAACAAGTCCTAACTTAGTCAAAATGAAGAAGTACTTAATACAATATTCCTTAACAAGTCCTAACCTAGTCAAAATGAAGAAGTACTTAATACAATATTCCTTAACAAGTTTTAATGCGGTCAGAATGAAGAAGTAATTAATACAATATTTCTTGATAAGTCCTAACCTTGTGAGAATGAAGAAGTTCTTAATACAATATTCCATAACAAGTCCTAACCATGTCAGAATGAAGAAGTACCTAATAAAATATTCCTTAACTTGTCCTAACCTTGTGAGAATGCACAAGCTCTTAATTCAATATTCCTTAACAAGTCCTAACCTGGTGAGAATGATGAAGTACTTAAATCAATATTTCTTTTCAAGTCCTAACCAAGTCAAAATCAAGAAGTACTTAATACAATATCCCTTAACAAGTCCTAACCGGTCGGAATGAAGAAGTTCTTAATACAATATTCCTCAACAAGTCCTAACCTGGTCAGAATAAAGAAGTGATTAATACAATATTCCTTAACAAGTCCTAACCCGGTTAGAATGAAAAAGTTTTTATTTCAATATAACTTAACAAGTCCTAACCAGGTCAGAATGAAGAAGTACCTGATACAATATTCTTTAACAAATCCTAACCTGGTCAGAATGAAAAAGTTCTTAATACAATATTCCTTAACAAGTCCTAACCTAGTCAGGATGAAGAAGTTCTTAATACAATATTCCTTAACAAGTCCTAACCCGGTTAGAATGATGAAGTTCTAAATACAATATTCCTTAAAAAGTCCTAACCTGGTCACAATGAAGAAGTTCTTAAAACAATATTTCTTAACAAGTTCTAACCTGGTCAGAATGAAGAATTTCTTAACACAATATTCCTTAACAAGTTCTAACCTGGTCAGAATGAAGAAGTTCTTAAAACAATATTCCTTAACAAGTCCTAATCCTAGTCAGGATGAAGAAATTCTTACACAATATTTTTTAACAAGTTCTAACCTGGTGGTAATGAAGAAGTTCTTAATTCAATATTCCTTAACAAGTCCTATCCTAGTCAGGATGAAGAAGTTCTTAATACAATATTTTTTAACAAGTCCTAACCTGGTCAGAATTAAGAAGTTGTTAATACAATATTCCTTAAAAAGTCTTAACCTGGTCAGAGTGAAAAAGTACTTAATACAATATTCCTTAACAAGTCCTAACCTGGTCAGAATTAAGAAGTTGTTAATACAATATTCCTTAACAAGTCTTAACCTTGTCAGAATAAAGCAGTACTTAATACAATATTTTTTAACAAGTCATAACCTGGTCAGAATGAAGAAGTTCTTAATACAAAATTTCTTAACAAGTTCTTACCTGATCAGAATGAAGAAAATCTTAATACAATATTACTTAACAAGTCCTAACTTAGTCAAAATGAAGAAAACTTAATACAATATTCCTTAACAAGTCCTAACCTAGTTAAAATGAGGAAGTACTTTGTTCAATATTTTTTAACAAGTCCTAACCTGGTCAGAATGAAGAAGTTATTTATACAATATTCCTTAACAAGTCCTAACCTAGTCAAAATGAGGAAGTACTTAATACAATATCCCTTAACAAGTCCTGACCTGGTGAGAATGAAGAAGTTGTTAATACAATATTCCTTAACCAGTCTTAACCTGGTCAGATTGAAGAAGTACTTAATACAATATTCCTTAACAAGTCGTAATCCGGTCAGAATGAAGAAGTACTTAATACAATATTCCTTAACAAGACCTAATCTGGTCAGAATTAAGAGGTACTTAATACAATATTCCTTAACAAGTTTTAATCCGGTCAGAATGAAGAAGTAATTAATACAATATTTCTTGATAAGTTCTAACCTTGTGAGAATGAAGAAGTTGTTAATACAATATTTCTTAACAAGTCCTAACCATGTCAGAATAAAGAAGTACCTAATTAATATTCCTTAACTTGTCCTAACCTTGTGAGAATGCACAAGCTCTTAATTCAATATTCCTTAACAAGTATTAAACTGGTGAGAATGATGAAGTACTTAAATCAATATTCCTTTTCAAGTGCTAACCAGGTTAGAATGAAGAAGTACCTAATACAAAATTTTTTAACAAGTATTAAACTGGTCAGAATGAAAAAGTAATTAATTTTATATTTTTCAACAAGTCCTAACGTGTCAGAATGAAGAACTTCTTACACACTATTCCTTAACAGGTTCTAGCCTGGGGGTAATGAAGAAGTTCTTAATTCAATATTCCTTAACAAGTCCTAACCTAGTCAGGATGAAGAAGTTCTTAATACATTATTCTTTAACAAGTCCTAATCTGGTCAAAATGAAGAAAACTTAATACAATATTCCTTAACAAGTCCTAACCTAGTCAAAATGAAGACGTACTTAATACAATATCCTTTAACAAGTCCTAACCTGGTCAGAATGAAGAAGTTGTTACTACAAAATTTCTTAACTAGTTCTTACCTGGTCAGAATGAAGAAAATCTTAATACAATATTCCTTAACAAGTCCTAACTTAGTCAAAATGAAGAAGTACTTAATACAATATTCCTTAACAAGTCCTAACCTAGTCAAAATGAAGAAGTACTTAATACAATATTCCTTAACAAGTTTTAATGCGGTCAGAATGAAGAAGTAATTAATACAATATTTCTTGATAAGTCCTAACCTTGTGAGAATGAAGAAGTTCTTAATACAATATTCCATAACAAGTCCTAACCATGTCAGAATGAAGAAGTACCTAATAAAATATTCCTTAACTTGTCCTAACCTTGTGAGAATGCACAAGCTCTTAATTCAATATTCTTTAACAAGTCCTAACCTGGTGAGAATGATGAAGTACTTAAATAATTTTTTTTTCAAGTCCTAACCAGGTCAGAATGAAGAAGTACCTAATACAAAATTTTTTAACAAGTATTAACCTGGTCAGAATAAAAAAGTAATTAATTTACTATTCCTTAACAAGTCCTAACTTGGTCGAAATGAAGAAGTACCTAATTCAATATTCCTTAACAAGTTCTAACCTGGTCAGAATGAAATAGTTCTTAAAACAATATTCCTTAACAAGTCCTAACGTGTTCAGAATGAAGAACTTCTTACACACTGTTCCTTAACAAGTTCTAGCCTGGGGGTAATGAAGAAGTTCTTAATTCAATATTCCTTAACAAGTCCTAACCCGGTTAGAATGAAGAAGTTTTTAATACAATATAACTTAACAAGTCCTAACCAGGTCAGAATGAAGAAGTACCTGATACAATATTCTTTAACAAATCCTAACCTGGTCAGAATGAAAAAGTTCTTAATACAATATTCCTTAACAAGACCTGACCTGGTCAGAATGAAGAAGTTATTAATACAATATTCCTTAACAAGTCCTAACCCGGTTAGAATGATGAAGTTCTAAATACAATATTCCTTAAAAAGTCCTAACCTGGTCACAATGAAGAAGTTCTTAAAACAATATTTCTTAACAAGTTCTAACCTGGTCAGAATGAAGAATTTCTTAACACAATATTCCTTAACAAGTTCTAACCTGGGCGTAATGAAGAAGTTCTTAATTCAATATTCCTTAACAAGTCCTAACCTAGTCAGGATGAAGAAGTTCTTAATACAATATTTTTAACAAGTCCTAACCTGGTCAGAATTAAGAAGTTGTTAATACAATATTCCTTAACAAGTCTTAACCTTGTCAGAATAAAGCAGTACTTAATACAATATCCCTTAACAAGTCATAACCTGGTCAGAATGAAGAAGTACTTAATACAATATTCCTTAACAAGTCCTAACCTGGTGAAAATGAAGAAGTTCTTAATACAAAATTTCTTAACAAGTTCTTACCTGATCAGAATGAAGAAAATCTTAATACAATATTACTTAACAAGTCCTAACTTAGTCAAAATGAAGAAAACTTAATACAATATTCCTTAACAAGTCCTAACCTAGTTAAAATGAGGAAGTACTTTGTTCAATATTTCTTAACAAGTCCTAACCTGGTCAGAATGAAGAAGTTCTTTATACAATATTCCTTAACAAATCCAAACCCGGTCACAATGAATAGGTTCCTAAAAATATTCCTTAGCAACTCGTAACATGGTCAGAAAAAAGAAGTACTTAATACAATATTCCTTAACAAGTCGTAACATGGTCAGAATGAAAAGTATTTAATACAATATTCCTTAACAAGTCCTAACCTGGTGAGAATGAAGAAGAACTTAATACAAAATTTTTTAACAAGTTCTAACCTGGGCGTAATGAACAAATTCTTTGTACAATATTCCTTAACAAGTCCTAACCAGGTCAGAATGAAAAAGTTGTTTATACAATATTCCTAAAATCCTAAACAAGTTCTAACCTGGTCAGAATGAAGAACTTCTTAACACAATATTCCTTAACAAGTTCTAACCTGGGCGTAATGAAGAAGTTCTTAATACAATATTCCTTAAGAAGTCCTAACCTGGTCAGAATGAAGAAGTATTTAATTCAATATTCCTTAACAAGTCGTAACCCGGTCACAATGAATAAGTACTTAATACAATATTCCTTAACAAGTCCTAATCTGGTCAGAATTAAAAAGTACTTATTACAATATTCCTTAACAAGTTTTAATGCGGTCAGAATGAAGAAGTAATTAATACAATATTTCTTGATAAGTCCTAACCTTGTGAGAATGAAGAAGTTCTTAATACAATATTCCTTAACAAGTCCTAACCATGTCAGAATGAAGAAGTACCTAATTAAATATTCCTTAACTTGTCCTATCCTTGTGAGAATGCACAAGCTCTTAATTCAATATTTCTTAACAAGCCCTAACCTGGTGAGAATGATGAAGTACTTAAATCAATATTCCTTATCAAGTTCTAATCAGGTCAGAATGAAGAAGTTCTTAAAACAATATTCCTTAACAAGTCCTAACCTAGTCAGGATGAAGAAGTTCTTAATACAATATTCCTTAACAAGTCCTAACCTGGTCAGAATTAAGAAGTTGTTAATACAATATTCCTTAACAAGTCTTAACCTGGTCAGAATGAAGAAGTACTTAATACAATATTCCTTAACAAGTCATAACCTGGTCAGAATGAAGAAGTATTTAGTACAATATTCCTTAACAAGTCCTAATCTGATGAGAATGAAGAAGTACTTAATACAATATTCCTTAACAAGTCCTAACTTAGTCAAAATGAAGAAAACTTAATACAATATTCCTTAACAAGTCCTTACCTAGTCAAAATGAGGAAGAACTTAATACAATATCCCTTAACAAGTCCTGACCTGGTGAGAATGAAGAAGTTGTTAATACAATATTCCTTAACCAGTCTTAACCTGGTCAGATTGAAGAAGTACTTAATACAATATTCCTTAACAAGTCGTAATCCGGTCAGAATGAAGAAGTACTTAATACAATATTCCTTAACAAGACCTAATCTGGTCAGAATTAAGAGGTACTTAATACAATATTCCTTAACAAGTTTTAATCCGGTCAGAATGAAGAAGTAATTAATACAATATTTCTTGATAAGTTCTAACCTTGTGAGAATGAAGAAGTTGTTAATACAATATTTCTTAACAAGTCCTAACCATGTCAGAATAAAGAAGTACCTAATTTATATTCCTTAACTTGTCCTAACCTTGTGAGAATGCACAAGCTCTTAATTCAATATTCCTTAACAAGTATTAACCTGGTGAGAATGATGAAGTACTTAAATCAATATTCCTTTTCAAGTGCTAACCAGGTTAGAATGAAGAAGTACCTAATACAAAATTTTTTAACAAGTATTAACCTGGTCAGAATGAAAAAGTAATTAATTTAATATTTTTCAACAAGTTCTAACGTGTCAGAATGAAGAACTTCTTACACATTATTCTTTAACAAGTTCTAGCCTGGGGGTAATGAAGAAGTTCTTAATTCAATATTCCTTAACAAGTCCTAACCTAGTCAGGATGAAGAAGTTCTTAATTCATTATTCTTTAACAAGTCCTAATCTGGTCAAAATGAAGAAAACTTAATACAATATTCCTTAACAAGTCCTAACCTAGTCAAAATGAAGTCGTACTTAATACAATATCCCTTAACAAGTCCTAACCTGGTCAGAATGAAGAAGTTGTTAATACAAAATTTCTTAACTAGTTCTTACCTGGTCAGAATGAAGAAAATCTTAATACAATATTCCTTAACAAGTCCTAACTTAGTCAAAATGAAGAAGTACTTAATACAATATTCATTAACAAGTTTTAATGCGGTCAGAATGAAGAAGGAATTAATACAATATTTCTTGATAAGTCCTAACCTTGTGAGAATGAAGAAGTTCTTAATACAATATTCCATAACAAGTCCTAACCATGTCAGAATGAAGAAGTACCTAATAAAATATTCCTTTACTTGTCCTAACCTTGTGAGAATGCACAAGCTCTTAATTCAATATTCCTTAACAAGTCCTAACCTGGTGAGAATGATGAAGTACTTAAATAATTTTTTTTTTTCAAGTCCTAACCAGGTCAGAATGAAGAAGTACCTAATACAAAATTTTTTAACAAGTATTAACCTGGTCAGAATAAAAAAGTAATTAATTTAATATTCCTTAACAAGTCCTAACCTGGTCGAGAATGAAGAAGTACTTAATACAATATTCCTTAACAAGTTCTAACCTGGTCAGAATGAACAAGTTCTTAAAACAATATTCCTTAACAAGTCCTAACCTGGTCAGAATGAAGAAACAATATTCCTTAACAAGTTCTAGCCTGGGGTAATGAAGAAGTTCTTAATTCAATATTCCTTAACAAGTTCTAACCTGGTCAGAATGAAGAAGTTCTTAATACAATATTCTTTAACAAGTCCTAACCTGGTCAAAATGAAGAAATCTTAATACAATATTCCTTAACAAGTCCTAACCTGGTCAAAATGAAGAAGTACTTAATACAATATTCCTTAACAAGTCCTAACCTGGTCAGAATGAAGAAGTACTTAATACAATATTCCTTAACAAGTCTAACCTGGTCAGAATGAAGAAGTACTTAATACAATATTCCTTAACAAGTCGTAATCCGGTCAGAATGAAGAAGTACTTAATACAATATTCCTTAACAAGACCTAACCTGGTCAGAATTAAGAGGTACTTAATACAATATTCCTTAACAAATCCTAACCTGGTCAGAATGAAAAAGTTCTTAATACAATATTCCTTAACAAGTCCTGACCTGGTCAGAATGAAGAATTTCTTAACACAATATTCCTTAACAAGTTCTAACCTGGGCGTAATGAAGAAGTTCTTAATTCAATATTCCTTAACAAGTCCTAACCTGGTCAGAATGAAGAAATTCTTACACAATATTCCTTAACAAGTTCTAACCTGGTCAGAATGAAGAAGTTCTTAAACAATATTCCTTAACAAGTCCTAACCTAGTCAGGATGAAGAAGTACTTAATACAATATTCCTTAACAAGTCCTAACCTGGTCAGAATGAAGAAATACTTAGTACAATATTTCTTAACAAGTCCTAACCATGTCAGAATGAAGAAGTACCTAATTAAATATTCCTTAACTTGTCCTAACCTTATGAGAATGCACAAGCTCTTAATTCAATATTCCTTAACAAGTCTTAACCTGGTGAGAATGATGAAGTACTTAAATCAATATTCCTTTTCAAGTGCTAACTAGGTTAGAATGAAGAAGTACCTAATACAAAATTTTTTAACAAGTATTAACCTGGTCAGAATGAAAAAGTAATTAATTTAATATTCCTTAACAAGTCCTAACGTGTTCAGAATGAAGAACTTCTTACACACTATTCCTTAACAAGTTCTAGCCTGGGGGTAATGAAGAAGTTCTTAATTCAATATTCCTTAACAAGTCCTAACCTAGTCAGGATGAAGAAGTTCTTAATACATTATTCTTTAACAAGTCCTAATCTGGTCAAAATGAAGAAAACTTAATACAATATTCCTTAACAAGTCCTAACCTAGTCAAAATGAAGAACTACTTAATACAATATCCCTTAACAAGTCCTAACCTGGTCAGAATGAAGTTGTTAATACAATATTCCTTAACCAGTCTTAACCTGGTCAGATTGAAGAAGTACTTAATACAATATTCCTTAACAAGTCCTAACCTGGTCAGAATGAAGAAGTGCTTAATACAAAATTTCTTAACAAGTTCTTACCTGGTCAGAATGAAGAAAATCTTAATACAATATTCCTTAACAAGTCCTAACTTAGTCAAAATGAAGAAGTACTTAATACAATATTCCTTAACAAGTCCTAACTTAGTCAAAATGAAGAAAACTTAATACAATATTCCTTAACAAGTCCTAACCTAGTCAAAATGAAGAAGTACTTAATACAATATCCCTTAACAAGTCCTAACCTGGTCAGAATGAAGAAGTTGTTAATACAATATTACTTAACCAGTCTTAACCTGGTGAGATTAAAGAAGTACTTAATACAATATTCCTTAACAAGTCCTAACCTGGTCAGAATGAAGAAGTACTTAATACAATATTCCTTAACAAGTCCTAACCTGGTCAGAATGAAGAAGTACTTAATACAATATTCCTTAACAAGTCTCAATCTGATGAGAATGAAGAAGTACTTTATACAATACTCCTTAACAAGTCCTAACCTGGTCAGAATGAAGAAGTTGTTAATACAATATTACTTAACCAGTCTTAACCTGGTCAGATTAAAGAAGTTCTTAATTCAATATTCCTTAACAAGTCCTAACCTGGTCAGAATGAAGAAGTACTTAATACAATATTCCTTAACAAGTCTCAATCTGATGAGAATGAAGAAGTACTTAATACAATACTCCTTAACAAGTCCTAACCTGGTCAGAATGAAGAAGTTGTTAATACAATATTACTTAACCAGTCTTAACCTGGTCAGATTAAAGAAGTTCTTAATTCAATATTCCTTAACAAGTCCTAACCTGGTCAGAATGAAGAAGTACTTAATACAATATTCCTTAACAAGTCTCAATCTGATGAGAATGAAGAAGTACTTAATACAATACTCCTTAACAAGTCCTAACCTGGTCAGAATGAAGAAGTTGTTAATACAATATTACTTAACCAGTCTTAACCTGGTCAGATTAAAGAAGTACTTAATACTATATTCCTTAACAAGTCCTAACCTGGTCAGAATGAAGAAGTACTTAGTACAATATTCCTTAACAAGTCCTAACCTGGTCAGAATGAAGAAGTATTTAAAGAATATTCCTTAACAAGTCTCAATCTGATGAGAATGAAGAAGTACTTAATACAATACTCCTTAACAAGTCCTAACCTGGTGAAAATGAAGAAGTTCTTAATACAAAATTTTTTAACAAGTCCTAACCTGGTCAGAATGAAAAAGTTCTTAAAACAAAATTCCTTAACATGACCTAAACTGGTGAGAATGAAGAAGTTTTTAATACAATATTCAATAGCAAGCCCTACCCTGGTCAGAATGATGAAGTACTTAATACAATATTCACTAACAAGTTCTAAACCGGTCAGAATGAATAAGTTCTTAATGCAATATTCATTAACAAGTCCTATCCCGGTCAGAATAAAGAAGTACTTAATACTTTTTCCTTAACAAGTCCTAATCTGGTCAGAATGAAGAAGTTCTCAATACAATATTTCTTAACAAGTCCTAACCTGGTCAGAATGAAGAAGAACTTAATACAATATTTTTTAACAAGTCCTAACCTGGTCAGAATGAAGAAGTTTATATGCAAAAACGGCTCGTTTGGGTTGAGAAAATATTTTACATAGAAGAGCGAACAACGTTTCGACCTTCTTCGGTCATCGTCAGGTTCACAAAGAAATAGGTAACTGACCGGAAGCTGACCACATGTTTGAAAGGGGTTGTGTAACTGTGTGTCGAAATGTAGAGGGCGGTATTAGATGTTTGAATATATAATTTTATTTATTTATTATATTAATATAGGTATAAAGGCGTTCCTTTATATTGGTTTATTTTGGGTTTAAGTTGTTGTATAAGTAAGGCTTCTTTGATTTTGCGTTTGTTTATGTTTGTTTCTTTATTTAGTATTTGTGTGTTTTCTATGGTTATGTTGTAATTATTTGACTTGCAGTGTTCGAAAACGTGTGAAGGTGACTTTTTATGTTCTTTGAATCTGGTTTCCATTTTTCTACTTGTTTCTCCAATATAGAAGTCGTGGCAGTTATCACATTGTATTTTATAAATAATGTTGGTGTGGTGTTTGTCAATGTAGTTTTTACATAGTATAGACCTCAGTTTTGTGCCGGGTTTTTGAATAAATTTGGTATTAACTGGAATGTCATATTTTGTTACTAATTTTTGCCAAATGTTGGTTATTTGTTTGCTGATGTCAGGAATATATGGTGTACAGCAGTATATGGTTTCGTGGTTTTTTGATTCGTGAGCTGTATTTACTGTAGTTGGTTGATTTTGCTTTCTGTCTAGGTGTGTGCGTATAATGTTTTCTACGGTTTGTGGAGGAAACTTATTGATGTTGATGAAGTATTGTTTTATTTTGTCTAATTCATCGTTAATTTTATCTGGTGAGCATAGTTTTATGGCTGTGTTTATTTGGTTTCTTAGTATGTTGAGTTTTTGTTTTGTTTCATGTGCTGAGTCCCAAGGAATGTATAGTCCAGTATGGGTGATTTTTCGGTGGATTTCTGTTTTGAATTGTGTGTCAGTTCTTGTAATTTTGAGGTTAAGAAATGATATTTGATTGCTTTCTTCCTGTTCACATGTGAAGTTAATGTTGGGATGTATAGAGTTAATGTGATTGAAAAAATTAAGTATGTGTTCTGTAGATTTGAATCCCGCAACCGTATCATCTACATATCTGTACCAGTATAGTGGTGGATGTAATGCTGTGTTAATTGCTTGTGTTTCAACTTGTGTCATAAAAATATTGGCTAGAACTGGTGATACTGGGTTGCCCATGCTTAGGCCATTTGTTTGTATATAGTTTTGGTTGTTGAACATGAAGTTTGTCTTTATCGTGGTGAATTCTATGAGGGTTGCTAACTGGTTACTGGGAATTTCTATAGTTGGATTAGGGTCTCGGATATAGAGTTATAAGGCCATCTTGCAGGCTTCAGTGGTTGGAACTTCTGTAAAGAGGGATATAACATCGAAACTTGCCATTAAGGCTTTATGATTAAGTTGATTTAGATTAGACTTGAAATTAAAAGAGTCTTTGATGAATGAGCTGGCTGATGTTACATATTTGGAGAATGCCCATGCTATGTATTTACCAAGATTGTAATTAAACGATTCATATGTGGACATTATTGGTCGTAATGGACAATCTGGTTTATGAGGTTTGGGGATGCCGTATATTTGCGGTGTGCGTGAGTCGGTTTTACGTAGGTAGGAATAAAGTGTTTGTGAAATTGTGTTGGCTTTTTTCATTTGTAGTAGTAATTTGTTCAGTTGTGTCTCGTGTGTCTTTGTTGGATTTGTGTTTATTTGTTTAAATTTGTTCGTGTCTGATAGGATGTTATTCATTTTTTGGATGTATTCATTCGTGTTCATTATGACTATAGCGTTACCTTTATCTGCTTTTAGAATTTTTTATGTTTTTTGTCTTGTTTTAGGTTTTTAATGAAATTAATGTCTCTTTTTGTAAGGTTGTTTTTTAGTTTTCTGTTTTGTGAAATTATGTTGATGGTTTTGTGAGAAAATTCTTTGAAAAACTCGTTTAAGATGTTGTTTTTAGGTGTTTCTGGAAAATATAAATTTGTAATTTTACCTGGGAAGTTTAGCTGTTGGATGTCAATAAAATTATCTAAGTTGTCTTCTTTCTGTTGGTTGTGTTTGGTTGTTTTCTTGTTTTTCTTCTCTGTAGAAAGTATACAAGTCTCCTGGCTAGGTCTTCTAAACATGTTTTGATTTCTATGGTTGGAATGTACCTAGGTGCTATTGCGAAGTTGAGTCCTTTGTTAAGTAGTTGTTTCTCGTCTGTGTTTAATTGACGGTCGGATCTGTTAATTATGAGGTTAGTCAACGGTTTGTCGTTTTGGTGTCTTTTCTGTTGTTTGCATCTTAGTTTTTCTAGTTTTTTGTTGTGGCAGATATTTTTGTCTCTGTCGTTCTTAGTATTGATTTGGTTTATGTTTCGTTGTATAAGTCCGTAAATCTCTGGTTTAATGCAGCATGCCAGTTAATGGTCTAGGTTCATTTTTTGTTTTTGTAAGTCATGTAGTTCTTTGTATTTTGTGTTCAACATGGCTTTAAGTAGTTTTTTCTGTAAATTTTGGATAATGTTCGTGTATGTATTAAAATTTTTTGAAAGTTTTACCTTTACAAAATTAGGGGTTAGTTGTTCTTTTCTACATTGTTGAATAAAATAAATGTCATTTCTTCTATTAATAATTCGTTGGTTTAAATTTCTTAGTTTCTTAACGATCGTGTGAGCGTGTACTGTTAATAGTGGTGTACGGTATGCAAGTTCAGACATAATGGTAACAGGTAAGTACAAATACACTGAGAAAAACACAAAAACTTACACTTCTCGTACAATCGCCGTGATGAAATAATAATCAGTGATGTCGAGAAACCCACTTTTCTCAACCCAAACGAGCCGTTTTTGCATATAAATTTCTCAACAAGTGGGTTTCTCGACATCACTGAGAATGAAGAAGTTCTTGATAAAATATTCCTTAACAAGTCCTAACCTGGTCAGAATGAAGAAAAACTTAATACAATATTCCTTAATAAGTCTTAACCCGGTCAGAATGAAGAAGTACCTAATACAATATTCCATAGCAAGTCCTAACCTGTTCAGAATTAAGAAGTACTTAATACAATATTCCTTAACAAGTTTTAATCCGGTCAGAATGAAGAAGTAATTAATACAATATTTCTTGATAAGTCCTAACCATGTCAGAATGAAGAAGTACCTAATTAAATATTCCTTAACTTGTCCTAACCTTGTGAGAATGCACAAGCTCTTAATTCAATATTCCTTTTCAAGTCCTAACCAGGTTAGAATGAAGAAGTACTTAGTACAATATTCCTTAATAAGTCTTAACCCGGTCAGAATGAAGAAGTACCTAATACAATATTCCATAGCAAGTCCTAACCTGTTCAGAATTAAGAAGTACTTAATACAATATTCCTTAACAAGTTTTAATCCGGTCAGAATGAAGAAGTAATTAATACAATATTTCTTGATAAGTCCTAACCATGTCAGAATGAAGAAGTACCTAATTAAATATTCCTTAACTTGTCCTAACCTTGTGAGAATGCACAAGCTCTTAATTCAATATTCCTTTTCAAGTTAACCAGGTTAGAATGAAGAAGTACTTAGTACAATATTCCAAGTCTTAACCCGGTCAGAATGAAGAAGTACCTAATACAATATTCCATAGCAAGTCCTAACCTGGTCAGAATGAAGAAGTTGTTAATACAATATTCCTTAACAAGTCCTAACCTTGTCGGAATGAAGAAGTTCTTAAAACAATATTTTTTAAGAAGTCCTAAATGGTCGGAATGAAGAAGTACTTAATTCAATATTCCTTAACAAGTCCTAACCTGGTCAGAATGAAGAAGTTCTTAATACAATATTCCTTAATAAGTCCTAACCCGGTCAGAATGATGAAGTACTTAATACAATATTTTATAGCAAGTCTTAACCTGGTCAGAATGAAGAAGTACTTAATACAATATTCCTTAAAAAGTCCTAACTCAGTGAGAATGAAGAAGTACTTAATACAATATTCCTTAATAAGTCCTAACCTTGTCAGAATGAAGAAGTTCTTAATACAATATTCCTTATCAAGTTCAATTTCTACGTTAGATATAATTCCAGTTTTTTTTAACTGTCACGCACAATTCCAAGTTTTCTAAAATCTCAAGTGTGATGACTTTCAGCAGTCGATTAGGTTTTTGCGGAAGGTATTGACTTCACATAATCCTTAGAGACATTTACGCACTATCACAGATTTCTAGAAACTTCTAGACTGTAAAAGCTTCCGCACGTAAATGTTGGCATATCCTCTTTGGTAATTTGTCTTATCTCTAAGGCCCGGCATAGCCAAGCGCGTTAAAGCTTGCGACTTGTAATCCGAGTGTCGCGGGTTCGCATCCCCGTCGCGCCAAACATGCTCGCCCTTTCAGCCGTGGGGGCGTTATAATGTTACGGTCAATCCCACTATTCGTTGGTAAAAGAGTAGCCCAAGAGTTGGCTGTTTGTGGTGATGACTAGCTGCCTTCCCTCTAGTATTACACTGCAAAATTACGGACGACTAGCACAGATAGCTCCTGGAGTAGCTTTGTGCGAAATTCAAAAACAAACAAACAAACAAACTTATCTCCAATCTGAGTTCCAGAAACTTTAAGCTCTTTATAAATTTCTATGCTTAAATAGCAAGCTTTCAGAATATTCACTAACTTTTCTATCGTTCAGAAGTATACGATGAGAATCAATCATATTAATTGTGCTGATGATTCTGACCAGCTTTATTTGGCTTTTAAATTCTGACCAGATCTTAAGTTAAATTTTAAAAACAATGAGGTTTACATCTAACAATTACAGCATTGCTATTTATTATTAACGCTATTACTTAGCAGTAGTGATAATAACATTTTGCTTCTTATATCTACTGCCGACAAATTCGAAGCCATTTTCTCTAATACCAGCACTCATTAGGTTGAGATACGACAGGGACAGACGATATTTATAACCTAAAGTTATCTGAATAATTGTTGTTTCTGTGTGAACTAGGTTAATTTGGTGAAATGTAATTTTTATCAATTGAAGTTTTTACACATGTTACTTTTATAATTTATCTTGGCCGAGCTTCCGATTTATTTTGTTACGAATTACGATTTACATTAGTCGGAGTCGATATGTATTAAATTTATATTTGCTAGATAGACTGAGACACACAATTTGCTTTCTTAAAACAAACAACAATACAATTTATAATAACGGTTATTACAAATAATGATATATACACGAAAGTTTTATAAACTTACAAACAATCCTGAGTCTTCTATCTGATCTGGAACTGAATATTTTATTGACGGTTCACGATAAGCGAATTAATTACAAGCTGATATTGATAGAGTTCAGGTTCACTTAATGAATAGCCAGCTTATCTTATTCTTGGCTGGCCTAACGCGGTTGGCAAGCTAACTTTCCACCGAGGAATATACTCGTAAAAATACTAACGTCCGGAGTTAATTAATTCTCTGATGTTGAAGGGATTTTAATATTCGAAAACTATAAGCATCCCTGGTCAAATACCTGTAGTTTTCCGACTAATAAGCGTTTATCACCATTATAGCTTAAGACACATATAGTATATTAACAATAGAAAAACAACAATAATACTAAACTCTCTCTTCGCGCGTCGATTTATAAACTCTAAGGCGAAGTTCTCGATAGTTCAGTTGTCAACAATACTGGCAACCACTAGTATTTTACCTACTCACATAGTACATTGTTGATTCTTATGCTCGAGAGTCTTCTACAAATTTTAGAAAATAGGCGGATCTCTCTCGATACATATTTAACAATACAAGTTATACGTAAGTTAAATATATATTTCACTGAAACAAACACAAATATTAAAATAAAAACATAATAATAAATCCGTCACACACATCATAATATGTTTTATGATTTTCATTAATATCAAATTATTTATTTATTTTACCACGAATCTGTTTATTATTAATATTAAATATTTATTTTACATGAGTTAACTTTACCACCCAATAGAACTAGAAAATTATTACTCTAGAAAATTATTAGCATGAGATTTGTCTATAACAAAGATTTTATTTGGAAGCCAACTTCATAAAAATACTGCGCTGAATTTTTTAGGGCTAATTAAGTTCATGTTAATAACTTAGCCAGTCATGCAGAACAGCGCAATATTATCTGAAGATTCATGTATGACACAAAGGCAAGGTCCTCGCACGACCTTGCTCTGAAGGCGGGAAATGCCACGCGAATCAGTGACCAACATATCGTTTCTTCATTGCACTATTTTCGTGGCTCGTCAGCAACGTGATCTCTGATCGCGTGCGGGTGGATGATGGTTCGTTCCCATGATTAGCGCAGTTCCAGTAACTAGAACAACAATGAAGCTGATAAAACATTGTCTTCGTTTTTAGCCCTACTTCCGCTGTGAGTCACCGAGCTACGGATACTTACCCCTTTACTGCTCTCATGGGTCATGGTTGGAAGAACCTTCTGTCATGGTGACAAGTTATGGCAAAACTATCTACCAGTCAAGTAATTAGCTCTACTACTTCTTTCTTCATTAGCTATGTAGTTTCAGAAAAATTCCAGCAGAGAGAGCGTAAATATCTTAATAGACTGAAATACAAATACCGTGATATTAAATCAGCATATAAGGCCGTTACCGATATCAAAATTTTTCTTTTGAAATGACTTTAATGATTGTTTAGAATACCCTGAGCCAACCACATTAAGTGTTGCAGCTTTATTTAACAGTTTAAAATGTTGTTAAAACAAAGAAAACATGTTATATAGGAAGAATTCGTGATAACGAGAAACCCACTTGGTTTAAAAATGTATCTCAGAACGGCTGGTATGAGTATTAATACTTTTACTGATAACGAGAGAACAACGTTTCGACCTTTCTAGGTCATCTTCAGGTTAAGAAAGAGAGAGTTTAAATGTGACCGTTGACGGACACATGTTTTAAGGACGAAAGTATAAACGGGTTCGGGACTGTAGGGGGCGTTACAGGTGGATGTTAGGTTATTAATTAGTATAGGTATAAAGGTGTTCCTTTATATTGGTTTAGTTTTAGTTGCTGTATAAGTTGGGCTTCTTTGATTTTGCGTTTGTTTTTATTTGTTTCCCTACTTAATATCGGGGTGTTTTCTGTGGGTATGTTGTGTTTATTCGACTTCCAGTGTTCAAAAACGTGTGAAGGTGTTTTTTTTTAATGTTATTTGAGTCTACTTCCACTTTTTCTGCTTGTTTCTCCAATGTATAAGTCGTTGCATAGTATTTTATAAAATATGTTGGTGTTGTGTTTGTCAGTGTAGTTTTTACATAGAATGGACTTCAGTTTTATACCTAGTTTTTGAATAAATTTGGTGTTTACTGGAATGTTGTGTTTTGTTATAAGTTTTTTTTTTCCAAATGTTGGTTATTTTTCGCTGATGTCGAGAACATATGGTATGCAGCAGTGTAAGGTTTTGTAGTTTGTTGTATCTTGGGATTTATTGTTGTTTGTTTATTGTTGGTCTAGGTGTGTGCGTATAATTTTTTCAACTGTTTTTGGAGGAAATTTGTTGATGTTGATGAAGTGTTGTTTTATTCTGTTGATTTCATTATTAATTTTATCTGGTGAACATATACTCTTCAAAACAAGAAACGCAAAAGAGATATTTTTGTTATTTTAAAGAGAAATATATGTAATAATGTTACAAGCTCAGAGTATGTAATGTTACACGTGTTAAGGCACTGATTGTCAGACCAAAATGACAATAAACGTTGTGCACTTTGAAAACGGAGGAAAACATCGGATTTTTCGCCAAAACGCATGCGTGTCCAATAAATTTGTTTGAGAGATCTGCATGTTCTGCAAGTGCAACATGTGCAAAATCCCTTTAAAAGTGACGGGTTCTCAGTTTCTATAGCTCAGTGTTAAGCCACCGACACGCAATACAGTTATACCAAGACTGAAAGAAGCACAACGCAACAACGCCATTGGTCGCTTGGAAGCAGGCGAATCTCGATCAGATGTTGCCAGAGATGTGAATGTCCACCCACGCACCATCACATGGCTTCGAATCGTCACCAACAACATGGATCAACTCGTGACCGTCCACGATCTGGCAGATCTCGTGTGACCACGCCCGCACAAGATCGCAACATCCGGTTACGTCACCTTCGGGATAGGACCACCACTGCGACGTCTACTGCCTCAACCATACCAGGGCTGCGTAGGATTTCCGATCAAACCGTACGCAACCGTCGACGAGATTCTTAGGCCCCATGTGCAACCCGTCATGGTGAACGTCAACGACGTTTTTCAACATGACAACACCCGTCCTCACACAGCCCGACTCACCACTGTCTTCTTGAGACACCACAACATCAACGTTCTTCCCTGGCCCTCCAGATCACCAGATTTAAACCCCATCGAACATCTTTGGGACGAGTTGGACCGACGTCTGCGACGGCGACAACCTCAACCGCAGACTCTATCTCAGCTTGCAGCAGCTTTGCAGGCTTAGTGGACAGCCATTCCACAGGATGTGATTTGTCACCTCATCGCTTTCATGGGCAGGAGATGCTAAGCAGTTATTGTTCCTCCCGGGGGCATACTCGTTGTTGACGTTGAGTGACGTTAAACGTCAACTGGTGAGCGTGGACTTCGCCTTTGCAGACTTTGGATGTTCAGCAGTGAATGTGCAAAGTTTCACACATGTCATACAGAACTACCCGGAATAAACTTGTTAACAATTTGTCTCATATTTTGCCTTTTGCGTTTCTTTTTTTGAAGAGTATAGTTTTGTGGCTGTGTTTATTTGGTTTCTTAATATGTTGAGTTTTTGTTTTGTTTCATGTGTTGAGTCTCAGGGAATATGTAATCCAGTATGGGTGATTTCCTGTCAATCCTGTGTCACCAGTTCTAACCAACATTTTTATGACACAGATTCAATCTCAAGCGATCAATTTAGCCTTACACCCACCACTATACTGGCACAGGTATGTTGATGATACAACTGCTGGATTCACATCTGAGAACACACTTAGTTTTTCAAACCATGTTAACTCTATACACCCCAACCTTAAGTTCACCTGTGAACAGGAAAAAACTAACCAAATAGCATTTCTTAACCTCAAGATCACTAGAACCGATGCACAATTCAAAACAGAAATCCACAGAAAAATTACACAGTCAGTTACAAACTCTCTCTTGATTAACCTGAAGATGACCTAGGAATCTCGAAACGTTGATCTTTGCTTATCAGTAAAAGTATTACTACCCATACCAGCCATTCTGAGATACATTTATATGGAAAGAATTTTTTTGTTATTTTTTGGAAATCACGTTAGTGTTGTTAGTAACTCAAATTCAGTGAAGTGGGTCATACGTTTTATATAGTATGGTATATCAACTTTAACCAGCTTTAAATTTATAGCACAAGCTACGTAATGTGTTCTATGTTGCTCTGTTCTTATCCTCCTATCTCACGGCTAGGATAATCTATGGTGAAGTACACTAATATAATTGTATTTGAAGTTTTATGAACACTACTATATGCCTGGAGTTTATAATTGCATAGCTCGGCATGGCCAGGTGGTTTGGGAACTCGACTCGTAATATGAGGGTCGCGGACGCGAATCCCCGTCACAACAAACATGCTCACTCTTAGTGAGCCGTAGTGGCGATATAATGTGACGGTCAATCCCACTATTCGTTGGTAAAAGAATAGCTCAAGAGTTGTCTGTGGGTGGTAATGACTAGCTGTCTTCCTCTAGTCTAGTCTTACACCTTTTCAATTATGGACGGCTAGCGCAGACAGCCTTCGTGAAGCTTTGCGTGAAATTCAAACAAGAAATAAAGAAATAACTGCATGTAAGCATGTATCACAGCTTATATAAAAGTCGTCTACCTGGAGGGAAAGTGGAATGCGTTTTGGTCTCCGTGTAAGGGCCTTCCACAAGTTGTAAGAAACAAAAGTATATACCGTTTATTTCTATACAGCAGGCAAATATATTTGATAAACTATTCAAATTCAGTTCAATCTACTCTGCTTAAAATTCCTTTGATACAGTAGTAAGTATAATGACTAGCAGTGTTAGTACAGTGGTGTCAAGAAATATTACATTAATTTGATAAAACGACAGTTATGTAGCAAGTTAACCACTATATAGGAACGTTCTGATTTCATAAACCTTTATACCATTAAATCTTTGACTGTAATCAAAAACATGTATAATAAAAGGCACTACTGTTTATAAAAAAGAAAATATTCACAGTAATACAAATAAAATACATTGAACAAAAGCCAACTGGGAACAAATTCGTAATAAACTATTCAAATCTATGTAAGTAGCATCTGAATGTAAAAATATTTCGATATTGTCAAATTATTCAGTTACATAGTTATTCAGAATAAGCCAGTAGACTAACAAATAGGAACAAATTAGATACTTTGTGTGCAGGTCTTCACTTAATGGATTGTAGAACAAAATGTTATCAGGATAAAACCTGGAAGATAACTGAAGAAACCAATAAAAATAACAAACAACTCAATCACGGTAGTAGAACTCGTTCTGTCAACTGCTGGTTTTATTTTTTTCCACTTTACAATTTAAGTTTCTAGGAAATTTTAAGAAACGATGATTTCTCTTAGAAAAGCCAGAGCAACAGAGAGGAAAAAAATACAACAATTGGAATTCCTTAAAATATCGAGTTGTCAGTGTTAAAGTGATATATTATGTTGTTAGACTCGTTTTATTACTATTGTTAAATCACAATTTTTCGTTTTATCAGAATTACTTAACTACTGCACACTATTAAACAAACAAAAGACCTCTTTCTTACAACTAGAAGGTCTATCATTGTAGGAATATAGAGAGAGTGGCCTTGGTTTACACTGGATTGACGACCTCTTTGAAACAAAATGTAAAACTACGGGGGACCTGAATAAATTATTGGTTGTTTTGAATTTTCGCGCAAAGCTACACGAAGATTAACTGCGTTAGCCATCCTTGATTCAACAGTGTAAGACTAGAGGGAAGGCAACTAGTCATCAACACCCACCGCCAACTCTTGGGCTACCAACGAATAGTGGGATTGACCGTCACATTATAACGCCTCCATGGCATGTTTGGTGCAATTGGGATTCGAACCCACAGCCCAGAGATTATGAGTCGAGTGCCTTAACCACCTTACCATGCCGGACCGTGAAAAAATGAAATATTTTATATATAATGTACTTTATTTCATACAACTTAATAGTTTACAATAAAGTCACGTTTACGTTCTTTTATACCCAGATTTTGGGTTGAAAACACTGATACGTAGTTTTCAAATACTTAAATCACAATTTTATAATCATTTTGAAAATAAGGGTTCACGAGTTACCCTTTTTTAAGACAAATCAAATACAATATAGTTGTAAAACAAACAAAATAATTTTATATTAAAGATTTCAAAAGATGTGTAGCGAAAACAAGACAAAACCACGATACAGATGTTCCAAAATTTATTGTTTCCAATGTTAATCCTCTCTTAAATTAACATGAAAAAATCAAGTAAATCTCTTGTCAGTTAATCTATTTAATTTTTATAAAATTATTACTTGACCAAATAGTATAAAAAACAACAACTAGAAATCAACAAATTTCACTTGTAAACAGCTGACCCCGTCCCCAAGTTGTTTTCTTCTCCTTTACAATAAAAGGGGTTCAGTTGTTTCATCTGGCTGTCCAACTGTTTGTTACCATTCTACGTCTTATATCCAAACCTGATGGCTTAAATAAGCTTCCATTTCCTTTCTAACATACTTCAGGGTTACAACGTGTACTACACCTAAACATGAACTATTCCATAAACAAACTACTCTATCAGAATATATATATATATTGAATTAACTGAAGTCGTGTCTGAATTTCACATATTTTAAACGACTTGTGCAATTTTTGAGAGTTTTCGGAATGTCTCCATACGATACTAAACGCAGAAACATTGTGAAAACTCTCCTGTGAACTCAAAAGTCTTTCTTAAGAAAGGTGAACATAACCGAACATCATGTTGCTCGTGAGACCTAACAACTACCTTGTAGACAGAACTAATATCCTTCTGCAACGTCTACTCATTATTGCTACAGACCAAATCCTCATGTGTTGTAGCGAATGCAGGTCTATAAGAATCGCTTATGTTCTGAAGATCAATGTGCCTAACATTAATTAGATAAAGATCAGAATACATCGAATAGCATTGCTTCAGATAGTCAAATATTTTTGGAAATCTTCATTGTTCATTAATGTGATATTAGCTGTCACTTTAATAGTTATTTTGTCAATGCCGTAACGGAATCCTAACACAGAATCCTAAGGCACATAACTTGAGATTTTAATCCAATTTGATGTCATCCCATTTATAACGGTCTTTTGCTCCCTACCGTTAAACTAATTCTCAATCCAGACAAATGTAATCGTCTTAAAGAGCACCTCGTGTGACACCTTTTCGAAAGTCTAAATACGCAAAATTCACTGCATATGTGTGACATTTTCAAAGGATATAATGAAATTCATAGCCTGTCCTTTACTTTCTAAATCCCTGTGTACGAGGATTAATGTTCTACATGAGTTGTTATAGTACGTAGTTCGTATTTAATCAAAACTGGTATGTTATTTAAAATACGTAATGAACTCAAAGATAACATTTTATAGGTCATATACTTTAACAACAGATGGCAGCACAAACATTTTAACACTACAAACTAAACCGCAACTGGAAGTAATTCCCTATCTCGTGTAGCAAAGCAACAAGATTTGTACTATTTTGCAGATTTAAATAAAAATCTCAAACACCAAAGGTTCCGCTTTTGTTGTAAAAGAACAATAACAAATATGTATTTAAAAAACCTTCACAAAAGGAATTTTAGGAACACATCATTTTAACAAAGACACAAAGATAAAGTAAGTTATAGCTTTGTTAAATGCGAGTTCAAATCCCGGTCGCACCAAACATACTCGCCCTTTCAGCCGTGGGGGTGTTATAATCTTACGGTCAATCCCACTATTCGTTAGTAAATGAGTAGCCCAAGAGTTGGCGGTGGGTGGTGATGACTAGCTGCCTTCCCTCTAGTCTTACACTGCTAAATTAGGGATGGCTAGCGCAGATAGCCCTCGAGTAGCTTTACGCGAAATTCAAAACAAACAAACAAACAAAGCTTTATTAATAAACTTGTTAGGCTTTCAACATAGCGTTTATGATAGGCTTTCAACATAGTGTTGTTCTTTTATCCCTAGAATCAGAATTGTGTATTCTACTGATGTACACGAGCGAATAAATTCAAAGGTATAACAGTATCAGTGATTAACTGTGTTTTCCAGCATAGTACAAAAAATTCAAGGCGTGTTTAATGTCAATTAAATATATATATATATGTCTTAACATGGTTGTTCTTTCCCAGTAAATGTCTTTAAAGGCTAGCTTTTTAAAACGCTATGGAAAAAATGTATATGAAAAACATTATAAGACATAGGATGAAGTAAATGAATTGAATCTTGTAAAAACTCTTCACATCGATGAGTTGAATAAGGTGATGACTGTTTCACTTTTTACACTACAAATATTTGTGATATTAACTTGGTTTTTAAAACAATTAGTCCATATTTTAGGTATTTTTTAGCGTTGTAAATGATAACTTACTTCTTAAGTGAATACATTTTTTTAGCAAATTCGTTCATTATTTATTGTATGATTAAAAGCTAAATTATATCAATCAGATTGTAAAGAATATTATCCTTTGGAATTAGATATATTGTCCTTTCTCTTTTAAATCCTTAAACGTTGCAAGTGTTCATCAGAGTTTTTTTGGATGTAACTGTGTAATTCAAATACACAAATTAACTCAAGTTCTGCTATCATATAGTAATTATTATGAACTTTTGTTTTATATGTCGTGACATGAAGAATAAGCGGTTACGTGATTTATTACATGTTAGTTTAAATAAACGTAAATTAATAAATACAATAGAAAGTATTGTAATTATAACCAGTATAACAATATCTGCGTTATTAAAGTAATAATAATACTACATGTTTAATGTTTAACACATTTGCTGAATTAATTATAGGGTAAAAGATCAAGCTAGAACCTAGCAGGGAGAAAAGTTAAATATTACAATTATGGTTTGTTTGTTTGTTTTGAATTTCGCGCAAAACTACATGAGGGCTATCTGCGTTAGCCGTCCCTAATTTAGCAGTGTAGGACCAGAGGAAAGGCAGCTATTCATCACCACCCACCGCCAACTTTTGGGCTACTCTGTTACCAATCAATAGTGGGATTGACCGAAACATTGTAACGCTCCTACGGCTGAAAGGACGAGCATGTTTGGTGTGATGGGGATATGAACCCGCAACACTCAGAGTACGACTCGAGTGGTTTAACTACCTGGCCATATTGGAGTGTCAGTAACACTGAGATGAAATGGATGGTAACTTGCTGCTTGTTGTCGGGCCTTTTGATTAAGGAAAGTCAGCCATATTAGTATTAGGATGGCTAACATGAATATTATAATCACCTTACCAGAACGATTTTCTTAACAAACCGGAGTTAATGCTTTGTATATTTTAAGTAACTTTGAATACGTACTTGATATTATTGAAAATCCAGTGTACACCGAGAGCAAATATAGCATAGTCCTTAATAAAGTAATTATTAGCTAAAGGGTGTATGTGGGTGTTTTCTTATAGCAGAGCCACATTGTTCTATCTGCTGAGTCCACCGAGGAGAATCGAACCCGTAGACTTACGGGGGACGCTTAGCTGAAGGACTAGAGTGATTTCTCTGCGCGAATTTTTTTTTGTTATTATTTACAATACTATATTATTATCATAAGGGTAATTTAAAAGTTATGTTGATAATTTTATATGACCCTATTTAATACGATAAATGTGAAGAAAAATTTCACTGAAATCAAACCAGAAGTTCTGTTTCCTTATGGCCACGCCTGTAGTTTCAGAATCTACCATTCCTTACCCCTAAAATTACATTCCATGAACTCGACGCAAAAGTAGGACAAAACGTTCGCCTTCACTAACTGGTTACCAGATTTAACAATAGTTGAGTCCCAGGATATCGCTGTTACAATACGGGGTTTCAACCTCATTAAAAACTGTAAACTGTAAAATTGATTAATAATTGTTCATGGAGATTTTCGTAATTTAAGTCTGCAAATAAAAGTTGTTATCTGTTCGTGTTCGAATTAGTAAATGACACAAAAATCTAGTAAAACCAGTTGCTAAACAACCTTTCACGTATTTAATGTTATTTCAAGAGTTCCATAACAAAGTAATTTCTTTTGTCTCATTTATTCTCTTTAGCAGCAAAAGCTATTCACTTGAAACGCATGGATTATTAGATCTAATACGATAAAAAAACTTTGTATCGTAACACATTTTATGGATATACATATATATTCTAATAAATTTGTAGCGTCGAGCCGGTGATATAGAAGAAATGAAACAATACGTAACAGTTATTAGAACATGTGCTTTTATGTGCTCGAAATATCTAGTGTATTATTATCTCCTTCGCTACCACCACCACATGTACGTCCCCATCTAGATCATTGCCACGTTAGTCTAGAAGTTTGAATCGCCTTGAACAAAGGGTATTCCCCTTCAACATTTTTCAAATTTACCAGTTTTACGTAAGTATAATGTCATATTAAAACATGTGTCATTTTATGTTTTATTGTGAAGTATAACATAATCCTGACAAGAGGTTTAGCTACAAACATGATAATCAGAAATAATTCTGAACAATTGTTGAGAAAACGTGTTCACGGTAACAATACTAACTTGGATCAAAACAATTACAAGACTAGAGAACTTAGATTCTCGACCGTTAGAGCGATGTTTATAAACAGTGTAACATGAAATATTTCTTTTATTAACATATTCTGGATTAAATATAAAAATTTCTCGGTTGTTGGTATGAATTTAGAAAACAAAACAACAACACTTTAAGGTTAAGGCAAAAGTAACAAAACGTACATTGCTATTATTCAAGCAAAACGCACAGTTGTGATATGTCTGTTACATGAAAATACACACACAAATTATGAAGTTACGTTTGACTTATTAAGAGTATTACAATCAGTAGGTTAAACTTAACATCGTCTTGCAAAATAATAAAAGGTAAATAACAACTTACTTTTTTAAAAATTAAAGTTAAGAGATAATAAAAAGTGCTGTATTAATTATACGGCAAAAGATCGAGTTAGAGTCTAGAAGGAAAGGAAGTTAAATGAATCGGAGCGAATATTTATATATTTCAAGTAACTTTGAATATGTACTCGATATAATTGAAAATGCAGTGTATACTGAGAGAGAATATAAAATAGTCCTGTTAAAAGTAATGAGAAAGTCGAACATCTTTCTCTCACATAAAACACATTTAGCCTCAGTGCTAAAGAAAAAGGTAAGATTCAATTACGCATGTATTATAAATTTGTTTCTTTTTTCTCAGAGAAATATGGCCGATGTAAGCCCATTTACACTTGAAGAGCGTAATGTGGCAAGTACGTGGGAATATGAGCGCAAGAATACTGGTGACACCACACACAAACACTGGATGCATAAGATATATGGATAGGTTGGGACTTACGGTCCACCCTGTAGATAGCTGGAATAATAGTTCAAGTTTTATTGGCACTGGTTCGACTTTGCGACCGTGGCGATCTCAGTGCATGGGCCTTTTATATAAAGGACATTATGTGTGTTGTATTTATGGAAAATGCATATATATTAAAAGGTAAAGAGTTATTTTTCTATGTTATAAGGTATAACTTGGTTGAAGTTTCCTTTAAAAAGTTACACAATTGATCACTGTTAAAAGCAGAAAAGAATGAAAGCTCATTCCGTTTGAGGTCACATAACAATAAGTAAGGATAAGGTAAATTGACCCGGAGAACTGCTTGAAATCTGTAAGAAATTAAAGGTATAAGGGACATGAATCTTATCTAGAACAACTGAATACAGAGTTTGTATTTTGAACAGCTACAGGAGGGCTATCTACTGAGTCTATCGAGGGGAATCGAACCCCTGATTGTTTATACAGGTTCTGATTGGTAAATATTTCAATATATATAAAGACAAGTACTCTCAAGGATAAAATAAAGTAAAAAGGAAAAGAAACACCACCCACCGCCAACTCTTGGGCCACTCTTTTAATAACGAATAGCGAGATTGATCGTCACATTATAATACCTTCATGGCTGAAAGGGCGGGCATGTTTGGTGTGACGAGGATTCGAACCCGCGACCAGCATATTGCGAGACGAGCGCCCTAACCGTACAGTTACATTATATAGTTAAACGGTGTATTAGAACCAGAACACGTAACGTTTATAATATGGCAACCTTTAGTGTTATCCATACAAAGGGAAAAGTTCGCTTAACAGAGTCATTGAGGCAAAAACGAGCGCTAAAAGCAATCATAACCTTGTACAATACCTTGAACTGCAAAGTGGTTACGAAATAGAACCTTTTGACTCCAAAACGCCATTACACTGAAGCTAGAATAATACACTGATACCAAAATAACAATATCGTAAATAAGGATTTAAAGCCGACGAAAGCTCACAAGTTGAAAGCTCACGAACTGAAAAGTGTATGACCGAACAATAACAATCACACTTCGAAACTAGCGACTATTATTGTTCGGTCATACACGTTTCAGTACGTCTGTACAAACTGGGTATTGAGAGTCGACGTCATGTAAAAGTTTGTGAAAAACATGTCAATATCTGTGACTTAAGATTAACCTTGTTGTGTTTTACAAGACCTTGTTGTAAAGAAACTGTAGAAACGGGCTTCAGTACAGTCATAAAACTGACGACAAGGCCACATGGGGAAGTTGAACATCTTTCTCTCATGTAAAACTCAGTACTAGAAATGGACTTAGATATAACTTTATGATGTTTCATCAGCGCTATCTTTTGGTAAGTGTATATTCCTGTTCAAAGCACATATATTTTTGTATGTGTTTTTTTCCCCGCAACAATCAAATCTCATATAAAAAATGAAACCAAATTAATATTTTATCATAATATTTACGAAGCCAGAATTAAATGAACTACTTTCAACGATGTATCTACCTATCTATTAATTTGTTTGTTTGTCGTTAAGAGCGAAGTTATATAATGAGTTATCTACGACGCACTCACTGCGAATATCAAGTCTTAATGATTATCATTATGCGTCTAAACGTACGTACCACTAAGCCACCACTTGGCTTACAAGTACGGTTTTTTTTAATTCGTGAATTTTAAATTTTTTGATTTTTTATAAGTGTGTAGTTATTTTGGGCAGTTTTATAGCATTTATAGTTTGCTCAGAAGTGGCTTTATACCACAACATTTGTTTTTGAAAGGATGTTCGAAACTATTTGGTTTTATACAACTATTTATTCTGAGTCCATGAAAATTTTGTTTGTTTGTTTTTCAATTTCGCGCAAAAGTATACGAGGGCTAACCGCGCTAGCCGTCCCTAATTTAGCAGTGTAGGACTAGAGGGAAGACGGCTAGTCGTCACCGCCCACCGTCAACTCTTGGGCTACTCTTTTACCAACGAATAGTGGAATTGAACGTCACATTATAACGCCCTCTCGGCTTAAAGGGCAAGCATGTTTGGTGTGACGGGAATTCGAAACTGAGACCATAGGATTACGAGTCAGGTGCTGGACCCTCCATGAAACGTAAATAACTTTTATTATAAAATACGACTACGCTGTATTATTTCTTTATTCAAACTGTCAGTTTTATTTCACTTGAAATTGGTCATTCATAAAACTATAAATTTGAGTTTTAAACATAAAATACCCTAAATATTACGTAACAAACGTCACAGAAAATTCTAAAATATTAAGATAGTGTCTACATGTACATATTTTGAACCAAAACCGTCTCTAACTCTGACCTTTACTACGCTGAGCGTTGCTATAATGTTATTATCACGAAAAAAAATCAAAATTAGCACTTAATAATCAGTACTTAAACCTTCAAACAATCAAATAAACAACTTTGTAATAATGGGTGTGTTATAAGGGAGACGGTCAAATCCCACGATTTCGGCAGACAAGAAAGATTCAAGAGTTGGTTGTGAAGGTCATTGACTATCCACACCACTATTACCTAAAGAATTTTAGTTGTACCCTGGAAACAAATAGGGGTTTCTTTGGCGCCATCTATAATACTAATTTAAAGTAGAGCCAAATTTAAAAAAATATATATAGATAGGTAACTTTCAATAGTAAAACTTAACGCTTGGAAATAAACAATATCAGTGCGACTTATTTATTTAAAATACCGAAATATATGTTTTTTATCATCGACATAAAATAGATCAACAGTGATAAAACTTTGCAGAATAAACGGCAACTGCTTGTTGTGGAGACACAAGTGTAGGGAACGACGTTTCGAATCTACCAAAGAATAGATCAACAGTTTTGCTTTGTTTTACAAATATTTGAAAAATCGACATTAAAAGTGATAGTTTATACAAGTGTGTGTGTGTATGTTTTCTTATAGGAAAGACACGAACCCCTTATTGTTTATACAGTTTCTGATTGGTAAATATTTCAATATATAAAGACAAGTCTTAGTACTCTCAAGGACAAATTAAATAAAAAGGAAAAGAATCACGTGTCATTTAAAACTTTGAATAATCTTAAAATATCGGAATGTTTTCAATCACCTGAAGCTTAACGTATTGACGATTTGAATTATAAAAAAAACATATGAAAGGATATTATGAAATATCAAAACGGAAACCTTTCTTTACACAATGTTTCAAGGGTGTTGTACGTTGTTTAATAAATATATTTTAGGATAAACGAGTGAGAAAGTACATGAAAAATAAATGGGTAAGGGTCAACGACCTAGCAGTGAAATTGATGGACATGGGAAAGGCGAAGCTTTACGCGAAAACTCATGCTTTATAATAGCCAGAGGCTTAGTGTCCAAGGGTCAATGCTAAAAACTGTGTGGATTGAAGAGATTACTGTCGTAATTGCATAGCAACGATAAAGATATGGTGCTACGTGGGCGATACTCATAGCACGTAGAGTATTGTTCAAAACTACTTTGGTGCCACCTACACCTGGCTCTAAAAATCTAGCCGAAGATTACTTACTCTCTAAGTTCCGGAACTACATTAAAATACCTAAACAGCATCTAAGAATAGATATATACTTACCAGAGAAAATGCTTTACGGTACAGCCACCAAGTGAGAAACATAACGTTTAAAACCCTAAAAAACATAACATTATTTTTCTCTTTTTGTTTTCTATCAGAAGGAAAAACTTTCGATTGTAATTCACAAGATTAAATTTACTAGACCACAGTGCCTCTAACGGTTATCATGTTTCCTAAGAATCCATTATCTCTTGCTTCAAGGGCTTTTTACCAAGAAGAAATGGTCCTATGGTCTTTATTATCTCTTATTATAAAAGCACGTCATGAAACAGTCAAGAAATAAATAATGTACATTTCATACCAAGAAATTAGGTGTTCCTTGAAAAACCAATTTTCTACTCATAACATAAAATATGTTGTGATTTCATAAACGCTGTTTTCTTATGTTAAAAAATTTCGATGGGGCTACACCATCTTTTTTTTCTTTTATCTTTAAATTTTCCTCAGTTTAGGAACTACCAAAATCATGATTTTATTTTCTGGACTTCATTTAGGCATAAGAATTCATGGTTTAAGAGCAAAACTAGGAAAAGAATAATTTTTCACTTCCTTGTTACAAGAACAGCCTGATAAAAATATTATATGATTTTATTACACAAAAATAACTTTTAAAATAATTATTACAGTAGTTTCTTATACTCACAAAGTTTAGAATATTTTTAATACAAGAATTACAGTTCTTTAATGGAATTTGTTAAATATGAGTAATATAACACTAACTTGGTTTGCTTTTGAATTTCGCGCAAAGCTGCACGAGGGCTATCTGCGCTAGCTGTCCCTAATTTAGTAGTGTAAGACTAAGAGGTTTGGTTTGATTTTGAATTTCGCGCAAAGCTGCACGAGGCTATCTGCACTAGCCGTCCCTAATTTATCAGTGTAAGACTAGAGGGAGAGCAGCTAGTCATCACCGTCAACTCTTGGGCTACTCTTTTACCTGACGTTTGTTTTGAATTTGTGTGTGTTTAGGTACAAAATGCATTATTCGATTAATTGTTTTTCTGCTGTTGAGTTTGCTATTTACATAAGTTTATGATAAAATGCGCCTTGAATAAATTTGATTATCGAATATGATGTTGGTTGTTTCGTTTATTTATCCCAATTGACAGGGGGATTTTTAAATATTATTTAATATTTAATATTATTTTTGTTTGTAGGTAATTACTGAGAGATCTGTTTTATATTATTAACGATTTTCACTTCCAGGTGAAAAAAAAAGAAGAGCGAACAACACTTTTTATGTATTATAATGAACATTCAACCCTGATTGTGTTCTTGGACAAGCCCCGCCAGGAAATGCATAAAATAATCCAAAATAAATGACGAAAGACATAAAACTGTAAATTGTTCACACTTAACATTCAAGCATTATCACTTACGAACCTTTTTTCTACTTTTTTCGGGGGGCTACGGTATGCCTATTCAGATGAAATTAATAGTACGAACTCAGCCAACTCAATACCACACAAAATATTTGCTATGAAAATGTTTAAGCCAATCAGTTGTGGTTGTCCCAGTTAAGAAACTAGCAGAGACAATCTGATAAATAGCAATGATATATAAACTAACCTTTTGACCTTGTTATCATTTTTTTCAACCAAGCTAATGACTGATAATGACCTGAGTAACCATATATTGGTCTTTACTTAGCTATGTTGGTTGAACGATAAATGGATCTTTTTCTAAGAAACGTTCAATACTGATGATTCTAATATGTTCTTCTTGTATTCCTGGTAAGGCTTCAACTAAACATCGTATCAAGCAAGAGTTAAGTAAAGTGAAATAAAGTAAACAAGCTGTCCGTTTTCTAGCCAGAGTAAGATAATTAATCCTTAAAGGGAACACAATGAATTTATTGAAACTTTCCTTTTACAAGTTTCAAAACACTCTGCCGTTTGGTGAAAATATTTATTCTCGCGTATCAAATGTTTCTTAAATATTTCTTGGAAGCTTGTTATTTTCACGTTGTCTTGCTAATTTTTCCTTGTTAAATCGTGAGCATGGTGGCGTGATGGACAGCCAGCAGCGCACAACTACAGCAATCTAGATGCAAAACAATGTGTCCTTGAAAAAATATTCCGTCATTTTGTTCCGCTAAGGTGAATCATTCGAGATGACATAAAAACTACAGTCAGAATAACATCCCTGAACCATTAACCTTCCAGTTTTTCTGTTTTTCTTACTTTCTACATTATACTCAGTTTAATAGAATGAATGCATTTACTTGCATGAGACAGCAACTTTATTCATAGCTCGTGTTAACGACGTGAAACCAATAGCAACACTAAGATGTAATATAACACTGGCTTTACATTTCACTATATAATTTTTATTCTTAGTTTTATTGTCCTTTAAACAGAGATTCGATAGAAACGAATTTTGAGAAATCAATTTTGTGTTGAGGTGTCACTGAAATGTTTTACTAACAACATCAACGGTGATGTATCGATTTTATCAAAGTGGACAAGTTGTTTTTTCTCGCAAAAAGCACATGTTAAATGAAAGCTCATCTAATTATAAACTGCTTTATTGGTTACAGACTACTCTGGGACCTTTCGTCTTCCCTTTACAATCTGTGTTTTGCTCAGTGAACACGAACACATCTGTTAGAACGAATGATTTAAATTCTACTCAATAGAAAAAGTTATTGCCTAAGAAAAGCCAAGAAAACGAACTTCAAAAGCGAAAATATAAATAAAAATGGTATAGGTAAGGGATATGAATGTCAAGGCTGCTGTAATGATAATATAATTAAGGAAGGCACACCGTAGGTTAGGATTGAGTAGAGGTGAAAGCAATGATCGAGTGAAAATATGTCAAAGGTCAGTGAAACGGCAAAATAACATTCACAAGCATTTATTAAGGGTGTTACTTATTACAGTTTATTTCGGACGAGTCTTTGATTTATTATGTTACGTATTATTATTTCAAATAGCCGGAATTTTAATTTCAATTTATAAGTTAATTAAATGTTAATATGTTTTAAATTTGTGATACTTACCAAAGAGTTTGATGCACAGAATTTTCTTTCTTAACACAAACATATTTTATTGTACAAACAACAATACAATTGATATTAACGGTATTACAAACTTACAGACAAAACCAAGTTTTATATCTGGTTTAAAACTGAATGTGTTATCAACGATCCAGGTACATGATATACAAATTAATTATGATTAATATTGTTTAAGCTAACACTGTCTTTCCTTGGCTAGCTTCACACCCTTACAAGCTGACTTATTAAAGAGGAAGATACTTAATGTCCTCATAGAAATAATAATGTCGGAAATAACTCATAAATATTATTGATTTTACTCTCAAGAATCATTTACAAATTTCGAGAACAGGCAAGACTTGCGCAATACACAGCAAAAAATATACTTTAGATGTAAAAAAAAGAAAGAAAACTATACTGAAACAAGTATAGGTATTAAAATAAACGGATAACAGGAAATTCGTTACAAGGGTTATGTTTACGCTACCTATAGCCTTATTAAAAGTGTGCTATAAAAAAGTCCCGCTAACAAAGATGCTATTTATGAAAACGTTCAGCAAAAGTGAGTACTGTGAAAATATTTCAAAGATCAATCTTATAGCATAGATGGCTCTGATGAACATATATTAAAGGTCAGGCTAACACCAAAATGGGATTTCGCGCAAAAAACACTGAAGACCAGAGCCAAGAAAATATTGCATTCGCAAAAATATGTCAAAAGTCAAAAACACATTATAAATGGTTTATTTTTCAAAAGAAAAAGTTTTTATAAAAAGAAATTAGATGCTCTAGACTTGTTTTCTTACGGTAAGGCACTATAATCGTATAGACAATTGTTTTCGTTTTCATGAGACTTTCACAACAACCGTTTTAGTTATTAAAGTTGTTTAATGATAATTGTACGACAACAAACTAATGTTTACCGGTTTTTCACTTATTTCTTTCTTCGTATTATTGAAACTTATGCGGAAATATCAGGGTTAGAGTAAAATTGAAATTTCTCCTTACGGAATAAAGTAACAAATGACAATTTCTCCACTAGTTTACACAGTAAATAAAGTAACAAATGACAGTTTCTCTACTAGTTTACACAGTAAATAAAGTAACAAATGACAGTTTCTCTACTAGTTTACACAGTAAATAAAGTAAAATGACAGTTTCTCTACTACTTTACGTAGTAAATAATGTATCAAATGACAATTGGTTGTTAAGCGCATAGCTTCACAACGAGCTATCTGTGCTATATCCATCACAGGTATCGATCGACACAGGTTCTTGTGTTGTAAGTTTGCAGACTTGCCACTGGAGGCGTTACATTAGGGACGGCTAGCGCAGATAGGCCTTAAGCGAAATTCTAAACAAACAAAACATTTTTGATAAATTATCTCCATACGCAACTCCTCGTAGCATATTAATATGTTAATCAGATGTGTTAATGTACCGTTGTCGTGGTGTAAACTGTATATGTGCTAATAGTGTATTGTTGCCGTGTTGTCGTTTATACTGTCAGTAGTACTTAGTATTAAACATGCATGTAAATAGTATTACACATTTAATGCAAAAATCTCGTTTGAGAGCTTTTAATTCTACGGAGAAATCATTGTAGTTCTCACAATAAATACAATGTTGTTATTTAGTTAGATCAGAATTATACATATGTTGTAAAAAAACAGCAGCAACACAGACACAGTTCATATAACGACAACAATGCACTGGCACATGTACAGTGCTATATTGGTTTGAAGCTACACGAGGGCTATCTGCGCTAGCCGTCCCTAATTTAGCAGTGTGAGACTAGACGAAAGGCAGCTAATCATCACCACCCACCGCCAACTCTTGGGCTACTCTTTTACCAACGAATAGTGGGATTGACATTCTAACGCCCCCCACGGCTGAAAGAGCGAGCATGTTTGGTGTGACGGAGATTCGAACTCACGACCCTCTTAACCACTTGACAATACCGGGGCCAATGCTATATCTTATAACTTTATATTTTATGTTACTTTCACTAACAGATCTTTGTTTGGGTTCAGTCGATTTGACCGAATTCATAAACACCATATTAAATTAGGAAATTATATAAATTATGCCTTTTTTGTTCTTGAATAACGAACTATTCTAAAACGAAAACAAAAATGCTTAGACAAAATAGCTTAAATCTCATAACATTATAGATTTATATATATTTATTAGTCTTATTATGTTGATCTTTCAGCTATACCCGACTAACAATACAAAAGTTACATTGATGAGGCGCACGTGCACTCATGTTACCGTATCCAATAATATAAAACTGACATTTAGTTTTTACAAAGTGACATGTCTTGGCTGTGTTTCAGTGCACTAGATTTGGTAAAATTCAGTCACATTTCAATCATTATAAATTGTATATCTATATAAATTATTACCACTTACAAACAGATTTTTAAACTTATCTTTCTTGAGACATAGAACAGTAAATAAAGAAATTAACCACACAAGTATCTCTTCCCGTTACTACTTTTGTTTTAGTTACTGCTTTTCTTAATTTGCTAAGCCTCAAGAAATTTCGCACGCGGAGGATGTAAAACGATTTTTTAAAGTTTTGTACACACATATGAACAACAAACAAATCATAAATTATTTTGTTAATACCATATGATTCTGTCACAAGTTGTTAAATTTAATAATTAATAAATAATTTAATAATTAATCCGTATTTGGATCTGAAAAAGTACAAAATCAAAATGAGATTATAGCTTAACAGCTCAGAAGTTTATCTCGAAAGAAAGAGAAGACTCCGTTATATTTGAAATTAGCTGAGAAAATTACTAAGGGAACATTTTAAGCTTCAAACTGGCTAATCACATGTCATATATAGAAGTAAGTATATAAAAAGGGGCCGTTTCTAAAATGGAAAGAGGTGAAAGGGGCATTGATTCAGCAAATAGGAGAGAAAATGTTTTTATTTTGTATTCTAGCTTGAAAGTATCGACAATTTAAGTTCCTAATTCGTACAAAAATAAAGACTTTATAAATTTTACGTTACAAACAGTTGATTTGAACTAGTGCTGAATTCAACATACCACGTAAAACACAAAAAAAAAGTTAAATGTGACTGTTTAATATCTAATTTTAAATTAAGAAATTAAATAAATAATGTAAAATTAAAAAAAACTGAATTATAATATACAGTTCGATAGCAAACTTAAGGGGTTAAATTCATAAAATAGTAATTCATTAATATCTGAATACAGTTCAAAAAATGCTATGACATGGCCTTTGACTTGTGACCTATTTCTTTAGGAGAAAGTTTCACTGATTGTGTCATACTTTAAAATGAATTATCGCCATTTTACTTGTCGCCAAAACGGGAAAAAATTCATATGAAAGATTTAGCTTTTCAAAATCAACGAAATCTACTGATCCAACAAGAGTGTCAGGAACTTCTGAATTTGTACAAGACCAGCCTTTTGGGGTTATTTCAACCAAAAACAAGTATATAAATAACCCGTGTTAACCTTTACACACTTTTCATTTATCAAAATTCTTCTTTGTTGTTCCTTCGAAGCTATGAAGGCAAAAACTTCCTTACAACTTGTTTGTGCAAATTTATGGGTACAAAAGACTACCTTACAACTTGTTCGTGCAGAGTTATGGGTACAAAAGACTACCTTACAACTTGTTCGTGCAGAGTTATGGGTACAAAAGACTACCTTACAACTTGTTCGTGCAGAGTTATGGGTACAAAAGACTACCTTACAACTTGTTCGTGCAGAGTTATGGGTATAAAAGACTACCTTAGAACTTATGACTTACAACCATACTATGGCGTTTTGTAACACAAATATGTGGACACATGATTTGTAACTATCATCCAGTATCTAATGTGCTGCTGTGTCAGGGTGTATAAACGATATCCTAATTCACGAATCTAGATGAGATACTATGCAATATACATAGCACAAGATAACCAAACATCATCATTTGGATGAAACCATCACTCTCCAGATCAGACAGAAGATACCCCAGGATAGATCTTTCACCACAATTCCCATGTAGAATCAGTGCAGAGATGGAGTAAAGGGATAGCTGAAAAGAAAGCAAGGATGAAATGACATGACGTGAATTAGAGAAAGGTATGACGGGAAGATCACTGTGGTGCTTGAAAATATATTGAAAGAAACCTCAATGACAAAATTATAAATGAGGGGGAACATGATCTATGACTTTGGCAGTGAGGTTCAACGTTGTAGAATGTAAAAGGCAGCAGGAGGATATTAAAAGTTTGAGGTGAAGGTTGAAGAACTACACTGACAAGCACAACACAAACATTATTTATAAAATACCATGCAACAACTGCCACGACTTCTAAATTAAAGAAACAAGCAGAAAATGTAAAACTATATTCAAATAACTTAAAAAAAAACACCTCCACACGTTTTTGAACACTGGAAGTCGAATAAACACAACATAACCATAGTAAACATCCAGATGCTAAGTAGGGAAACAAATATAAATAAACGCAAAATCAAAGCTCTGCTTTCACAACGACTAAACCCAATATAAAGAAACATTTGTATACCTATACCAATTAATAACCTAACGTCTAACTGTAGAGCCTCCTAAATCCCGTACTCATTTACATTCTAGTTCCTGAGACGAGTGTTAGGCAACGATCAATTACAAACTCTCTCTTTGTTAATCTCAAGATGAACTGAGAAGGTGGAAACGTTGTTTACTGTTTTATTTTGTTAAAAGTGTTAATACTCACACTAGCTGTTTTCAGATGTATCTGAAGTCCGTTTGTGACGATGGAAAGAAACATTCTGTTTGAAGTTGGTTGCAGATGTTTTGTGGCAACTTTGCTTCATAAGTGTCTGCAAGACTTGGGATTCAGAAACAGTGTGGTGAAAGGACTTTATAGATGTACAACTGAAGAAGACTCATCATGGACAAAGTATTTTCAGAAGAGTAGATGGACAATAGATGAAATGAAGAAAACATTTTCCTCTGTAAAGAAAAGTAAGCCCACCAGCGGAGGTTGACATAAGTGCGCCATTGACTCATCATCCCATGAAATCACCGAGTTTTAAAGAGTCAAAATTTCTACTGAAGGGTGATACCTAGCTGATGATCTCGCTAGAGTCAGCAGTGAAGACAGCTACACACTTCAGCCATTGTGTATTGAATTCTGTCAATGACTCACGACCATAATATTACTTTCTAACATGAATATTTTGACACGTGATTTGTACTAATCATCCATAAAGTATATAGACTTATAATAAGTCGCATCACTTCAAGAATATTAACTTTAGAGAGAAGAAAGCAAAACATTAAGTAAGCCCTTAGTGTCTTAAGCAGTTGAAAGTATTCCAGACATGTTATTACTATTATTACGTGTTATTATTGGCTAATTTATAAGTGTTAATGCCGTACATTTAACTCTACAATGTATAATTGTACTTCATTATTTTCAAATAAGTATACACATAGTGTATTAGAAACAAGATGGCATTTTACTTCATTAAAATCAAAACAAAAAACTTTATTCCTCTACATATTCGAATCTTAGTGAAGTTATAGTGTTTTGTTTATATGTACATATGTATACACCTACTAGTGGCACAGCGGGACGTCTGGTAACTCACGCCACTAAAAACTGGATTTCGATACCCGTGGTGGGCAGAGCGCAAATAGCCCATTGTGTAGCTTTGTGCTTAATTCCAAACAATCAGTCATATGTATATATTGTTTATCTCTTGGGGAAGGCCCAACATGGTCAGGTGGTTAAGGCACTCAACTCGTAATCCGTGGGTCACGGGTTCGAATTCCCGTCACATCAAACATGCTCGCCCTTTCAGCCGTAGGGGCATTATAAAGTGACGGTCAATCCCACTATTCATTGGTAAAAGAGTACCCCAAGAGTTGGCGGTGAGTGGTGATGACTAGCTGCCTTCCCTCTAGTCTTACACTGCTAAATTAAGGACAGCTAACGCAGCAGATAGCCCTTGAGTAGCTTTGCGCGAAATTAAAAAGAAACAAACATTATTTTAAAATGAGTCTTAGTTGTGAAAAAAAAACAACAACAGAATTTGATATCGTTGTAGCCTAGATACTGTTATTTTTTTGTTATTACCCACCTCGGGTAACGAAACCCAGTTTCTAGCAGTGAAAGTCCGCAGAAATACCGTGGTGCCACTGGTTGGGGGGTATTTTGAATAGTGTTCTGCAGCTAATAACATAAACTCTTATTTTGTAAAATACAAACTTGTTTTATCTAGCTCAACAATTAAAAAAATAACTATCATGTAACCACTGTTTAGCTGCATACAATAAAACATGTTGTTTTTTATTGAGTTAAACTGATGTGTTCTTTGAGTGTAAAAGTTAATAATGTGTGTCTATTTACTTGTACATACGTGGAGCGATAGCTGGTAATGAAGCTAAGACTATATTTCATTATGTGTGTACATATGTGGAGCGAGGGCTAGTCATGGAGCTAAGGCTCGATATTTCGTCATGTGTATCTATCTACCTGTACATATATGGAGCGTGGGCTGCTTCTCGAGCTAAAACTACATTTAATTATGTATGTACATATATGGAGCGAGGGCTGGTCCTGGAGCTAAGGCTCCATATTTTGGAACGGGCGAGTAGAGTTCGAGTTTACGCTATACCATAAAATATTCCCCTCGGTGTAAGCTGTGGACGCGTTATAAATGTGGCAGTCAATCCCCTAGAGTGTATTATAGGTGATAGAGTGCTCTGATTGCTCAGTAGTTCAAAATTAGCGACGAATTTAAAAACAAAGTCAGGATTGTCGGTTTCCTAACAATTGTTAACAGTCGCTTTTGAAGTTTTTGGAGGACTGTTGAAAGATTGTGTTGAAGGACCAGAGTTTACTTACTCGAAGTTTTTGGAGGACTGTTGAAAGATTGTGTTGAAGGACCAGAGTTTACTTACTTGACTGTTGTTTTCTTGAGATGCATTTGTGAATTTTAAAAAAATATGTATTTTATTATTTCAATTTATCCCTGGACTCTTAACAGCACATTATCAGCGAGATGACGTTTCTTTCTTCTTGTTTTAGTTGCTCTTGTTATTAAACATAATATGCACAAACAAATAATAAAAAAAACACACTTTTCTGCATATCATTGTTGTTTGTTTGTCACTGAGCTCTAAAATACGTAAAGATACTACTCGACTCAACTTCCTTTGACAAGATGTTTTTCTTGGTTTTCTTTTATTTATGAGTCCAACTTAATAGCTATTATTAGTATATATGATAGATCAGTGACATGATAAAACGAAGGAAAAACTCAGACAGCGCCAAGAAGACCACAAGTTCCATAGTCATTAGTATCTATTAAGCTCAAGCATCCAAAACCGACCAGTCGGTAAATAGTCGTAGTGGTAACTATAAAAAGAATGTGGTTGTTATAATATTAATTTTACTCCACATATTAAATAAAATGTATAAAAAGAAGTAAAATATGATGTATTTTAAGTGTCTTTCTAAATTACTTATCTTATTTTATCAGAGTATTTCTTTTATTCACTGGAAAGTTATAATAGAAGGGTGTAGCTTATTAAAGTGTAGTATGGTTCATAATAACAAAGCTCGGAATTATTACTCGATTTGTCTGTACGAGTCATTAGCACTCTGATCCTTCAGCAGTTCCTCTAAGAACATCTTAACTTTTTGTCAATCACAATGGAAAGAACAATGTTTAAGAATATAACTCAAAATTACTAACCTTAGTGCTAGTGTTAAAATATTCGGACAGTTCCATATTAATGTCATTCGTGGTAAAATATACTTTTCTTTCTTAATGACCAGATTTTGATTTTAAAGATGTAATGCTATCCTTGAGTTTTAAAAATAGAAACACATTGAAGTATTCAATATCGTCAATTTATTCGAATTTCACATTCAAAAGTTCCCCAAGAGTTTGTTTTTGAATTTCGCGAAAAGCTACGCGAGGGCTATCTGCGCCAGCCGTCCCTAATTTAGCAGTGTAAGGCTAGAGGGAAGGAAGCTAGTCATCACCACCTATCGTCAACACTTGGGCTACTCTTCTACCAATGAACAGTGAGATTGGCCGTCACATTATAACGCTCCCATGGCTGAAAGGGCTAGCATGTTTGATGCGACCGGGATTCAAACCCGCGACCCTCGGATTACGAGTCGAACATCTTAACACACTTGGCAATGCCGGGCCTTTTATAATAAGCACTAAAATATTCTGGAATAGGGGACGGTTATCAATATGCATATCGCATACTGAGAATATTATGCAAAATCTGTAAAAGATAGTATTTATAATGACACGTGTTATATCTTTCAATTTCCTTAATACATTGCATAGTAGATCATGTTTTTGGTTCGTGAAAATAACACAGTGATAAGAAAACAATACAGAAACACGTTCATAAACTATACGAATTTTATAAAAACAAACAAACTTACAAAAAATATAAATAGAATAATGAAGGTAACATTATGAATGAGTAAACCATCAAGTTTTCCACTAGGTAGAGCTGAGAAAAAAAAATGTAGGTAGAGGTTTAAATTCTACTAAAATTCGGTTCTTTTTGTGATAAGATTTACAAAAAAAATTAATTATTGAATTTGTTGAATGTTCAATTTTTAAAATGGGTGAATTAGCTCATAAAATGAAAATGTTTTTTAGCAGTCCTTTCTCTTACCAGCTGTAACTATGAAATGTAGTTTTAATGAGTTTTTTTGTGGTCCAGGATGAACGTGGATAATTTTTTTTAAATTACAAAGAAATTTATCTTTTACTGTCATCGTAAAGAAGTTATGTACACAGACATAACGTTTCATAAAACCTTTCAATAAATCTTTCATTTTAATTTGCTAATGCTTGGGTTGCAAACAACTTGTCGAACAGTGTTATATTTTCATTATGTATCTAAGTGTTTCTAATTTATACATTTTAAACTTCAATCACCACATGGTATCAATACTGTTTAAAAAATTAAAATTTCAACTCAAAAAAATTTTATTCGTCAAGATACTATCTCAGAGTTCATGAATGCCATGAGAAAGATGTTTCAATGTAACGGTTGGGTTGTGAATACGTTACTTTTTTCCTATATTCGTCCCACCAAACATGCTCGCCCTTTCAGTCGTGGAGGCGTTATAATATGACGGCAAATCTCATTATTCGTTGGTAAAAGAGTAGCCCAAGAGTTGGTGGTTGATGTGGATGACTTACTGTCTTCCCTCTAGTCTTACACTGCTAAGTTAGGGACGGCTAGCGCAGATAGCCCTCGTATAGCTTTGCGCGAAATTCAAAAGAAACCAAAACTATATTCGTATTCCAATCTTGCAAGATTCCTGAAAGATTGGTGAAACAACATTGTAAAAAGCGTCATATTAGTAATTCTTCTCATAATACTTTCTCCCGATGAGTCAGTACTAAGTTTACAGTCTGACAACTCTAAAATCAGTGGTTCAACAGGGTATAGATAGTCTATTATGCAGCTTTACAGTGGTTTGACAGGGTATAGATAGTCCATTATGCAGCTTTATAGTGGTTTAACAGGGTATAGATAGTCCATTACGCAGCTTTACAGTGGTTCAACAGGGTATAGATAGTCCATTATGCAGCTTTACAGTGGTTTTACAGGGTATAGATAGTCCATTATGCAGCTTTACCCTAAAAACAACAACTGATGAAATGCTTATAAGATTTATCCTAGCAGTCCTGTAAGGATTACTTTGACAACATCCTTTAGAAATAATAAAATTATTATTTACTTCAACAGTGCTGGTTGTCACATTAGTGCCCACAATGCAGTGGAAATGGAGAGGCCTTAAAAGCTGAGTGCAAAATTATAAAGCTTTTCAATGGATACATTTGTATAATTAATAATTTGTAACTCTTTTTGTTCCATCTTACCAACTGATTGCCTTTGCGACATTCCTGTTTGAATAAAGGATAGATTATAAAAAGTGAACGTTTTTAGGATTTCAAAGTTGCAAGTAAATCACTGTATTATATAAGTTGAAAGAACATGTTAAACTTCGAATAACAACTATTCAATGCTTTTATATCGATGTCTTATTTATGTTGGTTTTATCCCACTCACAAAACTTACTCAAACAAGAAGTTGTTCTAATAATTCCAGGTGTCAATACATTTAATATTTTAAACAGTGTGTAAGATATTTCATTTTTTCAGCAAATTTTAAGAAGTTTTGGTTTTAAAAACCAAAAATTTCTTTTCATGAATATTTTCCAAAATTGATACACGTGATACACTTTGGTAGCAGTTAAGTCATAAAATAAAAGCTAGGGACTGTAATTGCTAGCCAAATAGAACACATAGGACAAAAATATAATTGATTTTAATAAACGTTCAGAAAATATTACAAGTAGCAAAGTTTGTATACCAGTTTTATTTGATGCTTTTTGGATTTTAAGAAACTCTTTCGATGGTTTTGAAAGTTATCATGCGACTAGTTAAAATGTCGTGGAACGTGTAAGATCTGTATAATGTATGTTACAGGAATTCGATGGTCTTTAATGGAAACGGTGAAAAAAATAATATCCATGTCCCAGAGGTTAAGGGCGGTTTTAGCTCGTTAGCGTTATAAAATGGTCATCAGGGGATATTTCTTACTTGAAATGCCCACAAGTGGATCAACGTGAATATTAAGGCTTATAACGATAAAAAATCGGGTTTCGATATTTGTGTTAGGTATAACTCAGATAACCAATTATCTGTATTTGCAATCAACAAAAATAAAGTCACTTAAAAACACTTTAAACATTATGATTTAAGGAACCCTCTAAAATATTCTAATATGGTAAGTCCAATGAGTCTCGAGTTAGTATTAAAATTATACAAATATGAAGAAAACTGAATTAATATATAATAGTTTCGGAAAAAAATGTTGCACTTGTTATTATTATTATTCGGAGGACAAGCCCAGGTATTGTTACTGTCTCGGTTTTTGTCTGGGAAACATAAAAGCAGAATGTCGTTTATCTGCACGCGCATTAAACTTTATCAGTTGCAAATCGTGTTTGTTTGGAAAACCTAAATGTGCTACACGTACCCATCCTCCCCCAAGTGGCAAATCGTGTTTGTTTGGTATAATCCTCCCCAAGTGGCAAATAGATGTGCTACACGTACCCATCCTCCCCCAAGTGGCAAATCGTGTTTGTTTGGTATAACTAGATGTGCTACACGTACCCATCCTCCCCCAAGTGGCAAATCGTGTTTGTTTGGTATAACTAGATGTGCTACACGTACCCACCCTCCCCCAAGTGGCAAATCGTGTTTGTTTGGTAAACCTAACTGTGCTACACGTACCCACCCTCCCACAAGTGGCAAAGCGTTATTTCTGCAGGCTTAGAAAATGGGTTTCGATACTCGTGGTGGACAGAGCAAAAATTGCCCATTGTGTAACAACACAAGGCGTACCGCTCTCGTATATTTAAAGATTACCAACTAATTTTTAGCGAATGCTTATAAAATGTTTTTGAACATATGTAGATTTGCTATAAGAAAAATACACACACTTAAAAATGTATAATTTTGGCTAATATCAATCCATTATTCATTAATACATCACTAGACACACAAAACTATGCAGAAGTTTATTCTTATATTAATTCATAATGGTGGAAAGTTAAGAAAAGCTAAACTCATTTGATTATTAAGAAACCACTGTAGAAATGTTAATGTGTCTTAATAAGTATTGCTTGTTTTACCATGACTATGCTTTCAGTGACGTCATAGATAGTTCTATGTTTTTCTTCGAGCGAAGTTTACAGTTTGATTTCAGGTTTGTTCTGATACGTAATTAGTTTCACAGAAATATTAAGTAATTTTATTTTTTCTCCATCTCATTGTACGTTATAAAATTTTAATACACCATCCTTGACTGTTTGAATAACAATCACCTCGAAATATTTCTGTGCCATGTCACAGAGATCATAAAAACTTATGCCTCTTGTTTGATCAGACAAAAAGAAAAAAATCAGTTATATTATGTTGTATGAAAACAGAAGACAAATCATCCAAGGTTAACGTCAAGAACTCTAATCATCGCCTGAAATTATATAGAAACATAGACTTAATGAGATACTAGAATAATATACAAATACATTTTCGTTCAGAACAAACTATATACCACAGCAGTACGCATATATGAATACAAAGCCATAACATAATATTGAATTGGGTTCAGGTTTTTGAGTGACTCACATCTGAATGTTACCAACTTCACATCGTTTCTAATAGCAATATTTTTATTTGGCAAAATACTACAAGAATTTATCTAACATGTGACGTTATTTATCAAAGTTCTGAACAAGTATTACTGAATATTTCTTTACGCGTTCGCAGTGTCCGAAAGGGTTTATTTGTTCGTTTATTTTGAAGATACACGAAGGCCACTAGCGCTAGTCATCCCAAATTCAGTAGTGCAAGAGGGAAGGCAGCTAGTCAACACTACCAACAGTGAATTCTTGGGCTAGTTTTTACTAACGAATAATGGGATTGACCATCACATTATAACGCACCCTCGGCTGAAAGGGCGAGCATGTTTGGTGTGACGGAGATTAGAACCCGAGCCCCTCAGATTACCATTTGAGTGCCTTAACCACCTGGCCATGCAGGGGCCAATAAGAAAATACACAGGAAGAAGGAAAAAATTATATTAGAAAAACAAAAACTAATACAGGTTTGATAATGATTGTTAAATATGTGATTATTATTTCAAAAACTTAATTAGTAAAGAATAGGAGAGGAAAAACTTGTTGAAGGAACGTAATGAGTAACACTGATAAAAATGTAAAAACAATTACAATGTATATATAATACAATAATTAGACTTAAAATCAAAAGTTTCGTGCAAATTGATTAATTTTATAGGAAATTATAATGGTTTATTATTGTCTGATTATTAACATTGTACACTGTCCTTCAATGAAATAAAGATATCTGTAGTAATACATAATGAAAATATAGTTTAAAAGTTGTGAAACCGTAGGTGATTGGCTGATTTTCATAATTTCAGATACGTGACTGATTATGTTGTTGTCAAAGCATGAGAAGGTCAAGTTAAGCCTGCTGTCATTCCAAACTGTTTCTGATTACAAGGGCAGCACATGAAGCACACTATGTAAAATTCTTTGAAGTGCCTATGATTCCATATTTTGTGAACATCCTGTATATATGTGACCTTTCAGTACAAATGTTTTATAACTCACATAGTCCTTGTTGCATATATATATATATATATTCACTGTTGCGATTACTGTATGGTGTTCATTCAGTAATCTGAGGGGCTCGGGTTCTAATCTCCGTCACACCAAACATTCTCGCCCTTTCAGGCGAGGGTGCGTTATAAAGTGACGGTCAATCCCACTATTCGTTAGTAAAAAACTAGCCCAAGAATTCGCTGTTGCAATTACTTTATGGTGTTCATTCAGTGTCAGTTGTTAAAGTTGTCAGAGTTAAAAATGTTTTATTTTATTAGAAGGCAGTGCAGATATATAGAAATAGTTTCAATTATACTGCATTGTGAGTATAATTTTATCACGAAGATGTTGTAAACATGAGGAAAGGTGGTTTAAAAACGTTAAAAATTTTAATATTTATAGCACGAACCAAAAGGCATTTTCTTTCTTTTTGCTTTAAATACATAAATTTTGTTCCCAACGCAATGTGTTTGTTTACAAGAAAGAGAGTTGAAAGATATGTTTGAAGATAGATTAAACCTGAAAGAAAGAGAGTTGTGAAGACTAAATACATATAGTCTGTTGACCTTATGGAGTAACGTTACTACTACGCAGCTTGGGAGTAACAGTGCTAACTATTCTAGTAAATTATTTCAGTGTCCTAACTTCCTTTTCCTGGATATACGGATGATTTTGTGGGTAAGAACATACAGCTAATGCTTGTTATAACAGGTATTAATGCTACGTAATTTTTCGTCTGCCGTGACTTTAGCTAATAATACTGAAACAGAGGCTGCTTATGTGAACAAATCTATTGCTGTTTAAGCTCCGTTATGACTGCAATATTTAAAACCTGCTTTAGAAGTGATTAAACTTTCTCGTACACACGCATATGACTTTTAGTACTATCATAAATAGCAAAGTCTTTCATTGGATTGTTAGTTACGATGTAACAAAGTGTTCCTCGTTTCATTTATAAAAACACATATGTATTATATGTTCAGAACACTTGCTTTCGTCAGCACTTGGCTCATTTATCTTCATACAAGAAGAATTTATGGTTTTAGAGAAACACTGTAGAACTTGTAAGAGGTAAAAACTATAAAACCTGAGGTTTAAAGTTGCGTGCACCTAACGTACAACTTAGGAATGCTTGAGGGTTAAAGACTTGGATTGATATCGGCTGAGAACAACACCACACTTATACCAGTTTTCAGGTTGACGTTCACTTGGTTCACCGTTCTCTTCCTAACGTATTCAACAAAACAGCTTTGTTCACATGCCTTAGAAGATAACTTGATGAATGTTTCCTTTTTTTTTTTTTCTACAGGACTGTAAGCATTTATTTGCGGTAAGTTGAAAGAGATAAGTCAAATATGTGATATGTTTTTGAATTTCGCGCAAAGCTACACAAGGACTATCTGCGCTAGCCGTCCCTAATTTATCAGTGTAAGACTAGAGGGAAGGCAGCTAGTCATCACCACCCACCGCCAACTCTTGTGCTACTCTTTTACCAACGAATAGTGGGATTGATCCTCACATTATAACGCCCCCACTGTTGAAAGAGCCAATATGTTTGGTGTGACGGAGATTCGAACCCGCGATCCTCGGATTACGAGTCGAACGCCTTAACTCACCTGGCCATGCAGGGCCGTAGATAAGTCAAATGAACAGTTTTTCGGAAAGTAGTTAAGTTACAGCATTGTTTTTATTACTGACCTACGCAAAATGTTAAATAAAGCAAGCAACCATAAAACTCCAGAATTTTATTAACCCAGGTAACTTATTGTCACATTACTATGGTGTACGTGACAAAGATTTTATAATATTAAGAAACTTTTGTCTTTCACTCGGGGAAACAGTTATCCACGAGTTTATACGAGATGTTTATTTAAATCTATTTTTTGAATCACGTATTTCACGTTAAAGATGTTTATTTAGAAGAACAAAATGGTTTCCATTATTCTCTGGTTGAAGACCAGATTAGGTCACGTTCACCACAAGACGGCTGGCTAATCGCGTAAAGTGACATAGTCCAATAAAACATTACTCAACATGTCTCAACAGAATGCAAGTTCGGCGTTAGTAAAGCTCCTACCTTCGGCTAGTGGAGTTTCGGATGAATATCCACGCGTGTTTCAGGGAATTGAAGAAAACTTTGAACTAATACAGTTCACGTTTTTGCTTCTCAGTAGATTTAAGATTATTATTTGCTTTGTTTTTGTCATTGGTTTTAAAACGGGTACTTTTATTTGTGTTACCAATAAAACAGCACGTGTATGAACAATTTGTTGAATTGAGAGGTAGATAGACTTAATATTTTAATCCATTTAACATGAAATTTTAATTTAAAAATGGCATATAACAATGATATAATTAACGATGTGAGTCATATAAGTTGATAGCAGAAAGTGGCACAGCGATTAGAGTATCAGACGTTTGATCTTAGGGTTAACGAGTTGTGTCCCGTTGCTGCGAGTACCCGTTTCATGTGTTTAGGCGGCGTGTACGCTATAAAAGTAACGGTCAAATCCCGCTGTTAGATTAGAGTGTATGGGCGCCTTCCTTTCGGCGTAGATAGTCATCGAAGAGTTTTGATCAAATAACTGTAACAACGTTATTCCTATAAACTCGGAAGTTCTCCAGTTCATGTCTTCGGATTAACAATTCTAGAAAATAGCTTTCTATATCCATTGTAATCAAAGCACTGGTGGCCCATTGTGTAACTTTACGCTTAGTTAAAAACAAACAAAATAAAGCGGGAAAAGTTCTTAAGTTCAGTTTAAAAAAAACAGTTGTTTACAAGTGTCGTTTACTCGATTCTAGTTACTTTATGGTATACTTTATTTTCTTTTATTTATGATACATAAGTTTATTGTCATTAGAATTGCTTTCATATGTAAATCGGGGTAAAAATAATGCTTACATCATGTAAAGAAACATTCCATAGGAAAATAACCGGAACGACTTACGTGCCTTACATACATGTACTTACATTCTGGTAGGAAGTTAAAGACTAACCTTATGTTAGTAACAATGGTGTAAAAAAAAACTCATGTAATAAAGCCTATTGTATTTTAATACTAGAACCACTAGTCACCCAAAACTAGTTACGTTAAGCCTAATTACTCTAAAATGTCGTGACAACATCAGGTAACTATAACGGTGTATGGTAAACAATATACAAACGAACCACGAATATATTGTCTTGGTATATACATTCAACTGACAATTCCACTATTAATCTTCAGCAGGGGTAACCTACATGAAAGTCGAGGTGATGAAGGGCAGTTATAATACAACGTTTGTTTGTTTGTTTATGAATTTCGCGCAAAGCTACAGGAGGGCTATCTGCGCTGGCCGTAACTAATTTTGCAGTGTTAAGACTAGAGGGAAAGCAGCTAGTCATCACCACCCACTGCCAACTCTTGGGCTACTCTTTTACCAACGAATAGTGGGATTGACCGTCACATAATAACGCCCCCACGGCTGAAAGGGCGAGCATATTTGGTGCGAAGGGGAGTCGAACCAGCGACCCTCAGGTAACGAGTGAAGCGCCTTGACTACCTAGCCATGTCGGGCCCTAATACAACGTAACAATGTGTATGTTTAATATAAAAGCATATATATATATATACGGTTTACCTGTGTAGTCTAGTAATATTTTGTTGTTATTTTCATATAAAACGAAGTTTACCTTGATGTCCACTTGTTTACTTTACCTTCGTCCTAATAGTTGCCTAATTTCGATAACAAATCTTATTCTCTTGTTATCATGTTCTGCATTTGTGCAACCTTGGTTTTACGTATCTTAAAGCTAAATTACAACTATACACCGAAGGATAAATACCAAGAAACGCGACCATATGCAAGCTGCAAAGTAGAAATTAAACTCAAATTATCCTCAAAAACGTTACCTTCGTATTACTAGAACAAAACAGTAGACGGCAAGGCATCGATCGTTTGAACAAATCTCTTGAGTGTTATGATTTTTTTTTTGTCGCGAAAGGTCTTAAACTTTACTTTCGATCAATGTTCAGGTTAATAGTTCAAATAATGTAGAAGATGAACACATAATAAAATATGTTTTAATGTATGCTAACGTTGGAAAAATGTCCATTACAGATGTGACGTATTGTTTGCTAATCCATAAATATGAATATACATATAATAAAAACAGAACAAAAACAGTCATTTCTAGAAGACCACTTTCAGGAAATAAGTTAAATATTTTAAAGTTCGAAGCGAGGACAAAAACTATATAAATGGACTGAATTCTAAGCTGAATGTTTTTTTCTGCTATTAACAACGCAGTGGTTAAAATAACCGTTGCGTTATGATTACAACAATCTGTATTCTTAATATATGTTTAGTATATATCTAAGCAATTGGTAATTATTATAAAATTAAAAGAAACTTACATTATTCTAAGTAACAGCTAAGGGTATCCTGGATTTTAAAGTTTTAAGTTTATAAACTTGCAGTTGATCCCTTGTGGGATTTCTGTTGATAATAAAAAGCCAACAATTATCCAAAACATCAAACAATGTTAACTTTTAACATGTCCTTCACAACTAGTCTACTGCCGATTTTGAATCAGAAGTTTGTGAAGATTGCGATAAAAAATACATTGTTTTTGGATGCGACAAGTTCATTAGGAGCTAAGTTCGCATTCTGATCTGCCATACTGGTTTCATCAAGCCAAGTCCTCATTTTTTCCCATGGGAATACTAAAAGAGTCAGCATCAGAGGACCTTCACGTAATTGTATTCCACAGACACCACGAGGACTAGTTAAACCGCTAGATATTGACTGAAATGTCTGGTTGGTAAGGCCGGATTAAGGGTTTATCGGTTCCAGATTTTTCAACTTATAGAGGACCCCTGGAGACAGAACTTCTACGTGCAATACATTTATAGTCATAGTTTGAGGCCCCTAACTAATGTGAGGCCCTGGGCTTCAGCTCGGTAAGCACATGCCTTAATCCGGGGTTGCTGGTTGGCTATGATTTCCGACAGATAACACACACACGTATGTATATATACATGGATGACACTACTTTTATATACGTCTGATTTGAAACTCGCGATTTACTTAGAGAAATATCAATAGCAGCGTCTACAGCTTTGATCAGATTCGTTATGTCTGATGAACTTCCACAGGTCAGACGTTTAAAGCCACAACATGTTTAAACATCAGTTAATCGCGCATCATTATGCATATATATTTTAATGCACATCTTTATTAACATTGCAATTTAACATATGTATCAATATGTATAACATAGTTCTATAAGACCTTGTAGAAATCTAATAAATAAAGCCTGTTTCTATTTAAAATTTGGTTTAGTGTATTGCTTTAGATAAGCAAAAAGGATAAATTATTATGTTTACCCAGTCGTTATTTTTTTCCACCATAACGTGAATTTCACTTAATAAAAGTAAACCTACAGGCCTAATCTATTCTGTGGTTCAGTATTTTAGTTGCTATAGTCTAGTTTCACTGAACTCGTAGCTCATTACTGCTGTTTGGAATACAAAAAAAAAAGGCCTAGTATTGTTGTGCAATGCAAACAGTTTTTTTTTTTTTTTTGGGGGGGGGGTTCGAGCATAGCTTTTTCCTCACCACTAACAACCTCAAATACTATAGTTTTTAAAATATAAAATATATCAACAACTAATTATCCATTACTACACAGTGATCTCGATGGTTTTTCTTTTAGTTGTTAGTTACTTTTATCACTGAAGAAACGATGAAGTGAGGCCTGATCTGTTCTTTGATACTGAATAATAACGGGTAATTAATGGTGAAATTGAGTCGGATGATATTCGGACACTTAAAGTGCTTTAGGTTATTAGTTGTGAGTAAAGGACTGTACGTCGAAACTAAGTAAGGGATGAGTTTGTTGGACTTTCCTTCACATTGACAACATACAATACACAGTTTTCTTTGACTTGGTTTGTTTTAGAACAAATCCAAGTTGGGCTATCTGCCGTATAAACTGTGAAGAATCGCACTCTGAATTATAGGGTTGTAAGTCCGTAGATTTATCGTTGTTTGTTTGTTTTTTGATTTTCGCGCAAAGCTACACGAGGGCTATCTGCGCTGGCCGTAACTAATTTTGCAGTGTTAAGACTAGAGGGAAAGCAGCTAGTCATCACCACCCACTGCCAACTCTTGGGCTACTCTTTTACCAACGAATAGTGGGATTGACAGTAACATTATAACACCTCCACGGCTGAAAGGGCGAGCATATTTGGTGCGACAGGGATTCGAACCTGCAACCCTCGGATTACTAGTAGAACGCCTTAACACACTTGGCCACGCCGGTATCATTTATCGTTGTACCACCAGGGGATATGGGATGAAGAGAGATAGCAACACTAATTCTATTTCTCTAATTCCTCCTTCACTGACCGATACTTTACGATGGTCAAACATATCGACTTCATTGTTCTTAGCTGGTCATGGTTTCAACAATACTGCTTGCTGTCAGACAAGAAATGCTCACTATCAACTGAAAAAAAGAATGCTAAAGATAAGGCCAACCCGACAGAAAAGAATCTCGATTTTTTTCCCTTTAAATAATTAGTTCAGTCGGTCTACTTTTTATGATATATATTTTGGGTAAGTTTATTGAAATTTTGAATAAGTTTTGTTACTCAATACTACCTGATTACCCGTGGCGCCAGTGCATTAGATTCGCACGTGAAATATTCATGACGTTATATCTGCACCTTTAGAATGGAGAAAAATAAAGTCATTCGTGGTGGAACACCGAGGTGAAACGGGAAAATCGTGACCCCTATTGAAAATCCACATGCACATAAGATAAAAATTTCGAGAAGTTGGGGGTTACACATCACGTAATAAAAAAGTTTTTGCAGTATCATAAAAGCAAGAGTTCCATTATAGTATGATACCTAAACAGCTGTTTTTCTGTATTTGTTAGACTAACCTTCACTTGTTTCATAAGATACCTATGTCTCAATAGATGGGCTATACATCTCAGTGAAATAAAATTCCATTAACTTCGCAAATTGTACAAAGCTAAATAGACTGCTTTAAACAACGATACCTAATATTGTAATACAATATGTGGCTCCATGCAAGGATGATACATGATTGAGGTCAGATTTTAAAATCTTGGTTGCTTTCTTGATTACCGCAAGTTAAAAAAATAACAACATAAAAACGCATTACGATGAAACCAGTCTCGGTGTCAAAATGTGTTTCGTGAAAAGAGTTTTTTTTTAAAAGTACGTGTCTATATAAAACTGTATATATATGTAACACTTTCTAGTGAATACCATCTCCCACTCAGAGACTCAGCGTCTAGTCTGGGAGATCTCTAAAGCTAAAATTATAGTATCTATAGCTTCGATAAGCAATTCGTGTAGCTTTGTGCTAAACATTTTTAATAAATCTATTCTCCAGAGACTCCCCACTCATGTCTCAGCAAGGGTCTGTGAAACTGTTTGTTTGTTTCTTTTTTGAATTTCGTGAAAAGATACACAAGGGCTATCTGCGCTACCCGCCTCTAATTTAGCAGTGTAAGACTAGAGGGAAGGCAACTAGTCATCACCACCCACCGCCAACTCTTCGTCTACTCATTTACCAATGAAATGTGGAATTAATCGTCACATTAGAACGCCACCATATCTGAAAGGGAGACTATGTTTGGTATGAAGACTGCTTTCGAGTCGAGCGCCTTAACTACCTGGCTATACCGGTCTGCTTGTGAAGCTAAAAATCAAATTTCGATACCCTCGGTATGCAGAACACAGATAGCCCATTATGAATCCATTGGCATAACAACAGATAGACAAAGGAATATGTTTACTATATTTGTTGTGACGGATTTACTATTATATATTTATTTTAATATTGATGTGTGTTTCAGTTAAATATATATTTAGAAATGCGTGTGGCTTATATTGTTAAATGTGTATTGCAAAGTAACGCCTATTCTATAAATTTGTAGAAGATTCTCAAGCATAAGAATCAACTCAACACTGTAGTAAAATACTAGTAATTGTCAGTATTGGTACCAACTGAACTTTCAAGAACTTCGCCTTGATAGATATAAATGATAATCGCTTATTAATCAGGAAACTGCAGATATTGGAAATGTACATTTATGTATTTCGAATATTACAAACCGTTTAACTGTAGTGAATTAACTTTGGACGTCGGTATTTTTATGAGGAAATTAAACACCTTCGTCTGTAAAAAGTCAGATTGTTAATAGCGTGAAGCCAGCAAAAAGTAGCTAGCTACTAAGCGAAGTATAACAATATCAACTTAGAATTAATTTGTCATCGTGAATCGTCGATAAAATATTCAGTTCCAGACCAAATATTCTCGGTATTGTTTATAAGTTTTTATATAAATCATTTTATAATAATTATTTGTAGTAACCATTATTATAAATTGTATTATCGTTTGTATGTTAAAATATATTTATGTTAAAAAAGAAAATTTTGTTTATCAATTTTATTGGCAAATATTACAAATTTAATACATCTGGACATTTAATTAACTTCTGAATCAAAATTAAAACCTAACTCAGTTTCAGGCTATTTGAAACCGTAGTACGCAACATTAAGGAGACGAATATTCAACAATCTAGCTCAGTAGTTCTTAACCTGTGGGTCGTGACCCCCTTGGGGTCGTTTGTAGTTTCTCGGGAATCAGGGAAGATTTGGGAATTATTGGGGAATTCACGGAGCAGGTTGTAGTTTTTGTGGCAAGTGCCTGTAACTGCCCACCAATAAGAAACACACTGAAGTGTGGCACTTAAACCGCGTCGAGATGCTTGTTGCGCAACCACCTGTCTAATTTTGAGTAAAATTTTTCATATATTACAACGTTTTGAATTGTCTAACTTTTTTAACTATATAATATTAATACATCGAACTCAAAGTTTAACTATCAAAGTTTCCATCGTATTTAGTATATTTTCTCATTATATATATATGTTATATCAACCCTCACACTGAGTGAATAACTAAGTTTTGTATGATGTTCAGTAATTCCATGGATTTTACATTTGTTTAGCACTCGTGGCATTTCTCAAGGTCATTTATTTGTAACATTTTCAATAAATTAGGATCTTTATATAGTTTTGTTTTATTCTACCTTTACGCAAAGTTCACCATTACAAAAATTATTATAGGGATCACGGTAATACCCTGGAGAGTATCAGGGGGTAAGACGATGAAAAAGGTTAAGAACCACATTCTAGCTTGTCCTAGGCCCGGGCGTAGCCTTGTGCTTAGCGTGCTGGACATTTAATCCGAAGGTCATGTTTTGCGCTCCTTTAGCACAAAATTGCGTTCCGTTCTTTGGAGTCGTCGATGTGTTATAAAAGGAGTTACACTGAAATCCTCGAAAAACTCGATCAAAGTATTCCAGGAGTTGTCCCTGTATGGCATTAATTATCTTTTCTTCTAGCATATCAGTTAATGTTGGCTTGTACAGGTTCACACAAATGTCTAAAAAATAATAATCATAAAAACAAGTGGTTATTTTTATTCACCTCAATCGTGTCGCATTTCAAAGTCAGAGCACTTCTTCAGACTGTGTTAAACCAAACCCAAAAATCAAAATATTTTTACACTCAAAAACGTAAAAATCTATCACAAAGTAAATTACTAGTGTATCTTTATACAGTAAAATACAGTTTGGAAATGCACAAAATAGGAGAGGAAATTCCTTTGTGTGATTGAACTGTAATGGTCTTTAGAATACTTAAGAACTACTTAAATGGTTAATCAGGCAACCATACACAAGCATTATGGGAGATTTTAATACGTTGTTTCAATAATGTATGAAGAAAAGATAAAAACAACAACAGATAAACAGCAGAATAAGACATCGCTGATAAAACATTGTAATACACAACTAAACAGAAACCGGGTTACTAGTACCAGTTATCATAACGTGATTATTCATCACGCAATGCTTAGCCTATAGTTTAGTATGATTTAAGATTTATAAAAAAAGGTTTTACATATTAAAAACATTGCACTAGCCAGGAATTTTGTGTGTATTTTCTTATAGTAAAGCTACGTCGGACTGTTTACTGTGTCCATCGTTGTAAATTTGAAGAGTTATCGCTAGGAGTCTTACAGTGAATTTTGTACACGCTTTCATATAATTCTAAGCTTCCAGACTCAGTGTAAACTACGTGTTTAATGACAATTTGTATTTACATAATATTTTATCGATACAAAAAAATAGAAAAGTGATTCTTAAAATGTGGTCTGTGGGGTTCTCCATGTAGTTGGCTGGTTGTTCCAAAATGCAAGCTTTTGACATCCAATGTCACGAATCAAACGAGCGCAGAGGGGGTAGGGCAAGCAGATGGTAGGGCGAAAATTTTTGACAAACAAATAGAGATATGAATATGACCTATATATTAAACAAATTAAATAGTTACTGGTTTGTAGGCTGTACAGAATATTTGTTTAAAGTTGTACAAGGGTTAGCTGGGTTGACTGTTCATAATTTTGCACTTATAAAAAGGAAGAAGGCAGCTAATTAATTTTTGAGGATAAAAAAGGGGAGGAAATAAAAACTGGTTCTCGTGCATCTAAACCTTTAATTTAAAACAATATATAACTCGCTTTAAGACTTGATATTAATCCTTATTTCTTATTTCCTTGAGTTTCTGGTCAAACCTGAAGGAACGCATTTATTATTGTCTATGGGTTAGCATTTGTTGTTGTTAAATAAGAAGTAGTTTATCTGTGATAAGCATAATTATTGCCTGACTGAAGATTAGGTAACGTAGGAAAGTTTTTATGAAAGTTTTAAGGATTAAAGTTTACAATATGATTAGTTTAGTAGCTCAAGTCAGTTAACTAAGAGCTGGAGTAATAAAAATGACCTGCTTAGAAACTCCAGGTGTTGTTGTATAATATGGTTAGTTTCGTAGCTCTGGTCAGTTAACTAAGAGCTGGAGTAAAAAAAATGACCTGCTTAGAAACTCCAGGTGTTGTTGTATAATATGGTTAGTTTCGTAGCTCTGGTCAGTTAACTAAGAGCTGGAGTAATAAAAATGACCTGCTTAGAACCTCCAGGTGTTGTTGTATAATATGGTTAGTTTCGTAGCTCTGGTCAGTTAATTAAGAACTGCAGTATTGAAAATAGCCTGCCAACGTGCACTAATTAGCTTGTTTTAAGTATTATTCGAAACTACAAAGGCTATTCCATGCATGCTTGTCCAGGTGTCTGTTTCTCCTCACTGTGGTGGGATAAGCTCATTTCAATACGTGACACAATAGTTTGTACAAGTTGGTATGAGTTGGGATGTTATCCCCCTTCAATATGTTTATTTGTATTAGTCTTTCATATACGTAAAATTAAGAGTGAAGTATCCATTATTCAGTGTATCTTTTACTTTGATCCGTTTTACGTCTGGTATAGACACGTAATCCATCTCTTCATTCCAATATTTGAGAAGTCTTGTAATTTACCTGAAGAAAATTTAAGTATAGAAGTCAAAAAGTCCTGAAAACTATTTTATTCAATCTAAAGCTCCGTAGAAACAAAATGTGAGAGAGATGTACACAATAATGGAAGTTTTACTTATGACAGCTAGTTCAAAGTGGTAACTTCAAGAAACAGAGAAAGAACAGTGCGATGATTTTACTTTGACCAGCCTGATTTCCCAAGACGTTAATATCCAGGACAACTTACTTCGTGATGACGAGAAACCCACATGAATTAAAAATGTATTCTTAAGACAGCTGGTATGGGTATTAAAACTTCAATTAAAATAAAGTACACAACATTTCGACCTTCTTAGGTCATCTACAGAAGGTCAAAACGTTGTTCTCTACTGTAATTGAGGTTTTAATACCCATACTAGCCGCCTTGAGAATACACAAGGACTGCACAATAATAGATACAGCCAAACTCTGCATTATTGACTACACAAGACATTACAAGACCTCTCATGATTGTCTTGATATGCTAGTGATATCTCTACCTGGAGTTAAGAGAATAAAAGTATATATGTAGTTGTGGGCTGGTAGGATACTACAAAAATAAGCAGGAAGATGAAAAACTACTCATTCCATATGAATGTTCAGCACAACTAGTGGGGTCATAAATAATGTTAAGCTGTTACTCCATCTCTGAAAAATTGATAAAGCCATATTTGGGTGAGAACCAAGCTGGGAGTCAAGTTTGTGTTAAAAGGATTGGTGGCCAGTTCAGCTCATTCTGAACTGTTCTGTACTTAATATGTGCTGATAAAAATATATAGATGTTAAGTTGAATTCGTGGTTAGCACTAGAGCTATCAGAGCCATAGTCAACTTTACATTACATCAGGAAGTCTCAATGAAGATATTATTTTGGCCAATTGGTACCGTCTTTGATCTTGTAGAAGTCCCAATGAAGGTATTACTTTGGCCAGTTGGTACCGTCTTTGATCTTGTGATTGCTTATTATTTAGATGTGAATTAGAAGCACACCTGAGTATTGTCACCCATGGGATGAACGTTGTTCTGTACTTTATTTTAATTAAAGTTTTAATACCCATACGAGCTGTCTTTAGAGTATATTAATATATAAAATATGCTGTTACTTGCTCAAGAATTAGTCTGCTTTTGCTCAACCTATTATCTTAGATCGGTGGCAATGTTCCAGTATAAATCTAATTATGTTTATTACCATAGTAGTCATTGGTATGGTAGGTACAGTGGAAGTAGTTAGAACTAGCATTAGTTCTGTCAACACTGTCTTCAGACAAATATATCGTTGCCTGAGCGTCTGATGTCATTGGTAATTGTTTATACAAAAAGTCTAAATTAACAGTAATTAATAGTAACAAAAACTTATTAAATTGCAGTTTCAATATGCCAATGTGTGTTTTGTAACAGATGGCACATTGGATCATAGAATGATTTGTTACTATGACACAGACACAGGTGAAAAACATCCAATTAAATAACTACGGCATAACTTTTTGAAGCATTAGGATATAACCAGGGCTGAGATATAGCAGATGTTGAAGGATCGAGCTATATTGCCTTCAGAATGTGTTTGATCTTAACCAGTTGTGATTATGAGAAAGAAGGAAGACACACTAAGATTCTGAGTCGGTTTTAGATGGATGAATGCCGTGATTCATATCAACATCTTTCCATTATTGTTAACAGATGAATGTCTGATCGTACTAGAAGATGTCTATTGATTCAACAATATACAACTGGCAAGCCACAAATGCCGCTGAGCCCTAGATAAAGTCTGTAAAAATTGAACATCTTGTCATTTAGGCGGTGTAATGTGTATAGCACTTTCAATTGACTGACAGAATTTAATTTGAGATTTACTTCAATGACGTTTTTATTCTTAGCTTCTCATTTTAGCTCGCTGCTGAAAACTGAGATTTTAGTAAAAACTCCGATGTTAACATACCAGAAAAAGATTGTTCATTTCACTGGATAGTGATGCTAGTAGTAAGGGTTTTGGAGTGTTTCGTAGCACATGCATGATGTATTAAAATATGTAACTATGTATGCTAACATCGTCTAAGTGAAGATATTGAAAAATGAAGAAATAACAATTTGCAATTATAGTTTTGCCAAAGATTAACAACACTAATTCTATAGTAAAAATTTCAACATTGCTGAAAAGATTTATGAACTTTAAAAAAAAGATGGAGGGGACATCTGCATATTGGATCAGAATGTTGAGAATGTTTGTCTTGGTTATTTTGCACATGATTAGTTGACTCACAGCACGGAAATGCAGAAAGGTTGTCTTGTCATACAAGGAGTGCTTGTTTGCCTAGTCAATGTCCTGATCTTGGACACTGTCTGGTAATATGTGTGTGTGTGTTTTTCATACAGCAAAGCCACATCGGACTATCTGCTGTGTCCACCAAGGGGAATCAAGTCCCTGATCTTAGCGTTTTAAATCTGTAAACTTACCAATGTACTGGTGGGGACTGTCTGGTAATGAGAGTCACTATAGTGGCAGAGGCATTGAACAATACAGTGTGTGATGATATAATAAGTGTGTGGACAGAACATATCATGCTTCAGGAGCTCTGGAAAGAACAGATCCAGGTCTAATACTTGTCTTGTAGCAAGGTTGATCCTCACAGATTTAAAACAGATATACGTAACCTGGGTGATATGCTACCAGAGAAGGAATGTATGGTGAAACATTGTTATAAATTAATAAGTTGTATTTCGTAATTTATATCTTCATCTAGTGACCACCAGAGATCTTAAGCAAGAAACACTTCAAACCTTGCATTATATGAGAAGTGAAGGAAATAAGAGTTTTGTACACCCAGGTGCAAAAGGTGCTAATCTGAAAAACTAGTTCTTCTAGTTGAATACAAGTCATTATACTGAACAATAGTTTAAACACTGTATTGTGTGCTGTCTACAGGTAGAAAATAGTCAAAAAAGTTAAACTTTGACAGAGACTTGTTATTTTCCATTGCAGAGAAAATCCTCATACATAGCTGGTCTTTTCCTGAGAAGAAACAATTAATACTTATTTTTTGTCATTATGAATTACTTCACCAGGCTGGCCAAAGTTGTTAATATGTTTTAGTGCAGTCCTTCACTAAATTATGGATAACGTGATTTGGAGCACCTAAAGAATTCCACATAACCCAAGGTGTTAATTCGAACAGCAATTTGATTTTTGAGTTCTGAAAAGGGTTAGATAGGAGTGATGAAGACATACGTTTTATATTACCATTCATCCCATTCTGATGTTTAAGCAGGATTGGTAATACAAACAATCAAGAATATGCTTGTAAAGTTTGTTGCTCCTAGCAAAAACATCTGAGATGATCACTCACCAGCAAAAATGACTTTTTGTTAATCAAACATGCTCATGTTTGGCTGAGATATTTATATCCCCATAGATGTTATTTGTGGTCTTAACCCTATAGCAGATGCGTCACAGTGTCTCTAAGGGTACTTAGAGTGGTCAAGGTCTGTATTACTTGATGCATGTAACTTTGTGCATCAGCAGCTACGAAATGCCATCTATCACACGAGAAAAAGTACTATAATAAAAGGTTGAAAACAGACGAACTAATTAAGCTAAATAGAGTGGATATTTTTAAGTGTGATAACGTACAAGTTTACCTGAAGGAAGGCAGCAATACATCCACCTATGGTTACAATGATGTCATGTACCTCAATATTTGTTATTTTATTTTAACTAACTCCAATGTATTATACTACTTTGGTTAAAACTGAAGTGTTTTCTTGTGCCTTGCGGAAAATTCTAAGAATACTAATTTATGAGTATTGTCCTAATAGTGTAATTAGAAATCTTTGTAACGTGCTAGAACTTTCTAGCAGGAAACCGGTTTTGTTTATTCTTTTAATAGAAAAAAACAACTGTTTTTTGTTTTAACGCAAACACCTCACTTTCAGATTTTATTCGTTTGGAATTAAGCTCAAAGTCACACAATGGATTATCTGTTATCCACCCACCATGGGTATCGAAACCCTGTTTCTAACGTTGGGAGTACGTAGACATTCCGCTGTGCCACTTGGGGGCCTTACTTTTAGAACACCTGACAATATGAATTTTGAATTACAGCAAAATAAAAGAGATTTGATTAATATTATGCACAGCTGAGCGTGGCCTAGTGGTTAGTATGTCGGAAAATAAACCAGAGGCCTCGTTGCTGCAAAATCACGTTTTCAACTCGACAAAAATTCAAGAATTATCTGTTAGTACTTGCTTTTTATTAGCTGCATTCCCTACAGTTTATCACTCTTAAATCAGTTCTAAAATAAATAGGCTTAGACTAAAATTTGAAGTTAAAATATTATCGATAACCAAATATTCTTAAAAGCCCATATTAAGAAAAACAGGTTTCAAGTAAAATCAAATCTTGTAATGAAAATGGTAACCCTGAGAATGAAATATAAGTGATAAAGATTTGACAGTTAGTAATGAAGAATACGATTATGATATACTGAGTTGTTTACTGAGAATGCTACGTAATTTATCTGTTGAGTGAACACAATAATATCACATGAATCAACGATATAATTAGATTCCTTATCCTTCTTTCTGTAAGCTGTTTATATAAATTATCAGGCTAAACATAAAATCATAATTATTTTTGTTCAGCGTTACTAGGATTATATAACGTTAGAATCAGGTTCAATACATCTTATCCAGCTACTTTCCACAATTTCTCTTTTTTGTCTCGTTAAGTATAACCGATTATATGATTAAAGTGAAGTTCAAACAGAGCTGTGGAAACGTGTTAGGATAGTCAGATATTAGACTTCAGGCTGCTTTCAACGAACAATGGAAGTTAAATCAAGTTAGAACAGAAACTCAGTGGAAGTGCTTAAGTTCAGTGAACAATTAATAACATTTTGTGTGTGTCCCTTTTACTTTAATAAGAGCAGAGAATCTTTCGCACATTGTCGCAACATATTTGTTTGGGATTTTACTCTGTATGTCTCTAATACACTCTTATAAAGTTCATTTGAAAATAACTTTTGACTTGTCAAGTTTTTGATCTATCAAATTCCAGATCTGCTCAACTGGTTTGAGAGTAGGGCTCTGTAGAGGTCATTGCACCATTGGAATGACTCCAGAAGCTTCTTTCTTAAGTAAGTGATTTCTACATAGGATGAATGAGTATTTGTGGCAGTATTTTCTTGGTACTAGGACCATTTACCAATAATACACAAACCACAAGATATCTTATGATGGATCACTATCTCATAGTACTTGCGCTGGTCCAATATTCTATCTATTTTGCAAATATCTCCTGTCGTCTCATCAGAAAAACACCACGCAAATTATCACACTGTGATTGAGGTATCTTTCACTTTTCTTCCAATGGACGTACAATATACGCTTTGAAACAAACATTTCAACCTTGGACTCTTCTGTCCACAACACCGTTTACCAAGTCATCAACAGTCCAGTTTTTGTAGTTAATAGCAAATTTCAATCTCTTGATAATATTTGGAGATCAAGGTAAATGTCTTTTTTAACTTCTACGTAATCAAATATTCCATTCTTGTTCAGCATTCTTGACACAGTAGATCTGGACACTTTTCTATCATATGGTACATGTTATTTATCTCATGCTTGAGATCAGTGGCAGTGTTCCTTCTGTCTTGAAGGCGTGTGTGTGTGTTTTATTATAGCAAAGCCACATCGGGCGTCTATCTGCTGAGTCAACCGATGGAAATCGAACCCCTGATTTTAGCATTGCAAATCCGTAGATGTCCTGAAGGCTACATAAACAAAGGTAATTAACATCAGGATCATTGAGTTTAGGTGTTCTGTCTCTTCCTTTCATATTTTCATATTTACCTGTCTCGGTCTCACGATCTAGGGTGAACGTGACAATGTTTAGGGGAGCATTTCAAGTCTACAGCAATTTATCAGAAAGTCCAACTAGTACCAAATAAAGTTTTTATGTAAACTTTCTGATCTACTGACAATTCGCTACGCTTTTTTCGGGGGCCATGACATGACAGCAAAACTCAATATATAATGTTAAATACTAATCTGGTCAAGATTTATTTCTAGAGTACTATTAAATTGATTCTTGCTAGCAGATACCAGTACCATATACTATCTTCTTTCTATATAGTGAAGACACTGCAAGGGGTACCATGACAGTTATTTCAGACCTTAAATATGGTCACTGTGTTCATTCAAGCAGAACCCTTATAACATGCCCTTGGTACAAGTATATGGTAATTATAAAGAATGGTAAGTATTCTCACCCTAACTCATTCAGTTGTCAACATGGATCAGTGAAACGTTACCATAGTGTTGAAAGTTACATTCTGTAATAACATGAAATAATTAATCCATAAAATGGAAAGAATAGTAAAATATTCTCTCACGGAGCCCTGCATGGCGAAGTGGTTAAGGCACTCGACTCGTAAGATGAGGGTTGAGGGGTCGAATCCCCCTCACACCATACTTGTTGGCTCTTTCAGCCATAGGGGTGTGATAATGTTCCGATTAATCTCGCAATTCATTGTTAAAAGAATAGCGCAAGAGTTAACGATGGGTGATAATGACTAGCTGCCTTCCCTCTAGTCTTACACTACTAAATTAGGGACGACTAGCACAAATAGCCCTCGTGTAGTTTTGCGCGAAATTCAAAAACAAACTAACAATCCTTTTAGTGTCTCTGTCCAACATTTAAGCCAATAAACTTAGTAATATAAAACACCTGCATGAAAACTTACTTCAAAAACGAGAGTGAAAAATAATGTGTTAGTTAAATATATAACTTATAAGACAAAGTCTAAATCTAATTCTTTGTACAATGTTCTACAACGACTAGATGATGTATCATAATACTAAAAGATACCGTATTCTTTAAACGTACGACAGAGAAGAAGAACGGCGAACTATGCGTGTGATAGCGCTCGAGCTTTGGGTCTCGTTTAAAAACCATTACAAAGGCATTTCAGAATATCCGATTGTGGACAAATTTTAAAACACTTTTTAAATTTACCACAAAATCTGTTTGTTGGACAGCAATTGAAAAAAATATTACTGACAAATTATTTCAATAACAAAATAATTATTTTTTTTGCGTAGCTACATCTCAAGATATGATACTATAGATTACTAATTTAGAAAGATAAGTTTAGTTTAGATCCAACTTGGAAAAAGGCAACGTATCGTGTGAAAACTTTGTTTGTTTGTTTTGGAATTTTGCACAAAGCTACTCGAGGACTATCTGTGCTAGCCGTCCCTAATTTAGCAGTGTAAGACTAGAGGGAAGGCAGCTAATCTTACCACCCACCGCCAACTCTTGGGCTACTCTTTTACCAACGAATAGTGGGATTGATCGTCACATTATAACGCCCTCACGGCTGAAAGGGCGACCATGTTTGGCGCGACAAAAGCAAAACAAATCTGAATGAGATCTGATTTAATCTTTGTGCGTTATTGAGTAATAATGCTAACAACGAGAAGGGTAGAAAAATGGTGGTGAAAGTTTCTGATGTAGTTTTCGTTAATACCTGTTTCTCACGCCCTTCAATTTCTAAGTATGTATGAAATGTGAAAACGTTCCGTTCACCCATTTGAGGTTATTTCAAAGCATAGCCCATTTCATATAGCACTTCATAAATCTCGAAAGGCTTAGCTGTACATAGGAGCGTTGAACACAAATAAATACACATTCTTTTGTGCGCGACCTGCAGAATAACAATAGGTATGTTTTGGATGTTTATCCCTAATTTTGTTGCACTTTGTTTATGAAACGTCAACAGCCTGAAAGACGAACGTTTAAACACCCTGAATAACGTTGTATTTCTAAGAATCTGTGAAAGTAAAATTACGACTTTTTCTTATAGAAAACTGCTTTTTTAACGCATAATAAACATTTCTTTAAATCAACGAAAACATTGTTTTTGAATCTTAATTTCTGGTTATTCCAAGATCTTCTTGCAACTGAGCCTCACTGGGATTGTCATTTGTAAGGGGCATCGACATACCAAGCGGTTTACTGCCACCTACTCTGGTGATTAGCCAACACGCTTGCTGTTGTTAATGTACAGGGTGGTATGCAAAATAGGCGCCGCAATACTACTCCTTTCAACGCACGAGGGTACTGCACGAGCAGAACGTGCTGAGTTCCACGCAGTGAAAGTACACGAGCTTTGCGAGTAGAAAACTGGAAGTATGAAAGAAAGCAGTCGACCGAAGTGTAAAAAGAGCTATTTATTTATCTTGGACTTGAGGTGTACGTTCTGCCAAGAAAGTAAAAACATATGGGGATGTTTTCTCTATTCAAGGGTCGAGACCTTCCTTAATACTATAGGGTAAATCTGGGGGCTCTGGGAAGACAGGTTGCGTCTGGTAGTCTCACAGTGTTAAACTTCGTAGCGCTGGTTATTCAAATACATGAAAACTTTGGTATATTTATACACTTCGTCTAAACACAACTGCGTTTAATGTTATTATACAAGTCTGTGCAGATACTAGAGAAGGTGGAAACACAAAGAGGCAATAACAGTACGAATACTGTAGGAACCTTGGAATGTATTCTTTCGGGAGCATATTAGAAGTGCGTAATAAACGTAAAATGAAATCGGTTTATCAACTTCCTTTCTGGTCTATTTTTACGTCTAAATCGTTTATATGATAATAGCAACATTATAATAAATAAAAAATATAATTTTAACAAACTAACTGATACAGGAAAACGTTATCAAAGGAGATTTTATATCATCTTGCATGGGCATGTGTGTTACGGCACTCGACTCATAATCTGAGAGTCGAGGGTTCGAATCCCCATCACACCAAACATGCTCGCCCTTTCAGTCGTGGGGGCGTTATAATGTGACAGTCAATCCCATTATTCGTTGGTAAAACAGTATCACCAGGGATGGCGGTGGGTGGTGATGACTAGCTGCCTTCCATGTAGTCTTACACTGCAAAATTAGGGACGGCTAGCGAAGATAGCCCTCGTGTAACTTTGCGCGAAATTCAAAACAAGCATCTTTTATTTTCCATCTCTTTTTTCCTTCATTTCCCGACGGATTGACTTGGAACGTGTTAGGTTACATCTTAATTTTGTATTCAGACATTTTTCAGGATATTAAGGAACAGAAGTAAAAGAATCTAAAATGTATATTTTATGCTCCAGTGCTTTTATATATAGAAATCTGACATAAACATAAGTTTTTATGTGCCCAACACGATGACATAAAGAAGTTGGATTTGACACTTGTGAAGTTTTTGATCAACCGCTTTGCTATATTACGACCAACTTACTTGGCATTTGGTACAAAGATGCCTTTCCATAAGCATCACATATTGAAAATAAAATGGTGGATTTGTCCATTTTTGGTAATTATAGAAGAATCAAAATGATATAAAAGCATCATATTTATTTATTTTTTTACAATTACCCTACCGTAATCCAATTTATATGGGATTAGGTACAAAGATAATATTTTACATACGCCATTCGTATGCATATAAAATTGTGCGATATGCTCATTTTTGATAATTTTAAAGGGGTCAAAACTGCTAAATAATTCCATAATATTAGTGGTTTGGGTCAATTACCTAGCCTTGTTTCAACTAATGTACATTGAATTTTGTAAAGTATATCTTTGCAAGTTCCAGACAAAGGTATAGACAATTTTGGATTTTTTTGTCTTTTGCTCAATTTTTTTAGCAATATTTCATAGATATGTCAACCAACTTACAAGGCTTAATGTGTTATAAAAACACTTTCTTTGCAGTTCCCAAGCGGTAATATAAAGTTTTAAATTTTTCTGTTTTTTTTCACGATTTTTATAATGTCAAAATTGACCACATTTGGATTGCGTGGCGGAGACAAGCTGCATTTGTCGGCGAATGTTGGCCTCTTTAATTGCGTTTAATTTTTATTACATTAACAATAATATCTTGATTAAGATTAATTCACAAAATATCTTACAACACTTAGGTATATGCCTCAATATGAAGTTTTTTCTGTGTAGAAAAAAACGATTACTTTCTGCTTGATTGAATTTGAGGAAGATTGCTTTACAGCTCCAGCGCCATCGTACGAATAAATTGGAAAACTCAATATTAATGAGAAGGTTTGGTTTGTTTTTTGAATTTCGCGCAAAGCTACACGAGGGCTATCTGCGCTAGCCGTCCCTAATTTAACAGTGTAAAACTAGAGATAAGGCAGCGAGCGAGTCATCACCACCCACCACCAACTCTTGGGATACTCTTTCACCAACAACTAGTGGGATTGACTGTATGTTATAACGTCCCGACGGCTGAAAGGACGGGCATGTTTGATGTGACGGGAATTCGAACCCGCGACCCTCAGATTACGAGTCGAGTGCCATAACCACCTAGCCATGCTGGGCCTAACGATAAGGTAGCTCGCAGTTGACGAAGGCTGTATTCAGCTCTGAAACTATCATAATATATCTGCTAAGATTCATGAGGCTGTATTCAAAACTAAAGCTGTCATAACATATCTGCTAAAATTCATAAAGCTGTATTCAGATTTGAGACTGTCATAATATATCTGCTAAGATTCATAAAGCTGTATTCAGATCTGAAACTGTAATAATATATCTGTTAAGGTTCATAAGAAAAGTTTAAAATAAAAGCGAACTTATCTTCTGTTAACTCAACAAAAGATTAATGAAAACCCTTGGTGTATTATGAAAAATAGGCTTAAAATACACAAAAATACGATTACTATGAATAAATCTTTCTTATTTTAATATGTCAGTCAATGACCAATGTATACTAAATTCAATTGATAGTTGATACGTCAAGTAGTTATTTAAGGATGTGTGTGTTTTCTTATAGCAAAGCCACATCGGGCTATCTGCTGAACTCACTGAGGGGAATTGAACCCCTGATGTTAGCGTTGTAAATCCGTAGACTTACTGCTGTACCAGTGGGTTAAGTAGTCAGTTATGAATTTTATTTTTTGTAATTATTCTGTTAAATGCAGTTCCCAAAATTGAAAACAAAAAACGTTTGAAACACAAGTAAAGTTTTTTGTCGTGGTTCAACTAAAAGAGTGGGCCGGCATAGCCAAGCGTGTTAGGGCGTTCGACTCGTAATCCGAGGGTTGCGAGTTCCAATCCCCGTCGCACGAAACAAGCTCGCCCTCCCAGCCGTGCGGGCGTTATAATATGACGGTCAATCCCTCTATTCGTTAGTAAAAGAGTTGCCCAAAAGTTGGTGGTGGGTCGTGATGACTAGCTGCCTTCCCTCTAGCCTTACACTGCTAAATTAGGGACGACTAGCGCAGATAGTCCTCGAGTAGCTTTGCGCGAAATTCAAAAACAAAAAAAAAAAACAACTAAAAGAGTAACATTTCTTTAGGCCAGATTTGCTACAGCAGATATGAACATTTTTTGACTAACCATAGGAAACCATTTTCTTCATATATTCACACTCACAGATTAATAAATAGATAAAACAAAATAAGATAGAAATAATGTTGACTTAGAAGTGTGTTTACTTATTAATGGTGACGAGTCATAAAATTCCTGAAAGGACAACATTCATTGGATTATTTTTGATGCGTTATGTTACGTAAAACACTATGACGTTAAAAGTCATATTCACTGAAAAATAGGTGGTTTTGCATCACCGGGCACGTGGTTAGAGCGCTTCAATCGCAATTTGATGGTCGTGGACTCTATTACCCGTTCACTAAACACGCTCGCCCTGTTAGCAGTGGGAGCATTATAACATGCAGTCAATCCCACTATTCGTTGGTAAAAGAGTAATTCCAGCGTAACTATTAGCTCGTCCAGATAGCCCTCACGTAGCTATCTTAGTTAGGTTTCTCCGCTGGACACAGGTTGATTTTTCGGATTAGAACATTAGAATCATGGATTTGATTCCCCTCGGTGGACGCAGGGAACAGATAGCCGGATGTGGATTGGCTATAAGAAAACGCACACAACCCTAGTTAGGTTCATCTATATAACACATTTTCGTTCTGTTTTCCTTCAAAACACGTACTTCCTGCATATATGCTAATCTTATTCGTTTTACAAATGTTCCCTTAGTGAATTTGTGGTTAGGTGGTTTATAATGAAATGTGTGGTTTAATCACTTCTGTGAATAGCCCATTAAAAACCAACATCAAATAAGGTTAGGGATCGACCAGTTCAACTTTAAAACTGTTATAAACTGTTTCTGGTAAATTCTAACTTTTACTCCTCCTAACAAAACAATTGTATTTGAAAGATTATATCCTTCTAAGTTCAAATTGATTTCTTCAATATCCTTGAAATAAACCCAAATAATACAGTAAATGTACAGCTTTCTTTTCCAATAACCAAAAACATGTACGGTTGTTTGACGTCATATTACGAAAGATGCGTCCATGAGCATCACGAACACACTGAAATGGTTTTATGCTAAATACAATGATATGAAGAGGTTCATGTTGAATACAATGATATAAAGATTTTATGTTGAATACAATGATTTGAACAGAGAGGGTACCGAAGTCAGTAGTATAAAACGATTCGTGATTAAATACACCGACCAGTGTTCTTAGAAGGGTAAATCTGCATTTTCAAGGATTATCAGATGCTGTTTATTTGCTTTGTTAAATAAAATACCTAATTTCAACATCTCATATATGTCTTTCGTCAGAAGCAGTGGTAAGGAGGAAGAAAGGTGGCTTACTTTCACTGACGCTACCCCATAATGTTTATAAGCTTTCCCTGTGACCCCGCACCCATCGAAACGTTCACAAGTGTTTTATTTTTGTTTTATATGGACAGATTTGGATCGAAACGTTCACGAGTGTTTTGTTTTTGTTTTATGTGAACAGATTTGGATCGAAACGTTCACGAGTGTTTTGTTTTTGTTTTATGTGGACAAATTTGGATCGAAACGTTCACGAGTGTTTTGTTTTTGTTTTCTGTGGACAGATTTGGATCAAAACGCTCACGAGTGTTTTGTTTTTGTTTTATGAGGACAGATTTGGATCAAAACGTTCACGAGTGTTTTGTTTTTGTTTTATGTGAACAGATTTGGATCGAAACGTTCACGAGTGTTTTGTTTTTGTTTTATGTGGACAGATTTGGATCAGAACGTTCACGAGTGTTTTGTTTTTGTTTTATGTGGACAGATTTGGATCGAAACGTTCACGAGTGTTTTGTTTTTGTTTTATGTGGACAGATTTGGGCACTGATTTTTATTTCCCTCCCCCTTTTTTTTAGGATGACATAAATACAACAAACGTTTAAGTTCTTACTGATAAAGTTGGTATCGCAATGTGGATGGTGCAGCACCCACTGTTCAGCACATCTCCGCCCTCTCAATGGGAAGAGGGTGGTGTCACCTTTGTCTTTAATACACTGAAATTTATGTGTCTCTGTCAGCATACACCACAGAAAAAATAAATGTTAAATTAATTCAGTAACTTATGTCTGGTAATACTGCTAACCCTTGTTCCTTCGTTATGAGTCAATCAGCACAGAAAGGCTCAGAGAAAGAAGACTCGAAATTAGGAGTGAGGTTAGTGAAAAAACCACAAACACAAAACGTTTTCTTAACCGACGCTTTAACTGTCACGTTTATCAATGAACAACTAACTATCCCAGTGCCAGGTTTATTTAATACACACAGTAAGAAACACAAAACATATGTTTCAATATTTCATGAAGCATATGTCCTTTCAGTGGCTGATCAGAAAATTGAAGGCTTATGACATTAAAAATCTGATTTTGACATACGTGACAGGTACAGCACAGGTGGATCATTGTGCAGTTTTGTTGTTTAGCACATACATACTTCCAGTTCCCAGACCATACAGTATGGTGTCGTCCCTAACTTTCATTCACTGACCAAAGGTAAGCGACTAGGTCAGCAACAACTTACTATTATTTATATATATATATATATTTCTTGTATTTGTTGTTTTACTTGGTTATTTATTAGTTTGTTTTGTTTTTTAATTTCGCGCAAAGCTAAATGAGAGCTATCTGCGCTAGCCGTCCTTAATTTAGCAGTGTAAAACTAGAGAGAAGGCAGTTTGTCATCACCACCCACCGCCAACTCTTGGGCTACTCTTTTACCAACGAATAGTGGGATTGACCGCACATTATAACGCCCCCACAGCTGAAAGGGAGAGCATATTTCATGCAACCGGGATTCGAACTTGCGACTCTCAGATTACAAGTCGAACGCCTTAACCTACCTGGACGGACTTATTTATTAATTATTCCACATTCATTGAAATTAACTATTTATCATTATAATATCAAGATTTTATTCTAGGTTACTAATCTAAGCAGGTGGGAATTCCACTTTCATTGTACAAATGGTCCGTTATGGCTAAGTGGTTAAGGTGCTCGACTCGTAATACAAGAGTCGTGGATTTGAGTCCCCCTCACAGCAAACGTGCTCGCCCTTTCAGCCGTTGGAACGTTATAACGTGACGGTCAATCCAACTATTCGTTGGTAAAAGAGTAGCCCAAGAGTTGGCGGTGGGCGGTAATGACTAGATGCCTTCTCTCTAGCCTTACACTGCTAAATTATAGACGGTTAGCGCATATAGCCCTCGTGTAGCTTTGCGCGAAAATCAAACCAAACAAACAAGCAATATACAAGGAAGAACAAACAAACACAAGCCCCATCTAGCATCAACAGTCTAGTGTATAATCGAAAAAATAAACAAATTAATTCAAGTTAACTACTGTTTTATCAAAGTGATTCCAAATTAATTACTTATAAGAAAGTAAGAATAATATTAATATTTTTAAGTGTAGTCTATCATTGAGAACGAAAGCTGTAAAGGTTTAATTAAGTAACTTACGTACTTCTTGTATTTTTAATTTAACAAAATGTAATATACTGTAACTAGAAACTGGAACAACATCGGCTTTCGGCTGTTACCCAAGAACATTAATTCCCTTATTTCTAAGATATCTTTTATTAATTATAAATGAGATTGATATCAGGTGATTTACCTGGTCATTCATTCAATGATATTGATTCTCTTATTTCTTAGATATCATTTATAAATTATAAATGAGATTGATATCAGGTGATTGACCTGGTCATTCATTCCATAACATTGATTCTCTTATTTCTGAGGTATATTTTACGGTCTCCTCAACTGCACAAAAGTTTGTTTGATCATTTTATGAGAAAATGTAACAAAAATCATGAAAAATTCGGATATTTACAAAAGTCTGTGTTAAAATTGGGATCTAAGATCATATTTGAACAGATCTCCTGGAGTGCTTTCTAAAGTCATATAGATTTTAATAATTTTCTGATAAATAATAAAATATGTAATAAATTAACAACATTTTTTTAGGAAACCGCTTTTTTTGTGTGTGTTCACGCCCTTTGTATATATATATATATATATATATATCACTTTTTACTACGGGTTGTCACTCTTACACACACGACAATGTGATTAATTATGTTTCCGAAATGGCCATTTTGATTTTATTTATGTGAGAATTTCGAGGAAATAAGTCCTAATAGATATCATATAATTGGATACAAAGTTAAAAATACTTTTAGGGGAACTATAACATTTGTTTCAAGAAAAGTGATTAAAAACGATAAATTTAAAATCCAAATTACTCTTAAAATTTACATTGCAAACAAAAATATCGTTCATTAACAGAAAGCTTTGTTTGTTTTTTTGGATTCCGCGCAAAGCTATTCGAGTGCTATCTGCGCTCGTAGTGTAAGACTTGAGGGCTACTCTTTTACCAACGAATAGTGGGATTGACCGTCACATTATAACGCCCCCACGGCTGAAAGGGCGAGCATGTTTGGTGCGACGGTGATTCGAACCCGCGACCCACAGATTACGAGTCAAACGCCTTAACTCACCTGGCCATGCCGGGCCGAAAGCGAAAGCAGATTCGTGGTATAATTTCATCCATGTGCTTGTATATCATAAAATGTGCAACAAAATGCCACAGTTATGTGTCTATGATGGATATCCCCAGCATAAAATACCTTTAATTCTAAACTTGAATGTTTAAAAGAGAGACAAAGCTTGGAACGGCAGATCGTAAACATAAGTTGTGGAAAAAGTTATCATTTTGAGATGTAATAACTATAAGTAACTTATTACTTCATATTCCACATATGAGCACATTTACGTGATCATAAATTTCAACTATATAAAACGTGACCTTTTTTGTAAGCCACCTGCAAAAGAAACATAAAATGTGTGCACGTCTCGAAATAACTCGAAAATAAATAATGAGAAAGGAAAGCGTGTTTGTATTTTGTCAAATTCACTAGTTCAGAGATTATTAAAATTATACATTAGATACTTAGAAGTTGGCCCGGCATGGCCAGGTGGTTAAGGTACTCGACTCGTAATCTGAGGATGGCAGGTTTGAATTCCCGTCGCACCAAACATGCTCGTCTTATCAGCCGTGGATGCGTTATAATGTGACGGTCAATCCAACTATTCGTTAGTAAAGGAGTAGCCCAAGAGTTGGCGGTGGATGGTGATGACTAGCTGCCTTCCCTCTAGTCTTAGACTGCTAAATTAAGGACGGCTAGCGCAGATAGCTCTCGAGTAGCTTTGCGTGAAATTCAAAAAACAAACAAACAACCAAAACATACAAGTTTGAACTTCATTAATAGAATAGATGTAACTGTTATTTTTTAATGTAATAATATCATAAACGCTGTTTTTAAGCTCCTATCGTGTATAAGATTTATACGCAACTACTATATCATTAAATAACTAATTACGTATTTAAATTAGGTAATACTTCAATACTTTTTAAGATGATATCAAACAATGATATCAGTAGAAACACGTTACGATTAATGGTAAATTATAGTACCTATAGGGACAGGTGTTATGAACTATTGGTAAATTATGATACCTGTAAGGACAGATGCTGTGAAATGTTGGCAAATTATGTTTCCTATAAAGACAGGTATTATGGGTTGTTAGTAAATTATGATACCTTTAAGGACAGATAAACAGTTATGTTTATAAATATTCACTACACAGGGCGTAGTGATCATAAGTAATATATTTTGTTTTTACTTTCTATTCTCCTTAGTTATCTGGAATTGATTTTTCTTGCTTATAAAACTTCGTACTTTCAATGGAAAAAATCGGTTAAAATAACATATACTTCATCAGCCACCTCAAGCTTCAGTTTATCCTTCCTAGTCGTGTCTCAGACATCCATTTCTCACGAGCTCAGTAATGTCCATCTTCACTGAGTTTTTCTGATGATCTGCAGCACGCAACAAGTAACTTTGACAAATGTACTGGTTTGGTTTGAATTTCGCGCAAAGCTACACAAGTATGTAAGCCAGCAGTTAAAAGTAATAAAACCATAATTTCAATTTCTGAAACGTAAAATCGATTTTGTTAGTTTCTTGTCTTCACAAACTAAGCCCGGAAATGATATATTGAGTTTCAGTTAAAGACTGTATCATTCCTAACTCTTTAACTTTCCCAAAAATTATTTCAATCCAGAATTAATCCCTAAACAGCGGGAATGTTGTAAGTAGCTTGTTTGTTTGTTTTTAAATTTCGCGCAAACCTACGCGAGGGCTATCTGCGCTAGTCGTCCCTAATTAAGAAGTGTAAGACTAGAGGAAAGGCAGCTAAACATCACAACTCACCGCCAAATCTTGGGCTACTCTTTTACCAACGAATAGTGAGATTTACCGTCACATTATAACGCCCCCACGGCTGAAATGGCGAGCATGTTTGGTGCGACCGGGATTCGAACCCGCGATCTTCAGATTACGAGTCGAACGCCTTAACCACCTGACCATGCCAGGCCTTGTAGGTAGCAACGTCAAGTTATAATGGCCTTTGTTTAAGGGTTTAATGTTAAACAGATTTTCTTGATGTCATTGAATCTGACATCTTCCCGTCTCTATTTCTAAGATGTCTTGTTTCTCCACATTTGATTTAAAATAAATATTTGTCTACTTCTACAGCTAATATTATAACAGGTAAGAAAATTTTGATGCTAGACGTAAAAATATATTAATACAAACTGAATAAGCTGACAGACTTTTCGTATTTTTCGGAGTGATATAAGGAAACTTCCAAGACCGTAGGTAGACCTTGGTGATGTTCAACCTTTGTCTTGAATGCCACACTAACAACCTTAGTTTCATTAAAAGGTTACTGGTTGGTTACGGCTTTCAAAAGGTCGACATTTTGAAAGAAAAATCTCAGGCAACGAATAGTCTTTAAGTTAAGAAGATTTGAAAATAAAGTACATGATGATGTTATCTTAGAGGTAATAATGTTACCTTAAATGATGAGGAAAGCTCAACAAAAAGGTCAGGGCTTCAAGGTCAAAAGCTTTTACTTTCCTAGTGCCACACAGGTCAAGGTACAGCTGCCTACTTTAAGACCGCCCTTTGGCGATGTTCCGGTAAGAGCCAACGTCACGTATATGCTTATTTTTCTTGCATGGTATGCGGGCGGTGTGCCATGACGTTTCGTTTATGTTGTTGTGTTTTGGGTGGTATCATTTCATTCTTTTAAGGTAGAAACACTATAAATTAAATATTATTATGGCTTAGGAGATAGATTGTCAGATAATGAACATTATACGCACGATTGAAATAAATAAAACTTAGATTAAAAGGAAAGGAACAAGATAAAAAAAATCAAACAATGTTTATTCGTTCTCGTGAGAAATCTAAAATTACTTTAGCATTTCGAAACATTGTTTTTTTTCCTTGGCAAATAACAAATTATAATAATAAGCAAATTGGTGTTAAAATTGACAAATAATTTGATGTTAATGAATCATACACTTAAAACGGACGTGTAATGACCTAAATGAAACGGATAAAAATCATAATTCATTGGGTCTAAGAACTTACAAGTGAATACTAGAACATTATGCCATAATTCATCGGACAGGCATGGGCAGGTGGTTAAGGTACTCGATTCATAATCTGAGGGTCGCGGGTTCGAATCCTCGTCACACCCAAAATTCTCGCTCTTTTACCAGTGAGAGCGTTATAAAGTTTCAGTCAATCCCACTATTCCTTTGTGAAAGAATAGCCCAAAATTTGGCGGTGGGTGGTGATGACTAGCTTATAACGCTAAATTAGAAAAAGCTGACACAGATAGATCTTGTGTAGCTTTGCTCGAAATTCAAAAAATCAAACTATTCCATTAGAGTAGCCCAAGAGGTGAAGGCAGGTTTCTGTCTAATAGTTGTCTTCCCTTTATTCTATCTATTCAAAATTAGAGATGGCTACAGCAGAAAACTTGTGTGTAGCTTTGCACTAGTATCCGAAACGAATACGATGTTTGTAGTTTGTTTTGGATCTCATTACTAGGTGGAACTCTATCAAATTACGATCCCCTAATTTCATCCAATTCTTATGTTATTTCTTAATATTTTATGGCAGTATTGTATGAACATTAATTCACAGCTTAAGAATAAACAATACAAAAGGTTGTATATCATGTACAAACATTTCATCTTTAATATCATTCACTCTTAGAGACACACTGTGTGCTTTATTGAGTTGTAACATTAAAGAAGATGCTTCCCACGCTCGATGGTTCACAGTTTAAAATACTAAATTCCGGGTTTCAATACACGCCATGAGTAGACCACAGGTATCCATCCCAATGAGTAGCCTTGCGCTTAACAACAAACAAAGTAAAGTAGTTGTCTTCATCAACAATTACGAACATTCTGTTTCAGTCCTTCTCTATTATCGACTTTATTAGTTACGTAATTTATCTTTATTAACAATCATCGAAATACAAACCATCTGTTTCAGGTCTTCTCCATTATCCACTTTATTACTTACGTAATTTATCTATTTATCTTTATTAACAATCATACAAATACAAACCTTCTGTTTCAGGCCTTCCACATTATCCACTTTATCAGCTGGATAATTTATTTAACTCTTCTTGGTATTTCTACAAAGCCTTATCTTTCATGACTTTCATCGTAGACCAAAAGCTTTACTTTTCTAATTTTGTTATACAAAAAAAACAAAACAACTTTGTATAGATAATAACAGAAAGCGCCAAACAGGGGTGGAGATGGATTATTTTAGAAGGGATATTTTAAAATTTGGTCTCCTCGTATGTTATTAAACCAAAGTACATCGAGAGCTCCAGAAATAGAAAACGTATTCTACCTTATACAAATTTACTAGCTATAATTACCTTAAGAGTATCGTTTAGACTTTCGTTTAATGGATTAATTGAGTTTATCTTTCAAATGGGCCGAAGAGAGTGATGTCACAGTTCACAATATAACTCGTTTAATACGCCGGTAAAGTTTCACTCTTCGCAATTTAAAACAATAATAACTAATACTTTTATATGTATCCTCAATAAAATATTTTTTTCTTATTATTAGCTACTAATCCGTTTTATAATCTATTATATTATTAACCTTGTGACATTAGAGCGACACCACGCGGAGAAAGAGTTAAAATTATATTTGGATAGTAGGATCGCGAGGTTGAATCTCATTCTCGGGTGTTACTTATACATAGTGCAGACTAAAAGTTATTCAGCCTCTATCTTCCAGTAATATCAAATCACTGAGATTAAAATACTACCAGTTCTTTGTACTTTAATTATTTTAAGTTTGAGATAATATATATATATATCTTGCCTAATGTTTCGGTTAGATACTTTCATCAAAAGCTGTACCTGAAGCTACAATCAATATCATTAACTAAAGTTCGAACGATAACACTATGTAACACAAATTTTGTTCCTGGATAGTATGTGTTATTTCTTAATTGCTTATGTTGTAAAAGTACAGAAAATGACCATTATTCCCTTCAAACTTTGCTTTTGTGACCTGGATAATGAAATTTAGAAATTAACCTATTTTCTATGTAAAAAGGGCAAATTTGCACATTTTCATTCACATAACGTCTGAATAAAACAACATATGAATCGAGATTTACATGTATTTATACTAAAGTTATACAAAAATGTTTAGAAGTGAGTAGTGTTTCGAGATTTACGACTGTAATATAAATCACTTTCACGTATCAGCCCCCAAGTATAGTCTCCCATCATGTTTTCGTTTTACGCTCCCAGGTCACAAAAGCAAAGATTGAAGACAAAATTAGATATTTATCATTTACTTTAGACATAAGCAATTGGGAAATAACATTTTCTGAACAGGAATAATAACAAGTAAAAATTTTGTTACATAGTGTTATAAGTTGTTGTGTTTTTCACAGTTTGAGAGCTTTTTTAGTTATATACTAAGTAAATCCTTCAGGTGAGGAATGAGGCCCGGCATGGCCAGGTGGGTTAAGGCGTCCGACTCTTAATCTGAGGTTCGCGGGTTCGAATCCCCGTCACACCAAACATGCTCGCCATTTCAGCCATGAGGGCGTTATAATGTTACGATCAATCCGACTATTCGTTGGTAAAAGAGTAGTCCAAAAGTTGGCGGTGGATGGTGATGACAAGCTGCCTTCCCTCTGGATGGTGATGACAAGGTGCCTTCCCTCTAGTCTTACACTACTAAATTAGGGACGGCTAGCGCAGATAGCCCTCGAGTAGCTTTGCGCGAAATTCAAAAACAAACAAACGTGAAGAGTGGAACATACTTATCGTGGTTTATAACGTCTTACCCCGGCGAAGCGTGATACATTGATTGCATAGCATTAAATCACAATAAGTCTGATTTTTGTTTGTAACTTTGTAAATATGGGCTGTACCATGGGATTACAAGAAGAAGAGCGATCTCGACAACACGTTTTGTGTAAGATATTACTTACCATGATAACTGATACATTATAAATAATGAAATAAATAACATGTTGACTGTATACGTTATTGTATCTGAACGGTTAATCGTAGACACGTACATGTACGTATCAAAATGCTTATTTCAAGAGCACATATTGCAGGAAATTATTCCTTTTTTTCACAATTCATAAAATTTCATATTAATATCATACATTGATGAGCCCGTCTTTATGTGGGTTGATAGGTCCATTTTTTAAAAGAAAAATTATTTGAAAAATGTATTTTTCTGAAATAATTTAACGAGAAAAACAGGACTTCCTCCGTCGATTGTTTGAAATAAATATTTTTAAGATAAGAACTTGAACGAAACACATAATGAGATCAACGTGTTTGAAAATTTGTTTGTTGTTCAGTTTGTTTCAGTAACCTGTTCTAACCATTCGCACCATTATATAATATTGTGTTGTATTTCAGTCAGTCAGTAGACACTGAAATGATGTTATCTAAGGAACGCTTAACATTGCAATTTGTACTGTCGTGACGTCAGTAAAACATGCACATGCCATGAATCACGAGAAGAATTATGCACTCTAATAGTTATAATATAGCATGACATACGAACTTAAAAATAAATAAATAAATATATTTTCATCCTTATTTTGGTCTTATTTACTTTTAAAACAGAACAGTTTCTGAGATCTTGTGGAAGTACATCTAGTATTTTATATATCTTTCGTGTCATGAATGAATAAATAAATTAATACTCTGAATTGAATATCTCCTCTTGGACATTTATAGAAATCACAAATGTCTAAAAACTCTAACTTCGGTATTTTCTTGCACTTAGTGAAATGGAAAGAAACCGTGACATCCAACGGAACAAATCACAGCTGGTTCTTAGTAAATCTAAACACTCTATTCTGTGCACTCATTGCACAGAAAACCCAAGTTTTGCCAACAATGCATTACATTCATTCTAATTTGCTTGAAAACAAATCCAATTCAGTTTTCCTGAGATAGGATTTACTGCACATATTATATTTATTTACCACTATTTTTATTAAAATTATCGATGAATTATGTCAACTGGCGTGTTGTATTATCTGATATTAAAGGAAAGGCCTTGTCAACATTGGCTTGCAGTGCACAATGTGTCTCGTCGAGATGCTGTTATGTTTTTACTGCTTCTAGATAACTCATACTGCAGAACGATTAAATAAATACTTGTTATACGTCATTACCACTAACACAAACTACCCATCAAACTTTGTGTTCAATTTCTTTGAGGTCTCTTCAACGTGGAATATAGGATTCAACAAATATAATGTCCATTCGGTTTAACAGAAAGGGATTACTGGAAATTCAGCAACTCAGTTGATTAGGTCACTTAATAGAACACTAATGGCATTCGATAATTGCTCCCCCCCCCAATCTTAAAATGTAGTTTATTATAAGTGCGGCATGACGATGCTTTGGAAAGGCAGTCATGTCTCTTCCTGGTAATTACATAAGTTAATGCTGGACTGACTAATGTGTTTAAAACTTTATCCACTGAATAACTGACGATTTTATAATACCAGGAAATAAATCAAACTTTGTGTAATAAATACAGTTTCTCTGTTTTTGTAATTCTAAGCGCTGGGTATTGACTATTGTCATCGTGATTAGGGACATTGGGAAATTAGGAATAATCGACATACTAAGATATCTAGGGCAGAGTAGAGTTTGGAGACAAATATTTTACAAGATAACCAGATAAATAATAGGTTTAAAGATAAACATGCTAATTTCCTTTAAGCCAGCTGCGCTACTACATTAACAGTAGAAAACATGAAAACTGACTTTTTTTAGCACAATGAAAGGTAAAGCCTTTATTATTAATTACAGCTGACCAGTTTCAATAATACAAATACCACCACAATGTAAATGCAAACCATTTTCATAAAGCCAATTTTGAGTACACGAGGCAAGATTTGTCAATAATTAATTGAGATAACGAGATAAAAGATGATGCGAGATTTATTGAGAAGGTAACAAGTTGTTTGTAGTTTAAGATAAACATGTTCCTAATTAATAATACAAAAGATAAAAGGACAAGGAAAAGTTAAGAAAGAAACGTAACGAATGTTCAAAGGAAAAAATAAGGAATAAGTAGGATAAACCTCCCCCACAGGTACAGCAGTAAGTTTACGGATTTACAACACTAAAATTAGAGATTCGATTCCCCTCGGTGGTCTCAGCAGATAGCTCAATATGGCTTTGCTATAAGAAAAACGCATACACATATAAGTACGATAAATATAAGAATTTTAAACGGATAGTAAAGCTGGAAGAATTTTAACACTCAGAAATGCTCGGGATTTTGGTCAAAAAATAATAAATTATTAAATCCAAATGGACTGTGAGAAACAACTCGTGGATAATATACAAACTAACAACTAACAGCAAGGATTTTCAAGTATACTAAATATAAGTAAAATGTTAAATGGGAACTTGGCCCTTAAAGAAGACTGAAGGCAAAGTTCTGTTTGAGGTTATTAGATAAACAAACTTCGAAGTGTTATCTTCTGTTTTTATTAGAGATAATATTAACAATATTCTTGACCCTGGTTATTCTAAGGGAAATATTAACCCGAGTTATGTAGATATTATCTCTTGATAGTAACTAGAAAAAATTGATAAATTAGGTATAGATAAAGCACCAGGGCCACACATGGTTTTCTATAATGTCATAAAGGAGGTCAAAGATCAGAATTGCGAACCTCTCTTTCTTTCATTTTTCGTAGGTTATCAATAGAGAGTGGGCAGGTGTCTCGTGATTATTATTGTTATTTTTAAAGGAGGTGATAAGAGTTGCCCAAGAAAGTATGAGCTAGTCAGTCGTATTTCTGTAGTGAGAAAAGTGCCAGAGAAACTGACAAAAGAAGCCTTATATAAAACCACTTAGTGAAACACGATTTCGTAAAAGACAGGCAACATGGATTCTCTGAAGGGAAATCTTTCTTGTCTTGGTAACACGTTATATTTTCTTTTTCTCAAGGATATTGCTTTTTGGCAAGACAGTTAAAAAAAGCGCACTTGTGCTTAAGAATATACAAAATATAAACAAGGAACAATACATCAGTGGAGGCTGGTGAAATACCACTTACTTAAATTGTAGAGTTCTTGGATGATAAAAACAAATGTGTTCCTATTAATGGAGTCTAGCCAAAATAACGTGAATCCATGTCACTAGTGGAGTGTCTCGGAGATTATTTTTTTAGTTTTTTTACAGTCATAATATTGATTGCGTTTATAATTAATGAATTAGTGAAATTTGGGAAAGAGATTAACTTCTTGGGTGTTTCTAGCTATACTTACGATGTTGAGGCATTACAGAATTATTTGATTCAATTGATAGATTGGGAAAATAGTAAATCATCTTTATAGTAAGTATAAGGTAATGTATTTCGGTTTTCATGATTTGAACCTCATGTTGTGAGAAAAGATACTGATTTATTGGAAAGGATTCAAGATCTGACACTAGGATGATACTAGGATGTAGAGAAAGATAGAAAAAAATGATTAGTATGCAATTTTACTCAAGTTTACGTGATTCTTAGGGGAATTGATAATTTAAAGATATGAAATTCTTTACGCTATACTCTGCATATTTGGTAAAAAAAACAAAACAGGTACGATTCCAGTTAAGACCGTTTTATTTTATTCATAATTTGTTTTAAAGCAAATCTGCACAAAGGATTCGATCTCTGGATTTTAGCATTGTAACTTCGTAGACTCACTGCTGACCAACCAGGAGACATTTCTAGCAGAGTGGCCGACTTGTTGAATGAATTATTGTCGGCATTTTACAAAAGTGTTTGTGACAAATAAATAGTTACATTAATTCTTTTTTTCCTTTCTCAAAAAAATTGTCTGTAGGAGGACAGCTTTGAGGGAATAAATGATTTTTTGCTGTCCGTATGTTATTAATATTCTAATTTAAATCTGATACGGTGTACTAATATTCTTATAATTTTCGAACAAGTGTGTAGTATTTCCTCTTTTGTACTCTTGACCAGTGTATTCAACAGTATAGTATTAAAGAAAGTAATAGTCAATATAATCCAAAGCTTTATATCAACATAGAGAGTTAAGAAAACAACAACAACAACTTCATAATATCTTCATTTTGTCGCGTGAAGCAGAACGCCCTTGCTGTACCAGTTAGACAACGTATCTTGAGAGTAAAGACCCTCGGGTCTAATTAAGCTTGCTTTCTCATGTGCTGGTCTACATCAGACGATAGGAAAGCATCCCATCATACCAGTGACGCCACCTGAGAAAGGTCATTACCGCCATTTTGACCTTGAAGAGTGACGTCATCAGGCAATCCAGCTGTGGTTGAACTTAGACTAAGTAAGAGTCGCCCCAGTCAGACTCCTTGATTTCACCATCTTGAAATTTTTAATATTTTACAATGTTTTAAAAACGCACTCTTGTGACGAATGTTAACTTTACGTATTTAGTACATCATGCTCCAGAATTCTCTGCCTCTTCCAGACGATTAACAACCGTAGTCTCGGTAAAACGAAATTGTTCAACTTCTATACTATTCTTTTGTTCTACTTTAAATGTGCGAGATCAACTCATTTTTTGTCTCTATGTCTTATACTTACGATGAATCATTTGTAAATATTCACAAAGTATTTCTGAACTGTTTTTATGCTATCAGTGGTTTGATGTAACCATGTGAAGATTTACGAATGAACAGTTGTATCAACACAGTTTGGTTTGGTTTGAATTTCGCGCAAAGCCACTCCATGGCTACCTGCGCTATCAGTCCCTAATTTAGCAGTGTAAGACTAGAGGAAAGGCAGCTAGTCATCACCACCTACAGCCAACTCTTGGGCTACTCCTTTACCAACGAATTGTGGATTGATCGTCACATTATAACACCCTCACGGATGAAAGGACAAGCATGTTTGATGTGACGGAGATTCGAACCCGCGGCCCTCGGCAACACGACTTGAAGAAGGCAGACAACTTTCGAAAATACATTACAAAGCGCAAGGCTTATCAAGTAAATGAAACTGATCTACTCAAAGTGCAACCTCCCATTCCAGTGGACCAGCGGGAAGTACCTGGTGCCAAATTTAGATTTAGATTATATAGCTTCGTGTTAAACAATGAACGAACAAAAAAAAAAAAAAGCAGGAAGAGAGAACCTTGGTAACAGCTTCGAAGTGAGTTGATCTTAAAGAAAAGTTAAACCATGAAACCATATGGTCCAGACAATAAAAACAATTGTTCCTGAAATGTTTTACATCGCAAAGCACGACTAGCACTTGTGCAAGTTTAATATAGGCAGGAAAGTGTGAAAAATAATTAGTTTTGATACAATGAAAAATTAACCAATAATGTTCTGAGGAAATTTTTGTAAAATTTTCGTTTATTAGGTACTAGTTCAAACTGTACAGTTAAAAAGGTGTTCATGCATTCTCTCTATTCCTGTGCATGGATTCAATGCATATATTGCTGGAAATCGTTTCTTCCGGAATCTGTTTAGGAAATGAAATGTATCAGTTCCTGTTGAGGATAAACAACAGACAACTGATACATTTTATAAAGTAATTTAATAAAGAAGGATTTATGCATCTTTAATTTACTATTTTCTAAAGCGTATAAACATTCATTTCTTTCATTAATTTCGTAGATTTTATGTTATGAGCAAATTTAGCTGATATCTTTAAGTATGAATGTTTCTAGGTTGTTCAGTTTTAATTATGTTAAATTTGTCCTTCCAAAGTGGCTCTGTATAGATAGGTGGTTACCGTAGGGGTGTTATAATTTAACGATCAATACCATTATTCGATGGTAAAAGGGTAGCCTAAGAGTTGGCGATGGGTGGTGATGAGTAGCTGCCTTCTCTTTAGACTTTCACTGTTAAATAAGGGACGGCTAGCGCAGATAACCCTAGAGTAGCTTTGTGCGAAATTCAAAACAAATCAATCCTTCCAAACTCATGTTTCTTGGTAAATAATGGAACAGCTGTAAGTTTACGAACTTAATATGCTAAAGATTGGGATTCACTTACCTGTGAAAATTAACCCACTTTTTAGCGTTATAACCCACAAACCTTGCTGCTGAGTTACTGGTGTGTAGAAAACAATAACAACAAAAAATTCAAATTTATTTCTGAAGAAGGTAAAGTTTACCTTCTAGAAACATTCGGATTATATAATTTATTACTTTACAATTTATGAAGTTTTTGTTTAATTTGCTTTTTTTTAATGTGTAGGGTTTACTTGTATCAATGATGTATTTGGACTGAGAACCAAACTCACATCACTCGTTAAAGATAGTTTGGCTTAGTTTAAATTTCGCGCAAAGCTACACGAGGGCTATCTGTGCTAGCCACCCCAAATTTAGGAGTGTAAGACTAGAGGAAAGGCAGCTAGTCATCACCAACCACCGTCAACTCTTGGATTACTCTTTTACTAACGAATAGTAGGATTTACCGTCACATTATAATATCCCAACGGCTGAAAGAGTCGAGTGCCTTAACAACCTAGCCATGCCGAGCGTGTTAAAGATAAATTAATGCTAGTAGTTTCGTAACAAGAGTGACCTTGTATCATTACATTCACGCTAGAAATGTACACGTTTGTCCAGCTCGTGAGACGTGATATATGGACTTTAATTATACTAGCAGGATGTACATATTGGTTTTTGCACACTCAGTATGACAAAATAAGAAAAATCATTTATTCTGAAAACTGAAAGTGTTTTGTGTAGGTGAAATTCTTTCGTGATTTCTACTGAGTTGTCTACCAATCTCGAAATATCCTCTAATGATACACTTCTAGGAAGTTTGGTTCGTGAGCTTGGTAGGCGTTCGGTAATAAACCCTTAAGTGAACACAAGCAACCTTGAATATGTCATTTATAATATCTTAGCTAATGCTATATTCATTTGACAATAATATATCCTCAGTTGGTGTGGATGTTTTTGTTTATTAGTTGTTGTTTTTCTGTGTACTTTACCATAAGTAACCAATAAAGCAGAGCGAACGTTTTGTGTTGAGAAAAAACAAATCAGAAAGGCACGTGTAAGCCCGAAAGCATTTCACAACAAAGTGTTTCTGACTTCTAACCTGTAATAGTTATTTATTGCACCCTATCAGTTACGCGAGAACACTTCTTCAAGGTTTATCAGATGACGACTGAACGAAAAGAAATGCCATAAACGCTAAATAATAATTTCTTTATTAACACAATTCGCGACGGAGAAGTAAAATGGTGGCGAAAAAAAGGCGAAATTTTAAAAAGCCAATATTTCGCCTGTTATAACATAATTAAGACTAGTTTCAAGGATATCCACTCTACTTTGTTATTTCAACACATAATTACAAATGCCAAGATAAAACAAAAATTCACTATCATTTTGTACCTTAACAAATCCATTAGAACGTTCGTTTGATTTTTTTTTTGGTAAACTTATTGTTTTGTTGAACAAGCAAAATAAAGAATAATTAAGAAAAATATTCGGTTCTTCTGTGGCTACTCCTGTTTTCTGATTAGTTACAGATATCTGAATTTTTTTTTCTTTGTCTAGTGTGCCTGTTCCTTCAGTATCAGGTTGTGTGACAAGTTCCACGATATTAAGTTAGAGAGCACGCAAGCTTAAGTACACATGACTCTTTCATGTCACCGGCTCTCTGTTTTTTGTTTTTTTTTAGTGATGATTAAAACTGTTCGCTGGTTAGATAACTTGTCTACATCACGTTCAAAGTTTCATAATGAGCTTTTTATTTTTTTGAATACTTTAATACAACCACCTCGTGCTCCTTGTATAAATTATATGACGCTCTGCTACTGTCGGGCAGGGTAAACTTTGCAAGTTTGTTTGTTTACGGCAAAACCACATTGCGCTGTTTATTGTGTCCATTGCGGGAGACCCAAAACCCGGGTTCGTTAGTCCGTAGACCAGCAGATGTCTCTAAAGGAGGGGCAATAATTGAAAGATTCGTTGTCAGGAAATTTGACGAATTAATGAGAATGGGAAGCAGTAGAGTGAATATTTAAGATTATTCAGAATATTGTAAGGTTTGAAAAGTAAAATAATTTCGCTGTCAAAAATAGCATTATTAACTGCGTATCTGTATTACTTGCAAAAACTAAGCAACAAGTATGAGCAACTGATAATGGTTTGTGTGAACTGATTGGTATTAACAATATGATAATCGTGAATTCATAAGTGAGAGTCAAAGTTATAATTTCTGTAATGTTTACATTGGATAAAATGGCAGGTCAGAGAATCCTTGACTTAATGGTAGTCTCTAGTTTAAAGCATCTGTCGTCAACAAGGATCTTCTTGAAATAACAAAATCAACTGTTTCTCTTATAACTCTTCCTCAAATGAAAGTACAGCGTATGTTCAGCGACAACAGCAAGATAATCACGTTGTGAAACTCTGACACGAAGTCATTATTAATTTTGAATCTCATTTGATTACTTGGTTTAATTAAAATAATGTATTAAGTACGAAGCATAAAAGCTGTGAACAAATGGATTAAATCTCAGAAACATTAGCTAGAAAACTATTTGGAATATTATGTCTAGTTGTTTGCATATTCTTTTATTATATCTTATTAAAAATAATGCGTCAGTATACAGTAAGTATTGTTTTATATACAGAAAAATTAGAACCAACACATTAGGCTCGGCACGACCAGGTGGTTAAGGAACTCGACTCGTGATCTGAGGGTCGCAGGTTTGAATCCCAGTCACGCCAAACATGCCTGTTCTTTCAGCTGTGGGGGTGTTATAATGTTTCGATCAATCGCACTATTTGTTGGTAAAAGTGTATCCCAAGAGTTGGCGGTGGGTGGTGATGACTAGCACTTTCCCTTTAGTATTACACTGTTAAATTAGGAATGTCTAGCGCAGATAGTCCTCGTGTAGCTTTGCGCGAAATTCGAAAACAAATAAACCAACACATTAACATTACAAATTATAGTAATGAAGAGGTTAAAAAAAATCCTGATGGAATTCATTAATTCTTACGTAAATTATCCAATAATAAATATTCAAAATTATAAACGAAATGTATATGTTGGTAGGATAAACAATGTTAGCTTTGAATATAATGTCAGGAAAACAAGACGGATATAGCTCTGTTGTAACCTCAGATTTCTTTGACATCACTAAAATAGTTATTTTTTTAAATGAATATTAAATAATTATTGGATTAAGTATTAGCAATATTTCATTTTTAGGCCTAATCCTCGGTGACCAACTCCGTACTAAAATTCTATAAATATTTAAAAGATTATGAAATATGGGATTTCAACTAAATACACCAAAAAAGCAAACAAACTAAAGAATGACATTAATATATTTGGTTTGTGTCTATTTCAATTTAGTTTATTAAAGAGATAATGAAATTAAAGGCGTCATGAAACAATATCAATGCATACTAACTAATTAATAAGAAGAAAGCCTTTGGGTCGATTTGTTAAATTCGTGGAAACCTAGACAAGGGCTACTCTTTTAATGATGAATAGTGGGATTGACTGACACATAATAGCATCTCTATGGTTGGGGATTAGAACTCTCAATCCTCAGAATAGGAGTCGAGCGCCCTAACCACCGGGCTATAGCGTGCCTGTTCGAGTTTATTAGAATAAAACTGATTTATTTATTGTTGTTTTAGTTAATCTGGTTTTTACGACAAAAGTAAAAAAAAACATAGAACAATTTATTTGGTCATTAAGTAATATGCTGTGTTTACAAAACTAAATCACAATCATTGGCATATTATTGTTTTTTTTTATTACGTTGATAATTTAGTTTCATTAGAAGAACAAGCAAAATAGTTAAATTAACACACGAAAAACTGAAACTCCTCAAACAACACTGTTGTGTTTAAAAATCATTACTATAATGGCAGAAAAAAGTATTTCGTATTTGCAAGCTGAAACCTAAGACGTAGGCTTAGTCATCCGTAATTTAGGACTTCTGGCTAGAGAAAATGTAACCAGTCAGCACCACAAGCCGCATATACGGCTATCTCAATAGCAAGATTGATTTCCATAGTTGTATTGTTCCGTTAAATAATTGAAACTTCGGAGCATATCCCCTCTCCAATCATGGACATACCAGTCTGGTAAGAAAAGAAAATGTGAGCAGAGATATTCGATATCATTACAAGTATCCATACCACTTAACAATTTCTTGTAATAAAATTATAAATTTTCTTGCAATATGTAGCCTTGAATTGCTCACAGAAAATAACTGCATTAAATGTGTCTCATGATCGACGAATTATCGCTAGTAAATAGAGACAAATCTTGAATGATATGTGCATGATATCATATTATAGTAGAACTTTTGCTTATATGATACTGGAAAAAAATGTTTTTGTTACCCAATATGCAACTTCCAACTTCGCGAAATGTTTATCCCGTATGCATGTAAATTTGCAATAGGGGTCACGATTTTGCCGTTTCGCCTCCTTTTCCCGTTACAGAGATTTTTATTTTTCTTCATTCTCAGGTTGCAGATATGACGTCATGAATACGCCGCACGGGAAATTGACTGGTAAAAATAATTAAAACTAATAGTTTAGTAAGATTGACCTCAGAATTTAACTTGATCAGGGTTACGCGAAACTGTGTTACACCAGTATTTTACACTACGCCGTGTTACTCACGTTCGAAGTTACTATCGTTATTAACGAAAAGGAAATCGCAGTTTTTCTTATCCGTTTGTTTCTGCATATCGCGAACACTATGCTTCGTATAAAAGTATTTAACGAGTTTATCTAGTGAAAAAAACAAAAATCGTTTTTTCTCTCCGCATATTATGCATATGTTCAGAACGAAACGTCACTTGAAAGGATTAAACGACTCATATATTGGACTGCCTTAGCCTTGACCATTTGGGACAACCAAATTAACTGCTGAGCTCATCACGTTTACGTTGAACCTCCTACTAAGCCCAGAAGCCATCATGAAAGTACTAGATCTGTAATACTTGCATATTACATGACGTCTGTGATAACATGTGACGTTTATATAGTGTTCATACTACAACGTGATGATAATATAACATCTTATAAAAACGCATAACGTTTATATAATAACTCTTCATTTGCTAGCCTATTATGAAACAATATTTTATACTCTTACTAAAAACAATGAAGTTACGTATACACTTTCGTTTATTTAAATAAGTATTTTGCAGAAACTTTAAGTGAAACTGAACTGAGTTGGGCTTTTACTTGGTCGTCTGCTGAACACGTTATTTAGTTTGTTCATATATCTTTTTTATTTTAATGTTATAAGATTTGTTACAAAAGTCTATCAGAAAAAAAATATTTAAAATGCACTGATACAGTTTTGCTCAAAAACTTTGTTTATGTAACAGTTTAAGAGACTTGTTAATTTTATACTTGAATGGTAATTAGGCCATTAATGTCCTTCTTTTTTAAGATGGCGCTGATTTATTCTAACATTTTCTCTCTCTACCAAAACTAATGTTGTTGGAAGTTTGTTATTATTGTTTACCTAAAAGGCACTAAATGGTTAAAAGTTTCTATTAAAGATTAGTTATGTACAATAGATCAGAGACAAATTTGAAACGGAAGTTAAACAGAATTATCAGCCACAAAATGAGTATTTTCAGAAAAATAACATTTTTTTTTTTTTCAATAACTTCTATTTTATTTTAATGTAGATTTAAGGTTTCACATGTTTGAGGTAAAATATTATTTTAATATAAATACAATGTTTCACAGGTATCAGGTAAAGTATTATTTCGATGTAAATATAAGGTTTCACAAGCTTGAGGTAAAGTATTGTGTTACTGAACTGAATTAGTTATCGTTGTCTAGCTTCATACACAATTAATTAAAAGTTTTTACTTCTCATAAATCCATTAAAACTTCACGTCAGTATAAGATATAACCATTTTTTCTCTATTTGTACAAATGAATACCTTATTCGGCCATCGTAAGATATGGCATCATTATTTTTTTTTATTAAAAGCTATGTTCTTATCTGTAACGATAAATTATGATAAGTAGTAGTCATAAAAATGAAAAAATCAGAAGATCTCATCAAGGCCGGCAGGTATACAGTTATATAGTGACGTAATGTAGAAGACATACCTTGTTATGAAAGTTGCAAGAAAAGTACACTGGTGTGCCTCAGATACTGTATGTGTGTGTGTAGGGCTAGGTTAAAACAAAAACATATCTTTTGTGTAGGAATAATTATTTTTGGTTGAATGCCAATGTGTTGTTTAAACGATGACGTAGTGTCAAAACCGTTATTTGCAAGTGTACGTACGGTGCAGAGGAAAATGGAAAGTTACGACTGACCTTGGTGGTTCTAAAGATAATTTCCAAGCGATTGTGACGAAGGAAGAACCAAGAAGAAAAAGAAGTAATTAAGAATTTGAGCGTAAGTTGTTGTAATGTTTTTGTGTGTAAGCATTTGTTGTTGTAGTGTTTCTTATGTGTAACGATTTCAAATAAACTGGTTAGAACATAAGTGGAAACGTCACGTCAGTTTTGTAGGCTACTAGAACCGTATTAACCAATTGATTAAAACGTTCCAGGAAAAGCCAATGAGGGACTTGGAAGTCAAGTTTAAAGGTTTCTTCACAAAAGCATTATGATTAAGAAAATAAACCGACACCTTAATATATTTTGCACTTTATCTTTAACGAGTAAAAAACATTTAGATATACAGATTTATGACGAAATGGTTACGTAAACCACAAAAGTGATATATATAATAACGATATGTTGAGTTACGTAGGAATAGAGTAGTACTTAATAGCACAAGTAAATATGTTTTGTTTTTGAATTTCGCACAAAGCTACACGAGGGCTATCTGCCCTAATCATCCCTAATTTAGCAGTGTAAGACTAGAGGGAAGGCAGCTAGTCATCACCACCTACCGCCAACTCTTGGGCTACTCTTTTACCAACGAGTAGTGGGATTGACCATCACATTATAACGCCCCCACGGCTGAAAGGGCGAGCATGTTTTGGTGCGACCGGGCTTCGAACCCGCGGATTACGAGTCGAACGCCTTAAAACGCTTGGCCATGCCGAGCCTACGAGTAAATACGTCACATAAAAAACTGAAGTCAAGCCAGCATATAAGATCATAAAACTAAGAAAGTGATAAATGAGTCTAGCAACTCATTCTTCGTCTTTAGAAAGTTCTTGAAATACCACCAGAATTAGTGATTTGGTGTCCCGATAAAAGTTAGTTTGTTTGTTTTTGAAATTTTGTCGCGAAGCTACATCATAATTATTCGTTGGTAAAAGTGTAGCCCGAGAGTTGGCGGTGGGTGGTGATGACTAGCTGCCTTCCCTCTAGTTTTACACTACTAAATTAGGGACGACTAGGGCAGATAGCCCTCGTGTAGCTTTGCGCGAAAATCAAAACAAACAAACAGTATTTATAAGCATACGCACCTAAAATGAGTAACTGCACAAGGGAATAAAATAGAAGAATGTTTTAGTTAATTAAATATTACCTTCATGTCTACTCTATAAAAAATATGTACACATGGATTCATTGAAATCTTATTTAACCTACTCATATATACATCACTTGTTCTCTGTCTCTGACAACTCTTTCATTATATGCCGTATTGCCCCTACCTAAACCCTCCCCAGGGCCGGATTATTTATTAGGCGCCTAGGCACAATACCTAGGGCCTATGAAAACTATGGGTCTATGAAAATTTTCCTTAAAAGTTAATCTTAGAGGGCCAAAAAATAATAAACATAACAACATAAAACACACATTTTACTGCTAGAACTTTATTACATGTTTAAGTAAAACAACAATTTTTTGTATATATACATTAGTTTTTGTACTCACATTCACATAAATATACAGCCAATATTTAACTACAGTGTATTAATACATATATACTACAAGTATTTTTTTTAATTTCGCGCAAAACTACTCGAGGGCTATCTGCGCTAGCCGTCCCTAATCTAGCAGCGTAAGACTTGAGGGAAGGCAGCTAGTCATCACCACCAACCGCCAGCTCTTTAGCTATTCTTTTACTTACGGATAGTGGGATTGACCGTCATGTTATAACGCCCCAACGACTGAAAAAGAGAGTATGTTTGGTGTAACGGGAATTCGAACCCGCAATCTTCGGATTACGAACAGAGTGTCTTAACCACCTAGCCATTCTGGGCCTTATTGGATTAGTAAAGGGATAAACCTCAGTTACTGCAAGCTAAACTATCAGGTCATCCCTTAAGTAATTTCCGATTTTAGGTTCAGAAAAAGAGAAAGGATTTCAAACGCTTTTAATGTTATTTAATCAATAGTGTATGTTCCATTATTATTCATTACTTCCTGCCAACGATTCACAAGCTTCTGTATGCCACTTCTGTAAAATTCTTGGGGTTCGGAGGAAAAGAATGTAGAGAGGGTAGTTTTGATATTTTCATGTGTTCCAAGCTCTTTTCCATCAAGAGAATTCTGCAAACTTCGGAATAGATTATAATCAGATGGAGCAAGGTCTGGAGAATGAGAAGGATGTGGAAGTTTTTCCCAGTCTAGCTCTTCAATCTTTGCAGATGTGATCCTTGCTGTATGGGGCCGTGCATTATCCTGTTGTAACACAACACCTTTACGATTGATCAAAACAGGCCTCTTTTCTTTCAGTGCAACATTCAAGCGTTCTAACTGTTGACAATACAAGTCTGATGTAATCGTTACATTGAGTGGCAGCAACTAAAAGTGGATTTCACCAAACGCTTAACAATACTTTCCTGGAGTGGAGGTCCATTTTGGGCTGTGCTTTAACCAGTTGCACTGAGCCATTGTCTGCGGCGCTTAACATTCTTATAATATATCCATTTTTCGTCTCCACTTAATTAACCTGTCCAAAAAGGAGATTTACGTTCACGAGAGTGCAGAGAAGTGCAAATGTTTACTCTTCCTCTCAGGTTTGCTTCTGTCAAATCATTTTCCAAGTTTTGATACCTTTCCAAACTGTTTGAGATGACGGTGAACTGTTGAATAGGTTGAATTAAGCTTCTGTGCTAGTTCTTCAACTGTTATAGCACAATCTTCATCAAGTGCAGCCAGCAGCAAGTCATCATTAAATTCAACAGGACGACCTGAATGTGGTGCATTACTTAAGCTTTAGTCACCTGATCTGAACTTCTATAACCACGTTCGACATTTTCTTGGCCTGGTATGGCCAGGTGGGTGAAGGCGTGCGACTCGTAATCTGAGGATCGCGGGTTCGCATCCCGGTCGCGCCAAACATCCTCGCCCTTTCAGCAGTGGGGACGTTATAATGTGACGGTCAATCCCACTACTCGTTGGTAAAAAGAGTAGCCCAAGAGTTAGCGGTGGGTGATGATGACTAGCTGCCTTGCCTCTTGTCTTACACTGCTAAATTAAGGACGGCCAGTACAGATAGCCCTCGAGTAGCTTTGCGCGAAATTCATAAACAAAGACAAAAGACATTTTCTTTCATTGAGAGACTTCGCACCATAAACACCTTGACTGCATCGTGTAGTTTCTGCTGCACTATTGCCTTTTTAAAACTTATAAAGCATTACATGCCTAATGTGTTCCTCAGACACATCTATCTTTATAAGGGTTTATTTGACTAATGATCTAAAAAAAATGGAGTTGGGTTAGTTTCTTTTATTTGTCTGAACATTTTTATACACGTCCTGCTATATCTGTTAGTCATTAAAGCCTTCTATAAAGACAGAAATGATGAGAAACTTTCTGTATTAAATTTTCGGACATTACTTGTGGGATGACCTGATAAATCCGTTGAATTTCGAGAGTTGCAAGCCAAACTAAATCATTTGTGTTCCGGTAGTTGAAAGCTGAAGTATATTTTAGTTGAGTTTTGGGAGTGTACATTTGTCGTGTTCCGGTAAGCTACTCCAGTTGAATTCGGTAGGTACAGGCCAAAATATGTTGAATTTCGTTGTTTCAAGCCAATTTTTATCTGTTAAGTCCTTTTATACACACATTTTAAACTATAAGAGTGACATTAGGATTGTTGTTGAAGTTTTGGATGTTTTTTGGTCTTTAATTTACATAGAAATTCAGAGATTTTACTTTTCCTGTTGAATATTATATGTTTTAATTTTGCAACTATATATGGCCTTTACTACACATAGAAATTGTTTTATTCTCCGGTTTCAAGGATATTACTTTCGTCCTTTAATTACCTTGTCTTCAGTGAATCAGCTGCAGGTCTCAGACTTACGACGCTAAAATGGCCCGGCATGGCCAGGTGGGTTAAGGCGTTCGACTCGTAATCTGAGTGTCGCGTGTTCGAATCTCGGTCGCACTAAACATGCTCGCCCTTTCAGTCGTGGGGGCGTTATAATGTTACGATCAATCCCACTATTTGTTTGTAAAAGAGTTGGCGGTGGGTGGTGATGAATAGCCATCTTCCCTCTAGTCTTACACTGCTAAATTATGGATGGCTAGTGCAGGTAGCCCTCGTGTAGCTTTAGCGCGAAATTCAAAACAAACAAGCAAACAAACGACGCTAAAAATCGGGTTTCGGTACCATAGTGAACAGAATATATATAGCTCATTGTAGTTTTGCGCTTAGCAGAAATAAAACCTAATCAAATCCATTATGTAAGACTAAATTTGAACTCATTTTTTTATGTAAAAAAGCTACACAATGGGCTATCTGCTATGGAGAATTAAGCTCCTGATTTTAGCACCATAAGTACTGAAACTTATCACTTAAATAACATTCTTGGAAGGTTTAAAGGGAAAAAAAAGGACGTTTAAATATAACAACACTGATCTACCAAACGAATCATTGTTTCTAGACTAGTGCATAGTACCGATGTATCCGTACACGGAAACTGCTCTACAGTTCACGTAGTTCTGACCCTGAGGAGACAATGTACCGCAACAGCAGACAGGACGTCGAACGAAACGGAAGCGAAATTAAAACGGGTCTTTAAGCTATAGGCACCGTTCCGCATCGACGTAACACTTCATAATATGGCAGCTGATTGCATATGGTTGTGTATGTAACGCCTGTGTCAGGGTCAACAGATGTGCTTAAAGCCTCTATACCACAACGTGGCTTATTTAAAAACAAACTATTTATTAAGCACTGCGGTGTTGATAAGTCTTGTGTGTTTCCGCACTGTAGTGAAAAAGACGAAAGATTATTGCCCTATATAACAATACCTGGTAGTTGAGTTTCCGCCGATTCATTTTGTAAGCAGTAAAGGAAGCAAAATAAATACCAGAATTCTACATAGTAGAGTATTCAGTTGTCCATAGACAGCTGACTATTGTAAACATGATCCCGGGTGCAGAATGTGACCAGAAGATGGGTGTTTGTTTTCTATTCGTTTCAATCGCGTCTTCAACTTTTTTTATCCTGATAGATGTATATATACAGGGTGTTCAGAAAGTCACTGTGCAGTTTTGTAATCATATTTTATTCAGTCTATTTCAAGCCAACAATTGATAGCGGTGTTTAGAAACAAAATAAGAAGGATCCAAGCCTGTATTGATGCCAACGGGGTCACTTTCAACATTGTTTATAATTGTCATTCATATCTGCGCTAGCCATCCCTAATTTAGTAGTTTAAGACTAGAGGGAAGGCAGTTATTCATCACCACCCACCGCCAACTCTTGGGCTACTCTTTTGCTGACAAATAGTGGGTTTGACCGTCACAATAAAACACTCCCATAGCTGAAAAAGCGAGCATGTTTGGTGTGACGGGGATTCGAACTTGGGACTCTGAGCTTACGAGTCGAGTGCCTTAACAACCTAGCCTTGAACTTGTAATGATGGTTAACATTCGTAAAGGTACAGCGCCTGGGCTATTGTTATTTAACATAACTAGACTGTTCCATAAGTAGCATTATTGTGCCCATGTACACATTGCGCATATAACGTCACTGTAGCGTTAATTTAAGTATTTATTATGAAATATTCCTCTTTACTATTAGCCACGAATCTCCTATAAGCTAAAAGTTTTCTATGACTTTTTCTTTTTAACGAGCGTTTTCATCTTACATTTATTTTGATTCATAAATTGTAAATTGTAATTTACGATATTACGTAACCCCTAGAAAAGACGCATTTTTTTTCCCTTAGGAATTGCACGTGACATAATATATATGATAGGAATCTCTTTATAAAAAGTAACCCCTGCGACACTCAGCGGTAAGTCTCTGAGTTATAGCTTGTAGATTCATACTTATTATACACAAGCACAAAAAGTGATGTCCATGAGCTAGTACTCAGTTTTATCACTCTTTTACCCTCATGGCTTCTATCTCTATAAAAGGCTCAGCCTGTTTGACAATTTGGAATTCGTCTGAATTACTTACATATTAGAGTTACATCTCGAGATAATTTTCACTTTTCACTACTCAACTGGATCAGACTGTTGTCGCCACAGAATCAGTGTTGATCGGTATGCTGCCAACTTTCCCAATATATAGGTGTGGACCCGTATACTGTTCTTGTAATAATGAACTTCTTATCTTATTTTGGGTAGATGGAATATCCTCAGTCAAGGTTTTTCCCATAATTCATTTATTTCTTGTTTCTCAGTGTCTGGTTAACCCTTTGTTGTTCTTTTAATCTACTTTAACTCGAAGTCACATATTCCTTGGTTTAGCAACAGCTGTTGATTTCTCAGTCTAGAGTAATATAACCAGATTATCCACATATGTAACAATTCTCTCCTTTTGGTATCTTTTGAAGGAGTTCTTGTTTCCTACAAAAGTCCACAGTTACTAGCAATATTTCTTTCAAGCTGCACTCAAAACACCTCTTGTCCTGTGGGTTATTCCTTCCATTTTGTACAAATAGTTGCCTAGACAATTCTTTCAGTTCTTCTAGACTAACGTCAATGATAGATCTGATGATCGCATGACTTTACTTGTTTATCTGTGAGTTTAATAGATTCCAGTCCCATCACAAAGTGTAGACTTACGCTCCAACTTTGCTTCGCCTAATTCTCATATCCTCGTCTCTTATGCCAGTTGTAACTTCGTAACGTGTGAACGAATCCTTTATTTTACGACGAGTATCCATTTATAAATCTTCTGAATGTAGGGCTGAGGTCTGGATATCGTTCTAAATACTTTTTCTGGTGTGTCTCTCCAAACTTGTTGGATAAGACAGCAACTATCGCCTGATAGTTGTTAAGGCTCGTAGGTGGTTGCTTACTTAATGTTGTGAAAGTTGGTCCTTCTATAGCGGTAGTAAGAATAGTTTGTTCACCCTAGTCTCATTGTAGTTAGTTGGTTTTTCGAATACCAATGTAGGATTTGCCAGCTAAATTCTGTAACTTTAATTGATAGAGTTATGGCTGGAGAAGTTCAGGAGGTCCTTTAGTAATGTATAGTAAGCAGCAGCAGTAATAGATGAAGACTATATTTGAGAACACATCTAGCTTTAGGTTGACACTATTGGACCAGTATTGAAAGAGGTGTGGTTTGTTTAATCTTTGCATTTAATAATTCATTTGCTATACGTTTGATCCTATCACTCATATTCTTTATAGCTAGTCCTTTACTTCAATAATATGGTCAAAACATCCTTTGTTTGTTTCATTGCTGTCTTTTTTGTACACCTTAACGTTTTTGTCATTACAGCTTTCTTATACTTTTTAGATAGCCTTCTGTATTGCTCAAATGTTATTGTTGTAAACTCTTTGTAGATCCCCTATAGGTTTTCGGCTTTGTCTTCAATTAGATTAATTTTTAGTTTTAATTCATCTTCAAGTAATTCATCTCTTACTGTCTTAACTGTCTCTTACTTCTTGGTCCTCTTTAAATTTTATGTCACTTTCGTTTAATTAATTTTTCGTTCCTGCATTGACAGGTGGTTATGGCGCTCGAATCGCAATTTGAGAGTCGGGGGTTTGTTGGTAAAAGAGTAGCCCAAGAGTTGGCGGTGGGTGGTGATGACTAGTTGCCTTCTCTCTAGTCTTACACTGCTAAATTAGGGACGGCTAGCACAGATAGCCCTCGAGTAGCTTTGTGCAAAATTCCAAAAACAAACAAACATCTTAGAAAAGAGGTCTGCTTATGTAGCAGAAGACATCATCTATTGTTATTAAATACAGAAGACCTCAGGGTCAGGGAAACGTGTACACATCATAAAAATAGAATATTATAACTGTTACGTAATATGTAATGGTCTCAAAAGCTTTATGACCTGTTGAAGGAAGATATAGGTTTGAGTACCCTGGACCGTTGAAACTAGGTCAAATAAAGCTATTACATTGTCGTAACTAAAGGAATAATAATCAAAAAGTACGTTCGATGGTACAGTAATAAATAAACAGGAAATTAACTGAGCGCCTGACTATTAATGGATTACGTATATGAAACCGGTCAAATTTCGTTCTTGGTAGTCGAGTCGGATTTTTTATCATATAACACTGCTTCTCCAGTATCAGCTTTTTTTAATGGAGAATGCATTATATTAACGTTGAAATGATGTAAAAATCTGAAACCACAAAATAAATTTTCAGTGAACCGTAATATCTCATTTCTTAATCTGTAATAATTGTTGCGAAGCTAACCAAACAGGTTGAATAAATTACTGTAAACCATTAGTAACGCAGTAGAAATCTAAATACAATTTTTTTTAAGTTCTATAATTTAGTAATATATAGATATTCATCTCTTACACCAGTAAAAAAAACATTCTCTGAATAGCCATAATGGAATAATTCTATTGCTTACTTATTTTCTAGGATGTCTTAGTTCAAGTTGAAGAATTTTTAAGTAAAATATCCTTTTAATTGATAATGTAATGATAATCTGATCTTTCAATAGTCACTGTGAGATTAAAACAAAGACAGGATTAAAATAACCTGGGATAAAGATCGTTTTATAACTTGTTTATATTACCAACACTATCGCCCTAAAACTAAAAGTGGATTATTGTTATTTTGCATCTGTTACATTTAATTTTGCTAAGAAGTTTGGGGAAGCTATCTTTATTCTTCGTACTATCAGACTATACAAATGATTTTGGCAAAGCCAGAGGATACTAAGTTCGTATCCTAATACTTACAGACAATACAAAATCATATCGTGAGAAATCGTCTTTTTTTCTTTGTACAAAACTACATAATGGGCTACCTCAACTGTGTCAGCCTCGGAGAATCGAACGAAGTCTCGTGTTGCTTTTATGAGAAAGAATGCACGAGATAGCATCTTCGATTCCTATCATTCTCATTTAATACCAAATGATTTCGTGACGAGACAGAAGATAGCAAGTTCGTTCCCTAACACAGTTAGATAAGATAGATGTGCTTCTTTATGAGAATAAGAAAGCAATTTTGTGTAAAGACAGGGAACATGTTGAGAACGTTTCACTAATACTTTCAATACACTGCTAGATAACTCAAAAAGACGTAACAAATAACTGTCCTTGTTTGTTTGTTTTTTTTAAATTTCGCACAAAGCTACTCGAGGGTTATCTGGCCTAGCCGTCCCTAAGACTAGAGGGAAGGCAACTTGTCATCACGTTATGTACATAACGTCAAAGATGAATCATAAAGAAATGGACGACAGGAACGGAAACGTAGATATCCATAGAAATGTAAATGAATTATGTTACGTATCTATATAAAAATTACACGGATATTTTGATGTAAGATCATATAACCACTTACTTTAAATAAATCAAATGATTATTTGAGGATAATGGGGTTATGATTGGGTTGGTTTGCTTTGAATATCGCGTTAAGGTACACGAGAGCTATCTGTAATAGCCGTCCCTAATATAGCAATGTAAGACTAGAGGTAAGGCAGCTAGTGGTCACCACCCACCGCCAACTCTTGGGCTACTCTTTTACCAACGAATAGTGGGATTTACCGTCACTTTATAACGCCATCATGGCTGAAAGAGCGAGCATGTTTGGTGTAACGGGGATTCGAACCCGCGACTTTCGAATTACGAGTCGAGTGACTTAACCACCTGGCCGTGCCGGGCCTTTTCAAAACGAAGACTGTATAAGAGATTTTTAACGAAACTGTTTACAATATTCATTGCAGACAGAACATTTCTTTTTATTTCCTCAAATAATTCAAACATTTACGATCTTCGTAAACAAACGAACTATCCATTTGTCCTTTGTAATTTCATATTCTCTGTATTATTACGCTAGATTACTGTTGGCTGCGATTACATAAAATGTATTATCTGCTGTGTTTATCAAATTAAATCTTAAATTTCGAAATAACTCATCCAGTTATTATTGAGACGGTAGATTTTAGAACTCCAATACAACAATCTTTCTCTTCGTATTCGAATATCTTAATTAATATGTGATACAGATGTTTAGAACTTTCACTTTTCAGTTGATTGGTTACGTGAATCATTCGCTAGTCCTGACTTATAAGGTCTAAGCACAGAAAGAAAGGGCACACATTCTCCTTACCACTCTACAGATATGCACGTTTTTGTTTGTTTGGAATGAAGTACAAAGCTTACACAATGGACTATCTTTGCTCTGCTCACTAGGGCTACCGAAACCCGGTTTCTAGCGATGCAAGTTCACAGAGATATATATACCTCTTGTGCCACTGGGGAGTGGCATGTGTATGTGTAACATGTTCATGTTCTGATGACGACAAAAGTCGATAATTGGAACGATGAAACTTGTTTTGTTATGCAGGTAAAGATCTTTGAAATAATTATTTACACACTAATGATGCTTTGGGATATTCTTGATGGTATACAGCAGTTTCGATTTTACACTTTATTTAGTATGTAATTCAACATTTAAACAAGTGCAGTGCTTTAATCCACTTCTCATATTTAGTCATTTATTACATCTAACAAGAAGAAAACCCTTAAACAGTAAAATGTGTCGAAATAAGAACTGCCAAAGAATGCTCGAATTTCTAACCTGCTCGAACCTAAGCTGACTGAGAAATGGTTGCATGCGTAATTGTGTTAAATGTCTTTTTAACATACATTCAGTTGTTTCAAATTAAAGACAATAGACGATTTATTTAGTGCAGGAAGCACAGATTGCTTTTACTCTTTGACCCAGATTTAAAACCACCCTTTTTCGTATCAGTCGTGAATGTACTTTGACTTGAAAAACTAGTTCCTGTAAGTCACCTTCCCCCACTTCGTATCGTGTTAATGGTGTTTTGGTTTGTTTTGTTTTTTATCACGCTTAGAAGCTCTTACCACAAGTAAACAGTTTTTCTGAACGAGTTGTTAAGTCATCAACATGTCATATATATTAAGTTGAGTGGTTTCACTTCCAAACCTACAGAAGATAGAAGTGCTTTTAAACTATATCCGTCTGATTTTTGTCATATTTTATTATAGTATGAAGTAATTCTCTTATTAAAAAACGTTTTTCAGGGGATCAATGATTGAGCACGTGTAATACATTAGATCTATAAAGTATCGTAGAAGTAAGAAAGCCTATAAAAACAGACGAAATATGAAGTATCTGAGTCATAAACATTATTTAACTTACCCACCACCCTGTAATCCCCAAAACAAAGAATAACAAAACCAGAACCTTTATGGGAATTTTGATTACGTCATATTAATACGAGTGTGGGATGTTACTTGCACGTTGGTACAAATTTTGTTATTTAAGCTTTTTGTTCCGTTCTAAGAACGTTATATACTCTTCTGAAGATACCCTTACAGTTCTCAGCAAAGGCTAAAAAGATATGAAGATACACTTACAGTTCATAGTGAAGGCAAAAAAGATATACTTACAATTTTTAGCAAAGGCTGAAAAGATATGAAGATACACTTACAGTTCACAGTAAAGGCTGAAAAGATACAAAGATACAGTTCTTAATAAATAATAAAAAAGTTAGTCTCTGAACTCTCAAAACAAGAGTGATGTCATAAAAATGTGTGCTTTTTCTTAATTGTCCAATTGTTTTTTTAAAACAACGTGATATATTTTAGTGTATATAAAATACTGTGTTACAGTTGTTAAACTTGAAGAGAATTTCTTTCTATTGATTTATACTTTCCTGCCTGAATATAACTGTTATTCTTGTTGTTCCCAAGAATGTATGTGTCACTTTTCAAGTGGGATTTATAGAGCGTTTCTTATGCTTTGTTAGATTAGTGAGTTACGAAAGAATCAGAGACACTTACAACACAGAAAAAACATAAATATTAACTAATGAATTTTTCACCAAATGCTTTATATATTCATCTTTTTATCTCCCCTTTTTTGCAAACATTTTTAAAGGTGTAAATTCTATGAATTATGCTTCTTATTTATTTGATATAACTAGAATTTCTTATTGTGTATTTCTTTAATTATAAATTATCAGAAAAACAACAACTAATGAACTAAATTATTGACTTATGTTGTCTAAAACCCGTGATTAATACTTTTGTAGCGAGGTGATTAAATCATGCGAACAAATAATCCGTAATTATCAATGACGTCAGATTTTTTGTCCTTTGTCCATGTAATTACTTGCACCTCAATTGCATTTTGCGTTTCATCAGAGTTTGATCAGGGACGGAAACTCGTTTCGAGTGGATAAATTGCAAGACGTTCCTCATTTCGTGTCGTCAAGGCCAGTCAGTGTTCGAGGATGTTCTTCGAAGAGTTTTCACTAAAGTTGTTCGGGTCCTAAAGCTTAGGAAATGCTAGTATTTCATTTATACAAAGATTTAGCGAACAACTTCTTATTAGGACTAAATTACACTTGTAAGTATTTACGATTTGGTGCTTTTAATTATATATATAAGGATAAATATTACCGGTAAAAAACGAAAAAAATGAAACACGAACGTAAAGAAGTAGAGCATGATAAGGAAATTGTACATAAAAACAAAATGATAAATTTAATTAATATTAATTAATATTTTCTTGAAGATGTTTCAGTTTTCTGGAAGAAGTGATTTTTTTTTTTTTACATTACATATGAGCTTAACATTTTAAACGTGAAAAATATTTAAAAATACGAAAAATAATTAAAGCACTTCTAGGATTCGAATTAGATGTGCTGAGAAAAACAAATACACAAGTGTGTGTGTGTGTGTGTGTCTTCTGTGACCAATAAATATTTCAGTTCATAGAGAAAGCAAATTTGCCCAGTTTTCTGGGCTACTAATATAAACATCTGAAAATTAGTCTGAGAAAGGCTCACGTAATTCACCTTAAAAATTATATTATGGTCGATAACTAGAGTCCGTAAAAGAAGGATTTATTAAATGACTAAGTAGAGTAGGTATTGGAATGTTCACTGTTAATACAATAAGTTAAACTATAGTGACACCAGTTTGTGTCTGTTATTCAAGTAGGAAGACTTTTATTAACGTTCATGGACGTTCGGTGTGAAAATGATCTTCAAAGTAGAATAAGAGAAAACAAGGGTAAATTACAGGTTTTCCACAGATGACTTAGAAGCTCCATTTTCTGTTGGCATGAAAAAGACAACGAATACAACTCTGAATACAGAAACATCCATTGATATTTATATATGGAATACTACATTACACGTATCGTTGTACACGATATTGTAATTGTATTTCACTTAAACATTCTCCAAGTTCACGTACCTTTAAGAATGAGTAACGTAAAAATAATTAACAAAAATGGAAAGACATGTACGAATTAAGATTAATGAAGTAGGTTATGACATGTTAGGCATTGTAACGTTTTAAACACGTGTTTTTTTTTTTAAATTACCACCACGTTATCCCTTTCTTATACCACACTTGAAATAAAAACGTTTGACTATAATTTTGACAACAGATATAAGCTACAATGACATTAGATTATCTTGTCATTATATTATTATTATCTATAATATAGCGATATCGTTTATTTCATTGGCTACCTGTTTCAACACTGATCAGCCAACTCCGACTTTTCTAGACAATTTTTACAGCTCAATTAGCCATGCATCACACGAAAAATCACATTTTATGGTCGACTTCACACAAGGATTAGTAACATCAGTGTGTCCTAGATTATCCAGAGAACACGTTACATGCAAAAATAAAAACAAAAAATAAAAATCGATTTTAAATTTGAATTACGACTTCTTGCTTTGTACTTGCACGCAGAATTAGTTTTAAATATAAATAATTGAAATGTAATTTATTTCCTGCACTTGTTTCTTTTAAAAACCAGTTTTATAAGGTTTTTCGATAGAGCCAGTTAACATTCAATATAACTTTCCTCCAAATAAATGGTTGTAGCTTTCTACTTCCCGTTCGAGTTTTGAATAAAAAAAATCTTGAAGATCCACAAACAGTTTTCTGTTTACAGAAATGGTAAATGTTTATCTTGTTTTGTAAATACATAATATTCAGGTTCTAAGCTTTAAAAGCACCTAGAATTCTCTAGGTCTATAGTCGATATTTTGTTTGTGTATATACTACATTTCCTTTCATGCCTTGCCTTTTGACTTGACCGGTTTGAGAGTATAGTCTATAATAAGCAACTCTTATGATAATGTAATTGAAGGCAGATTAAAACAAGTAACCGCATAAATAGTTAGAAGTCTACCTGTAACAGGATTGTTACTGCTCAATATTTTTTGAAAATATCGCCTAAAGCAAAATGTACGAGTTATATAGAATGATTACAAAAACATGATCATTGGCATTATGCAATTGCCCTCACAAATAGACAAAGTCAATTTAAAACACACGTGTCAGTTCAGTCCATAAACAAATATTGCATGCAGATATGGTAATTACCGTTAAATAATAATATAACATGAAAGAAAAACCTTGGTGAACAGAATTTAAAATATAACGAATTATATACAACAGTATACATGACTTATTTCACAATGCTATCACAAAAATGCTTTAACATATGTCTTCTCTTACCTTCTCCCACTTCATTTAAAATACTTAAACATAACATAGTCTCCTCTCATTTTCTTCTGCCAGTAAAATGCTTCAACTTGTCACATCCACTATCGTCTTTTCCCCTTCTCGTCATTATTGTAATATTTGCAACAATTACTAAAACAATTCCACGTCACTTTGAGCAGCTTACAAACTCATGGCACAAGAGCACTGGAAATAAAAGATTTCTAAAGTTCATGCAGACTATAAGCTTTTTTAGCAATAAGAATATCTGTTTGTTTAACTGAATAATCGTGCTGATGTTAAGTAATAGCTAAGTGCTTAGATATCTTAAACAGCACAGCACAAATGGCGTTACAGTGTCTCATTATTACTATCATTTCTGGTTCATATTCGCTGAAGCAATAGATCGAAGTGCAAGAAGCAGTCACTAAAAGAATGAGCAACTTCCATGAATGACAAGATCTTTCGTGTACAACTTCCCACAAATAGTTCTCACAAGATACAACGAATCTTAAAGATATAACGTTCCAATACGTTTGTTTTGTGTTGCATGTATAAACTTTGCAGAACTTGTTTCATGTGCAAAGATAAACTTTCGATTTTCGATTTTATTGTTAATTTCGTTTTGGATTAAGTTATATTTGTTGCAGCTGTCTAAGTGATGGACATCCCAAAACAGGTTGGTCATTGATTTCGGCCTAGGAAGCTTTCGGTTTCTAGGCTTAGAATCTTTTTCTTTGGAACCCGCAGACCCTGACGATGTCTGTCCTCCTGAATTGCTAGAATCCAACGTGTTGTTAAATTCCGCTACCAGATTAGTCAAAGACTTATAACGGATGTGAAACAAAGGTGAGGACGTTGTCAGAGCCTTGCTGTTTCGATAGCTTTTTGCACGAGACGTTCGCTGGATAGGCACAGCAGTGTCTTTCGAAGGAGATGTTTTGCTATGCTTGAGAAACCTGTTTTTATGAATGTATTTCTGCTGGGAAGGACTTTTGAAGAAAAGTTTATTGTTATAAGTGGAGTGATTTCCACTAGCTATGTATACTTTCCCGGCGCTGGTTGAGCGAATAGGCGCTCTCTGGTGGTGAATTAAAGGATTCGGGCTCTTTCTCTCATCACTCTTATGTCCCACTTTTTCATAAATGTGTTCTTCGGGATGAATATCTTTACAAACTACCGTATCGTCCTTGAGTTTCGAAGAAGATTTGTTGACGATACTGACTGTAATCTTCTGGGCACTAGTTTGAGTCGATTCAGCGCTAGTTTGAGTCGATTCGGCGCACAAAGACAGTTTTCTAACAGGAATCGTTTCGATTGGAGGAGGTTCGGGCTTTTGTTTTTCTTCTGCAACATCATCGGTGTCCTTTTGTGACAAAGACTGTGGAGCTGGAGAGGGATGTATTGTAAAATCCGTACACTTTGTTGTTGTGCTTGGAGTTTCTACGGATGGATTCTCTTTGGTTTTGAGTTCAGTCTTTACTTTGCTAGGAAGTGGGGCAAATCCTCGAACATAGTCGTAAATTTGATCAATCTCATCGTAACGGTCATCGGGTACTTGTTGGTTGTCAGAGGGATTAGTAACTCCATTTTCAACTTCATCGTTTTCTCCTGGAACAGAAACATCTGGTTCCAAGTTTACAAGCGTTTTGGCGGTCTCCTGACACAAAGGATCAGAAAAACTTCGTTTAATCAAAGGAATGTTTCGAATGTGCTTTGGATGTCTGTGGTTATGAAAATAACGGCAGTTCAACTTCCCCTCAATTCTATCCTTTTTGAGAAATGGATCGACAACCTGCATCCTATCTGATGCTTCCTGCATCATTTTCTTACATTTCTCTGACAACCTTGAGTATTCACGAAGCTTGATCAAACTCTCTACGTTAGATGGGGCTTGAAGCTTTAGCGGTAGATTAATAGGAAGAGAAACAATATTAAAATCTTTCAGTAAGGGTAAGACCATAACACATCCTTCTTCAAGCAAAGAACATAACCTCATTTCAGGAATAAAGCTGGATTTGAATCCAGGTGGTGGTTTACCATGCACAAGTCTGACCATCAATGGAAGTCTTTTTGATAACAAGTTCTTTATGCTATGTACACCAGAAATATTACCTTCTCCAGCAATGGGACTAAACTTTCCTTTTTGTTCAAGGCTTAGATAAACTGTCTCTCCTCGAGTGGTAAAACAACGGAGGAAACGTCCGGTTCCTTTTCCTTTGTGCAAAGGCATCAGAAGTTCGTTGATCAGAACTAGGGTTTCCCCTGCTGCAATTGTTCGTGTTTTATCCGAAATGGTATCAGGATCTTCACTCTTGCTCAGGAATCCTTTCACAGTTTCTCTCACTAGACAAGTCTCTGGAAATACACGAGCAAGTTCACTTACGTTCTCAAGGCACCGTACGGCGCGACCATCCTCCGAAAGAATCTCAAACCAACCATCGTAATTATCCGGAATGGCTAACTTGGGACCTAGTGGTACGACGCCACGATTGTCCTTAAATTTTACACACTGAGCACCCACTCGTACTTTCTTTCCAGCTGACACAATTAACACTATTTGGTTTAGTGACGGACAAGGTAAGGTTGGCACTCCGACATTTTGGTACTGTCCTTTAATAATTTTGGCTGCTTGTGGGAGAGTAAAATTCTGGGTAAATTCCTTGAGGTAATATGCTTTATCACCCCACTGGATCACAGAAAGATATGCACTGGCGTCGCTGTTGGCCATTCTAGGCACTAATGGGAAAAATACTCTAGAGAAAGCTGGACAAGGTTACGTTCTGTATGCTGAACAAGCTGTCGGCCTTCAGCCTTGCTAATCCACGGTTGGTTGATTTTTCTCTCGGTTACCTCCGGGGCTTTACTGAGCAACGGCCGCCTTCTGACTCCAGACTTGTTTGTTGGTCTTCTGACATCTGATGGACCTAGTGGGTAAAATACTGCTTTAGTACATAATAATTTACCAAAGCCAATTGTGTAAAAAGATGCTGAAAAAGTCTCCAATTCACTTTTTTTCCATGTTACTTGTGATATGATTCACATATCAATGTGGCGACGTACTTCTCGAATGGATTTAAAGAAAGGTAAATTACCACAGTTACTTTCAAAATATAGCCTTGAAATGTTCATAGTTCTTATAATTATATCGTAATTATTACCACTAGAAACGACTCATCTCATTTTTCGAATCCACATTAGTGAGTTGTGAATTGTAAAGCTCTTCATAGTCAATTGTTGTATGATAATTTAATGGTTTTTTTAACATGTACCGGTTCATATTGAACCAGTTTTATTCATAGTAATTTTTAAACAGAAATAGGATGACATCAGTAATATTTATTTTTAATTTAATATAAAACTTTTTAGTAATACAAACAAAAATATAATTTCAAACAATTTAGGACTGTTGTGAAAGTTCATCACAGAAGGATAAATGTAACTAAAGTATAGCGTAAGAGTGAGTGATTATACTCGGTGTAATATGTACAGAATGGGACAAAATGTAGCTTGCTTGTTTTAATCAGTTGTTGTTTTTTCTTGCACAAGGCTACTGCAGACAATCTGGATCAGTCGCCCCTAAATTTGGGACTATAAACAAGACGGAAGGTACCAAGTCAACGTCACCTACTTGTGTTACTCTTTAACCAACAACCATTGAATTGACAGTGATATTTATAATTCTTCCACGACAAGTTTCGATCCCACAGAAATTCTATCAGGAGTCATTACCCTAACCAACAGGCCATATCAGCATTAAAAGAAGTTACTATACAGTTGATTTGGTTGGTTTTATACAGTTATGAAAGTAAGATAACAACATCTGAAACTACTTTTGGTTTGTTTCAGAGTGTTATGCACACTTTAAATTATGTTCTAAGTGAAACAACTGTATGTCTATAACACGCATGTGTATACAAGCCTTAAGAGATATTTCATGGTAGACTGGGAGACAATCAGAGAGCTTTTGTCAGTCAATTAAGATCCAAGAGAAGAGCGTCGTTCTTATTATTCTACATTTCTCACAGATATATTTTAAAACAGTCACGAAAGGCATTCATAAAACAAGATAACCGTATTATGCTTTGGTAATAGGGCGGTTAACCTAAGCCAATCTAATAATTCTCAAATTTTGAGCAACCAGGACGTCGTACAGCCAACGTTTTACTTCTAATAATTACGTAATCGACTTTTATTATAACAGTTAGGGCAGAACAAGGTTTTATAGTACACACCTAACTACAAAATTTTCTCTCAGATTATTATTATGCTAGTATACTTTCTTTCCCTTCCGTATTATAAGAATAAGCTTGAACAAGCTTGAAAAACAACATGAAAAAAAAATCAAATCAGTGAAGGCTTAACAAACGTAGGTTAATTATTGCAGTTAATAAAGCATTGCAAAAGTATTTTCAAGATCAGGAGAACGTTCTTTCAATGTTTTCATAATGTCACTTTTTTTTTCATGGAACAATTACGGGATCAGTAAAGATAAATATTATTCTAAAAGCTCAATTTCCTTAGAGGGCCGCGGATTCAAATCCCCGTCACACCAAATATGTTCGCCCTTTCAGCCGTGGGGGCGTTATAATTGTACGGTCAATCCCACTGTTCGTTGGTAGAAGAGTAAGTAGCCCATGAGTTGGCAGTAGATGGTGATGACTAGCTGCCTTCCCACTAGTCTTACACTGCTAAATTAGGGACGGCTAGCGCAGATAATCCTCGTGTAGCTTTGCGCGAAATTCAAAAACCAAACCAAACGAAATTACTTATTGACTTCTATGTCAATAGATTGTAGATTCGAGGCTTTCCTACACCGTGTTTTGCGTCTTTCAGTAAACATTTTAACCCTAAATACTTCAGTCTACACGTTTGTGTAATGGTTACCAACGAATAGCTTGAAGTTAAACCGCAATTGATCGATATCCCATTCAGAGAAAGTGTGTCACTATTCTGACTCGCGTGAAGCACACAAAAAGCAAGTTAAGCCTTACGTTCCTTTTTAGACAAGACAAGGATTATCTTACTTACAATTTCCCTAAACACCCGGACTTACAGCTTTCTTCACACGTCCTTACGTTCACTCATAACCGAAAGTGACTTAATACGTGTTTTCATTTTAATGTCCTGTATTTTGAGTTACTAACTTTATATCATAAATCACTAACCTCTACGACGAATGTCTCTAATAATTCATAATAATTTCCAAGTGTTAATATTTTTTATTTCTTCTCTAACTAGTAAAATCACCAACATTTATATAAAAATAAAATTTGTAATATTTTTTGTCAACACTAATGCAAGTGGTGGTCTCTCGGTAGGTTAGCAGGAAGGTTACGAACTTCCAACACTCATATTCGGCGTTCGATTCCTGCTGGTAGAAGGCCGCTTGTGTACCTTTAACACTAAGAAAAACGGGTAAGTTGTAGTGGCAGAAGACAAACTTAAGGATAAAACTAAATTTTAGAAAAAGTATCGTAAAATTAGATTCCAAGACTGGAGTGCTTATATAACATTGTGTTTGTGTCGTTCATGTGCGCGAAGAGCCAGCCCTGAATTAAATATTAACTACCAGACACTGTAGAGTTCTTATAGCTCTCCGTTTGTAGCATTTTTTTTTTTACACTGTATTGAAGGTACATCTACAGTGCTAACATTTGTGTCATTCTTTATTAAGGTCTTTATAAATGCCGTGTCGTGATTAAGGTCTTTATGGATACCAGTATCATGATTTTCAATCTTTATAGAAGCCGATGGTTGAGGTTCTTACAAGAAAGTTATCATGATTTTAAGTCTTTATGGGTGCTTTGTCATGGTTGAGGCTATTATGGATACAGTATCGTGATTAAGGTTTTTATGGATACAGTGTCGTGATAAAAGATGGTACGAAACATGGTGAATAGTCACAGATCTGTTTTTCTTAGTTTTCCACAAATAATAATTGAATCTTTTCAAGCACACAATTTTCAGCCACTTCTGGCTACTAATGATAATATTTAGAAGTATTCCAAGCCTTGAAACGTCTGCTAGATATTTCAGTACACTGCCTGTTACTGAAATGCGAGTAATTTCATGTATCTTTTTGCCATTCAAGGAAACTTCATGATATTTGAATTAACGACTAAGTTCAAATCACACCCGTATTTCTCACATGGATTTTTAACCTGCGATTTGGAGATACTTCATGTAAAGGCTGTAGTAAGAAAAAAAAGGATTAAAGTGGCACGTTTTAAAATCTTTAAATGTTTGAACAAATCTGCTTTTCTAGTTAAATGAAAAATATTTTACTGAATGCTTTGTTTGTTTGCTTGTTTTCGAATTTTGCGCAAAGCTACACGAGGGCTTTCTGCTCTAGCCGTCCCTAATTTAGTAGTGTAAGACTAGAGGGAAGGCAGCTAGTTATCACCACCCACCGCCAACTGTTGGACTACTCTTATCAACGAATAGTGGGATTGACCGTCACGTTATAACATCCACACGGCTGAAAGGGCTTACTGAATGGACAAATGGACAATGTACAAACACTTGGGTTGTCTTAGTGAAACAGCTCTAATTATATCTGACGAATATTTTAGACAACTCAAGTGTTTGAAATATCTTCTTTCTTCACCAGGTGGCTTTAATTAAAAGGTGGTAATGCATGCTTTATAACTTTCCTAACAAGTTTAACCTTGAAGTTTGATTACGGACGGTGAACATGCCAACTTAAATAAGTGTCTACACTAATTTTTTATTCAAACAAGTGAAAATATCAGATTTTACCGCTCAATCTATCTCTTTGTTTTATCCAAATAGAACAGAGTATGAATTAACAAATTACAAACAAACATGACATACAACAAAATACAACATTTCATATGTTATTTTATTTTTTCGATTTCTCTAGCTCAACAAATATAACACTCGTGTATTCAATGTACGAACTTTATATTCACACACAACACTTTCCTTTTACAACAACTTGGTTGTCAATAGATAACGAGAAGGAAAGCGAGAGAAGTCTTACCTTGCTCTAACACCACGTTCTATAAACTCGTCTACATAACAATGCGCCCATTGACAATATAAAGTACACATAGCTTGACTGAACAAATATATGTAATTTATTGTGTTAATACTACTGAGAGTTTTCATTGTTCGAAAAGAGTAAGCAGTGCCTTTAGGGATAAGCTAAAGATGCTATTCACAAGAGTTTGTAAAACACAAAACGCAGGATGCTGGGAATATTTACTTATCGAGGCTTAATGTAATTCCAATACATATAAAATAGCACACTTTATTTATCTGTTTCAATCAAAATAACCCAAGGAAACTGAGTCAATTTTTCAAGGAATAAGAGGCACCTTTGTCGTCCCTAGTTTCAGAATTGAAACGGTTGAAAATCTAGAATATTTTAAAACAAACCTTTCCTGAATGACTTTTATACGAGAATCGACGTAGGATAAACTAGATAAAAAGTGGTGAAATGTTTTACATAAATCTAACACGCGGACGTCAGTTACTAGACTTCTCTTTCTTGAAAACAAATATTACTGGGATCTTATCTGGTTTTCATATTAACAATTAGCATGTTGAAAGATAAACCATAAACGTAATATTACTACTGAAGTATTTATATGTTTTGTCGTTAGTTATTGTGTGAGATAGGGGAAAAAAAATTGGCATGGTCTAGTGGTTTGTTTGTTCATTTTGCAAATCCGAAAGTTAATGGATTGTGTTCTGTGCCACAGAAAGAAACTCGCTCTATCTTCTGGGGCAGTGGATAGTTTGGAAAATAATAATGAATTTCCTACATTTAGTTAGCGTAGCTCAAGAGTTGACGGTGACAAAGAAAACCTTTGTGAACCTGACGATGACCGAAGAAGGTCGAAACGTTGTTCACTCCTCTACGTCAAAAATTTTCTCAACTCAAACGAACCGTTTTTACATATATATTTCTCTACAAGTGGGTTTTCTCGACATCACTGATTAATACAATGTAAAGCTTTCCGTTGGCAAGTTTTAATTTTACAACAAAAAACTTTAAAAAATCTTAACTGGATGTGTTCCATTTTGCATAGCAAATTATTCTTTAGGTTACGCTTTTTGTTTTCACAAGCTTGTTCACGTTTTAAAATGTTTAGAGCCTTTCACAATTTACTTCTAAGCTACAGCTTCGTCAATTCGTCTTTAACTCAAGCCTCGTTTTTTAATTTTAGTAAAGAAGTATTTCATTGAAAATTCAAATAATATTCTAGCATAGTTTGCTCAGCTGAGCCACTTATAATAACATCGATCACGTAAGTTGTAGAAGTTGAAAGTGCCGACTAGCCACCATTATCTCCTCGACTGATCGGGACTATACAATCAGCTGCTGGCAAACAAACAATGATCTAGATACAGATGGGCGTGTTTGTACTTTTCCCGATGATAAACCAACTTCAATGCTGTTAGAAAACCAACCCTATCAACGAAAAACTCGACTCGACGTCGATATCAAATGATGCTTTAAAACAACCGCTATTTCGCTCTAGTGAAAGAGATGAGAACTGACGGCGAACAGGTACTCTCCTTGTTTGAGGAAGCTCGTTTCTATAGATCGAGGTCAGCCGTACAAATACTTGTTGGAAAATACTAAATCAGGAAATTCCTCCACCTCCTTCCCCGACCTAATTTAAAATTTGGAGCTTCCATCTTCATTGTGAAGTGTGGGAGAGAAGGCAGCCAGTTAGTTGGTTAACTAAGTATGAGCTTGGAGTTAAAGGGATCCGAACCGGTTTTTCTACGAGCCCGACGTTCTAGGGATCCGAACCGGTTTCTCATGGGTGGGAGAAAACGCAGTAATCAGGTTAAAATATAAGTGTACAATAATGTTGTGTTTCATAGAAGTACACAGTAAAATGGATACAAAGTTTTGTGTGCGTAGACTGGGACAGATAATATCTATTTGTTTTGAAAATTCGTACAAATCTACAGTAACATTAACTTTACTACAATAAACAATAACTGCAGTAGCTGACCCCAATTTTTGAGTGAACAGACTAGAAGGGAGGCAGTTAGTCAACAGCACTTAACGGAAACTCATAGGCTACTATGATCTAATAATGGGATTTAACTGTCACTCTTATAATGCATCCACTGCTTTAGAGCGCGGAAAACATTACCGTGGTAACAAATTGGGAATCCTAGTCTGACATACCAACCATAGGATACGCAGACACACCACGAATACATTCCTGTATACATGTTTCATAGGCCAAACAGTTGTTTTACTACTCTGCTAAAATACTTTCGGTTGTCTTAGCAACATGTGTTTAGTTTTTAACACATTAAAAATTATATTAAAGGCTTCAAACTAACAAATTTTACATAGACGCTTATCATAAAACCGCATTTCCTGCATCCAATACTTAAGAAAAGTTAGGTTAAAATTAAAAGTAAAAATAATGGACCGTGTTATTTAATCAACAAAGTATTCAACCGTTAATTTGGTGCACTGATTTCAAAGAATAGTTATGCTCTTTGTAGCGTTAAATGAACTCTCTCTAAAAACATAGTAAATACAGTCATGATGGCAAACATAGTCCATGTTAATACGTTATTCTGTATTACTTCGTGATTTCTTTACGAATTCCGCGAAGTTTTAACTTAGTTTTTCTCTAAGTTATGTTTATAAACACAGATACGAAATGTTTGTTCTGAGAGCGGGATTATGTGATCTCCATCGTAGGCAATCGAATTTCATATTTTAACTTCACATGTTCTCAAACTATTCGCTGACCCTCGAGGGAGACGTTAATTATGACAGATGTGTACAAAAACAAAACTATGCTGGCGTTCACAACTAATCTAATTCATCAGTATCAACAATATTTGATAACTTTTTTCTTCTAAGAAAAAAACGGGGAGTTGAAAAACTGAAGCAAACAGAATTTAAAGGATCAGAATAGACAAAAGGTCATCAATGAATAGATGTCATTGAACACAAAATGAATAGTAAAACACCTACACGATAATACACGTCTATTAAGTACTTCCAAATTTACCTTGCCCAGAGCCTTTACAGTCAACAGTATTACACATGTCCTACGACAAAGAGAAAAGACCACTATTTACGCCTGACCTACATCGAGTTGGACTCACCAGTACAAGAAGTCAACTTCAGACCACAACGTGATTTCTAATGACAAACGGTGCATTTAAAACGCATATTCTATGTTTTATGTGCGTGTGCATTGTTCATAATTTAAATTCTCGTAACACTCAGAACAGGGTCAATGGTCTATATTAGGGATAGATAGTAGTCGTTATAGTTAGAAATAGTACCGTTTTACTAGATGAGTTATATTTCACTGAAATGTGTATCGAACTTAGGGTTACATCATGTCACACGTATTTCTAACTGAAATAATAACAACAAAAACACATTCACGTTCAAAATATAACTTAAGGCTAGAAGGGAAGTTACGTCAAAAATATCGTTTAAGAAGGTATAACTTTTATAATAAATACTAGCTAGTTGTTGGGATTTGAAGGATTTATTTTGATGTCATCCTAGAAGTTTGAAAAGCTAAATAAATAATTAACTTCTCTAGACTTTTTGAGAAATACATAAGATACCAGATGTAGTTAAATCCTAATAAATACTCTCTGGTTAAAGGGATCTATTTCCTTTTTGTGTTTTGATAATGAAATAAGTTAATCCATTACAAGCATACACAACTATTTTGATTTTAAAACTTATATTGATTTATAAATAAATGAAGTGTAAAATTAATGTATTTGATACACTTTCTTAAGACCATTGAAATGGTTAAATTATGTACAAAAGAGCAGAAAATATACAGCTAATTATATTACAAAATCATTATACATCGAACAACTAGGCCTACAAGTTTTTTAAAAACAATAGGATAAATGCATTATTTCTATTAATTAAAAAAACAAAAAAAAACATGTTCTCAGAAAAATAATTTTTCATTTTTATTAGCACTGGTTGAATTTGCTCTTTTTCTTTTACTGTTCAGTCGGTACGTAAGATAAAGTAAGCCCTAAGAAAATGGTATTTTTTAAAACGTTACATTATAAGTCAACCAACATATACTTACTTTGTTTTTAAGAGATTAAAACATCGACTTAGACATTCTATAAACATGTATTTAAGGTTGCCACTGACAAAAAAGCGAATCCACATATTCTAAGCATACGATTTAAGATGGTAAATAAATATAAGACAACAAGAGCTTTCACTAACAGAGACACGGCGTGTCTTCATTGTATGCCTTTAGAGGTAAATTGGTGCACGTGAGCACACAATAAATTATAATTCCTGGACAATTCGAGGCGCGTGAGTTCACTTTCTAGACATGCTACAACAAGCATAACGAAAGTGACTTAAGTTGGCCAGGCCATATTCTATCTTCAGGGGTAACACCCCTAGCCCCAGACACGTCGTTTTGTTTGACTAACGACGAAATTATATTGAATACTTTAGCTAAAGAGTTTGTCAGTAGTTAGTTTGTGTATAAATTAATTTAATAATGCAAGAATAATGTATTTATATTGCTTTTAAACCTCGTAAATATTGTTACTCACCTCTGCCAATAGCTGTTTCAGTAGCAATTTAACTTGCTATTCAAAGGAAAGCAATTCACACTTGTTGCTCTCTCTGCAATGGACAGCAAGGTGTTGCCACTTTTCTCATCTGAAAGCCTGCTGAGAACCGTTGGGACTTTAGGACACAAAGTATCACCAGTTACAGCTTGCCGAATACAATCCTTGCAAAGTGTTCAGTTCTTTGTTCACAAAACGCCACGTAATATAAACGCAACAAACAATATTTATAACTATTTACGAGTGTTTTCGAATCAGGTTTCTAAAAAGAAAGTTCCGCAATGTTATTCCAAAAAAGTATTTGTAAATATGTCGAAATATTTATTGTCTTTAAGGGTGATAACTCTCGCACCATTAGAACGAGGAGTTGAAGCAGAGAGATCTAAGATATTGGGCCTAGCAAGTAAACTACCTCCTTTAAGGGAACATTATGGTCTTCTAAACAGCCGTCCACGAACAAAACTAACTCACACTATTAGGTTTTGCTCATGTTCTACTTCCAACAACTGGTAGGAACAAAGTGATCAATGTTAGACTCTTCGAGCCACACAACCACACGCTGGCTACAGCAAGCTCAACCTATTATCACCGTCACGGGTCGGTCTGCCTGCTTGCAAGGCGCTGACTGGCCCGTTTGGCTTTGTAGGACAAACAGCCAACTGACAAGCAGGAATACCTGCACCATCTGTTTTCCCCCCCTCCCCATTCCAATATTTGCCCCTACTTTTTCAAGTTCCTTGCCCTTCGCTTCGAATGGACCATTCTTATTCTGTTGAGCGTCTTCGAAAGGTAATAGAAACTGTCACGTTTATCCGCTTATACCTGTAGGCACAAACACATTGGTATATAGAATATACGTGTGCGTGTTGAATGTTTGTTTGGTTTTTGAAGGATTTCTGCTGCTGCTGAATTTCCAAGACGAGATACGAGACTGAACATAAGAATTGTTTTTTATCTTGTATTTCTTGTATAAACCATTTTTTTTAAAAAAAACCTCTCTATTTACTTAATAAATTGTGTGTGCTTTAACAAAAGCCATTTTAAACTATCAATAAATTCCGATCAAAGCACGCAAGATATGATACACAGCACCTTACGTTAGGTGTTGTGGATTCTGGTGGGAACAGTAAAAGTGTTGGATGCAATTACACAGGGAGCATGCTTTAACATAAATAATTCTTTATATAATGAAACGCATCCTCTGAGCTAACTGACGTAAGTTTAATTGAATCTTTGTTTCTTTTGGAGCGAATTTAATAAGTTATGTTGTGGTTTTAGTTAATATCACAATTGCTTCTTACAGTTTCTGAAAATTGTGAAATGAGAGCGTTTTTCGTGAATACAAAATATTACAGTGTATTTACAAATGCAATTTAAATTAATGTCATTTTTCTAACGCAGGAACTCAATCACAGACATCACTGATGTAAGAAATGGCTTAAAAACAGGACAGTTATACAAGATTAGGAAGCAAAATCAGACATTGATGTTTACTAAACAAATCTTGGATTACACTATGTAACACAAATTTTGTTCCTGAATAGTATGTGTTATTTCTTAATTGCTTATTTTGTAAAAGTACAGAAAATGGCCAATATACCCTTCAAACTTTACTTTTGTGACCCGGGTAATCAAATTTAGAAATTAACCCATTTTCTATGTAAAAACGGGCAAATTTGCACATTTTCATTTAAATAAAGCCTGAATAAAACAACATATGAATCAAGATTCACATGTATTTATACTAAAGTTATACAAAAAATGTTTAGAAGTGAGTAGTTTTTCGAGATTTGCGACTGTAATGTAAATCACTTTCACGTATCAGCTCCCATCATGTTTTCGTTATACTCTCCCAGGTCACAAAAGCAAAGTTTGAAGAGAAAAATAGGTCTTTTCCATTTACTTTAGGCATAAGCAATTGAGAAATAACACTTTCTGCCCAGGAACAAGAAAAAATAAAAAAATTGTTACATAGTGTTATTTAACAGAAAAGATTTTCAAAACGGAGTTACTCGACTCCCAATTCCTGTTTTCTAAATAAATAACCCTAAATTAAACATTTTAGTCACATGTTGTTAAAACAAAAAGTTTATTCATCGAAGGCAGTTTGGAGGCAAATAACTAGTGAAATACTTGATTACTGAGCTATAACTTTATCATGTGAGTGATTTTTTTTGTAGTTTTTGAATATTCTCGAAGCATGGATCATTTAAATAATGACACGTGGTTGATATTCAGTTTGTGGGTCATTTTAATATTTTTATTTTAATAATGTTTTATTTTAACTTTGAGTTCTTCACTTTTTGGTACAATGTAAACACTTGCTTGTATATATATAAATTTTTATGAAACTATGCATCAGTGATTGTACACATAGGCCCGGTATGGACAGGTGGGTTAAGACATTCGACTCGTAATCCAAGGGTCGCGGGTTCGAATCCCCGTCACACCAAACATGTTGGCCCAATCAGCCGTGAGGGCGTTATAATGTGACGGTCAATCCCACTATTCATTGGTAAAAGAGTTGGCGGTGGGTGGTGATGACTAACTGCCTTCTTTCTAGCCATACACTGCTAAATTAGGGATGGCTAGCGTAGATAGCCCTCGTATAGCTTTGGGCGAAATTCAAAAACCAAACCTCCCCATAATTATTTCGTGATCATTTAAATAAATTATATTAAACGTACTTTAGGTTAAATCCACTTCATTTCACATTTTTTACTCAAATTACACTTTATAAAAGTCCTTCTTCAGACTTACAACGCTAAACTCAGGTGTTCGATTTCCCTCGATGGACTCAGCAGTTAGCCCGACGTGGCTTTGCTATATGAAAACACACACACACTTGAAAAGTAACGAATTTGTGTTAGAAAATTTCCATCTTTAAAACAACAACAATAACATGGAAATGAGTGTGCTCTGATGCAAAGTATTTTGTGTTAGTTCTTAATGTTTAAAATTTTAAGTATTTATTATTAACTATTTATTAAGTATTTTTAAGTGTTTAAGATTAATCTCATTCTTCAATAAACATAATCACTGCTATTATATTCGATATAGTGATGCACTTAAAAATAAGTTAGCTAATGACCAACACACGAGGATTCATTTCGACTCTTATAAAGAAATATAATGTTAATAACGAAGTTATTAATAACCTCGCCAGGGGCCTGTCAAAGAGTCTTTGAAAAAGTCTTGGAAAAAGTTAGTTTAGGCGAACTTGGTTTCCTAACGTCTCGCTGGAAATACATTAGGAAATATATATACATATAAAAAGAAATTCACTCTATATCATTAAGAAAGTATTCTGCTTTCTTTCGTAACTATTTTCATTCCAGTCACAAACCAGTTTATGAGATTGATGTGGCGAGCTCGCCACATGGAGGGTGAAACCAGCGTTCTCTACTCCCGTATATGTACTACCTACTTACCTATACCGAGTGGGCCACTTACCTTATGTCTTGTCTGGAGAATAAAAAAAAAAAAAAACTGGCCGACTGCGAGTCGATTATCGGCAAAGATGAGATATGCCGGTCTAGGGCTTAACACAGGCACACATTAACGCGCTGTGACCATCCACCAGAAGTGTTGTCGTTACATCCAAGCCACGTAAAGCAAAGGAAGCTATTAACTGAAGCGTTGTCGTTACATCTAAGTCACGTTAAGAACAAGAAGCTACTACGCAAGAGAAATATTAACGTATTTAAAATCCAAAGCGCTTTTTTGTGTCTAATATGCAAATAGCACACAGAAAAAGGATATATTGTATCAATTGATTCTTTCTTAAAGGCACTGGTAGAATAACCTACATTAGTGCAGACAACCTAAATGATCGCTTAATATCTGGACGCTTTGTTTGTTTCTTTTTGAATTTCGCACAAAGTGACTCGAGGACTATCTGCGCTAGCCGTCCCTAATTTAGCAGTGTAAGACTAGAGGGAAAGCATCTAGTCATCACCACCCACCGCCAACTTTTGGGCTATTCTTTTACCAACGAATAGTGGGGTTGACCGTCACATTATAACGCCCCCACGGCTGAAAGGGCGAGTATATTTGGTGCGACGGGAATGCGAACCCGCGACCCTCAGATTAAAAGTCGCACGCCTTAACACGCTTGGCCATGCTGGGCCGTATCTGGACGCAACGTTATTTTAAAGTTTACTATAATGAGCATTGTCATAAAGTGGTTTATTTATGAAAAATTGAAATCAATTATTTCTAAAATAATACTTGCATGTTTTCAAAATAGATGAAGCCCATCTCTAACATTTCAAATGATGAGAAGGGAAAACACAGAAACACTTATTCGTAATGATTCGCTTATGTCGACGTTTTGGGCACTAGATGACGCTTATATGAATCGTAAAATAAAATATGATGCAGTGTTGGTAGAATATAGAAGATGCCTTATATGAAATATATACCAGAAAGAAAAAAAATCTTTAACTAAGAGAACTCTAAAAGAATATCAGTCTAACTGTCCTTAATTTTAAATTTATTTTGGTTTGGTTGTTGTTAAACAAAAAGTAGCACAATGGGCTATTTATGCTGTGCCCATCAGGGGTAACGAAACCCGATTTTTAGCTTCCTAATCTTGAGAATTACCGTTGAACTGCTGGAATGGGGAGGAGTTAAACTGAAAGGGAATTCCAACTGTTGTGTTACTTTAATTGAATGGATTCTACCGTCACTCTTACGACGTACACACAGCCTCCAACGTGCGTAGTGGGGTTTGATAGCAACGGGTCGCGAACCTTGGAACCTAAAATTCGAAGTGTGATATTTTGACTATTGGACCATGTTCGCGCTGATAAACACAGAACACAGAAAGCTGATAACGTTCTTGTGTTCTATGTTTCTTTTCTTTTTTTTTGCTTTCTACAGCAACGGGAATCGAACCAGAAAACCTACACTCCACAATCCGGCACCATAACCATTGGTCCGCTATCGGCTCCTAAGGATATTATAAATGTATATAATCGTTAACAACGGGGATACACAACTAATGAATCGATGTCTTCTAATCAATATATATTTGTGTTTTGTTTGTTTGTTTCTTTCGCTCATTATACTTCTCGTTGGTATTGGACATTCAATCGGGTTTGTTAATAACTGGACTAAGTTTCAATTTTAATTTTGGGTGCTTTGGTTTCATCAAAATTTAATGATAATTTTAAACATAATTTATCCACAGAAATATCAGTTTTTAAAGTGAAGAAGAACAAACCTTAATTTTGATCGAAAAAAATAACAACAGAAATCAACTAAAAATACAATTACCTTTCCATCTGCAACTCTATAAACAATCGGACTTAATGATGCACTCACGCTTTTACAGATTGCTAATAGCACGAAATAATCAGAAATAATGGAATTACTTATAATATATCTATCCAGGCGCATAGCTGAAAGTTAAGTAACGTGCGTGCTGTTTCACCACATTTCAAAAGGAAGGTGTGGAATAATTGTGGCATTTTTTCTGTGAAACGAAGACAACTGTTAGACATTTAGGAGTGTCAACCACCAAACGACAGGAATCGAGGAGACAGTGTACCTCTTTACAATCTGAACATAAAAATTCTGAGAGGCGATTGCAGTAACTTTGTTGGCAATTTTATAGCAGGATTTCAAATACGTGCCCAAAGCTATGGCCGTTTCAACGTTTTTAATAAATTGTATATCGCTTCATTTTGACTACTCAGAACAACTCACTGGCGGTGTTCATTAAAGGTTACGAAAAGATATAAAATTAATCTCGTCTAAAAGATATTTAATTGGCAAATATTATAGAACCTTGAACTCTAATGATTAAATCCACACTAACTTTTTTGTACGTTTCTTCACGGTAACAGTTCACACAAACACAGTCGGTACTAAGAAATTGTGTATAGATAGTTGTTAATGGGAAGGAAGAGAAACCGGTAAATGCTCCATAAATTTTCTTTATGACCTTAGTCTTTGACCCTTGTTCAACAACGTTTCATTAAATCTATTCTCAGTAAACTACCGATAATCAGCTCAACACCATTATAATCAACCCTTTGATCAGGCGTATGAGTTCGACCTGTTAGACGTAAGTTACGTTTTAAAATTATATAGCTATTTTGTTGTTTTGATTAATCTTGAAATACCGTATTCTTTTAAACCGTATCTCGCTTGTGAAAAAAACGTAAATAGAATTACATCTCGTATTAACCAGATATAGCAAAATTGTTTAAATAAACTTGACGGTTTCACAAAATGTTTCGAATTAACGAGAATAATAACACTTATATCAATGATCTTATAGCAGCAAGTGCTTATTAGTGCCACAATTTAATTGAAACTAAGTTTCATAGGTGGGTCGCTGCTGCCCTCTAGTGAGCACTTAAACAAGTCGACATCACTGATCAAGTCTTTTCATGATTATTACAATACAAGTAAATACCATTGTACATAGTTACGCACAAAGCTACATAATGGGCTACCTGTAGCGTTATACCCACCCCCACGGTTATCGAAACCCGAATTTTGGCGTTATACGTCCAGAGACATACCGTTGTACCACTGGAGGACGACACTTTAAAAAACGGTTTGTTTTTTTATTTATTAGTCTATTTTCTATCTGAATACACTAACATTTTTTATATCTTTTGCTAGCTTTACATATTTTGAAATTAGGGTATACTGTGTTAACTTCTCATTTTCATAGCTTAAGCAGAACATTAATTTTAAGATAGCCACGATGTTAACAATGCCTTTGGCTTTGTTAGATATCGATGAAGTTTGAAAGTATATTTATGACCCTTGCGAATAGTGACAGCCCTGGCGATTGACACATATATCATAAGATTAATAAATTAGACAGGCCTATTATTTGTCATATCACAAACTTGCAATATCAGTTCAGAATAAGCCTGGAGACCCATTCCTCTTTTAAGTTTCTATTTTAACCACCAATCTACATCTTTTGTCTTACTGCGCTATTTGTTAAACTTTTCACATCCTTGTTATTATATATTTTATTATTATAAGGGAAAACCGTGTGCTAACTTGTAACATTTCATTATACTGCAGGACTAATATACAGTGTCTTGCAAAGGTAAAGTGTCCACATTTTGTTGGCGTCTGAATTTGGCCTGGCATGGCTAAGTGGGTTAAGGCGTTCGACTCGTAATCTGAGAGTCGCGGGTTCGAATCCCGGTCGCACAAAACATGCTCGCCATTTCAGCCGTGGGGGCGTTATAATGTGACGGTCAATCTCACTATTCGTTGGTAAAAGAGTAGTCCAAGAGTTGGCGGTGGGTGGTGATGACTAGCTGCCTTCCTTCTAGTCTAAATTAGTCCAAAAGTGCTAAATTAGGGACGGCTAGCGCAGATAGTCCTCGTGTAGCTTTGCACGAAATTCAAAAGCAAAACAAACAAAAACGTAAAGTCGTTATAACTGAGAGTAATTTCCACTATTCGTTGATAAAAGAGTAGCCCAAGAGTTGGTAATCGGTGGTGTTGATCAGCTGTCTTCCCTTCAGTCTTACACTTCTAAATATAGGAACGGTTCGCGCACATTGTCCTCGTTGCGCGAAATTCCAGACACGAAAACAAAAATGTTTATCTTTCACTATTTATTTATTAACAGTCATTCATGGAACATTTGCCTAAGAATACAATTTTTGAACATGAAATGGTATACGTCATATGAAGAACAGCACACATGCTCAACAAGTAATGAGCGACAAAAAAAAAAAGTTATGGCTTATCTACTAGTTTATGTTATTTTCTACCATAGTTTAATAAGTAAAACCTTTCCACCTGCGGCTATGGTGCCATAATTTAAGTCTTTATAATGAGATTCCATTTCAACATAAATCTTCCCTCTTCACACCTATTCTGAGAACTTCTGGACTATATTTTTTCTTTACCATCAAGAAGAGAAACCGCTAGTTGATCAAATACATAATCCTTTGGTTGAGATACCTCATTTGAAATTAGAAATTAGATGAACTGAGCAGAATAATGAAAATCACCGACAGTCGTGACTCTTAAGACATAAGCTGTGACCTTGTGAGAGATAGCAACCTTTCCCAGGCCATTTACACATCAATTTTATCATCAGGAACCTGAAGTTTAGACAAAATCCTGAACCAGCAAACTGTCACTTTATTCGTTTTTGTAAAGTTATTCTTCAAAGAGCATCTTTTAATGTTCCCAGTAAACCTAATTCATAATTACAAGTTTGATTAATCATCCAGAATTGACTAATATTACTGTTTGGTAGGTTTTAAAATTTGGGGTTCGATCCCAGTTATTGTAAGAGCGCAAGCAAATCTTTTATAAGTTTTAACGCGCCTCTCAATCAAATTTAAATTACAAAAAAAAGTTATATTATTTTTCCTGATGTCTTATTGCCTTTTTCAGTAAATGTTTCCGGGTTATTTTTTCGTCACATTTATTTAAAGTTTTTGTACTGTTGGCAAAATAAATATATTACTTCTTTATCACCCTATGCTCTTTAACATAATAATTTAATGATTAATTATTAAACAAACATACCAGTCATGAAAACTAAAATCTGGCAATAAAATAATTAGTTTGAGTTGTTTTTTTTCCATTTTATCATCCACCTCCACCTTTAAGCTTGTTATTTATTTGTTTATAAACATGTTATAACAAATTTAATAGCTGGTTTGGTTTTTGGAATTTCGCACAAAGCTACTCGAGGGCTATCTGTGCTAGGCGTCCCTAATTTAGCAGTGTAAGACTAGAGGGAAGGTAGCTAGTCATCACCACCCACCGCCAACTCTTGGGCTACTCTTTTACCAACGAATAGTGGGATAGACAGTCACATTATAACGCCCCCACGGCTGAAATGGCGAGCATGTTTGGTGCGACGAGGATTCGAACCCGCGACCCTCGGATTACGAATCGCACGCCTTAACGCGCTAGGCCATGCCAGTCCCCAATTTAATAGCATTAAATAAAGTGTATAAGAGTAAGCTATGTATACTGAGGGAAACTACAAATCAACCTGGTTATCAGTAGAGCTAATTAAATATACTATTTTTACACATCTACTTATGAAGATTAGAATTCATTAGTTTTTTTTAAATGGATACCCTCACGGCTAATGATATTTTCGGCCATAAACCCAATAATAACTCATGAAATTCAGGCAACTTAGGAGATTTCGGTTAGTAATATAAAATCTAAACTACGAGTACAGCAGAATAAAGAAATACAATTAAAATGAAAAACTAAATGCTTTCGAGTAATAGTAATTGGTAAAAACCATTAATGAAGGAAACATTAAATAAACAAAATAGCATACCTCACTTCGGTTATCGAAAAACATCAAGTTCTGCCCCAGATCTAATTGTATGGAAACCTGTTCACCCGGACACCAACCCAAAGCCTTTCGTAAATTGTTGTTCTAAAATGCGACTAGCCCTCTTTGACAATTTTAAATTGAATTACACACGCACACCCAGTAAAAGAACGACAACAACAACAAAAAAACTGTTTGAGCAAACCACGAAAATCCTACTTTATGCAAAAAGAATGTAGTGTAACAGACTTGTAGGGTTTGATATGCCTTGCCAATTTTTACTAAGCTTACTTGGTAAGTACTCAGAAATACTGAGAAAAATAGCTTAAAATGTCGCGTATTATAACACATGATTATTATAGCAATATTCAAAATCCATATATTACTGCACAAGTGTTTTACGTGTAACTAATTTTCAAATTACATATTTGTTTAGTAGAACCTCATACATTTTCAACTTTAATCATCTGTTAATCTAATAATTTACATTTGAGGTCAACTACCAATCCATCTAAAAGCATTCAGGGGGCTAAACTGTTCTACAATAATACCACATATTTCGCGTGTTTGACGTTTTCTTAAATTCACTGTTATTGCTTTGTTTTGAATAGTTATATCCAATGCCTTGTAAAAGTTTTCATCCTCTGCTAGTAATGTCACATTTCAATGAAATTCAAATAATGTTAGCAATTTTTAATGAATTAGTTTTTATTCAAAACTCTAATGATCAGAATTAACAGAAAAAAATTCAAAGAGAATATATAAACTGAAATTTACTGATTGCATAAATATTCAGTGCCCTATTTCACCTTTGGAAGTACTTGCTGCTTCGAGTCTTTTTGAATGGGTCTTTACCAGCCTTGCACATTGGGATGGGGTAACTTTTGTCCATTTTTCCGCCAAAATTGCTCCAATATTGACAAATTCGTTGATAGAATGCAATCTTGAAGTCTCGCCATAAATGTTCTACAAATTCAAGTCAAGAATTTGAGTAAGGTCACTCAGAACGTTCACTTTCTTCTTTTGAAACCACTACAGTGTAAATTTGGCTTTGTGCTTAGGGTCATTGTAAATTGTTGACCCAGTTTTAGATTATTGGCTGACTGAAGCAGGCTTTCCTCTTAAGATTCTCCTGCACTTTGCACCATCCATCATCCCCTCACACCTGACAAGTCCCTGGTTATGAAAAGCATCTACATAACATAGAGCTGTAACCATCATGTTTGACAGTGTGGATGGTGTTAACTGGGTTGTGTGCTGTGTTGGATTTACATTAGACGAAACGTTTTGAACTTAAACCAAAAAGCTCAATTTTTTTTCGTCTCACAACAAAATCTTTTGCCACATGTCAGCTGTATAAATTTGTTGTTTTTTTTTCAAATCTAAGTTACTTGCAGGATATCAGCGTGTTTTTTAGTTTTTTTCAGTTTGGAGTAGAACGTGTAGATTCTAAATATAAAGTCTCATTTGAAAGTTTCATTAGTGCAAATTTAGACGATTTGTTTGTTTGTTTTTTTAATTTTGCGCAAAGCTACACGAGGACTGTCTGCGCTAGCCGCCCCTAATTTAGCACTTTTGGACTAATTTAGACGAGAAGGAAGGCAGCTAGTCATCACCACCCACCGCCAACTCTTGGACTACTCTTTTACCAACGAATAGTGAGATTGACCGTCACATTATAACGCCCCCACGGCTGAAAGGGCAAGCATGTTTGGTGCGACGGGAATTCGAACCCGCGACCCTCAGATTACGAGTCGCACGTCTTAACATGCTTGGCCATGCCGGGCTCTGGAGTAAGGAGTTTTGGAGTATCCTGATCATGTATACAGTACCTGTCTAGTTCGCTTACTAGTTCATTTTTTTGCAATTTCTGATAATTTAGTTCAGTTTTGGTTTTGTTTGTTTTGAATTTCGTGCAAAGATACACGAGAGCTATCTCCGCTAGTCGTCCATAATTTAGCATTGTAAGACTAGAGGGAAGGCAGGTAGTCATCACCACCCACCACCAACTCTTGGACTATTATATTACCAGCGAATAGTGTGATTTATCGCACATTATAACGTCCCCACGGCTGAAAGGGCAAGAATATTTGGCGTGACGGGGATTCGAATCCGCGATCCTCACACTACGGGTCGAGTGCCTTAACCATCTGGCCATGCCGGGCCTAATTCAGTTTTATTTGGGTTTGTTTGTTAACTAAAATATTATATATATAAATATATATGAACAAAGTAATCGCCATATATAGGTGTATATGAAAATTATTTTGCATTATATGCTTAGTATATGAAATTAAGACTAACCTTGTATGACGTTACTGGGATTGTGGCCGAAAATATCCATAACATTGCGGGTACCTGACTAATGAATGAATTAGCTGTTCTAATTATTACAAACTTTCGCTTGCTTGTAAATCGTTTCACGTTCATTATGAAAAATGAATTATATTATGTCTTTACTTTCTTAGTTTTATTCTATCTATGTTTTCGTAGTATCTCAAAGTACCCAAAAGATTACTACTCCCTTTGTTTTGAATTTCACTCAAAGCTACACGAGGGTTATTTGTGCCTAATTTAACAGTGAAAGACCAAAAAGAAGACAGCACATCGTCACCTTCCCATCCCCGCCAAATCTTGGTTATTCCTTTACAAACGAATAGTACGATCGACTCGTCATGTGCTTGATATGACAGAGATTCGAACCCGCGATCCTGGGAGCGCCCATTAAGCTCGCTAACCACCTGCCCATGCCAAGCCCAAGGTTATTCGTAAAGGCTCCAATTCTGGTTTGTTCAGTTATGCATTTATTCTGATTCATCGAACATCCAAATTATTTTAAAATTTATCACAGTTTGTCCGAACATTGTATATGATATACACGTAACAATAACATATTCTTTGATGTAATCTCTTACATTTAACACACATTTTAAAAGGTCAAATTATTATTACCAGAACGTTTAATAGATCATTATTCACGATAGACTTGGCAGGTGTGATGTGTAGGCGCATTATTCAAATTGTTTATTGTTATTTCTGTCCTTATACTCGGATTAGGTACGTGTTACAAGTTTTTAGAATGTTTTTCAAAGATATAAATAAAATAAACATCCTATTTATGTTTAAGTTAATCTTCTCCCGTTATGATTGGTTGAAAAGTTACATTTTGAGACCGCGAGAAGGTCCGTGTGACATTGCGTCGTTGCTACATTACTACGTAATGACATTTAGAACCTTTTATACCTTGCGACTTTTAGCGTCGTCAAAACGTTGTCACCATATTTTCATAAGGTATTATCATAAAAACTACTCTTTGTCTTGTCTCTTAGTGGTTCAACGATAAGACTGTACGCTTTTATCTCTAAAATCGAGATTTCGATACCCGTGGTCGGTAGGGTACAAATATCCAGTTGTGTGACTTTTTACTTGACAAACAGACCTTTCTTTGTCTCTCTCTCTCTCTTTATTATTATTTTGTTTTGTCTTTGAAATTCGTGATTTATAAACATTATGAACTTCCCACAAAACTCACGATTCACTAAAACTGTCTTTTTAACACTACTTTTTCTCGGCTCCTACGCCACCTGGGCCTAATTCAAGCTATTTGCTATTGCAGACCGCATACACCCCCGTTTAGTCAACAAAATCTCCTGTATAGCATTTACAACGACCTTGAGTCCCAACTGTGACTACAGAGGACGATGACCTGGAACCACAAGTCGTTGGATGTGAGCACGTGGAGCTGAAACACACGACGGTTACCACCTGGTAACCATAGAAACACGTGTAAATCTTTATTAGTTTTTTTAGGAGTGAAAGTAAGGAAAAAGGAAAAGATTAATTTACACTTAAATATAGCATTGAAAGTATTTTTATTTAATCTCATATAGTTAGAGTAGAAAATTATTCCGAAATGTCCTGGTATTCTGGATACGCAATTGTCTTTGTTTGTTTGTTTGTTTTTTGTTTAGAATTAAGCACAAAGCTACAGAATGAGCTATCTGTGCTCTGCCCACCACCAGTATCGAAACCTGGTTTTTATCGGTGTGAGTCCCCATATATGTCTGGGAATCTTTGTGTTTTGATCTTGTGTTTTTAGCCGCTGCATAACAGCTCATAAAAAGGCTCTGAGTTTTGTGTTTCTTTTTTTTTTCAAGTATAAATACTTAGCTCATTGCTTTGTCATATTTTGGTCGAACTTAGATATAATTAAAGGTTTGTACTCAAAGATCAAACCCTTTCCATTAATATATTTGATCATTTCTAAGGCCTCATAGATTACTTTAGTCTAAACCTACCTAAAAAAATTTCATTTTGAGGGTAGGCTGGTAGAGAGCCTGATGAAAAATAAAAACGAATCAGGTAAACACTCATGCTTGATACTGCTAATAAAAAGAAATAAAAAGTCTTATACGTTAATTTACTTTAATCCTGCTTAAACGAATATAAAGTACCGCAGGTTTTGAATATTCTATCTAGTGTGTCAATAATAAAAACAATAACTACATAAGGAGCTATCTGTGTTCTGCTGATCACGGATATTGAAACACAGTTTTTAGTATTATAAAGCTAGGCCTACAGCTGAGACACTGGTGTCATTGTATTTGCAAACAAGTTGGGCATTTGTATTTCAGAACGGCTGGTACAAGTGTTAACACTTGTTGATAAACACAGAACAACGTTTCAACCTTCCTAGGCCATCTTCAGGCTAAGAAAGAGAGTTTGAATGTGAACGTTGCCGGACACATGTTTTAGGAACGAGAGTATAAACGGGTACGGGACTGCAGGGAGCGTTGCAAGTGGATGTTAGGTTATTAATTAGTTCAGGTATAAAGTTGTTCCTTTATACTGGTGTAATTTTGGTTTGAGTTATTGTATAAGTAGGGTTTCTTTGATTTTGCGTTTGATTATATTTGCTTCCCAACTTAGCATCTGGGTGTTTTCTATGGTTATATTGTGTTTATTTGATTTGTAGTGTTCAAAAACATGTGAAAGTGTTTTTTATGTTGTTTGAATCTAATTTCCATTTTTCTACTTGTTTCTCCAATATAGAAGTCATGGCACTTATAACATTATATTTTATAAATAATGTTGGTGTTGTGTTTGTCAGCGTAGTTTTTACATAGTATGAACTTTAGTTTTGTACCTGGTTTTTGATTAAATTTGGTGTTTACTGGAATATTTTGTTTTGTTATAAGTTTTTTTTCCAAATGTTGGTTGTTTTTTTCGAAAACATATGATATGCAGCAGTGTAAGGTCGTATCTTATTTATTGTTGTTTGTTTGTTGTTAATATAGGTGTGTGTGTATAATTTATCCACGGCTTTTTGAGGAAATTTGTTGATGTTGATGAAGTTTTGTTATATTTTGTTGATTTCATCATTAATTTTATCAGTTTTGTGGCTGTGTTTATTTGGTTTCTTAATATGTTGAGTTTTTGTTTTGTTTCATGTGCTGAGTCCCAGGGAATGTGTAATCATTCGTATTCACTATGTGTCACATTTCAAAGTTCCAACTATTTTAATTTCTTGATAATTTAGTACTAAATTATTATCATTAGTTTCTGTTTACCAGAAAGGTACTCAATAGGCTATCTAGGCTTAGTTATCTATAATGCGGAGCTGGTAAACTTTTAGGCTACTCTTGTATGGCTGAGATTGGGATTTGACCCTCACTTGTTAGCGCTCTTTACAGCTCTAAGGCGTAAACTACGCTCTCGCGGTAACATAGCATTCACAATCCAAATACACTAATCCAGTACCCTCAACTTCTGGTTAAAGTAAGCAACTAGTATATCAGAAGTAAAAGTAATCGCGTATTCACTGTAGCTTTCTAGGAGGACACAATGTCATAAACCAAAAACTTGTAATGAGTAGAATGCTCTGATTCATTAATTGGGTACCATTACTGCTAATGGTATTTTAAAGTAGTGTTAAGTCACATGCAACACAGACTTGGCACAAGCGAATTCAAACATAAATGCATTGGAATATAGGTACAGATAAAAAACACAAACAAAACAAGACAACTGAGCTAGACTGGTTATATTTAGCTGTTTGTTATGTCATCATAAATACCGTACTTCATTATTATTGGACATAATTTTTTTAGTTTTTAGGTGTCAAAGTATAAAGGCATCGTCACAAAAAACATATCTAATCAGAAAAATTGCAGGTGGATAACAATGTACTTTATATAACAACTAAAAACAAATTTGTTTAACTATTTAGGGCTTGCAAAATAACATGGTTTGACTTTAAAGTTTCCACTAACGACAGAAAAGCTTGGTAGTTCAGTTCATTGTTTGTCTCTGCAATAAGTGGTTCGTGAAAGGTTAAAAAAAATTAAAGTTGTTTAGCAAACAAACCTTAAAAATGCTGCGATGGATATTTTATTAATAAATTAAAATGTCCCACAAGTGGATATTATATTATTCCAGATATCTTCGCAGACATTAGATTGTTGTTTATAATTAAGCACAAAGCTACACAATAGGTTAGCTGTGCTCTGCTCACTACGGGTATCGAAACCCGGTTCCTAGAGTTGTAAGTCCACAGACAAACTGCTGTGCCGCTGGGGGCGCAGATGTAAGAGAATACAGTAATGATAATGAATATTGTGCATAGTACCATAACAAAGGTATGACGCGGACATGGATTGGTGGTTAGAAGGAATCTTTAATTATGTAAGCTACGAGTCTTTTTCATTTCTGGTTGTTTTTCAGAAAATAAGTAATACAGTGAGTTCAATGAACACAATTGGTAAACAAAGGCACTGTTTCAAATCTTTGAAAACATAAAAAGTGTTATAAACCAGTCAAAAAATAGCATATTAATTACAGTACTAATAACCAATGTCCTTTTTTTTATCAAGTTTCACTAAGTGGAAAGACTGGTTCACATCCTGCATGTTCCGTCCAGTCTGCAATGATTAGAATCAAGATGAAGCTTGTAACGGAAAGTCAGTCATGAAAGGAAAATCACCATATTCTCTGAATGCTTTTGATTATATCTTTCAGACATTCTTATATATAGTTAATAAGGTTTGCAAGTCCTTTCAAAAGACTTTTTTTTTAATGCTATCTCTTTTTGTTTCTTTTATAATACTTATTATGTTACTTGTGTTGAGGACCTGCACGTGTGCAACAAAACAAAAGTTGATCACTACTAATAAGTGGTTTGAAGTTTCTTCTCCAAGGAGGTGTTTCTGGACATCGAAGATTACCAGGTTCAATTTCAGGCCAGCGGTCATCAACTGTAAATTAAAGCTTCAATAGGTAAGTGGCAAGTTGAAATTCATTGTTACCTGTTGGTTTTTTGAATTTCGCGCAAAGCTACACGAGGGTTATCTGTCCTTAATTTATCAGTGTAAGACGAGAGAGAAGGCAGCTAGTTATCACCAACTCCTGAGCTATTTTTTTACCAACGAATAGTGGGATTGACCGTACATTACGACTCCTCCATGATTGAAAGGGAGTATGTTTGGTGTGTCGGAGATTCGAACTCGCGACCCTCGGATTACGAGTCGAGTGCTTTAACCACCTGGCCATGCCGGGTCTTCGTTGTTACCTCTCGTAGCAGAAGTAAGACTTGAAGTTTAGAACAACACTATACAAACTGATATCAAATAAAACACAGTTTTTTGATAAAGTAAGGTACAGTTGTAACTCGCAAAACTAGTTGGTTGATCTTTTTATATATTATTATTTCTAAGTATTTCATATTTATTATTATTATTTCTAAGTATTCCTCAAAATGTAAGAGAGGATAATCTTTTGACTTGTTTATTCATTCAACACAACCTTTAGCAATAAATTCAGTCTTGCTATTGTTAATAGTACAGTATTCACAGAATCGATAATTCTTTTACCTGAGGGATAACAAAACAAGTAAACAAAAACTATGGTAAGAAATTCTGCTTCTAAGAAAAGATGGAAATACGTTGATGGGCAGGTACAGGAACACCCAACGTCCTTGGCAAGATCTTGAAAAAAAGAGAAAATTCTTAGCGAAATAATCATGTGTTTTCTAAGAATATTACATCGTGACTTTTACTTCACAATGGAAGCAAATTAAACATCAAATCTGGGAATGAAATCCATCACAGAATAAGGATGTCGTGGATTTCCAAGATAAACACCTTTATTGTAGTGAAAATGGTTCTGAGATAACTTATAATTAGTTACTTCGTCACACCATAGCGTTAAGTAGGCCATATCAAAAGCAACAACAATAACAGTGTATGCAGAAAGATTACTGATGAAACAGCACGTTATTCTTGTAAAACTGTCTCCTCAACAGTGGAAAACCTTTACGTGCTTTCTCAAACAATGAATCATGCTGAAATGCAATAGTGCCAAGAATTACATATCTATCTCTTAGACGTCAAGAACCATGTTTCTTATCTATTACGTAAAATTATAGAAATAACTTAGAACTTACAAAATCAGTATGGGAAGTCATCTGGACCGCTCAGTTATAACCACTGTGTATAATACATTTTCAGTGTAATTAGTTATTTTGAATAGGTTCTATAATTATTACAACCATTGGAAAGCACGAATAAAAACAGTTAATATTTTCATACTACTGTAGTATATTCTAGCAACGATGGAATAGGTTCGACGAACTACAAGAAATCCTACAAGATGTTATTATGAAGTAATGCTAACTTCTATGAATATCCAAATTTGTGCGAATTAAATACAGATGCTTAGCGTAGTGTACAACACAGAAATACAGTTTTTCTCATAACACAAAGGCCCAGTGTGTATGTGTGTGTGTTTCTTTCCAGAATGGATTATCTCTTGTACTTAGCTGAAGCTGTTCTTTCTAATTAATCACGCTGAGATAATCTGAAAGGCTTCCTTTCTTCACAGATAACGTCGAATTTTCCCAGAATAACTAGCACTAATCACGTGACTGGTCGTTCTCATTCAACCATAAGGGAGGCCTTCACTTCGACATACCATTAGAGGGCCCCACACTACGGCACAATTGCAGTATTACAGTCATGACACCCTTTGCCAGCAACAGGTGTGATCTAAATAGAATAATTTTCTTTATCACGCGTTATGTGAAAACTGCACATACTAAAATAATCAATGAATTCAGAATAATAAACGAAGATAGAAAATGAATGGTATGTTTATATACAACAATATCATTCCAAAGAGACCAACATGCTCGTCCTGTCAGCCGTGATGGCGTTATATATAGCATTCAATCCCACCATTTATTGGCAAAGTGTAACCCAAGAGTTGGTGGTGGACAGTGCTGACAAACTGGCTGCTGTCCTTCTAGTCTCTCACTTCAAAATTAAAAACTTTCCGTGAAATTCAACAACAAAAACAATTGTACGCAATGAAAATTAACATAAATATTGTTTTTAAGTGTATTTTACTGTAGACCATTATATGACTCATCTTTATAGTCTTTGGATCTCATTCAATATTTATATGTTCTTTGTAAACCATAAACCTGAAAACTTTAGAACATATGACGTCAGAATACTAGTTTTTAAACACTTGTACTACTGACGTTAAGAGAAATTTCTAACCCAAGTATTTAGAAGGAAACGTTATTGTACTATAGTACGATTTGTTTCTTATTCGTAATTTTTATTATATTATCTATATTGCAGGTTTTCAGAACCCAGTTCTGTCTATAGAAATATTTCAAACAAAAGATGGATTCAAAGGTTTAATAGATTTTTTCTTGCTAATACTTTGTGCTGTTTAACATATTATGTACTTAGTGTTAATGTTCTGAAGTAGTTATTTTTATGTCGTTTGTTGTTAAGAACAAAGCTACTTAATGGGTTATCTTTACTCTGCCCACCACGGGTATTGAAACTCGGTTTCTAGCATTCTAAGTCTGCAGAAATACTCCTATGGCACCGGGGCGGAGGAATTGAGATGGAAGATAATACATGCCTGACGTAGAAGAAAAACAACAAAAACGTTGTTATGCATTTCAGAAGTTCTATAGGTTATGAAAATCTAATACACGAACTGTACTAACGGAAAAAAAAATGTTCTACACGTGAACATCGCTCTGATTTGATTTGTTAAGAGTTTGAATCAGACTGACAACATCAATTCACTGACATATATTAAATACAAATAATTTTCTATCACAACAACAGACTTGTGCATCTTATACAAAGTTGCTACATTTCATACAGGTACACCTAGTGAATTTAGAGTTACCGTCAAAATTCCTTCTCCAATGCGGGGTCAATGCAATGGATCGAGTCCGCGCACATTAGGATAAAAATCAAAACTACGCTGATCCTTTAAAACCAAAACTAGTAGTCTTGGAAACTTTTAATATAAACATTTTTACGATTTTCGATAAATGGTAAGAACGTGAAAGGTGATGTAGTTCAGTCCGCTTTAAAATCAGTATGAAACTGTGAGCTAAATATAACATCCAGCTGTTTTTAAAAGATAAAACTGTTTTATCATATCACACCAAGTCGTCTTACGTTATTACGTAATATGTTAGGAAATCGTACTACAGTCTTTTTTAAGATGAACATATCAGTGACACCTGGTGCTTGTTTTATTCTAAGAACTCAGTCGTGTTTGTTTCCAGAGTCGTTACTTTGGTTTTAAAAGTAGGGAAGGAAGAAGGACACGGTTTCCACGTGCCTTACAACAGAATCTATGACTCAGTATTACAGCAGGTCCCGGCATGGCCAAGCGTGTTAAGGCGTTCGAATCGTAATCCGAGCGTCACGGGTTTGAATCCCGGTCGCACCAAACATGCTCGCCCTTTCAGCCGTGGGGCGTTATAATGTGACGGTCAATCCTACTATTCGTTGGTAAAAGAGTAGCCCAAGAGTTGGCGGTGGATGGTGATGACTAGCTGCTTTCCCTCTAGTCTTACACTGCTAAATTAGGGACGGCTAGCGCAGATAGCCCTCGAGTAGCTTTGCACGAAATTCAAAAACAAACAATATTACAGCAATTGATTTACGAGGGAAACAGCCTCCAGTTAATGAGAAATTAAACGTTATGTCACCTTGGAAATTTACTCACTTGCCTGCATATCTAAACAACTATCTCAGAGGTCTATGAGACAAATTTAGAAAAGAGGGAGCAAATTTTATTTGTCAAGCGAAGTGAGCGAATTTGTGCTGTAGACATACCAATTACGCTTAGGGTCCTTAGAGCCGTGGAAGCTGTGGGTTTTGGATTAAATGTTACGCATTCTCCTGCTTTTCCTGAGAATAAGTTTCCTAATTCTGATGCATTTTTATTCGGAAAGATTGAAAAATGGGGCTGTTCGGATATCTCACTTTCTGCTCCACTGTATCTTAAACAAGCAACAGGCAAATATTGGGGAAAATATCAACTCCATTAACCTGTACTCAATTTCATGATATGGGTATTTCTCTTCTTTTCATAAACGAAAAACAGTTTAAAGCTATTTGGTGTTATGTATCTCAGGACGGCTGATATGGGTATTAACACTTTTACTAATAAAACAGAGAACAACGTTTCGAAAGTAACACGCCTGAATATCACTCATTTACAAGTACAATGCAGGGAGGTGACAAACGGTTCGCAGCATCCGCCTAAACAGCTAGTTTTAACTAAAAGGCAGAACCGACTTCCCCTTTTATAACGAGCTTTGAACTTTATGGTCCGTAGTGTGGCAAGTGAACATATTATTTTATTTTTACATAACTTTGATCCAAATATATAAAATGAAATACTGTTGAAATTAGAAATAAAAATATTTTGTTGTTCTGAGGGTAAGCTCCCATTCGAGTGACGTGTTGAAGTAAAGCCTATTTTAAGATAAAACAAATTCATAGATTCGCCAATTTCTAAGTGATATTGAAAGTTAATTGAAACAGTAATAATGAATAATCAACTTTAAAATAAAATACATCGTGTTATTAACATCTACCAATAAACAATATATTTTTGATTTGTAGATGATTTAAATGAAAACTTATAAAAACAAAAATTCGTTTACTTAAAGTATTTGACACCAGAATCATCGTTGTTGATAAAATAATATATAAATAGCATCTCGACCCCTACTATATCTGTTGCATCTCATTTGTTTTGATGAACACTGGTATTTGACGAAAGACCTAGAGAGCACTGGATATTTCAAATTTAATGTCATTGAAATAGTATGAATTTTTAAAATTTATTTTGCCGGTTTTGCTCATACTTTCAAACATTTTAAACTAATGTAGTCGCCTCTCGGTGACATAACGGTTTGTCTACGGACTTACAACGTTATAATCCAGGTTTCGTTACCCGTATTTAACTCTAAATAAAAGAGCTGATGTAGTTTTCTCCTATCGACGCTGTGTTTGCTTAACACTCTCCGTAAACAGTTTTTGTTTATGAAACTGATCATATGAATAGTGATTCGACCTTTATAATGTCTGTCGTATTCCTGCTGGTCTGATATTGTATGTAAGGCCTCATCAGTACTGGATACCACATATATAGTGTTGTTGACGTATTATTACGTATTCCTCTTTGTTTTCACTCATAAGTTCTTAGAATTCTTCACGACATCTGACTAGTTTCTTGGAACTGTGGGATAATACGGATTTTTCTGAGTCCAAAGCTAGTTTGGTAGTTTTCATGGTTCTTTACGTGTAGATCGTGGTTTCTAATGTATTTCCCATAACTGTTAGAGCTACAGAATAAACTGTATCTGCCTGCACACTGAGATTACTTCCTAAAGATGTGGTCATCATGTGTGCAAGTGAAGGTTAGTTTAATTTTTCCCCTATCCATCAGGACAATGACTTGAAACTATGTAACAAAAATCGTTGGTCACGAAGTGATTTGGTTACGACATGTAGGGATTTTTTTTTTATCTTTCTATTTTTAGCGATCCGATCTCGAGGGCACAGAAATAACACAAGAATGCAAACCACAATTAGCAACATTTCGGGTAGGTGTGGGTCGGGTGGGGTGGAGGACCTTCATGAGGAGTCGCCATTCAGAGGGCAGGGCAGAGATAGCGTTATTAATCTCTGAAAACGTGACTCTTTATTAACGTGGCTTGTGATATGAGTTCGTGCATCTAGCGTTATATTGTCATAAAGTACGCTTTTAATGAGGATGGTGAAGTATTGATGGGTCTGTTCGTGATGGCCTGTAGCATGTTGCGTATGGCTCGTTTTCTAATAGGAACGAGCCCTATTTAAATAAACTAGTATGTGCATACTTCCGGAAAACAACTGGATTCCTTGTCTTGATTTTCCTAAATAGCTTTGGGACGTTCCTCGACTGGACGGCGAAAAGACTTTGGACTTAAAATGCCTAAATTCGGGGTTCAATTCCCCGCGATGGCACACATTAGATAGCCCTGCTATAAAACAAACAATGAAGTCTATTGACAACATTTCGTTGAAGGGATAATTACGTTAATGATAGTTAATACATTATAACAATCTGCTAGAATTTATAATTGTAATGGATCAAGATGTTTCGCAGCCTGAGATGCAATATAAAATATTTAGGTAACTTCTATAAGTTAAGCTTTATTGTTGACTATTGGTTTGACTTGCAGGCCTGGCATGGCCAAACGCGTAAGGCGTGCGATTTGTAATCCGAGGGTCGCGGGTTCGCGCCCGCGTCGCGCTAAACATGCTCGCCCTCCCAGCCGTGGGGGTGTATAATGTGACAGTCAATCCCACTATTCGTTGGTAAAAGAGTAGCCCAAGTGTTGGCGGTGGGTGGTGATGACTCGCTGCCTTTCCTCTAATCTTACACTGCTAAATTAGGGACGGCTAGGACAGATAGCCCTCGAGTAGCTTTGTGCGAAATTCCAAAAAAAACAAACAAACAATTTGACTTGCATAATGTTCCGTTATATTTGGCATAATTAATTTGTAGATTAAAATTTACTAAGCATATTTGGTAGTTTAATAATTCACTATTAATTACTTAAGCAGCGAAAAGAAATAGTCATAACCACACTTTAGAAAACCTTCGTCCATTAAAATACTCATCCTTTGAGCTCATAAACTCTAAACATGCACAAAGTTCAATGCTTCTTGGGTAAATGATGACGTCATGCTACGTAAAACTACAACTTTAACTTCATAAAAACTTAAAGAATAGTATCGTGTTGCCTCAGAAAAGAAATAAAACTATTTGTGAAATATATTTCAATACCCTCAGTTCAGATGAAGCGAAAGTGAAGTAAATTGTTATGTCCCTCATACTGACGAAACTAATTACCAGAGAGTAAAGTGAACATAATTTATCCTTCCTGTCGACTAAACTAATCATCGGAGAATAAAGTAAACATGTTATGGTGTCTCGGCATGGCCTGGTGTTTAGGACACTCGATTCGTAATCCGAAGGTCGCGGGTTTGAATCACCGTCACACCAAACATGCTCGCTCTATCAACCCTAGGGGCGTTATAATTTGACGGACAACCCCATTATTCGTTGGTAAAAGAGTAGCCCAAGAGTCGGCGGTGGGTGGTGATGACTAGCTGCCTACCCTCTAATCTTACACTACTAAATTAGGGACGGCTAGCGCAGATAGTCCTCATGTAGCTTTCCAAAATAGACAGACTACTCATTACAAAGCAAACACAATTCAAGTAAGGTGCATTTTAAGCACATGGTTGAATACAAATGTAACGCCAGGTGGTTAAGGCGCTCGACTCGTAATCTGAAGGTCGCGGGTTCGAATCCCCGTCACACTAAACATGCTCGCCCTTTCAGCTGTAAGGGCGATATAATGTGACTGTCAATCCCACTATTCGTTGATAAAAGAATAGTCCAAGAGTTGGTGGTGGGTAGTGATGACTAGTTGCATTTCTCCGAGTCTTACACTGTTAAATCATGAACGGCTAGTACAAATAGCCCTCGTGTAGCTTTGCGCGAAATTGAAAAACAAAAAAACAGATGTAACGTAACCTAGAGGTATCATTAAATGTCTAAAAGTACAATCTAAGCGTTTGTATGGAAAACATCCTATCGAGATTATTAAGCATTCCCAGGTTACAAACAACGAAAAATATACTAACGGTACAATTAGAAGTGTACAACGCTTCTACTGATCTCACACCGCGTGAACAATGGATTGAAAATTATTCAAACATGTTGGGTTAGACAAAGAGTCCAGTGGTACATAATATATAACTAATAAATATAGCTAAGATATTTAGCATGCATGGTGACAGATGACCACAGGCTATAAAAGAATAGATTCTTTTATAGCTACATATTTGGCGTCTTTGATGTAAATGTTTTTTGTTTTTATCTAGACACAAAATAGGACAGGCAACTCGTGTTTCCCCGAGGACGTGGGCGAGGGCTGAAACCAGAGACAGTATTATGAAACATTACTTGATTTGGTTATGTTTTAAAAATTTTGCAGAGAAAGGAATTGGAAGACAAACACAATATAAATAAATATAGATATAAGAAGTAAATGATTTGATTTGAAGTTCGCTCAAAGCTACACGAGGGCTATCTGAGCCATTTCTGATTTAGCAGTGTAAAATTAGAGGGAAGGCAGGTAGTCATCACCACCAATCGCCATCTCTTGGGTTACTCTTTTATCAACGAATAGTGGGATTGACTGTAACATTATATCGCCCACACGGCTGGAAAAGCAAGCATGTTTGGTAGGTCGATTATTCGAACTTACGACCTACAGATTGCGAATCGAGTGCCTTAATCACGTGGCCATGTCGAGTCAGAAGTAAGTGAAACATCTGGACAGAAAGAATAGAAAATATTCTGTGTCGCTTTCATGGGTAGGTGGTTAGGACGCTCGACTCATAATCTGACGGCCGCAGGGTCGAATCTCCTGTCCCACTAAATGCTCTATCTTTCATCCGTTGGGAGCGTTATAACATGACAGTCATTACCATTATTCGTTGGTAAAAGAGTATCCCAGAAATGGTGGTTGGTGGTGATGACTAGCTGCATTCCCTCTTACAGTGTTAAGTTAGGGATGGCTAGTGCAGATAAGCCTCGTGTAGCTTTGCGCTAAGTTCAAAACGAACAAACTAGTATCGCTTCTAAGCCTTTTCCATGTTACAGAGGAATTTTTAAAACTACCACGTTTCTGATAAAAATAAGAAATATTACTTTCACTGATGATGTGATCCTACTTTATAGGAGTAATTTTCAGTAAATTATTCTGAGCGATTGTGCCTTACCATTGTCTTAGGACCAATTAATTTCTCTGCTAGATTTTATTAGAAAACATTTTTTAAATTATTTTCCGTACATACTTATATCTTAAACCTATGAATATATACAATCTCCCAAAACTTTCCCGTTCTAAACTTAGTATGATTGGGGAGAGTTAGCGTGAAAAGCTGCATACCACAGGGTTACATTCTACAAGGTCATATCACGATATACCGCTGACCACACCTCCGTACTTTTAACTGTGGGCGAGCTATAAGTGCAAGTAAAATCAACTAAGCAGGCAGCGGAGCTGCTTATTGGTTCACCTCTTTCCTGTATCAGTTCTAAAGTAAGGATGGTTATTCTTCAATCTCGGGGTTTCTGACTCTTAGCCCACGTATCGAATAATGTGACGTTCAAAATCTCACACAACGTACATTTGGTTGTTATTACAGAGTTGATTATAGATTTCTGTTTACGATTTGCACGTGATGATTCATGTTGTTTTGTAATATACACTTCTTGATATGTTGTGTGATTATTTTTGCATTTTCAACCAAAATAACTCAACAACTTAAAACTGAATACTATTAGGACATTGTTTTAATTTGGTAATATATCATACATCATACATCAGACAGATTCTCAATTTGTTTAAATAATAGGGTAAAATTGCCGATTTTCCAGCTTCAATATATTAAACATATTTACATGAACACAATATATTAAAGGTGTACATATTTACATAAACCTAAATAAAACACAGCATTTATTCTGTATTAATCTGATAAGTTGTCTGGTTTCAAATAACCTTTAACCTATAGTTACTGGATTAACCGTTTACCATAACTGGTAAGAAAATTGTTATGAAATAAAATCTCGGGAGGAGCTGAAGTAGATAGTGCTAGTAGCGACACCTGCTGGAATAACAAAATACTTGGTTGCCTGTAGCTAAGTGATCCATCGTAACTTACTTAAAACTACTCATTTCAAACAGTCACAGTTTCTCAGTGAATGGTAACATAGCCACTAGCGACCAGTTTCTCTATTACACACATACATACACACACACCATCCTGTCCCAACCAATACCATAAGAGAATGTCATAATAAAGCATTGAATAAGTAAGTAAAAAAAAAAAGACTATTTCATTCATAACAATTATAATCAAGACGCTTCCTAATGAAATCTAGACATTAGGCATAGAAATAATTACATGACAAAACAGTTAAGTGAAAAACTATGGTTCGCAAAGTTGTACAAGTGGACAAACATCAAAATCCACAATTTGTATCTTTAAGATTTACCTTAATTCATTCGTTATTAGTTTAAAAATAGCTAGACGTCATTTCCGGTGAGCTGCATCACGAAATCCACTTTAGCTTCTAAAATAAGTAATACTTGCAAGTTTCATAACACATTTCATTCAGCCTCTAAAGTCAATGAAACTTGTGGAAACTTCATCAAACCATAAGCTTCCTCACCTACCAAAGCCCTTAACTTGAATTTACGTCTTGTTACTTGTGAATAGAATAGAACTCAATAATCAGCTTCTAGGTTTAGCAGACTCATATGATCAACAACATCTCTATTACCTTGTATTCATACAACCGCTTGACGTTGATCATACCCAACCATTTTCGGTGGTGCTATCCCAGAGTTTCTTTTCGAAATATCCACAGGTCCTAAGCAGTTGGATTAACTCTTAAACAGCAGGAATGTCATAGGTACCAACATAATTTGATGATGACCGCCGTTTAAAGGTTAATGTTACAGAACCAGAATTATATATTGTGACTGTACTGAAACATGAAAAAAGCTAACAATGAATGTATAGAAACGCAAAGGAAATATAGCATCTAACAATGAATTTACGTAGATCTAACAGTAGGTATACTGAAGCTCAATGGAAAGTTAATAAGCTAACAATGGGTGCATACAAAACAAGTTGAATTCTCAAAATATATAGAACAAACATAAACGTTAAAGCATTATATGGCTACTTTTAAAAGTAGGAAAAAAACTAGAAGGACTTGAAAGTTCAAAGTTAACAATTAGAAACCTGGATGGGTCGTAAGAGCAAGGACAGTGTCGTACTGTTGACAAACACAAATAAAGCAATAACATTGAAAGGTGAGAAAACACGTGATGAAAAATAGTGCAATAAGTTAGCACGTACTTGTGTTTCAAGGATTTTTGTCCCTAAATCACAAAAACAAATTTATGTTAACTAAATAAACTACTTCTCACTATGTCATGAAAATAGAATTATTCCTACATAAACGTCTTCTTGACGACTAGTGGTTGTTTTTTGTATGTTATTAAAATCTCCATAGTTTCTAAGCCACATACACTGATGAAACATGTGCACATGGCAATATTATAACATCACTACCACAACCAACACGCACACACTCAGGATCAAGACAAACATATAAATGAGTTACGAAACCACCTGCACAGCATGAATCAGATTATAGATATTTACTTGGAAATATTTGCTGTGAGTTTCTCCTGACTCAATAAGCAAAGTAGACAAACTTGATGTATACAACTGTACGTTGTCTATGAATTTATTTAAAAACAAAATATTTTTTTTTCTGTTGACCTCCAACTAAATTCTGTTAGTTTTTACATCGAAAGCCAAGATCGGCAAATGGAACCTGTTCACGTGAAACATTCGTCTGCTTATCTACAGTTGATCGCGTGACTCTTGCATCACTTGATAACACAAAAGTTGGCTTAAATAAATTTGATTATAGGTTTATGATTTTTAAAAACTACAACAAAAGCATCTGATGATATTACGTTACTCCCTCTGAAAATGGTATCCTGTGATACTACAGGTTGAGAAAGACGGTGCCAGTAATAATTCAAAAGTAGGAATGATGGTATCCGGTAATAACGCTAAGGATGGTTTCTAGTAATAATACAGAATGAAAAGTATGTCACTGGTGTTTTTGTGGAAGTAAATTTTTACACTTAAAATTATGACGAATTAATCCAAACTTATGTTACTATTTACAAGATGTGATTGTCCAAACTCTCTTCGTTAAGGCCGTTTGTTGGCTGTAACAGAGCTTCCAGAAAAAAAAAAAAGTAATTTCCAAAATCATTGCAGAACTGCTTTGGCTGCAATTATTAGATAGCAAATGCATTTAGAAATTCAGAGCAATTAACTTAAAGTTGGATGGGTAAAACTATTTTTATACAGTACTCTAAGGCCTAATAAGATCTTTTTGGGAATAAGTAACCGAACGTGGAGAGACACAAACCGTAATAAACGCTGTACATTGTACTGCGTTTGTGGATTAGGTAAGTCGATCTACTAAAAATAAGAGAATGTGATTAAGAAAAATGTGTTTTCTTGTCGTCAGACGAATGTCTTTCCTTAAAATAAAGTATATAAAAATCCTTATCTGATCACAATGAGACCTTCTGTCTAACTGAGGTGTATTATTGGAACTTTCAAGTTAACATAATGTTTCCTTTCTCAGTTTATCTGAGATATTTTATGTTCGCTGCTTAAACTGTATGTTAATACACCGAACTAAGAAATACGATGTTTTTATTTTATACGTTATTTGTATTTCATATTCTGTAATAAACTCATTTTTTATGATGCTTTATTTCAAAGGATCCACCTTGTGTTTGTTGTTTGAAATGATGTATCGACCTTAAAAACACGAACAATTTTAATGCATTTTAGTGTTATATGTATTAATTAATGTTTTCATGCAGGTTGCTGCGTTGCGAATTCAGGATATTTGTATTATTTTGTAGACAACTACGAATTTAAATTTGAATTCAGATTTTCAAGACCATAGTTTCTGTAGTTCTTTAATAAACTTTTGGTTCTCACTGGTGCCATCTTCATGTCAAAAATGATAAATTGTTTGTAATGTTTAAAGAATCAAAACTTGCACATTCAGAAAAAGTCCATACATTTTACCATCAAGAAACTCAGAACAAATCAGTTGATCTCCTTCTGAAATGTAAGTTAGTAAGTGACTGTTATATAGCTATAAGTGACCAACAAGCCATTAAACGTTATCTCTTTTGCTACCTTCTCTGAGCGTGGGTTTCAAATCTTTACAGTTTTACTATTTCAAGTCTGTGTGCTCTGAGGTGCTTAAGATACTGTACATTTTTCTGAAATTATCTCAAGGTGTGTCTGAGTTTGGGACCTCCTTGACACGAGCCAAATACCTTCTACAGATCAATCAACTGTGGATTATCGTTAAAATAAGGCGTTGGTTACAACTCCTAAGGGTATCAAAGATAGCTAAATCACATCAATCTTTCTTCCTACCCCTGAGAGTTTTGAAAAATCTATATTATAAAACACCCGACTGCCGAAATGATATATTAAAATATTTAATTTCTCTAAGAAAAATATTTTAAAATAAAAAGGGTTAAACAACATTAAACAAAAATATCTATTCAGAAACAAATATTCGAACACCAATACTTTGATATTTGTTTTAAGGAATACTTTATGTTGTTATGCGTGGCATCTCAGTGGCTCAGCGGTACGTCAGCAAGAGCTCATGGTGCAAAAAATCGGGTTTAGATACCTACAGTAAGGGTAGCACAGATAACGTACTAAATAACGTTGTGCTTAACAACAATCATATCAAAAGTATATGCATGTTTTCAACTGAATTGTTTCTTGTAATTGACGTGATATTTTCATTTCTACAGTAAGTCTACTTCGTGTGATAGAGATTCGTTTATATTTTTTCCTTTTCGTCTGCGATTTTTAATATTTTTTTTCCTCTTCGTCTGCAACATAAGTTGTCATACAGTTGAATCATTTTGTTATTTTAATTAGGCTGTACGCATTGTATTTTTATAGGGATATTGAGGTTAACTGGGTACATGTTTGAGCAGTAAATGGCTAAATCATATTAAGAAAAAACTTGATCATTTGGTAGGTCACGTTGGGGTTATGCAATTCAGGGTAACCTGAAGACAGCCTGAGACAGTAAGATATCGTGATTCACTCTAAACTTATCGCATGTGATAATCTTTATCTCTTTATTCCTTTTTATATAAAGGTTCATTAAACACAATAATGACAATTAATTTTATGTATGTCTGATAACATTTTTGCTAACTCGATTCTAAGAACTTGTAATTAAAAAGAGCCTATTAAATATTCAGATGTTTGAATTCAAAAGTCATTTACTTATATTAGATGAAATCATTTATATTTGATTTTTTTTCTTCAAAATTCCAACTTTATTAAATCAATAAAATAAACATCCTTTATAATAGAGCCAAAAGAGTAGCTGGAAGAATATTTCTGGAAAACAATATTAATTCACTTGTTAATGGTTACTTAGTTTTATCTATTACAGCGGATTATCTGGTGTTACAATTGTTTTCAAATTAAATCCTTTTAGAAAGATAATATAATAAATATACGATACTAGCGGATGATGTCTATTGAAAGACTTCAATGAAAAGTTTCCAAAAATAGCGATGAATAAATGCAAAATACGCAGTCAGCCCAATACCTTGGATCATAGCGTATATGATTCTTTGAAGTTAAGCACACAGCTACATAAAGGGCTATCTGTGTTCTGCTAACCACAGGTATCAAAAGCAGATTTCTAGCATTATAAACTGTGCCATTGTGGGGAATGGGTGGTATATATTACATATGATAATTTAGTGAGCCATTTACAACCGTCTTTTATTATTCCATGTGTTATTTCATTAAGTAAAATTTCATTCCGTTTATTTTTAAGTAAAGGAGATTGAATACAGTGTAAAACAAAGCACTTCCATTTCAAGCTTCTTTATTTTTAAAGGCACAAAAACAACTGTTTAAATAATATGCAATTATCGTTAAAAACCAAATTCAGAGGATATAAAACATGAAATGTAATTATTTGATATTTAATGACAAACATCCCGTCAGATCCAATTTAAATAATACATATTAAGCTCGTTCGATTGTTTTTAATTTATCGTAAAGTTACACGAGAGCTATCTACGCTAGCTGTCCCTAATTTAGCAGTGTAAGACTAGAGAGAAGGCAGTTAGTCATCACCACCCACCGCCAACTCTTGAGCTTCTCTTTTTACTAACGAATAATGGGATTGACCGTCACATTATAACGCTCCCACGGCTGAAATGGCAAGCATGTTTGGTGTGATGGGGATTCAAACCCACGACTTTCAGATTACGAGCCGAGCGACTTAACTACCTGGCCATGCCGGGCCAAGAAAGGGAATGGTGTTAGTCGACCCATTGTCAATTATTGAAGTAATATAATCGAATAGTGGGATTAACCACAACATTATGACTCCAACATGGCTGTAAAGGCGAGTATACCTGGTGATGAAGTTCGAGATCTTAAACTGCTCTACTCAGAGTCTGCAGACACCAGACACCTTGTAACATAAATGTAAACCATGCAAATGATTATAAAAAAATTAAGATAATTAGAGAAACATTTTAAGGACTATCTCCAGTTAAATATATTAAAATAATTGCAGTTAGGATAAAAGAGTTCCAGTTTAGTGCATTAGGCAATTACTTAATTCCAGATTCTTAATTTATTTATAAATATAAAAACAAACAAGTAATCACGCAGGAATCGAAACCCGAATTTTAGCGTTGTAAACTATGACATTCAGTGCTGAGTCACCAGGAGATGATTTCTGAAGAGAGTGTGTCTGTTTGTTTCTTGTTAACCGTGAAGCTGCAGAATGGGCTTTGTGAGTTTTGCTCACCATGGGTGTCAAAATCCGATCGATATTTAGCGTTTATAAGCCTTCAGGTTTATCATTGATCCATGCAACAGTATAGCACTCACAAAAATCGATGATGGGAAATGACTGATTAAACGCTAGGTTTAACACATAAATAAATCCATGAATCACACAAAGTTAGAAAGAGGTCCCTTTTGTCAGTGTCTTTCAGTGAGGAGACGAAAAACAATGATTCATTTTCAAAATATTTTTGGTTTTATTTATGGGTTTCAGCAAATTGTGAAAATATTCTTTATCTGTTATCCATCTATTTGATTACTGCTACTGTTGAAATAACTGTAATTTCCAAGTTTTTAAATATTGGGATAACATTTCTCACTTCGAAGTCGAATTATACACTTTAATTTCTACATAAAATTATACAGTTTTATTTAAACACAAATTAAAAACCTGTAAGTAGTTAAACACGAGACATAATTTAAACTGGTAGCCTGTTATTAATAATTTTAAAACTGCTATAAATTTACTTTAAACCGTATAATTCTTGACATCCGGAGAGTCCAGCAGGTGAGGTCTTAAACTCAAAGTGAGGTTCTCAAGCTCAACTAATATTCAGAACTTTCTCTTTAACTTTAAATTTGTGTGGCTTCAAAACACATATTTTTGAAACGGTCTTTCAAGTCAGGAGCCGGCATGGTCAGGAGGTTAGAGTCCTCGACTCATATACTGAGGGTCGCGGGTTGGAATCCCCATCACACCAAACATCTTCGCCCTTTCAGCCGTGGAGGCGTTATAATGTGCCGATTAATACCACTATTCGTTGGTAAAAGAGTAGCCCAAGAGTTGGTGGTGAGTTGTGATAGCTATCTGCCTTCCCACTAGTCTTACACTGCTAAAGTATGGACGACTATCGCAGATAGCTCTAGTATAGCTTTGCGCAAAATTCAGAAACCAAATCTCAAGTCTTTTAAAAAGAGTTATTTTTAATTTCCAGTTGTTTTCAAAACGTTTGTGTTTCCATATTATATTTTATGGTTACTTTTACTTGATACATAAACACAACTTTCTTTCAATTTTATTTTTTAAAATTTGTTTATACATCTGAACTTATTCTAATACCCACCAACGTGGCAAGATTCTAAGTTATGAAGGAATAAAATCTATATCCCATCCAATCTTCTTCACAAAACACGGTAGTTACTGCACATGTTGCGCAATACAAGATAGAGTTCCTCAGTTTTATCAAGTCGTTTTATCCACAGCTTTCTTGGGTTCTAATTATAGAGATAACCGAAGAAGTTTTAGCGAAGTTTACTTGCTGCTGTGAAGTGAACAAGTGTTTCCTGCTCGAAGCGAAGACTCCTATTATATTATACAAATGGAGCAAAAAAGAATATCCAGATTCCGCGTCTTCATAGCTGAATATTATTAGCATGTGAATTATTTAAGCAGTAGTTAGTGCTTTTTTTAGGTTAACGAACAGAGTTGTTTATTGGTGTAATACTTTTCTTTTGTTTCGAAGTGGAATGTCAGAAATCGGGACACCTTCCTGTAATCCACCACACCCCCAAATTCATTCTCACTATTAACTCGCATACTGGGTGCTAATAATGAGAACTACGCTTCTCTTCACTCCCCCTCAATTCGAACGATGGATCTAATGGCACAACAGCACTTGGAACACCGTGTTCGCTTACATGTGCTTCAACAACAAGCTTGAGGGCTTAAAACACTAAAACTCGGGGTCAGATATCTGAAGCGTGCACAGCTAAGATAGTCCATTGTGTAGTAAGTAAATGAGACAAAAATAAATGAAATTGATTGTGTTAATTAACTACCAAAGATGACTCAGCAATCAAAATTTTTATAACGATTTTGACGTGTTATATCTAATTGTATGTGAAAACTAAATATGTATCTGAATTGGTCGATATGTCGACGTCCTAGGGTAGAGCATTGTTCACAGGTTAGTGTGTACAGCCTCAAGCTACGTTTATACACTCATTAAAATGTTCATTCTTGTAAACGTCATTAACCTAATGAAAGCGTTAGTATGACTAATGTCTTGTATAATATGAGGTTTTCGTGCAGGACTTTTGGAAGTGCCACACTATGACCACATAGTGTTGTATCGTGCGTTTACGTTTTAAGAAAGGCTTACACACACAAACACACGTATATTTTGAAAGGTTAGCACAGACGCAATTTGATAGATAGACAAAAAGAGAGACAGATGTATCGCCTAGCGGAGAAATGATACTGGGAAACTGATAGAAGAGCGAGTATGCTGACACCTATCTTCTTAAAGAGCAAACTGGGAGCCACCTTTTGTAAGCTCTTGGGTTATAGAGTTTCTATTTCATTGGTATAAAGATCTCTTGAACCTACGTCTTTTACTAATATCACGAATGTACTGACACCTACATGCTTATAAACAAGATACTGAACCGATCAGAACGTTTGAAATGTCTTTCATCAATATATATATGTGAATTTTACTAGATAGATCAAGTGAAGCTCTTTATATCAACTGGGAAATAAATAAAGTTTAACTAGCTAATCACTCATACTTATCAGGATTAGAACTGGAGTGTAGTACATATTACTGTAAGACTCCAGAAATACACTCCCAGAAACAGAAGGGCAATAACGCGATTTTGTTTTATTGCGCCCTCTATCGTGTATGCCGATCACGACTTCGAAGGGAGTCATTACATTTCGGTACATGGCCTTCAAGGTCGTTTCTTTGCTCTGTTACCCTCTGGTTCAGTGTCCTAAAATCTTCGAAGTAGAGAGGAAGTGATGAAATACACTGTATCACGGAGGAATTGGCTGTTAAATTTTTGCCGTATTTAGGCATGACAAAGCTGGTCTGGAATCTCTTTTGAAAACATTGTTCGTTATATCTGAATATGCATGCAAGGTGAATCAGCGTATCGTATCGTGCCAACAAGAAGAAAAGACATTAAAAGCTGGTTGATATTTCTTAAGCTATGTGCACAGTAAAAAGTAAAAATCACATAGGATGACAAAATCTGACAATAAGACATTAGATGACCTCAGCTATAACCACTGATGACCTGAATGATAAAGACCAATTTTGATGAGAAATAAATATAAATCTTAGATTGTTTTAGAGTATATCAGAAGCCATTTAGTTATTACTACATCAAAACAAACAATCGTTTCTTGAAAGTCATTTATAGAAATTAGTATTAATACTGCGTTATAAATTTCTATCACAACGATAAAAGTCATATTATATAAAAGGCAAAAGTTCACACATTTCAGTTCTCGAAAAAATGACAAAAAGTCACTTCTGAAAACATCTAATTTTATTATAACTTTTGAAACTGTAGTGACTGTTAATCAAGTTACTTGTTCAAAGTTGTGACTTTTTAAGAGTTCAAAATAATAATTCTACGTTACACCATCCAGAGCAGGACTTTATACATTTAGGATCTAAAATAAAAATGTGACTTGAGTCTGGTTTATATCTTTCTTAAGGGTTTTGTGACTACACATTAAAATACACAATTTTACATATCTTATGTAAAGATAAGTTCTAGAATTCGTTTGTAAAGAGTAACCAAGGAGTTAGCTGTGAATGACGTTCACTAGCTATTTTTCCACAAGCCTATAACATCAAAATTAGGGAGAACATAGCACAGACAACCATCGAGTAACGTGGTGCGAAATTCAGCGCGCAAACACAGAGCAAAATCAAAACAAGCGCCACGTTTCTCAGCACAGTACACACTTTTTACTTTTTCCTTTCTCTTATTTAATGAAAGTAGCTGATGCATTTAGAGCTTCTTAGGTTTGAAGGAAGAGTTCTAAAGTCAACATTCAAATAAAGAAAACATGATTTATCCATACTACTCACATACTCCATACTATCTGCATATTTATAATACTTCGCCTATCTTTAATCCAGCCGGATTATGCTTAAACATTAATCAGAACAAAACTTTATATCAAATGTAGTAAAAAAAAAATGATTTTGAGTATTTTCACACTCATATTCTGTGTCGTTTTCATTTTGATGTATTTTGTCGTTTTCGAACTTCATATAGAGAGATAATGCAGTAAATTATACACTTGTTCAAACTTATATAAGATATAATATAATTTCTTTCTGAAACCAGGAAACAATTTAAAACAAAGCAAACAAACCGTCTACTTTTTATAGTGACCGACGAACAATGAATTACATTTTCATTTATTTTTTGCTTAGTTTTTTCCTGGAAATTTAATAATTTACTTTAACACAAATTTCACAGTTGTTGGTTGAAACCATAAATCGGTGCTTATCATTGACTTTACTTTTTTTAGTTGAAAAATACCTGTAATTTGCAGCTAATAAATGATCGTTAACGTTAATTAATTATTGTTATTATAGAGTTGGTTGAACCTAATACTCATAATGCGAGAAGGCATGGCATGGCTAGGTGGATTAAGGCGTTCGACTCGTAATCCGAGGGTCGCGGGTTCGAATCCCCGTCGCACCAAACATGCTCGCCCTTTCAGCCGTAGAGGAATTATAAAGTGACGGTCAATCTCACTATTCGTTGGTGAAAGAGTAGTCCAAGAGTTGGCGGTGGGTGGTGATGACTAGCTCCATTTCTCTAGTCTTTCACTGCTAAATGATAGATGGCTAGCGCAGATAGCCCTCTTGTAGCTTTGCGCGAAATTCAAAAACAAACAGAAATATTACGAGAATTTGGCAGTTAATAATTTGTAAGATTCGTTAAAAATTATATTACTCTAATAGTTGATAGTAAGTAATTAATATGATATCAACTTATTTTTAGACACTTGCAGATAATATAAATTAGTCACTTCAAATTAATACTATCCTATCAGTTTGAATTTGTAGTTCATGTTATCAGTAAGTTGGCATTTAATATTTGATAACATTTATTCATATATTTTTGAAATTCTTCTCTTAATTATAGTTATTAATGAGTCTAAATGCATTACCTTCTTAATTGGTAATTAGTAGTTATGGCTTATATCACCAGTAAATGAAAGGTTATCATTTGATAGTGTTCAATAATTAACACGTGGCAAGCCTCAAGTTTTTATTTTTCATTCTGTTACTTTAATTAGTTGGCGGTGGGTGGTGATGATTAGCTGCCTTCTCTCTAGTCTTACACTGCTAAATTAGGGACGGTTAGCGCAGATAGCCCTCATGGAGCTTTGCGCGAAATTCCAAAACAAACAAACAATTACTTTAGTTATTGAATAAAAAATTAGTCAAAAGGAAAATAATTATAAATATATTGTTACTATGTTCGTGGTGTTAAATATTTGAAGCTTTACGAACCAGTTTTATTTCAGTTGAGGTATTTCCCACTATTTTAAAGCCATAACATATGCTAATTCACACAACAACAATGAATATAGTTATAACAATAACGTAAGTAAATAGTATTACAGCCATCACATGTGTATTTATATACGATCCTGGAGCACACAGGGGTAGGTAATAGGTCTTTATATCTGAATATATTTTGTATTTTGAAAGGTGGTTTAAATATCTTTTGTAGTTGATAAAAATTTTAGATTGTTTTTAAAATTAGTGCCTTTACTATGAAATTATTCTTACCAAAAAAAATGTTTAGTCTTGATGTCAACATGAAACATTTCTTAATTTATTCTATTGTACCGTACAACAGTGAATAGAATAAATTAAGAATTGTAGATCCTGTGAGGGATGGGTGGTATACATCCCCCTCTTCATTTTAGGTTGGGGATATGGTGCATACAATAACCCCCCCTACAGTTTGGTCTGTTGAATTGTTTTATTGCATCACAGGCCTACAAATTGTGTGTTTGTTCTTGTGATTATCGTGTTCTTACCAATCGTATTACATAATTAGGCCTAGATGTAGGCTTTTTCAGTAACCGAAATGTACATCTTTAATATAGGCGTGCTTCTAAGCTTTTCGATGTAAGCGATAGTTCTAAGTATCAGTCAATAGGCCTAACCATACATGCAAGTATCGTGGCAACAAGATTACTCTGTGACTGCATGTTTACAGCTTTTAGATTCACGTAATCAGAGATTACCAATTTGCAAATTGAACAGCCCACATAAATGGTTGCAGAAATCATTCCCACCCCATCGGGTGTAAAAAATCTATGCCCCTGGTTGTAGGTACTATAAAGTTCAAACTCAAAATCAGTCCGTTGATGTAGATAGAACAGTATAATCTCTGCAAATATATTATTAAATGGGAAAAGCAGGATAGTTAGAATGCATTATGTATGTAATTAAAATAAAAAAAATGAAAATATTGTGTATATGAAAATTAATGTGATAAAACACATAAATTATAACAAATACTATGTTTTTATTTCTATTTTAAATAATTGAAGTTAATCAACACGTGCTTGTGGTGTAGTGGTTATCACATCCGCCTAACACGCGGAAGGTCCCAGGTTCGATCCCTGGCAGGCACATTATAATTTTGTCTCCAAGGTTGTTTGTTTTTTCTCCATTTTTTAAAGTAATAAACATCAATTGGTAAAAACTTATCACTTTAAAATACAATTACTTAATTAATCTTACCTAATCTTAAGCTTGTCATTAATCCGTTTAATTTGGAAATAGTATTAATAAAATTCTTCAATGTTTTTATGTTTAATTTCCTTAATGTTTTTATGTTTAATTTCCTTATTGTATTACTGTGTTAAATTAACAATATGTGCGCCTTTTTGTTAACCTGAAGACAACCTGTTCTATATTTTAATTAAAGTTCTAATACCTATACCAGCCGTCTTGAGAACACATTTTATTTCAAGTGGGTTTTTCGTCATTACGAATATGTCGCTTACATTTTTATCTGCCTACTCTGGAGTTACTGTCACAACTACAAATTTTGTAGACAATAAACGTCAATTGATAAGTTATACAAAGCAATTTTATACCTGAACTTTCATACTTGAACAAATAAATAGAAACCTCGATTGCTTTAAATTAAAATACAAGTAAACTTTTAAAGGTACAATTAATTGACAAATTTAATCTCATTTTGGACGTATTTTGAATTTGCTTGGAAGAGAACTTAGGTTTTCTATTAACCTGAAACTAATTTATAAAAATTCGTGTAAAATGATTTCTATGTTTATTTTTGTTCATTGTGCTTTTGTGTGTTAGACAAATGAATAATATTTTAGTATTTAAACCTAATACAAGCTTTCACTGTTCCTGTATTAATGACTGCCAAAAAAGTATTAATAACAATAATTAACAAACTTTGACATCCTGCATCAACATTATAACCTTCACTGAACCTGAAAGAATAACCTGAATTTAACAGTTTCATAAACTTATCTTAATTTTTTCTAAATATTTTGACAGTGAACACAAGGATCGTTTTTATTACAGCAAGGTACAGTTATTTTAGTTATTATTAGTACTAAAGAAAGACCAATGTCAGTAATCACTCATCATTGCTATGAAGTCACTTTGAGGAAGTATGTAAAACTGGATATTTATAATGACTGTAAGTTTATGTTATCAGTAAAACCGTGTATTTAAAGAAAAAAAAATATGTAAGTACCAACTTATTACTGGATTAGTGACTGAGTTTGATAAAGAAAGAGGAATTACTCTTCTCTTTAGTGTCTCTGGGCCAACTTATTACTGGATTAGTGACTGAGTTTGATAAAGAAAGAGGAATTAATCTTTTCTTTAGTGTCTCTGTGTGTTTTCTTATAGTAATGCCACATTGGGTTATCTGCTGAGTCTACCGAGGGGAATCAAACCCCTGATTTTAGCGTTGTAAATCCGAAGACTTATCGCTGTACCAGCGGGGGACTCTCCTCTTAAGTAACCCTGAGTAAGTTGCAATACTAACAATTACGCGACCACTCCAAATCACAGTTTATATGTGCACGCTTGTAATTTATTTCAACTTATAATAGCTTACCTGCATTAATATATGTTCTTATACAATATAATTTATATTAACAATTTGATACAAATTATGAAAAATGTATTTATATTTTTAAAAAATGAATGAAAAACAGTTCTCGTCGAACCAACCATCCAGGTGACTCAGTGGTAAGTCTGGGGTCTTGTAATACTAAAAATTGTGTTTTGATACCTGTAGTGGGTCCAGCGCAACTTGCTCATTGTGTAGCTTTGTGTTTAACAAGCAAACTACTGGAAATCAGAGATTTTGGGATGTGAAAGTGCTGCCACCTCTTGATAATATTTACAAATATTTAATATGTTTTTCTTCATTCTTTAATCCATCATCCACTTAACAAACGAAACAATTTTCATGAAACAAACCGATGAAGAATTTCTAAATGTTACAGTTTTGATACTTTATTGAAATACAACTATACGGTTTGAATATTCCAGAATGTTCCAAGGAGAGCCCATTCTATTGGGCAAAAACAACTAATAATGTTAAATGTGACATAAAATTACAATATTTTAAATATTACTCTTATTTCACGTAAGGTTGGTTTTTCACATTCCCGCATGATTGGTACCGACAACTGTAATAAGATTGTGAGATAAACTCTAAAATAAGTGGCCGCTTATTTTAAATCGTAAGAACTTATAGGATGTAACATTAAAAAAATGTAAATTTTTGAAAGCAGAGTCAGAAATAAACTGAATTAAAATTATTTATGTAGATCACAGATCTGTTTTGTTTTTCATTGAAAGTAAAGCTTGAAAGAAAATTTGTGACGTAGAGGCCTCATGTACTCCTTGATTGGCCATACCTTTTACTGTGGACTGCAGTTTCATCTGTTCAAGTTTTCTCAATACAGCATGGATCAGCAAACCAAAGAAATACCGATGATGTATGTGTAATATTAAGGAGTTTCTAAGTTTTCTAAAATTTTCCATATGAATATTAAATAATGAATCACACACAATGTTTTTAACACATCTCTATTTTTGTTAACCTGATGATGACTCAGGAAGTTGAAAACGCTGTTCTCTGCTTTGTTAATAAAAGTGTTAATACCCCTATCAGCCGTTCTGAGATACATTTTTAAAGTAATTAAGGTTACTGTGCGGTGATTTAAAATTAACTTTAAAAACTAATAAATATTATTCAAAAACTGCTTTCTTTCCAATTCAAATACGTAAATTGATATAATAAAAACTTCTCCCTGAGACGTAAAGGTAAGTTTGAAGACGTATATTAATACTAAAACCCGTATCTTTATCTTTATGTTTATTTGTGAGTTCTGACTCCCATAATAAAGCTCAATATTAGCAAATCCAAGTACTTTTCATGGAAACGTGTTGAACACATGAACATTTATATTTGTGCCAGTTTTCATTTTGATTGCTGTAAAGATGACAGGACCCAAAAATATTCATTTTAGTGTTCTTTGAGCGTTGACCAAATAAAATTATTCAAAAACCCAGTATGTATTAAAGATATGATCTACGTATTTTGTCTATTACTACACTGAGATATGAGTATGTGTACCTGTCTATTACTACACTAAAATATGATTGTATGTACCTGTCTGTTACTACACTAAGATATGAGTGTATGTATGTTAAACAGGGTGTTGATTGTTCTGTAAAACACATTGATAAATATAAGTGTTTAGCTTAAGGATGTTAAGCAAGGTGATACTGGGAAGATTATTCTGTTAAATGTACCTATTAATAATTATCAGTTATTAGGGAAAATCAGTCTTTGTGATGAAACAATTCTAGTTCTGCTTCAATTGATAAAAATACTTTTGTTAACTGGATCGCTATTTTAACGACACCCAGTCGATAGAACATGTTAAATATTTTTGTATTCATATTAAGCCATCTGATTGTGATGAAACCATTTGGTATAAATGCTAAAGAACAAGTTGCTTAATGAAATAATTCGGAAATATATATTTGTTAAAGCATCAGTTGTTAAGATAAAACCATACAGGTGTATATTTGTTAAATAATCAGTTGTTGAGATGAAATCACCCTGATTTACATTTACTAAAGCCTCGTTTATTTTAATGTGGCCACTATGACACACATTACGATGAAGCATCACTTTTGTAAGAATATTTCATATCGAAATAAATTATAAAATCCACAAACGTCTCTCGTAATTCACGTTTTTGTCAGATTCGCTAGCAGAATGATGTTGTAAGTTAGCACGCAGAAATGAACTCATCCGCTTTAGATAGGAAAATATCAGATTTGAGTATTTACGTAAGTCAACATAGTTGAAAGTCACCACTGGATTGGACGTTAGATTGACTTCAACCGACTCTAACGTAAAAACAGGATATAAACATACTGCAATATATTTTTGAAGGAAAGCTCACAAAAACTGGAACAGGTTTAACTGGATACAACAATAATTGTGTTTAATAAAAGACATGATGACTATACACAAAAGCTTTGAAATTCATTTCATCCGATGACCTGTTCACAGACCTCTAAAGTCGGAAATCCTCTGTTGTTCGGTTTTCTAGCATGTAATTTTGTACAGAGGAAAAGGACAACGTGTATTTTCAGAATAAATGCACACGTTCTGCCTAAATGACAACTTTATTCCCTTTTCATTCAAATTTAAATGTATTTGAATTCAACTGAACATTAAAAAAGGAAAACGCATTAATCTAGTTCTTTGTGAAGTTTTATCTTGGTTGTGGCTTCATTACATAGCTTCTAGGGATTGGTTCCAATATTAATAGTAATCGGTTCGTCTTTTATTCAATTTAATACTGTTTGCAAATTAAATCCGATAAAAATTTGTCAAGTTTGAAGTCTTAGTTGAGCAGGTCAAAGAAAATCTAATAATTTCTAAGTCTTAGTTGCTTACCGTGGTGGAACTAGTCTCGAAATGGTTAGTTGTTAATTTAATGTTAACCTCAAAACTATTCTAGAAGCTATCTTTGGTGCATAACCACCGTGAGTATAGAAACATTTTTAGGGTTGTAAGTCCTCAGCAGTGGTTTAGAGATAAGACTGCAGGCTTACGACTCTAAAAATCGGGTTTCGTTATCTATGGTAGATAGAGCACGGATAGCCCATTGTTTAACTTTGCACTTAAGAATAGCGAAACCAACTATTCTCTGTTTTTTGGGGTTTTTTTAACAAATAAAAATGTTCCTCAGTAGCACAGCGGTATTTCTGAGGACTTACAGCACTAGAAACCGAATTTTGATAATCGTGATGGGCAGAGCACAGATAAATCATTGTGTAGTTTTGTACTTAACTACAAACAAACAAATACATATGAAAAAGTCCTAATAAATTTTAGTGAGCAATGACTAAATAAACGTGGTCACCGACAAAGAGACCAATTACATAACAATGCAAACAAAATTAAAGTGAAACAGATTAAACACAGAAATTCCATAAAAATATTAATTATACTCATAAACTCAATTCAGTTTTTAAAGTAATGTTTTTAGTTGATTATACTTCTATCATGAGTGCTTATTTAATCTTGGAATTAAAGCTTTCTTTAAATGGAATATGTTGCATTAGAAAACAACACCAGGTTTTACAGACAACACTATGATATCTTTCCATTATGGTAATGAGTTGTATTAGTGCTAAAACATCTCTATTATGGAATTCAACTGATTCTTGATGAGTTTCCAATTTTTCATGGCTCAATGTGTTATTTGGTTGAGACATCTTGAAAAATTGAACGTTTCTTTATGACTCTCTAGAACACGTGGTAAATGGAAACTTAAAAACTTGGAGCTCTCACAAGGTACATTTCTGTCGTAAATTCAGCTGACATAGAATCTGTATAATTCATATCGTGACTCTGTGAAACACACTTAACATAGTCCATCTAGCTACGAAATCTTCATAACAGGACGAAGTTTGATAGACCTTCAAAAGATATGTCATTTATTTCTGCTAGTTGTGGAACCTTAATGACAGGATAAATTAAATATTTTATATATATATTCGACACGTCTATGAAACTTTGATACTTTGGTACCATTTAAAACAGCTATTAAATACTTCGTCAGTCGTGAAATCTGGTTAAAAATATAAAGTTTGGAGGTATATTAAGCCTCTTAGGTTCCAAGAGGCTCTATAACTTTAACAGATGAGCAGTGATTTGTGTGAACTTTTAACAGTGAATAAAGTGATGTGAATAAATTGATGTTAACATTTACTTCCACTACTTACAACTGTTTCTATGTGATTTAGTCCAAATTATCTCATTTCCTTCATAGCATGAACACATTCCCGTACACAGAGATTCAAATGAACTCAGAATGAACGCCACGATACATTCAAAGGTCCATATGCTCATGTAGAACAAACTTCAACGTCTAATTCATACAGAGAAATTTAAGTGCTCATTCAGAGTGAACGATACGACTAATTTATGCGCTTAAAGGTCCAGATGTTCATGTAGAACGAACTTCAACGGCTAATTCATACACAGAGATTCAATAATTCCGTTAGAAGGAGCACCGTGACTAATTTGTGCACACAGGAATACACGTACTCACACAGAACGTGCAATACAACTACATTCACAGGACTTATAATGCAACTGTTGATTTGTTAACGGTCTATTTACCTGTCCAACGGCAGAAAAATATCGTTTGGACATTTTGGTGAAGCAAAAGGGTGACAGTCCTGACAGCCACGAAGTAACAGAAACTTTGTAAGTTTTACTTTGTATCTTAATTAAATGTTAATATTAGAAATAGTAAAATATAATTATATCAGTAAAGCTCACTAGTGCTTTTAAAATAGTTTATTTTAAAACATCTATCTATGCTGTTTGTCTCTCGTGAATTATACCTGTTCCATTGAGAGATCTACTATTAGTAACATGTTGTCGCTTATAAACGTGTATATACTGAAGGATAATGTACATATATGTAAAATACATTGAATATGTAAATAAATAGGTGACTAGATACTGTTTTCACGATCTCAATCTTCCATTTAGGTATTAATGTACAGGTTCGTGAACATGGAGCTTAAACACTATGCCATTTTTTTGTGTATTACGTGGACTAAAATCTTTTTCCGTATTTTATGTGAAAATGACATTTCTGTCGAATCAGTTTTGAATGTAACTGATACAAACATCAATCAGTCTGTCTTCTACGGAAAACCTCTGCCTTTTGACTCACAGTTCGATGTTTCTCACTGTCCAAATCCGCAGGACATTGCTCCTTGCACGTGCGAAGGACCGCCAGGTTTCCTTCATCTTATGTGTAATCAGCTCCGTCACGTGCATCAGCTGAAACGCGTTCTAAGAGCGAATTTTCCTGTGAAGGATTTTGGAAAGCTAAGTCTAATAAACTCTGACATTCCAATGTGGAGAGATGGGCTCCTGGAAACGATATGTTTTGAATACATCTTCACGCACAAAACTACGTTAATCAGAATTCATCCGCGGGCTTTTGGTCCCTCAGAGACCAGTGCGAAACGGCTGGAGATTGTTCATAACGACCTAGAAACGTTTCCTTTTAGTTCCGTCTCAGCATTTCATAAACTGGAACAACTTCTGCTCTATTATAATGGAATCCAAATCATACCAGACTACGCCTTTGGCCTACATGCTGAGCTTAAGGAAATAAACCTATCTTTTAATAAGATTCATTATATCGGATCCTACGCATTCGAGAATCTTCTTGCCTTGAGGATTATAGACCTACGCTACAACAAACTATTTATATTGAATAATTTTGCTTTTGCTGTAAAACTAGTAAACCCCAATCTCCTGCTGGATCTTTCTAACAACAATATTGTATTCATTAGCAAAGAGACGTTTACAAATCAAGTTCCTAAACTCCTAAACATTTCCAATAATCATCTCAAGTCTCTGAGTATGTCGAATTTTGAAAGCATGCTTCAAACCATGACAACTGAAAAATATGGAACAATAGTTGCTCGAGGTAGGTTTAAGTTTCCCATTAAAATATTAGTTTAACAGAATACACAGGTTTCTCCTATAAGCATAATAGTTAGTGATACGGTTACAGTGAAATGTAATTTATGATAGTCAAAGTAACAGGATACGTTGCTACAACTTCCCCCAAACTAGCTAGAGGCCCATCCTTAGATATAAGCAATGAAAAAAAAATCTATCTTCAATCCTTCAAATAACAAACTGAAAATCTTTAAAATTACCATTGGTAACATCCAAGGGTAATGCATATTTCATTAGACAGTTTAACTTCAATAAGACTGGACACGCAGACAATAGTTATTACATTCTAATGTAGTACATCTTTCAACGTTATTTCGATAAAAATAGTGTTAACAGTTTAATATGTTTCACATTTCAATTAACTGTTAAAAAACCAACCCTTTTAGCTGCATCAGTTGTATTAATTGTTTATTGTGCTATATCTTTCGATGTCACTTTTCACACTTTAATATATGAATGTTTCAATTAACAGGTAAGAATTAGCCCTACGTCTACTGTAGTTTCACACACTTTTCAACTTGGCACTTAAATTACCCACTTCTGTTCAACTCAAACGAATAATTTAACCGTACATTTTAATTTCTAACTCAAGAGATGTCTCAGGACTTATAATGTTAAAATTGGAAATTAGGTTTCGATACTTTCAGTGGACAGAACAAATGTACCCTCACTCTATAGCTTTATGCTGTCAAAAAATATGTATCTATTGTAAAAAATTTTGTCTGTCCTGAAAATGTGTGTGCACTTTATTACAAGAAATAGAAACAAAAAAGATGTAAATATATAGTTTAGTATGCAACAACATATTAGAATATTATCAAGGTTTTAAAACATTAAGTTAGATCGTGCATAATGTTAATTTATTGGCTATATGAAGTAAGGTAAAGTTTAACCCTAGTTAAACTAATCTTAGAAATGTATACAAGTTATATGGCTAACTTGTCTCTTTATCGAATATAGGCGGGGCTTCAAAAAGGCTTAACTAATCTTAAGCCTAAGAGAAATGAAAATCCTACATTTAGAGAAGTACTGTTGCAATAAACATAGTAATATGAACTCAACAGTTCATGAGTCTCTGATAGTTATCTTTTAATACAAAACTGTACTTACTGAACCCGTATGTATATTTCACACTTAATTGAATGTATAAACTGCACGTTTCACACATTACGTAATATTATATATTAGGCTTGTCAGTTACACCGAGGAACCGAGACTGCTTCCATTTATCAAGCATTACCATTAATAGAAATGTATACCATACAAATATTAGAAAAAAACTATTAGTTGAGAACAAACCGTACAGTTATATCTTTTTATTTCCTTTCCATTTGCACAATTATTTATGTGATATTTTTGGATCAGTAGTTGTGTTTCTATTATAACTTTACAACTTAACATTTATACAAAACGCAATTTATAAGTTGTTGAATCCAAGAAGTCAATACAAAGAGGAATAGAATATAAACTGTAAATAAAACAATAGTTATACGTACGTATTAACGAAAAACATTCATTCAAGTTTCCATAAGACACTTCCACTTTGTAATTTTGTTACGACGAATGAACAGTTAGATTGTTTTAACTGGATAATTCCTTACAGTATGTTTCATTTTAAACTAAGATTTATAAATAATCTTAAAGTTTTAAAACTGCAAACAGAATAAGTTTATAATCGGGAAGTTTCTGATATATTTTTGTGTTTTTTTGAAATTAGGTAATCGATTTCTATGCACATGTGACACGTCTGCTTGGTGGACCGTCTTACCATATATGTCAAAACAACACATCAAGGAGTTCAAGTGTTCAGATTTAAACAAAAATCTCATTGACATAAGTCTTGAAGACATTGGATGCTTGAAGAATTAATGTGTATATTTGTATGAATTGTATTACCCAATAAAATATTATTAACTAGTTTTATGTTTAACTCGACGATCATTTCACTAGCATATATTAAGTTGTAGACAATCTAAGATTACGAGATTTCACACATAATTATTTTTAATGAAAACTGTTTCAACATGTGCTGTTACATAGATTAAAGCGCAACTATAAGTCACCAAAATAGATGTATTTGTGAAGTGAATATTTTAAATTTATGGTGTTCTCAATCTAGTGTTATAAAATTCTTTACATCAACTAACTATAGTGAAAATTCACATGTCACCTATACTGTTATTCTGATATATAAATTTTGTAACGCCTCGGTTATTGTTTTGCTACGTTTCGAATATTACTGTTTAAGCCTCGAAAGATTGGAAATCAATAGGCCTAAAGGTCATAATAAAAGTTGTGAGAACATTAGATGTATTTACAAAAAGACATATTAGTAATTAATTCATGGGAGACAAAACATACATCTCGAATACACAATTTCGACCTTGAAACTGAAAAGGCTAAATCTTATATTGCACTTTATTTGCTTGAAATTAATGATTCATAAGTTATAAGGTAATATTGTAATAGTTCTATTCTGCTTATACTTTTACGTAAACTATTTCAATGAATTTGCGGATGCTTTCTGCGTAATTGGTGTGTATTATTATTATCTAATATCTCTCCAGAGGATTTGCGATAAGTCTGAGATTAGTTTTATAATCCGAGGTTATATTCTTCGCAATACATCACACGCGGACATCCCATTGTACCAAATTTGTGCTAGAAAAAAAGATCAAACAAACTTATTAAACACAGAAGTTCAGAGTGATCTTAAGAAAACTGACAGTCAACATAGGTAGAGTATAGAAAATTCAAAATACAAACAATTAACGATGGTAGGGTATTGAAAGTTCAAATACGAACATTTGATATATGTAGAGTATTTAAAATTTAAATTAAACATTTATCGTAAGCAGTGTATTGAAAGTTTAAGTACAAACAATTGATGTAGGTACTGTATTGAAAGTTTAAATACAAACATTTAACGTGGGCAAATTATTGAAAGTTTAAATATAAACTTTTAACTTAGGTAGAGTATTGAAAATTGAAATACAAACATTTAACCTATGTAGAGTATTGAAAGCTTAAATATAAACACTTAACGTAGTGAATTGAAAGTTTGAATACAAACATTTGACGTAGGTAGAGTAATGAAAGTTTAAATACAAACATTTAACGTAGGTTGAGTATTTAAAATTTAAATTCAACATTTATCGTAGGCAGTGCATTCAAAGTTTAAATACGAACATTTAACATAGGTAGAGTGTTGAAAGTTTAAATACGAACTGTTGACATAGGTAGAGTATTGAAAGTTTAAATACGTGTTCAGTGCAATATTACACAATTGGTTATCTTCGCCTTAGAGGTATAGCGCTATGTCTGCTGACTTACAACACTGTAAACCATGCTTTAATACCTTTTCTGGACAGAGCACTAATACACAGATGTGTAGGTTTGTGCTCAACTACAAAAAAAAACTTAATCTACCTATCCATTGAGGAGGAATCGAATCCCGAATTTTAGTGTTGTAAGTCCAGAATCTTATCTTTGAAACATGAGGATACATTTAAAGACGTTTGCAGTAGGTAAGATATATCAGCTGAAATTAAATATTTTGATTAATGCTATATTTTTAGGATAAACGTGCAAGGAATTTTAACGTGAATTTGTGCCTAGGTTAAATGTTTAAGCTGAAGGCTGACAAAGTTCATTTGAAATACCTCTGAAAGTTAAATATTTCAGTTAATGTTTAACTGTTTTATTTCAAGTAATTCTTATTATTATCTGTTTATCAATCCTTCACGATCACACGATCTTTATAAATTGTCGTTAAATGTGCTTTATTAAAAAAAGCTTATTGTTTGGAAAAATAATCTTACTTTATGTTTATAATATCGTGACAGACATATTTTCTACACGCGTTTTAAATGCTTAAATAAATACTATTTGACTGAAGAAAAGCGTTGTGTGAGTGAGTTATTCACAACCGAGACCTCAAACATTACAGAAATTAACTGAACTTGTGTATTTAAGCATTTAAATAATATTTTTAAAGCTTGCACACACACACACATACGTATATATCTATATCAGTTGAAAATAAAGCCTACGTGTAATATTTTATAGGAATTCTCTGATGTTTCATTATGTTTTTATTGCTTGCAACACAAGCACTTTTGTTCCGCCCCTAAAGATTTCTCGTGTTCCTTCTGTTATATCTCAATGGACTTTAAAAGGTTAAAGATAAAAGATATATATGTATTAAGTTAATATACAGAACTGATATTTACTATCAAACATATACGTTTATCTAACTGGGACTTATGAGACTGATAATGTAGAAATATACTTTTAAGAAGATTCATATTTCAAAGTGAGAGAATTTGATTGTTCTTTACCACAGGACGCGATGTAGTAACTTTCGTTTCCACACTATTTTCAACTAACTTTCAAAACTCCTTTTTTACATGTTTACATCTTATGACTTGTTATATGTGATGAGCAAAGGTCTGCTTGTATTTTAATTTTTAATATATTTAAAATTAAATGTTTCATTTTATCTCTAGTTAGCTGAACTGTGTGTGTTTTCTTATAGCAAAGCCACATTGGGCTATCTGCGGAGCCTACCGAGGGGAATCGAACCCCTGATTTTAGCATTGTAAATCCCTAGACGTATCGCTGCACTAGCGGGAGGCAGTTGGTTAGGTGAACTCTACTCAAATATTTTCTCGAAATAGGCTTAGTTTTTCCTTTGATTAGCTTCAAATTAGAACCGAATAAAGAAATGTAGGTCTCCATGTGTTGGAAATCTAAAAAATCCATACTTAATGAGAAAATTCGAGTATCTATAAGATACCTGTTTCCTCACTTACAACATTAGTAGTAACTCAATGACTATGTTTCCAGAATATAAGCATTTAAATAAAATAAAATAATTCTTTTTAAAGATATTTGGTTTATAGCAAATTAATATTACCTGATTTTGTATATAATATGGGACATACAAAAGAACCCTCCTTGGCTTAACAGTGAGCTAATAACACTAAATGTACTGGTTTACTCTCTGTGGTTGGTATTGCACAAATAGTCCATGGTGTAGCTCTATGCTTAACGCCAACAAACAAAACGTATATTCCAAACTGTTGTCACTTTTCTGACCTACTGTCATTAAACCACTTACATATAAATTCAACTGTATATGCACGACTAATTTATAATTATTTATCGTGTATGTATGACTAATTTATAATTACTTATCCTGTATGTATGACTAGTTCATAATTATTTATCGTGTATGTATGACTAATTTATAATTACTTATCCTGTATGTATGACTAGTTTATAATTATTTATCGTGTATGTATGACTAATTTATAATTACTTATCCTGTATGTATGACTAGTTTATAATTACTTATCCACAATTGGAAATTTTTAAACTATCAGTTTTAGGTTTTCTAATGGTATTAAACGTATGACATAATAAAATTATAGGAATGAGCGTTATTTTGGAAGTTTTTATTTTGGAAGTGACGTGGAAATAGTCGTATCGAAACCAATATTTATTATAAACTCTCTGGTTTACTTCCACTGCTTGATTTCGACAACAGTCTTTCTCCAAGACCTGTCACTACATTAGCAAAAAATAACATTTGTTTGTTACCAACTCGGTCAAAAGTAGTGTTCGCTTTCAAGAATTAAAATATTTTCTTTCTGATAAAGATTGAGAGATTGTGTATAAGTCAATATGGTTATATCTTTTCTTCTTTTTTTCATCACAAAGGTTTGACTGGTGGGTTTAAAAAATAACAAAGTCACCAGTTGTTATGTAAAGACCGTTTCAGGTATTTGTGGTGTAACGAGCTGTAGTGCTGAAACCCGATGTTCAGCGTTATAAGCCCTCAGACAAACTTAAAATAATGCCCTCTAGGGAGAAAGCGGTAAGTTTGCAAACTTACAACCCTGAAATCCAGGGTTAGATTCCTCGCGGTTGTCATAGCGAACAATATGGCTTTTCTCTGAAACAAACTTAAAGTAATAATTTGTTATAAATCTAATAATACTAAATTGTTTCGTTTTTTTATGATGACCCAAGTCCTGTATAAATAGATATATCAATAAATTAAAGAAAACAGTTTTGAAAATGAGAAATGAATTACACTGCACGTAAAGTAAGACAAACGATTTAAACAAATCAACACAATGTTGAGCTTCCATAAAATAGATCTTTTTACTACTACTTTCTCTTTACTAATTACCTACCAAAGCATAATATAAATCAAATAAACCCTAGTTTTATTGCTATTCGAGGTGGGTATGTTATAAACCTACTATTCCTTGGTAAAAGAGTAGTCCAGGAGTTGGCAGTGGATGGTGGTGACTAGCTGCTTTCCCTCTAGTCTTACACTGATAAATTAGGGATGGCTAGTGCAGATAACCCTCGTGTAGCTTTGCGCGAAATTCAAAACAAACCAATTAACAGAACTAGCGTTCCTTTAAATCCACTTAGAGAAAAATAATTATAAATGTTACTTTTAGACTGAACAAAACGATTCTCTTATGTACGTATAACATAGACGTTTGGAACGTCCTGTGTGAGGAACATTTCTTCCCGTTTATCTTTCTCATCTAAGAGTAAAATTACCTGCGTAGAAAAGAAAGGATTAATTATCATTATTAAAGTATTGTAATTTATATATTTATATTTTATTAAAGTACTATAATTTATATATTTGTATTCTATATTTATATTTTATTAAAGTATTATAATTTATATATTTGTATTTTATATTTATATTTTATTAAAGTATCGTAATTTATATATCTATATTTTGTTTAATGGAGTGTTTGTTTTGTTTTTTTTTGTTTATTTACGCAGATTAGTCTGGTGTACACGAATAAACCACGAAAGTGTAGCCTAAAGTTTGAAGTTAATGTTAAAGTACATTAATGCGACTTTTGATTTTTATAACTATATGTGATTCGAATTTTGGTGTGATTTGGTTTTTATTTTCTGTTTTAAGTTATGTTCATTCTTATTCATATAATAATGTTTCTGATTAGATATTTTGTTCAAGTAACTCACTAAACTTATCTCAGATAAACAAGAAGCGGATGACCTTTCGAACGCTATACTGGTGTCATCTGTTGTTCAACTATTGTATTTTCTGTAAAACACATCAGTTTAACTGGTATCAATGACAAAGTTTTTGTTGAAGGCTATCAAAGGATTGAGCTTGTAAATGATTTATTATGTTCTATTCTTTTTTTACAAGAGTGGATACTAACAACATGCCTGACCGTGGACGTTCTATTAAAAAATGTTAGGATTAATTTGAATCATGTAAATATAAACCCCTGGTGATAAAAAAGAAAGAACAAAAAATCACAAATAAATAAAGCACCAGGACCAAAATTCTCCTCAACGTTTTAAATCAGATCAAAATTGAGATATGGGAAACTCTTTAGGACAGCAGTCAGTGGCACATACCCGAAAAATGCTACTTTTCTCATATTTTTAAAAGAGATGATAAAATTTGCCTTGTAAATTATAGATTAGTTAATATAACTTTTGTTGGGGCAAAAATTCTGGAAATAATCACGAACGAAGCTTCTAAAAATCACCTTGTGAAAAATGACATCATAGAGGAAAGTAATTATGGATTCACTGAAGTTTTCATTATTCATCTGCTATATTTGGTGCTGAAGATGTTTCTTGTTATATTGATGATGGAAAGAGTTTGGAATTAATGTAAATAACTTTATAAAAAAATGAAGCTTTTGGAAGAATACCATAATGAAAAGTTGAAAATTACATTGTTATGTGGTTCGGAAGGAATGGTTATTTGGATTGTAGGATGATTGGATGAGAGAAAACCAGTATTATTGGAGTCCATTGAAACTGGTTTTTGTAACTAATGCAATGTCTCAGAAGTCTGTGCTTAAACTTTTTATTTGTTTTATATTTTACGCTAATGATATTTTAAAAATGAGAAAACTTTACTGATGTCACTAAATTATTGATTATTGCTGACTGTTGTGAAAGCTGAAATACTGCAGGTCAATTTGCATAATTGGTAAGTTGGATAACTATGTGGCAAATGTCTTAACTATAATAAGAGAAAAGAAATTATTATGGTTTACTATGATTTCTATTAGACCTTTGCTATAGATGAGAATGAAATCAATAGTGTAGCTGAATTGTTTGTTTGTTTGTTTGTTTTTAAAATTCGCACAAAGCTACGCGAGAGCTATCTGTGCTAGCCGTCCCTAATTTAGCAGTGTAAGACTAGAGGGAAGGCAGCTAATCATCACCACCCACCGCCAACTCTTTGGCTACTCTTTTACCAACGAATAGTGGGATTGACCGTCACATTATAACGCCCCCACGGCTGAAAGGGCGATCATGTTTGGCGCGACGGGGATGCGAATCCGCGACCCTCAGATTACGAGTGGCACGCCTTAACACGCTTGGCCATGCCGGACCATAGCCGAATTAAATGATTTTGGGACAATGATGGATAAATTACTTAAGTCAACAAGATAGTTGCTTTTGTTTCTTGTTGTAAAGCTAACAGCATTTAAGATGTATTTGCCAACTTGCAGGTTAGAAAGCAAAAGAGTTAATTACTTTTATACCAACCACTAGTTTGGGCTCACTTTAAGGGCTGTGTGCAGTTTTGCTCCCAATCTTATTATCTAAGAACAGGTATTTACTTATTGGAAATGGTGCATCAAAGTGCATCATTTCGTGAAAGGAAAGGTTATCTGATAAGGATAAATTAATATTTTTTAATTATTTTTCTCTTGATAAAATAAAATTAAGAGGTGATTTTATTGAGGTCTGCCAAACTATCCTCAGGAGAGATATGATAAATGCATCTTGTTTATTTGTACTGAAGAGATTGAGACGAAAGGAGACCAACTTGTTTGCAAACGACAGATTAGCTTCCAGTTAAGAAAAGTTCACTCTTCTGACAGAGTGACTGACTTAGGAAATGAGTTGCTGATGAAATTGTTGGAGTCTGGCATGAGTTAAAGAAGAGAATTTGCGATTTCCTCAAAAATAAATTGGTGAACTGAAGTTTTTACTTTTCTTAAGAGGTAAAGCAGCAAGGTCACACATGAAGGACATATTTGTCCTTCTTGTCAGTACCTTATGCTGAGACCACTTCAACACGATCTGATGGCCCTTAATTTCTCTAGTGTAACTACCACCTTTTAATAAACATAATCAAACATCTAAGCACGGCCTTTACATTCCTACACTTAATTACACAACTCCCTTCACACATGTGGTCAGTTATCGGTCAGTTACCTCTTTCTTTCTTTGTGAACCTGACAATGACCGAAGAAGGTCGAAACGTTGTTCACTCCTCTATATAAAAATTTTTATCAACCCATATCAGCCATTTTTACATATATATTTCCCACCTTTTACATTAAAAAAGGTTTTCATGCGTTTCAGTAGAAACGGGATATAGTGACAAAGTCTAAATTTTGTAAACTTGGATTTTTTTTTACATATCATTATTTTAAGTTAAATTTGTGACTGATAAGGCCGAAAAGACGATGGGAATTTTTATCATTACTTTTGGATTCCTTTTATTTGAATTATAATTATAGTGTATAAAAAATGTTTCTATGCTTCTGAACTGTAAGATTGCCCTACATCTTGAACTTGAGATACAAGTATGGTTTTATTTGTTAGTATCTCTCACGTCATTGTAACAATTTAGCATATTTCTCTTCTGTTATACTTTGTGGTTTTTAATTCTACCTCATAATTTTATTCCATGTATTCTTGTTTAATTGCTACATGCTCACCATTATGTAACTGTTTGTTTGTTTGTTTTGGAATTTCGCACAAAGATACGCGAGGGCTATCTGTGCTAGCCGTCCCTAATTTAGCAGTGTAAGACTAGAGGGAAGGCAGCTAGTCATCACCACCCACCGCCAACTCTTGGGCTACTCTTTTACCAACGAATAGTGGGATTAACCATAACAATATAACGCCCCCACAGCTGAAAGGGCAAGCATGTTTGGCGCGACTCGGGCGCGAACCAGCGACCCTCAGATTACGAAGCGCACACCTTAACGCGCTAGGCCATGCCAGACTCCCATTATGTAACATCTGGTAAAGAGAATGATATTTATGTATATTTTAAAATTGTCTAAAATACGTTTGGCAGGAAAATAAACCTGAGAAAGCTCGACAGGCCTTATTAAATTAACATATATTGAAGGTTGTTGTTTTTTTAAATCCTGAAAATAACTGTTTTATTTAAGAATATTCTTTTTTTTTTCATCTGTCATTTATTTCCAAAACTTTCATACGTATTTCTTTAGAAATACTATGACGGTAAATAACTCTAACGGAAGTTAACGTTCCAAACCAGTAAAATAACAACTTGTATTTTAGCACAACTTGTTTCCTATGTTGATTACGTTTCTTACAAATCTATTCAAGAGCTGTCAACATTACCCGTCCCGGCATGAGGATTTATCTGTGCTTTTGCTCACCATAGGCATCAACCCCCGGTTTCTAATATCCTTAGTCCACAGACATGCCGTTGTGTCAGTGTGTGGAATTTTGTTTTGAGTCAATCTAAGAATAATTGTGACACTTTGGTTATCATTACCAAGTGCTTACACTTTTGTCAAATAACCTAATTTTTATCACCTTCGAATAATTTACTATAATGTAATGTTTTCTATTTTGGAAAATAATGTATATAAATTAAAAATACGTTTCTATCCCCATGTTATTTTATTATAATAGCAAAAATAAAATACTCTGTTACTGTATGCAGAAAAGAATCCAGAAAAGTAAATGAAATATATTGCAAACAAAATAAGTATTCATGAAAAGAAATGTTATATCTCTAAGAAAGGACAATTCCTGAGGCCTGGCATGGCCAATCGCGTAAGGCGTGCTACTCGTAATTCGCGGGTTCGCGCCCGCGTCGCGCCAAACATGCTCGCCCTCCCAGCCGTGGGAGCGTTATAATCTGACGGTCAATCCCACTATTCGTTGGTAAAAGAATAGCCCAAAAGTTGGCGGTGGGTGATGATGACTAGCTGCCTACCCTCTAGTCTTACACTGCTAAATTAGGGACGGCTAGCACAGATAGCTCTCGAGTAGCTTTGTGCGAAATTCCAAAACAAACAAACAAACAAGACAATTCCTGAATCACACATCACAGTTTTGTGAAGCACGCACATTAAGGAAGTTTGCCAATCAGCGACTTAACCATAAATCTGAAGGTTTATAACACAATAATCTGAGCTTCGATACCCCATTATTTGAATAAAAGGACTAGTGGGTTACTTTCGAGATATTATGATGTGAAATCAGGCAGTAATAAATATCAGAAACGTTGTTACTTTAACTTCAGTGATTTAATATAACTTATCGTATTGATACCTTAAATCATGTCTATTATACTTATTTAATTTTTTTAAAAATCTGTTAATTTTTTTAGAAATAAACTTTTGATCATTTCAATAGGTGGCACTAGTCTAGTTCCTTTGAGGACGCCGTCTCCACTGGTAATTTTGAGTTAATTTTCATTGTTGTAACTATAGAGATCTTTTATACATGTGTGGGAACGAATACGTTACTATGTTCTTATTTTTTGGCTAAATCAAAAAAACAAATTGTTGCGAGGGGAATATTTAGACACATGTAATAAATGTTGAAATGTACATTGTTGTTTGTCTATTTCTTGAGACATTCAGCAGAAAGGTGTTGTTTAGTTCGTCAAATCTGATAATATGTGCTATGTGCTCATTGTTCATAAGGAAAGGATGTGTTAAGATTAGATACTATAGCCAATGTATCTCTTGGGAAGTACATTATAAGCATAAAGGTTACGGTTAATTTATTTTGACTGCTTTCGACAGAAATTATATCTCGTCTATCTTGAAAGAGAGTAGTGTTGAGGATAGAGGTTGTGGCTCGCCTGTTTCGAACTAGAGATACTAAGAGAGGAGGTTATGGTTTCTCTTTCGTGAAGACGAGATGCTAAAGATAGAGGTTATGGCTCATCTATTTCCAAAGAGAGACATGTTAAGGATAGAGGCTATGGCTCATCTGTTTCGAAGGGGAGATACTAAGGATGGAGGTTATGGCTTCTCTATCGTAAAGAAGAGACGCATTGAGAATAGAAGTCATGGCTCACCCGTTTCCAAAGAGAGACGGTTTAAGGACAGAGGTTTGGGCTCAGAATTTTAAAAAAGTATTGAATGTTTTATACATTGCCATGTTTATGTTTTATGTTTTCTCTATTAACGTAAAAAACAAGATCACACTGGCGAACTGTATTTATTTATCGGTAGGAGCACAGTGGCGGACTGTATTTATTTATCGGCAGGAGCACAGTGGCGTAAACTCCTTTAAAAAACAAAAGGTCCCCCGCTGCTACAGCGGTAAGTCTACGGATTTACAAAGCTAAAATGAGGAGCTCAATTCCCTTCGGTAGACTCACAAGTAGCCTGATGTGGCTTTGCTATAACAAAAATACACAAACACATCTTTAAAAAAAAGCAGATATATAATGGTTAGTTTTATGGTTTAGAAAACTTATAAATAAAATTTTACGAACACTTTCTGAGCTATGCGTTAATTGAATTATTCTAGCTTTGAGTGAGCATAGATAGAAAAAACTCGAGTATGCTACGAGATCATAAAATAGTAACAATAATAGTTACACGTGTTATTGAAATCTGTTATCGATGTTATTTATGTTAGTTCTTGTTGAAGCTAGGTACGCCCTCTTGGAACTACTTTTGCTGTTCCGAGGAAAAATATTATACACAGTTGTATGTATGATGACAAAAAATTAATTGAATGTTGTAACAATTTGAATTAGTGCATTAAATTTTCAAAAACTGCTTTCTTGTTTTTTTGTAATTTTTTTCATAAAGCATTATCTTGTTAGAAATTTGAACTAATAAAGGATATTAAAGTTGATTTGTATCACTATCAATTTATATGTAAATTAATCTGTGATTGCACACTCGAGAAATGATTACACATTTCAATATCAGCTGGTCTTTCTGTTTGGTAAACGACGTCCGACATGGCCAGGTGGTTCAGGTACTCGACTCGTACTCCGAGGATCGCGGTTCGAATCCCCGTCACACCAAACATGCTCGCCCTTTTAGCCGTGGGGGCGTTATAAAGTAATGGTCAACCCACTATTAGTTAGTAAAAGAGTATACCAAAAGTTGGCGGTGAGTGGTGATAACTAGGTGCCCTCCCTCTAGTCTTACACTGCTACATTAGGGACGGCTAGCGCAGATAGCCCTCGTGTAGATTTGCGCGAAATTCAAAAACCAAACCAAGCGAAAAATGCTTTTATAGCGAATATTTAAAACTGCGCTAAAATTATCGAGTAATAGTTATTCATGTTCTACAAGTTGTTTATATAACCTTTTTGTGTGATTAAATAAAACAAGTTTTTTGTTTGTTTTTGAGGAGGGCTATCTGCGCTAGCCGTCTCTAATTTAGCAGTGTAAGACTAGAGGGAAGGCAGCTAGTCATCACCAACGCCAACTCTTGGGCTACTATTTTATCAACGAATAGTGGGATTGACCGTCAATTATAACGCTGAACGGGCGAGCGTGTTTGGTGTGACGAGGATTTCGAACCTGCAACTCTCAGATTATGAGTCGAGCGCCTTAAATGAAACAACCTATTAGACGTCTTCGTTGTATTTATATGTAACAGAAGTCTAAAATGAAGTTTCTAAATGCATTTGCGAAGGTCTTTATGTTTTCTAATATGATGCACACTTGATGAAGTACACTCTACTTTAAGCAGATGGTGTATGAAAATAGTAGTTTAGAAAAATATGCACTATGATAAGTTATTTATCACATTGTGTGTTCGTGGAAAAAATTACTAAATATTTTTTTTCTGGAGTATGATAGTGAATAAAACAGAAACCTCAAGATAATACGTAAAATTTGTTAATTATTTCGAATAACACTATAGCGAGATCTAAAAACATTGGTTTCATGACGAGTGAAAACAAATCCCTGGAGGAATTTAAAACTGCACCCAATCACATTGTTTTTTAATGAATATTTTTACAACCAGTTTCAGTAGAAATCTGACTGTAGCGAGTTACACAACGTATCTCGACTTAAGATCGTATTTTACTTATTTACTTTCCATGAAACACCAATAGTACAAAACTTTAACAATAGTACGTAAACTTTGTTATAAAAAACCCAACAAAAACCACAATTTTAAATTTATTTAATTAGCTCATTAATTACGTATGAAATTTTAATATTGTCCTCTTTCTTGGTGTAAGTAGATATCCAATTTGTCCGACACTACAGCTCGCTTTCTTTCTACGTGTTAGTAAACGTCCAAGTTGTCCCAAACCATAGCCTCGTTTTCTTTCTAGGTATGAGTATATATCTAATTTGTCTATGACCATAGCTTTGTTTTCCTTCCTTCTACTATAAATAGTGTCCTTCCTTTGTGTATGAGATATAAATATTTTTCTTTCCTTCTGCAAGCAGACAGTGTGTCCAATATTCTAATTCCCATCCTTGTCTGTCTTCCAAATAGAGTAATAGTGTTTACAAAATGGTAAAATCTTTCTTTTTCTATACTATATAAAAAATCCGTCCGTGATCACTATCTATCTATCTCTGTTTCATTTCGTAATTGTCACTTCTTTTACTTTTTAAATTGGTAAATGTTTTCGTTCCTGAATAGAAAGATACTGGATATCGTATTCTCTTTCTATCCGTTACTAAGTAGATAGGTATTCGACATAGCAGTTTATTTTCATTTCTTAAGATACAAGAATTCAGTATAGTTATCTGTTTCCGTTTCTTTCTATTCATTTCTTAATAGAAATAAGTCGTGAACATTTTTCTTCTTCTTATAAATAGACAGATATAGGAGATCTTAACTTCTTTCTATCCATTTCTAAATATACAGAAATTTTGTTATGCATTCTCTGTCTATATATTTATAAATATAGATATATTTTATTATGTATTCTCTGTCTATACACTTATAAATATAAAGAATTTTTGTTATGTATCCTTTGTGTATCCATTTCTAAATATACATATAGTTGATTATGTATTCCATGTCTATCAATTTCTAAATATACAGATATCTGATGATGTATTCCCTGTCTATCCATTTCCAAATATACACATAGTTGATTATGTATTCTCTGTCTATCCATTTCTGAATATACGCATAGTTGATTATATATTCTCTGTTTATTCATTTCTAAATATACACATAGTTGATTATGTATTCTCTGTTTATCCATTTCTAAATACACAGACATCTCTCGATATAAGAATCAGATATAGTAGTTCAGTGGGACAGTGATTAAACTTTGAAGCACACGTTTTAGCAGACACGGAGTACAGTGGTTGATACGCTACTGTCAGAACTTGTGTGGGCGGATCATTCGATTGGGTGGTATACAACGTGGGTGGTGTGTAATGATCAAACCCTTTAACGACATTTCTCTCACTTGCTGTAATATCTGTTTGCGCACTGTAATGAAGAAGTATGTCGCTAGGAGTCGGGAAGTATCAACTTATTACATTGTTAAAACCAAACAAAAATGTTGAATACAGACTGAAATAAAACAATAGCCTGGTTTTAAACGTGAAAGACAGGAAATTGGTTAGAGGGCCGTAATTTACGTAAAGACTTTTGAACTTAAGAATGCCACGCGAATTCATGAAAGTTCACGAGCCTTCATGCTTACTATGCCACTGCCGTCTTATCAAGCTAGGTATATGGATTTTTCAAAAATATAGATCAATTTGAAGATCACGTGTCTTGTTACCAGCTTCTCGACTGGACCTGCAGTGCGCCTAGGGCCCTATTTCCATGATCGGTTAAGACAGCCGCAGATCCTCTAGAGTACGATTGAGAAAGGCGGAGAGATGATTGGCAGAGCTCTCTTCCAATCATCGTTCACATCAGTTGAGACAGCCGCAAGCAGGAAGCGTTGTTTCCGTACTTCCAATGGCAGACAACGGTTGTATTTGTTAGCTGTGTCGTTTGTTTATATTAGTGTTGAATTCTGAGAGGAACATTTCGACCATTTCATCGAAGGTTTAGCCATTTTGTCTCTCTAAAGAGGGTTAAATATACAAAAAAATATACATATATATAAATATATATTTCGAAAATATTTGAAATATTAATGACGATATTAGCTAGAATTAAAAGAAAACTAACCCGTTGTAACACGAAACTATTAAAAATAAAATATTGTTAATAAACATATATTAACAAAATAATAAACTCATTAGTCAAGTGAACTTTAAAAGCCATTAGATGAAGTCAAAGTTGTATTTGTTTTTTACAACGGATTTTTCTCAAGACGACAAGCACGTTACCTTTGATTGCTTAATAGTTAAATAAAGTTTATGCTGCTCGAACGTACATCAAAAAATCCTTGGAAACACGAACATTCTAAAATGTTTTCAAAATATTTTTGGATAAAGTCGAAAGGGTGATAAAACAATCGCAAATAACACAAATTCAGAACTCGTAGAAATAAGACTGATTTAAATTTATTACACTACCTAAAGATAAAATCGACACACCTTATAGGGAACATTATTCTTTCTTAAGGAATTCGAAACAAAACAAGTTTAAAAATATTATTATTATATTGGTTTGTTTGGAATTTTACGCAAAACTACACGAGGGTTATCTACGCTAGTAGTCTCTAATTTAGCTGTGTAAGATTAGAGGGAAAGGAGCTAGTCATCACCATCCAACGCCAACTCTTGGGCTACTCTTTTACTAATGAATAGTGGGATTGACCATCATATTACACACCCCACGACTGAAAGGGCGAGCATGTTTGGTACGAGGAGAATTCGAACGCCTTAATCCACCTGGCCATGTCGGGTCTGCAGCTAAGTGAAAAAAATAATTACAATAAAAGTGTTGAGCAAACTATGATGGAATATAAATTGGATTTTGTAGTAGCCAGGTAATTTGGCTCGATAATAGTTGCCATCTAGCGGAAATGGTAGAGCACTTTCTTGGCGTGCGATAGATAATAGATTTGATTACTGTACATGCAAATAACTTTCGGTTACCCTAGCTGATATATATGGCGTGAAAAGCTTAGAATCTATCTGTAAAGTGACTATAAGTTCATCCAAATGAATGGGAAAATATCTTAAGCGACCACGTTCTGCGGGATAAAGTGGATTTTTTTTTTTTTCTGACAGATTAATGTGTTGATCCAGCAGAAAATTAGTATCTGCCACAAAGTGCATATGAGCACTCAGAGTTCAGGTTTTAACCATCTTTGCAGAAAGCATTGATCCTAGAGGTCAGCTGTAGACTTGTCGTTGTAATTAACTTGCTTTATTTTCAAACAACAACATAGAAAATTGCACCAGACACCTGTCAGCTCTAGCTAAGAACATGCTGTACATTAGTAGCAGCTATTCACACCAGAGGCTGTGTTAAGCCTTACTAGAACAGTGGTTGACAGTAAGTCGTTCTTTTTATGACTCACGCAATCTTAACAACATTCTACATGAAAGTTTATTTTCTACACATGTTACAAACATCACTTCCTGATTACACAGAGGCAAATAGAATGAGTGACTTTTTGTTGATCTGGATTTGTAATTGGGACAATCATTTATGAAAACAGGAATTTTAATACGATAATTACACAAAATAATTTAACAATATTTTATTGTTAAGCTAATACAAATAATAACACTGGTGGCGACATCACCCAGTAACGGTGTGAATCTTCACAAAATGATGTACTCACATCATTGGAGAGTGTCTTTTTTTTTCCACAACTGTACTCAAGATGTTTATTTTGTGTGTTTACACGAGTATAGTATCAATAGATGGTTTCAGTTTCTGTATCATCAAATAACTTATAAGATAAAACACATTGTTGTCCAATTAACGATTTCACCACCAAATAAGCCTTGTTAGTAGCTAGACAGTGACTACTCATTCGAAGATAACCAACAGAAAGCAAGTTAACTGCATCAAGTCTGTCAATGAACTACAGAGTATATATACATCAAGTCTGTCAATGAACTATAGAATATATAGACATCAAGTCTGTCAATGAACAACAGAATGTATGGACATCAAGTCTCTCAATGAACTACAGAATATATAGACATCAAGTCTGTCAATGAACAACAGAATATATAGACATCAAGTCTGTCAATGAACTACAGAATATATAGATATCAAGTATGTCAATGAACTACAGAATATATAGATATCAAGTATGTCAATGAACTACAGAATATATAGATATCAAGTATGTCAATGAACTACAGAATATATTGATATCAAGTATGTCAATGAACTACAGAATATATAGACATCAAGTCTGTCAATGAACTACAGAATATATAGACATCAAGTCTGTCAATGAACTACATAATATACAGATATCAAGTATGTCAATGAACTACAGAATATATAGACATCAAGTCTGTCAATGAACTACAGAATGTACGGACATCAAGTCTGTCAATGAACTACAGAATGTATATAGACATCAAGTCTGTCAATGAACTACAGAATATATAGACACATTTATTTTGAATTCTTTGTTTTTCAATCGTCAAGTGGCAACGTTTAAAATAACACTTACATTTTCGTTTAATTTCAACCAATGAGGCTCAGAAATTGATACCATAATCCTTGATGGCTGAATCCATTTATTGTTGTATATCTTACACCCTGTAACAGTTAACTTCATTTATCTTTATTTACGTAATTTTTGTAAAGACTTAATTCAGATATTATTCCTTGACGATTAAATTCAGTTGGTATTGTTTATTATAATCCCTGTAACGGTTGAATACATTTACTATTGTTTACTATAATCCCTGCAACGGTTGAATACATTTACTATTGTTTACTATAATCCCTGGAACGGTTGAATACATTTACTATTGTTTACTATAATCCCTGTAACGGTTAAATACATTTACTATTGTTTACTATAATCCCTGGAACGGTTGAATACATTTACTGTTGTTTACTATAATCCCTGCAACGGTTGAATACATTTACTATTGTTTACTATAATCCCTGTAACGGTTGAATACATTTACTATTGTTTACTATAATCCCTGGAACGGTTGAATACATTTATTATTGTTTACTATAATCCCTGGAACGGTTGAATACATTTACTATTGTTTACTGTAATCCCTGCAACGGTTGAATACATTTACTATTGTTTATTTAAACCAGTTGAAATAATTGGAGCAAAGAAATACTTATAAAATAACAGATATCATTCTATTATTCTCAAATTTGATATTTTACACAAAACATAAGAGAAATATTTGTATCCATAAGTATCAGTGTTCTCGTTTTCTGAAATACACTCATTCATCCAAATGGGAAATATGGCAAATCCTACGTATATTTACCATGCATTTTTATTTTTGATTTTAAGTAAGAGAAAAATAAATTGTTCAAAACTACTGGACAATGTATTTTATGGTCTTATTATCTCCTCTGCCAGTAACATGTTTTCTTTTTAAGTTTAAACAAATCCTTCTGACCACAATTCTTGAATTAGACGTGGAGCAAACATAAAAGAAAGAAGTAAAGAGATACAAACACTAAAAATAAAACAAACTTCAGGAAATAAAATTATTTATTCTTGGCGACGAAAAACATACATATAATCATATAATCCTGAAATACACACAACAAGTTAAGTTTGGAACAGGAAGTGACATATACATAATGAACAAACTGGATCATTCACGTAACAATCAATTTGAAACTATGTCTATAAATGGATTAATCTGAACATGTACTGATATTATTTTACAGTAAAGCATGTTTCGATTATTTAATAGCAACAACAATAAAGATCACATTTCATACACTCAAAATTGACAGACAGCCATGATTAAAAGAGTTCGTTTTATCACTTTATTTTACTTGTTTTATCATTCTGTTTTTATTACACTAAATCCACGAGGGGCATATTACATCTTTCGAAATTCGACTTTATTCTATTTCTATTTGTTTATATGGTTATTGGATTATATTTATGTTGGATTATTCTTTACTGTGTGAAAAACTGATAAAATACAGTAAACATCAAATAGTATGCATATTGTAACTTGTCATGATATTTGACAGATATGACAGATAGTGAGATAGTGGAAGTACTGTAACTAGTCATGATATATAACAGATAGTAGATATAGCATTACTGGTCATGCTACCTGACAAATAGTGGGAATAGTATCATTAGTCATGACACACTTAATAAGACAGATAGTAGACATAGAAAACTAGTCATGCTACCTGACAGATAGTGGAAATACCGTAACTAGTTATAATATATAACAGATAGTGGACATAATGTAGCCAGTCATGCTACCTGGCATATACTGAACTGAGTTGAACTAGGCTTTAAGGTAAAAACTGTTTCAGATGATGAAAAGGTTTATATTCACCTATTTCTCAGTAATAACTGTTTAGCATATACAGTAACATAAACCGTGCTGTGGGATATGAAACATTCCGAGAGCTGTATTTATCCTGTTTCACACAGACGTTAGGCGTAATTTAAATGCTTCCACCCACAGCTGTTGCACCAAACACCTTCAGAACAAAATTAGGAACCGAGTACATATAGCGCGTTAGCATAAGATTACAGACACTCTGTAGTTAGATCTGTCAACATTAGTTGTTACGAATTACAAGTGTCGCTTTGCTGACTTGGCTTCAAAATACAAGCTTTCTCGAGTCTTTTGTTGAAGACAAATACGTATTAAGTAGAAAACACCGTACTCTATACGACTGTCAGGGTTACAATTGTTATAGATTTTAAACAATGTTAGTCAGTCGGCGGCAGATAGTGTTTCAGATAAAGCTAGTTATTAAATAAGCTGGACGAACTTTCTGAGGAGTTGAATGAGTTGAGTGACAAGATTCCTTCAGGTACCACCGAAAACACTTTAATTTTAACCAGTTTAGCTTAGAAAAGTTAAATTTGGTAATTAATGAAAACGTAAACTAATAAGAAAAATTAAAACTTATAGATGTCTATAACCATGTTTTTCTCACGCAGTATTAAAAAGTACACACCGTCAAATACGTACGACATAAATGTATAAACGTAATTCTAATGTGTTTAATAAGCTACACAAGCTGTTGACGGGTTTATAAAATTGTTTGATGATTTTGCTTAACGTGTAAAGAAAGTCACAAGAGCTCATTAACAGTTTATTGCACGAGCTTTCGTTCAAAATCTCTAAATGTTTTTGAACTTACAAATAAAACGGTTTATATAGGTCCAAAAACAGTGTAATCAACCTGTATGTATGATAGCTTTTGATCCTGATACTCGACGTTCTAGGAAATTTTGTCTAATCTATGAAGAGAGACACAAAATCGGATATTGAATTAGTCCAAGATAATTTGAGGAAGAACTTAGTTCCTGTTCAAAAGAGACTCACTAGCGTTCACGTTAACTGATCGCATTTGAAAACAGTTATGTAATAATACAGAAAAAAAGTAAAAATAAACGTTTATTCTCCATTTATATAGACTTTATTTATAGTTATTAGACTTTAAAATAATACTCTTTCTTTACTACTGTTTTTGGGAAGCTGAAATTGTATAAACAACGGTAACTTTGAAATAATACATTTAATATACTCAAATTTCGCAGGTTCTCTTAAACGATATTAATAAATTCTTGTGCATACAGCGTTATATTGAGGGCAAAATGGAACCATATTTTCATACAGATAATACAATGTTTTCAAACAGTTATTATAAACTGAAAATATTATTATTCCAAAACCTTAGTCAACAATAAACAATACGAGGTCGTCCAAGAGAACACATTTAAAACAGGGCTATTTAATTTCTATTTTTGATTCAAGTTCGATAATTCATCGTCCATGAAGAACCATCTTAGACAAGAAATAAAGTGAAACAGGTAATTAAATGTTACGTTTTTTGCTTAATGTTACTGTGTAAACTGGATCATATGTAAGAGTTAAAACCAATGTCATGACGATGTTATATGCTAGGCCTAATGTAAGAATTATAATCAATATCGAGACCACATGACAATGTTATAACTAAGGCTTATTGTAAAAATTAAAATCGATGTTCGAGGCAACGTGACAATGTTATAGATAGACATATGTAAGAATTAAACACCGATGTCCGAAGCCACATGACAGTGTTATAAGCTAGACCTAATATAAGATTCTAAACTAATGTTGAGGCCACATGTTAATGTTGGCAGTAGGGTTACGTGTAAAAATTAAAAACGATGTTCGAGGCCACGTGGCAATGTTATGAGATAGACTTATATAATAATTAAAACCAATATTCGAGAACACATGATGCTATGAGCTAGAGCTAATGTAAGAGTTAAAACCAATGTCCATGGGTATGTCGCGAAATTAAAATCAGTTAATTATTACACAATCTACAATAAGTGTAGAACACTAAAGTTGTTTTGTAGGGAAATCCAATACATCAATGTCTCCCGCATATTAACTCAATAACACAATATTCCCATGCCTAAAGTGTATAATAAGACAGTAGTTAAACATTTTGGCCTGGCATGGCCAAGCGCGTAAGGCGTGCGACTCGTAATCCGAGGGTCGCGGGTTCGCGCCCGCGTCGCGCCAAACATGCTCGCCCTCCCAGCCATGGGGGCGTTATAATGTGACGGTCGACCCCATTATTCGTTGGTAAAAGAATAGCCCAAAAGTTGGCGGTGGGTGATAATGACTAGCTGCCTTCCCTCTAGTCTTACACTGCTAAATTAAGGACGGCTAGCACAGATCGCCCTCGAGAAGCTTTGTGCGAAATTCCAAAAAACAAACAAACAAGTCAAACATTTTTAACCATTATCTAGTTTTGTTTTTATACAGATGAACACAGACACATCTGTTTTTGCCCGAAAATTTATAGTAATACTTTATTGAATATCATTATTAATTCAAATTAAAGTCAATCATTTTTAACCATGGGGATAATGCCCCATCATGCTCTTTAGGCATGGCAATATTGTACTATCGGGTAGATGCTTATGAAGATAAGAATCTAATGGGGCAATATCCTGTGAAAATAATATCTTTACGTTTGTTTTTGTTTGTTTTTTGGAATTTCGCACAAAGTTACTCGAGGGCTATCTGTGCTAGCCGTCCCTAATTTAGCAGTGTAAGACTAGAGGGAAGGCAGCTAGTCATCACTACCCACCGCCAACTCTTGGGTTACTCTTTTACCAACGAATAATGGGATTGACCGTCACATTATAACGCCCCCACGGCTGAAAGGGCGAGCATGTTTGGTGCGACCGGAATTCGAACCCGCGACTCTCGGATTACGAGTCGAACGCCTTAACACACTTAGTTATGCCGGGTGACTATCTTTACCTCTCTTTCCTTTTGAGCTGGGTGAGATTTTTTTTTGGAAATGTGTCCTTCTTGCAAAATTTTGGGCCTGAATTTCACCTTCAGAAACAGTTGGGCAATTCATTTACTTAAAAAAAACGTGCCCATTAATCTAAAGTGATTCAATGACCACAAACAAACGTTTTCATGAAGAAAATATTACACAACTAATATATATATATTTATATAGACTCTGGATTATTTAGACAATATTGGTCAATAACTTAGCAGATTATTTATTAAATAAATTGGGTAAACAATTTATTAAATACAAATATACAATTAACAATAATATTCAATTGTGTAGCTTTAAAATATATACACTTAACTATATAATATAAGAAACACTTTTGCATTTAAGAATGGAGTTAAAAGACAAAAATGTTATTGTTTGTCATTAAGCACAAGCTACGCTGAGAGCTAGTTGTGCTCTATCTATCACGGGTATTGAAACACAGTTTATAGCAGTATACCTCTGCAGAATACTACTTACCACTAGAGGGCAAAAACAAATAGAGAAAACTTTGACAATAATCGCATTTCTGTTTATAAATAAGCAAGTATTATTGAGTCGCAATTACAAAATGATATACGAAGTGTTAAAGATTTTGGATATATAGCAATGACTGCTTGGGGTAAGTTTGTGTAGATTGTAGAATATAACTGTTATAGTTAATAACTCTTCTAATGGATAACATTTCAGTCTGTTCAACAAGAAACCCCAATTCTTCCCTGAAGGTGGAGAGAATTATGAGCCGAAACGTACGATATAAATTTGGAAATAACAATAAAAAATGAATAATGAAGCTTAAGTCATCGAATTAAGCATGTTTGGTGTGACGGGGATTCGAACCCGCAATCCGAGTCGAGCGCCTTAACCACTTAGCCATGCCGGATCACATATTAAGGAGCAGCATATTTTAATTTAAATATCTTGTGGTATTTTTTTTCAATCACAGATCGGAATATCAAAATCTCTCATTTTCAGAGTGCCAATTTCTAACGTAGAGAAAAAATGAAAATATTTCAGATTTTGAATATTACAACATGCGGCTAGAACACAGTGTCTAATATATACATATTTATTGTTATTCAGTAGAAATAACTATTGTGTTTGATAGAAAGTAATACTTGTTTTTTTAAATAGCATAATAGATATGTTAGACTAAAAATGAATCAATTATAATTTATGGCAATTGCAGTAATGATATTTAATGAAATAGGGGTAAAAAATGTTTAATGGACAACAACAACAAGAGAAACAAATATTGAACAAAGTTCCAAAATAAAAATGGTATTTGAAGAAAAATAGAAAAACTATTTTTCTCATAAAAAAGTAAAGAAATGCATGTTGCATTAAAAATAAAAGCAAGTCTATTTTTATGTATAAGCTACATCAGAAAACTTGAATATTTCCTTACTATTTTCTGTGTCAATTCATATAAGTTAAACTCTTGCTATCCTTTATAGCAGTAGCTGAAAAAAAACAAAACAGAAATATAGTATTTAGGATTCATATCCTCTCTAAACATTATTAAATATAAAATGTTTCATTTTAACTGATATTTTGAAAATAACTTCCAAGAAAAGACAAAACTTTGATTGTACAGGACTTTGGAGAAGTAAAATTTGTATTACAACTATAACAATGGTTTTATTACTTAATGTAAGTCACATAAAGAATGCTTAGACGCGTTTTGTTTCGACCTATAAATAAAATCACATTTATTTTTCAAATGTGAACCACGAAATAAGCTATAGCAAACGTCATTAACCTTCTCCAAATATTATAGTTATAAAATATATTGGATTTTAAAAGTTACTTATATAGAGAGTTGCATTAAATATACTCAAGTTATGGTTTTACCTTAATAGTTTCATAATTTACTTCAGTTGAAATACAGAATAAAAGTAAACGAATGTTATAAATATAAACAATACAGACTATAAAACTAGTTTACTAATTGACAAACAATTCTTTTTTCTGACATGTGTACTCTACAAGTCTTAAGTGCATGCACTAAAAATGTGATAACCTTTTATATATGGAGACATACTGTTAAAGATAAATCTTTGAAATAATCTTTCTTTGGTTATTTTAATGAAAACGGTTTACATTCCCAAGATTCTACTCATGCAGATAAATACAATTAATATTCAATGTAGTTAGTTGCAATGTTTATTACAGGTTCAAACTTGTCCATAATAAGAAGGTATTAACGAACTTGTTTGACCTTATATTCGAATATTGCTCAAATTATATCGATAAAGAATAAATTAGGAGAACTATCACATTAGATTTGCTAAAATGTTCCCGCTTTCATGCCATCCTAGGTAACTGACATGGAATACTTTTTTTAATACCAAAAAAGCATTTTGTAGTAATTCAGATAATAATCACAAAGTCATATATATTACGATTTGGTTTATGTGCCTAAACTTGCCCTTTTTGTCTTGGACAATGTAAGACGTAGTTTACTAACTTTTTTTAAATTTTCCTTTTATTGAGAACAGTAGTTTTTTATTATATTTTATTAAAATTAAAAAGAATTCTCATCTATAGTGTTTTAATTTATTAAGTGAAGTGGATGCTATTTCATATTGTAGCAGTCCCACATCGTGTAGCGTAACAGAAATATGTAACATACAACGCATAATCTTAAACCTATTGAAACCTATTTCTAGTTAGTCCTCAGGCCAGCCGAAATCTTGTCTGACTAAACTGTAAAACTCACGGTTAAAGGGGGCATAAAACTGCCTCAGTTTTGAAATTATTTCTGGATCAATCGGCGGATGTTTCCGGCCTTTGCTTTCGTTGAGACACTTGTCCACAGTGTAATTCCTAACGCAGTAAAATCCTTTCGTTTTATTGTAGAAGAAGTTTTCCCTTCCGATTCGATGTTCTAAGCCCAGAAATTGTTCTGTTTTATAGATCTCCGGGTAAGGATCTCGAATCATTCGGTCGCCGTTGATTATGAGAATCTGATCCCGTTGGAAGACGCCCAGCCACATTTTAATATACAGGGAATACATGCTAACCCTCACGGCTCGGTAATCAGTGTTGACTGTGCCATCTTCTCGAAACACGAGATCCTGGAAAGGTCGGATGAATTTATCTTTTTTGGCTTTGTTTGCGGCTAGTTGAGAATAGTCCGAAATGAGTCGAGTTACGGGTTCGCGTACGATTAAAAGAAGTCGGATACTTTCGTTCATGGCTCGGATTCGCTCGGGAGCGCCCTCAGTGATGAAATAGGCGGGACTCTTTTCTACAGTGATTTGGTCGGCAAATGAATAAGGCATCTGTTGGCGATACCACTCCAGACCCATACTGTATTTCCTTTCGTTATCAAAGAAGTGGATCTCGTCCGTCGACCTCTGAATCATGGAATGTATGTTGAGAAACTCCAACAAGGCCCTCGTGCCGCCCTTCCGCACGCCGATGATCAAGCACTGGGGCAGACGCCGCTTAGTTTCGGGAAGTTTTAATTTTTCTCTCAAGATGTCAACATTAATCGGTTCATCATCATGGTAGTTTTCCAAGCATAAGGTGGGATCATTCAGGTACCTCACGTACAGAACGTGCGCCACCAGGCAGAATGACACGATAAACGCAGTTACGCACAAGGCGTACAGTCGCCCTTTGGACAGATACCACAACGTTCCCGTGATTGCTGACTGTTTATTAACAGCTTTATGTTGTAAAAACGTTACACAAAACACACGATCCTAGAAATGTCGGACAGATGTATCATTTTTGACTATTTAGAGTGATGTTTAAACATTAGCTTTTCTTTATATTTAAGCACATGAATGTAACTTGCAGCAGTTTTTAGAAGGATGTTAGATAATTTGGTGTAGAAGGCTTAAAAGTAGGGAAAATGCGGAAACCACTCGGTTACGATGAGCTAAGTTGAAACAGTGTGATGTTTGTGTCCTTTTCCTTTAGAACCAGCGGAAAGTAGGAACGAGTTTTTTATGGAAAACCTCGTAAAGTGTTTAGGTAGGTAGCTGTCGTTCACATTAAAGTATCCGATAGTAACAGCTGCCATCTCTGTAAAGAAAGAAATAGAAAATATTAATATTATTATTTTACGTCTTTTGAACAGAAATGGATAATTTGCGAACTATAGAAAAATAATAAAATAACGTATTTAATAACTTTTGGCGTCGAGTTGCGTCCTAAACTAAAAAAAAACTACTTTGGAATAGCGGTCTATAACTGTTACTTCTTTCCTTGATAAAAGACACTTTCAGTTCAAACAACAGAAACATGTATAGATGTAGATAGACAAATAACATTACAGGCAGAAAATTCTGTATAAGCAAACTTGTAAAAACAATTTGTATTGACAAATATTTAAACATAAAGTTTCTTTACGTTCAGAAATTGAAGACATAGCTATCATTTTGAATTTTTAACGGAACAACAAGAGGGAAATTAGCTAGTCAACAAGACTTTCCCTATGCTAGGCTACTTTTGTCTGATCGAATAGATGAATTTGACTGTCACACCTATAATACATCTGCGATTCAGAAATGCGAGTATTGAACAATCAACTTCTAGACTCACAGTCTGGGTGCACTAACCACTTTGTCACGCCAGGCCCAATAGTGTATGTATATATGTATATATATAGAGAAAGAAAGATAGAAATATATATTGATTTGTGTGTAGATAGCCGTTGCATTTCCGAATCAAGCGACAAACTTAACTGATATAAAGCTAAGATAGAATGGCATGTATCACAACTACAATTTGACATTTTTTGGCGTTTCGTATGTACTGTGATGTTACAGAAAATTGATCGCTTTTGGAATATGAATCAATATGGAGTACCAAGGCAATCCAGAGAGAGATCTGCAACAAGTCGAACTCCGGTCATGTTAAGCATTATGGGGCGTTGTGTAAAAGTGAGAATCTATGAACACAAGAGTCAGAGGCAAAATCTGTCCACGTGAACGAGGTAAAAATACACAATACAATCAAAACAGATACATATCTGGACAAACAGTAAAAGTCACGTGTGTGCAATATGTTTGCATCGCATAAGTGCTCAACCATCTCACACTTCAAGCCACTAGAGAATGAAAATGGTTTCATGCTGTTCCATATAAAAAGCACGCTGGTTAAACGATACACCTATAGATTTATGTGCAATTCATTTATTGAAACAGGTGCTGAGAAACCATTTTTTTCGTTCACCAGATCGATTATAGAAAGCTTGAATACAAGAAGTGTGTACCCTGATAAGGACACCCTTACGACTGAGCGTTTTGTAATGGTAGCAACATTACAAGTTTAAATGGTAAACTGGACTGCACCGTTACGACGAGGCCCAGAATTCTCTTTAATGTAACGTATTCAACTCTTATGGTTTCATATTTTACTTTACACATTAAACAGCTATTGAATACTCTATGTAAAATAAACCGTAATTTCTAGGCTCATGAAATTCGAAAAACACGTATCCGTGAAATCTTTGCTGATTTGAAAAGTTTTCAGTCAATACATTTCTGTTTTAAAAAAAGTCCTGCATATCAAACAAAATATAAGATATCAAAAACCATTCCACATTTTATTTCTCAATCTTAATACATTAACAAACGAAAACTGCTCTCACCCATGACAGAAAATAGCAATATTAAATTAAAAGTTATTACGCTATTTCAACTATTATGAAGTATCCGGATACTGCTATTTACTTCACAGTACCCAACAGACAAACACGTTGGATAAAAACTAGTCAGAAAAACTGGATATTCTAGAAAATATTAGTTTTAGTTTACATTGTTAGGTTTTTAGATGGAGTCCAAATTCGGCAATTTAAATTAATTAATGAAAACCTTAAATATATTGAATTATTATGTACAGAAGTGGAAACACAAAGCAAATTCACAGGAATATATACTAAAAATAAGAACAAATAGTTAGTTTTCAGAAAATAATCCCTAATTATAACTTGAACAAATGTCCTATTTTTTTCAATCAAAGTAACACAAGTTCAGACGATGGTTGCTATTGACTAGCTACCTTCTCTCTAGTGTATTAGTTCTACGTTAGAGATGGCTATATGCAGATAGCTCTTTACGAGTTTAGCGCGAGATATTCTGAAATATAATTCAAATATATTCTAAACGTTATTTAGTTTTGCGTCTTTTATTGACGTTATAAATTACAGTATTAGTTTTTCTTCTTTAGTGACAACTGGTGGGGAGGTAAGGTTTGTTTTTTATAATGATTATCGGCGCATACATTTAGACGAGAAGACATGTTTGAGATTAAGTATATTAACACATCTCTTCATTTTAAAAGCGAATAATAACATTTACAAATACATCTTTACTTATCGAAAACTTATTTGAAAGTAGGTTCCTTAATCTTTTGTCTAAAACTAGCTTAATTTGAAATGGAAATAAGGAGTGAAAACAGAATTTGTTATTACTTATAAAATTATAGTATTTTGGCAACAGCTTTTATTTTGGTAGAAGTAAACCATTTCATAAATAACGTCAATTGTTTATTTTTAAGACACGCTGAAAAAGAAAACTTTCTACAGAGGTGTTGGAGACCGGTATGGCTTGGTGGTTAAAGTGCTCAATTCATAATCAGAAGGTGGCGGGTTTAAATCCCCGTCACATCAAACATGCTTGTCCTTTAAGCAGTGGGTATGTTATAATATGACGGTCAATTCCACTATTGGTAGCCCAAAACTTGGCAACCGCTAGGGGCGAGTAGCTACCTTTCCTCTAGTCTTACACTACTGAATTTTGGACGGTTAGCACAGATAGTCCTCGTGTAGCCTTGTGCGAAATTCAAACCACAACTAATAAATAAAAACTTAATTTTCTTTGACTCTGGTATAATATTCTGTTACAAATATAATTATGTATATATATTTATGGAAAGTATACGGGCGAAAATTTAACACTATATATCAATTATGAAAAACACAAAAATTATAATCAAATTCTTTAAAGTGAAAATTCAGAAATTAAAATCAACTCCTAGCAAATTATATTTAACGTTTGAAAATCGAGACGGAATAAACCTACTGGCACGTGACTAATAAAGGCACAAAATAACGAAATTAAAAATCACACCAGTAAAGTATCAAGGGTGTAATTTTTAAGAAAACCGTTTACAACACTAACATCCAGTTACGTTGGTGATATCCAGTCTGTAAGATATAACACAAAACACGTAATTTATAACCAATACAGTTAGCAAAGAAAATCAAATAGAGGTTATATTTGGCCAAAGATGCTACAAACCAAAATCTACTAATACTAATCCGGTTGTGGGTGTTAAAATTAAAATGATACTAAATCGAATATCACAGTTGAAATTATCTTTCAAAATACCTCCCTCCGTTTAAACATTTGTAAAACACCCATTTGCACCCGTAGACAATAATTACAAGAGAACAAGAACTAGAAACTCTTAACTCAGATATATTAGAAATAACTGAGCACCCATCTTGTTTTTAACAACATCATTCAAGTACCAACCAGAAAAGATGAAGCAAATTCAGTTGTTTGAATTTGAAATGTCCAGCTGTACTGAACATGTCACAAGTCGAACGATAGAGTTAGATTTAAAGCTAGTATTCTCTTATGGATTGCATCTTGGAACTAAAGGTGATTATAACTGATATGAAAAATTTATTATTTAATCTACTGTAACATTAGTCAAAAAATTTTAAGAATTTCACAGGTTTTGTATCCGTTAAAATTATGTTCTCGTATTTCATTCAAAATGATTAATTACATTCCTCTTTTTAAAGATATATATACATTCAAACATTGTGCACTATAATTAGCATTGTTACTTTGTCCTAATGTGAGTTCTGTAAAATAGATTTTAACGAACCCAAATTCAAATTACTAATGTAATTTGTCACCACTATACCGGAAAGTGAACTAATGTAAACTAAGTCACCTCTATACCGGAAAGTAAAAGCTTATCGACTAGATATTTTTAATTATTTCAAAAAGTAAAGATGTAACTAACCATATTTGAAGAAAAATGGCTCTCATGAGAATACTCAAATAATAATGTTGTTAGTAGTGAAGATAGATGGATCATAGTACCCTAAACTTAACTCCAGTTTCTGTTTCTTCACTACCTGTTTTGTTTATTAACTGCGTTTTTTTGGATTATGTCTGGTAGGCAGGATATTCCTGAACACTTGTTGGAACTGTATGCGTGCTGCAGATCTTTGCTTTAAAAATCATAAACTTTGGTACCTGATTTTTGGTGTATGAGTTTTAATTTTCTTGTTTTGTGATGTGTTACTGGTGTGATGGTGGTGTTATTTCATTTTTATTTTATTTAGACTTGACTTTGTTTTCATTAAATATTAACATCTCCTTGAAACGGCAGTTTTTACTTTTGATTTATATATCAGTTTTATGGTGTGTAAAGTTTCCAAACACATTTATGAAAAATTTATGAAAGCTCTAATCCTAGCGCCCTCTGCTGTTAAACTACTTATTTTCCTGAAACTGAGGATCAAAATTATTGCTATAAACACAAAGATGTTCAACAACCCAAAATATTTTCTAAGATAGCATGTTCTTTAAATGGTCGAGAACCAAATACAGTTCTCTAATACACAAAACTACAACACTAGCCTTTCATTCATATATTATGTCAACAATGATTTATAATGTAATATGCTAGGTCATGAGATACTAAGACTACTTTTTCGTAAAACAAGATAGGAAAATAAGCAAAGAAAGCGGGTATATTACATAAACTCGAAGTAGGTTGAAATTATGTTTAGATATATGTGCTGATAATAGCTCGACAAGAATGGATTTTATGTTTGGTGTGCACAGCTTTGATGGAAAAGAATAGTTTAACTCCTGTGGAGATACATTAATTGTTGAAAGAGGGGAGGTACTAAGTTATCCATTTTAAATCTACCTTTTAGGCATAGCTTACAGTAGCTTAATTTTGTAATTAACGTTGAGAATTATTTTTCTAAATCTCTAAATATCATATTTTTACACGTTTGTAGTTGGGTTGTCTATTCAGATTTGTACTTAACGTATAGAATTTCCTAAGATAGAGGAGCAAGCTAGGTTTATAGGCCATTATAATTGAAAAATAATAACCCTAAAGAACACAGCTGTTTCCAAACTCCGTTAAACAACAGAGTGGTTTAGAGGTGTCTTATCGATAAAAACAATTTAATAGTTTTTATACGTTATTTTAATAATTGAGTAGATTGCCAACATGGGATTTTGTCCGAAATTGGAGCTCATAGAATATCCAACTCAACGCCGTCATATAAATGAAATATAAATACACTTTATAAACCAAATCAGTATTACACGTCACGTCTTAAATCAGCACAGCATTTACTACAAATAACTGAAACGGTTTATTTCAGTCTTAAGAAACTTAAATGTTGCTTTAAGAGACATATCTTTTGTCAATACGTAAAGAATTTTTAAGGTCATTTGTTACATCTATTTACAGTCTCGAGTGAAGATGTATTTGTTTGTTTATTTGTTTTCATATCGCGCAAAGCTACTGGAGGGCTATCTGCGCTCGCCGTCTCTAATTTAGCAGAGTAAGACTAGAGGGAAGGCACCTAGTCATCACCACCCACCGCCAACACTTGGGCTACCCTTTTACCAACAAATAGTGGGATTGACTGTTACGTTATAACCCCCCCACGTCTGAAAGGGCAAGCATGTTTGGTGCGACGGAGATTCGAACCCACGATCTTCAGATTACGAGACGAGTGCCTTAACCCACCTGGCCATGCCGGGCCCGAAGATGAATTTAAAGAAAATAATATTCATCTGATTTTATATATTTGTCAAAGATGTATTTTACTTAGGTTACTATACGGTGAAGTAAAATTGACTTAAAACCCCATAAATATTAATCTAATTTATCTGTTTGCATTCATTTCTATGGAATCAGTTTCTCTTTCCCCACAAAATTACGTGTTTGTTGTTCTTCTAATTGTACTAATGCGTATTTCATTCAGTGAATTCTAGCTATACTAATACACTGAGTGTTATTTTATTATAATACTAGACAATATGTGGTCACTTCACCTTTTCCAACAGTAATCGCACGGTCTCACAGAATATTGGAAGGTGTCTTATTTGATTGAAGTCCAGAGAGGAGTATGTCACAGTGGCTAAATCCACGATGAAACTTACCCCGAAAATGCTTACAGGATTGAGACCCATCGTTTAAGTTGACTAATAAAAATGAACAAAGTCTCTTTGTTTATGTTTTTTTTTTATTTTGCACAAAGCTACCCGAGGGCTATCTGCGTTAGCCGTCCCTAATTTAGCAGTGTAAGAATAGAGGAAAGGCAGCTAGTCATCACTACCTACCGCCAACTTTTGGGCTACCCTTTTACAAACGAATAGTGGGGTTGACTGTAACATTATAACGCTGGAAGGGTGAACATGTTTTGATGTGACGGGGATTCAAACCCTCGACCCTCATATTACGAGTCGACTGTCTTAACCACCTGGACATGTAGCCCCTGACGGAAGTCACTGCAATGATTATCCAAACTATTTTAAACAAGATAACAAAATATTATCTTGTATTATAGTCTTGAAAAATCCTTTGCCAGTTAGGGTTAAAACACAGCACTGTGGGGAATGGGTGTGTATGTGGGCGTGATTGACAAAACAAAACGTCAGGTGTATTCCGAATTTTATCCGCCCCTTTAAATAAATTAAATTACCCAACACCTGCTAGAACATCCTCTAGATCAGCACATATCCTTTAACAATTGGGGTGCTTTCGGAACAACACGAAAAAAATCATGTTCTTTAAGTGGATTTGTTTCTCTTTTAGAGAAAAAGGGGTAAGTCTACTCATCAACCCATATGAAACGCCCCCTGCCACCGTCCATAGTTTGCATTCTAACAATACTGAAGCAGTTTTTAAACTGGTAATCAAAATTGTAATACGTCAACAGCGTATGGAAAATTGTATAAAGTGCTGAAGTAACTGGTCAACAGGGACAGTCTGTCTTCATTCACAAACATTCCCAGCAGCTTTACTCTAGGCCTAAAATCAGCAGTTGGCAGCGACAATTGTTTTATTTTGTCTTCGTTCTCTTGCCACTATTGACAGACTCAGACGTATATATTTGAGCAGTCGGTTAAACAGAAAGTATTTGATAGCAATTACATAAAGTGTAAGGAGAATCTACTTGACAAACAATTATAAGAAGTGTTATACAAGGTTGTGTGTGAGGGGAGTAACAAACTGATCAATTAGTGTTAATATATTGTTTCCAATGTGATACATCTTCCTTGTAATTAAATCGTTTCGTTCTTCTCTTTACGAAACAAAATGATTTATTCTGTGGTTTCGTCTATATCTCACATTATCTGTTATAGTGTAAAACTCGACAAATGATTATCCACGTTATGGAAGTGACAGGAATCGAACACCGGATTTTAGCATTCTAAGTCCGTAAATATATCGCTGACCAAATGAGGGTCATCACATATTAACTGTCCAGTGGCGGAAATCGATCTTAAGCTTTCCTTTGATGTAAGTTTTGTCATGGTAAAATAGAGCATATCCAGAGAAATGGTAGTCATATATATGCTAAGGAGTACAAAGATAAGAGAACAAAACAGACGAATTATTGATCGGAATGCGGATTTTGTATGCAAAAAAGAGTAAACAGCTACATAAGTGTTAACTCAAAATTCAGAACTGTCGCCAATATACATGGATGTTGCAGTTTATCAGAGTATAGTTTGCTGGTTGTGATTGTTCTCATTGCAGTAGTTTTGATGCTAGTTTTCAGGATACGGAGCTACGCCGTACAGAGTAGAGAACTGGATCCTTTATTGATCAAGTGTGAGAAAAAATCCAGGTGTTTAGTGTGAGCGTTTTGCTGGCAATGCTAAGCTTTCTATTCCTCCTTCCTTCATAAAGGCAGGTGCAGTTCGGCTGAGCCACAGTACATGTATGTATCACGTAAGAAGCTTTGTTCGACACAATACGTACTTCTCTCTATCTCTCTGAAAATCTATGTCTGTTAGCCTGCATATTTATCTATCTGTATCTGTTCGTTTGTTTATCTATCTGTCTCTCTGGATATTTTTTTTATTAATTTTTACTCTTTTTATTTTATACATTTTACTTTGAACATTAGATGGGTATTTTTTACTCCATTGGAAAGTGGTCTACATTCTTTGGAACATGGCATTTTTTGAAGTGTCATATATTACACTGAATGAGTAATCAGTTAAAAGAAACGTCGCTAGACTTTTGACAAAGGAGCTTGCTTGTACAATATTAATCAGAAACACGAGACCACAAACGCTGGTTCTTTTTTTATGTGCTCGCAGTATAAATAATTGTGTGTAACGTGTAATAGTTAAGATTCGGTTTGAAGTATTCCCACAATTTACAACCAGAAGTCAAACATAACGCTTGTTTTGGGAGTAAATGGGACAAAAGTTCATCTGTGGTGACATTGGGTTGTTTTTTCACTAATAAAATTCACTTCCATTGTTACGAAGGATCTGATGGAATATTCAGAGTACATATATAAAACTCATTAGGATAGTAACATGAAATCGAATGGAATATTCAGAGAACAAATTGTTGTACATTTTGCATAATAATTAAAAAACAAAACTTCCATGTTTCTAATGTTCTTTTACGGACCTTGATGTTTTAGTGTTATATTTCTATTGTGATAGACCCCTTGTGGATGAACGGTAGATTTACGGACTCGCAACCCTAAAATCTGGAGCTCGATTTCTTACAGTGGATAGTGCACAGGTATCTTCGCGCTGAAACAAACAACTCTGATAAAGTGAAACCAGATGATACATTAGTTCGGAAAGTTGTCGGTTTGTTGAACACATGATCACAGAATCAACTAAATGATTTACTGTGATTTAAACATTCCTTTAGCTGCGAAATTGTACAACAGAGAATTTAGACCTCTTCTACCTAGAATACTTTTCATGTATTCAGAGATAATTTACCTGAATTTATAGCCGCATTTGTTAAGAACTGAACTCACATATTTATAATGGAATATTTGACTTATTTTCCTTTCAATAACTCTACACCTTTTTCTCGGACTTCCCACCAAACATGCTCGTCATTTCAGTCGTGGGGAGCGTTATAATGTGAAGATCAATCTCACTATTCGTTGGTAAAAGAGTAGTCCAAAGGTTGGCGGTGAATGGTGAAGACAAGATGCCTTCCCTCTAATCTTATATTTTAGGGAAGACTAGTGTATATAGCCCTTGCGTTGCTTTGTACGAAACTCAACAACAAACAAAATAAAACTTTAACATGAAAAACAAAATTAAACTTTAACATGAAAAACAAAATTATTTTCTCTCATATAAGTAACGAGTGTGTTTGTGTGTATTTTCTTTTAGCAAAGCCACATTGAGCTATCTGTTGAGCCCACCGAAGGAATCAAACCTTTGATTTTAGCGTTGTAAATTTGTAGACTTATCGCTGTATCAGCGGGGGATTACAAGTAAAGAAAAACTTCAAAAGAGGAAGCAAAAGTAAGGAAAACTAATATCAACTCTTCAACAACAATGTAAACAAGTTAGTTGTGATGACGCAACATCCTTACATAATAGTACACAGTGTAGTAGACGTGAGGGCGTTATGATGTTACGATCAATCTCACTAAACGTTAGTAAAAGAGTAGCTCAAGAGCTGGTGGGGGGCGATGATAACCTTCTCTCTAGTTTTTCAATACTAAATTAGGAACAGCTAGCGAAGATAGCCCTGTGTAGCTATCGCGAAATTAAACAAACAAACGAACAAACAAGACAGAAAAATGGTGTAAATTAAACACAACTGTAATTCTTGCCTGAGCTGTTATATCGAGATAACTCAAATGCCATCCATTGTATCTCATCTGCATTGTTTTTGGAGGATTGGTATTAGCCATGCTTTCATTTATTTCCATTTTGAAAACTGTTTTCTTTCCCATTTTTTTTAATGCAGTGTTTCAGCAGACACAGGAGGGTTGTATTTACAATTAAGTTCTACATACAATGAGGTTCCAACTGTAGTATGTATTCTTTATATATATTATTGGCTTGAAAATCCTCTTTCACCCTGTACATAAGATTAGTAAAATAACACCATTTTCCTGTAAGGAACCTAACTTTAGTTACACTAGAATTTCGATTTTTTAAAATTACTACTAGCTATTAATAATATTTATAAGAAACGAATACTCCGTTTGAAACTAAGTCACCTTAGTGAAAGTGGTTGACACTATTTGTTTAGTTTCTAAGTTATCATGTAATAATAAAGAAGCAGAAGAAATAAGAACAAGAAATTGAAACTGTGATATTTACAGAACTTGTGACTCGGTCATTACATATATATTCTTATAAAAGGAAACACCGTATGGTATTGTAAAGTTCTGATGACCTGATGATGAGATATTTAAATACTCTGTCGATGAACGAGCCATCCTTAAGTAGACAATGTTTCCCTCTGCCTGTTTAGGTTACATATTATTGGAAATGGGAAACTTAAGTAAGTTATATTTTTGTAAAGTCTCTCGGTTGGTCAGAGTTAACTTTATGGACTTAGAAATAATAAAAACAGTGTTTTTTGCTTCCGAGAAAAATCTACATCTGAGAAACAGCTAACTCTTCTTACCGAAACCTGTAATTTATAAATAGTGTACTCTAAATATAATGTTGAAGGTTGACGTAACTTAAATTCTGGCTTTTATCCCTGCGATTGATAAAGAGTGAATAGTTCACTGTGCAGCGCTGTTAAGGAAGGACCGATATTCGAATTCCTGCGATATTCTACTAGCATTGTTAATTGTGCGCGTTATAAGAGTAACGGTCAGTCTCGTTATTCTGTTCAAAGTAGAAGCGTAGGCGGCGAGTACTAAATGGTTACCCTTCTTCTTGTTAGTAGTTTTATATTAGAAACAGCTTGACCTGAAACTTTAGTCCTCTGATCTGACATAAGGTGGCTTTCAGACTACAAATACCGTTCTGACACGAGGTTAAGCAAATGCAAATGCAAAAAAAAATCGTTTGGAATGATACATACGAAGAGGTTTATCCAAATCTTATATAATGCTCAAATTCAAACGAAGCTGTTTATTTTATTAGTTGTATCAACTGCGAAGTTATAATATTTGATTTTATTAAAACAAATTTTGTGTAATTATTTTGAATAATAATTATAATTGTGTTTTGCAACAAGAAATATCAACATTATTGACTTAATTTGAATATAAGAATATGAAATATTTTTCGTGTTATTCAGTGACAATAATATTCAATCACTGAGACGAAAAACAATAAGACCAACCTACTGTAATGGCTTATCTAAATTATTTAACGAACTTAATATTTAGTTGTTCAACTTTACTTGTTAGCTATTTGAAATGGTTTACGTTATATTGCTGAACTTTAACTACATTATAGCCTTACTGCTACGAAGTTATCGTCTTGCATAAAAACATTTATAATTAGGACTTAATAGCTTTCAAATGGAATTTAAGACACATGATACTGAGTTTCGAACCTTATTTTCGCTCTTTTCAAGCTCTTGTATATTTAATATTAACATTAAGTTGAGCCTTGTTAGATTCTGTTAAAGTTTTGGATATCAAATTTTAAGACTTTTCTCTTTTTTTGCAGAAACAGTTTTCATATTATATATATATATATTATTTTTAAAGAGAAGACGAAATACTCTTGTATATTATTAATTTTACACAAATTAAGCACCGTCTTTAAAGTAAAATGTCTAAAAATATGCTTTTCTTTGAAGATATCCTATGCAAAACTTTTGTTCTTTGGTCAAGTTGAAGGCCCTCTGGTGGCTCAGCAGCAAGACTAAAGACTTATGGGGTTAAGAACAGGATTTCAATGGTCTTAATTACAAACAAACCCACATAGAGTAAACGTTTGTGAGAATGAACATACAAGTTGTTTGGAAACTTTTAAAAGGGAATCACACGAGTAATAAATCAGACCCAGACAAACACTTTAATCCAGTACGGTCACTTTCACCAAGACCTAGTAGTTAAATTTAACTAAAATAATATTGTTTCATAATCAGTAATGCCAAAGGGAAAATAAAAATAAAACGTAGTACACGGCTACTTAATATCAACAAGTAGCAAAGTAGACAAAAAAATCCCGAAAGCGAAACTATTTTCATAATATAATTTCTCTAGAATACAGTAGTGGCACCTATCGGCTTTTAATGCTTTGATAACATTTCTTTGCTCAAATGATGATTCATCCTTACAATATATTATCCATCCAGGCATAAGGTGAACTGAATATGGGTAGTGGTGACAACGTAAATTTTACGCATGAGAGAACCAAATACTTCAGGTGCATAGCCATTAGTTCATTAAAAATAACATGAACACTTGAAGAGATTTGTTTGCTGTTGGTTTTTAGCGCAAAATTACACAATAAGCTTTTTGAGTTCTGGCCACCTGAAGGAATCGAACCTCCGATTTTAATGTCGTTAGTCCATAAACTCACCACTGACCCGTTAGGGGGAGGGAGTTAATTAAAACAGTTTTTGCAACATTAATTTGAGTTATTGACACTATTCAACAACAGAATTAGTTCCTGAAATGGTGTCCATTTTATGTTTCTACCAAGAACTGTAAACCTGTGTTTCAATCGTCTTCATTGACATAATGTTTATTGTCAATGAGTTTCAGTACTTGTTAATGTAATGCAATGACTTCTTAACATGGAGTTATTTTTAGAGTTTAATTAACTTCCCACTTGTTCAGTTTTTCATTCAATCGGTTGCTAATGTCTTTACCAGTTCCTTACTGACCGGTGCTATATCAACCCAGAATGGCCACTAGGGTCTAATCTGTAGTATTACAAAGACACGGTATTTGTTTCTCATTCGATTAATAAATATTTCATATCATGACAATGTTGTAACTGAGTGTTGACGTGAGTGAGTTATTTAAATTTACATGATAGTCAGAGCGTACTGTAAGAGCTGCGATAAAACCGCTGAATTTGTCATTCGTGGAACAAAAATTGCTAATGTAGCAGAATAAATGATGCTGTGTATGTAACATTTGTCTTCAAATACAGATATTGTCACATATTAAACTCAAATATGATGCGATAAGTTTGAAACGTTTCTTTAAAAAAAATCAAAACCTGCATATGAAAGTAAGTTTCCACGCCTTATTTGTATGAAGGTCTGCGCTTCATAGTTCACTCTTTCTTCTTAAAAGGTTAGGCACACAAAATTGCAGAAGCGTAAGGTTATCACTAGGGTTAAACTGTTCCAAAAGACTTACCGTAGTCGTCTCCAGTATTGAGTCGTCTCTTCTTTGTGAACGTGCCGATACCGAAGAAATTACATAATGAAGTATCGAATACACTGAATTAATATTCGTATAAGCGTTTCGTGGTTTGTATGTTTTCCGAATTTATTATGGATACGTGATGGATGCTTGCTCAGAGTTTGAAAAGAACCATGACCGTCAGAGGCCGTTTCAACTCAGTTATAATTCAACTGGGGTCAAGCAAGCCAGACATACTGTGTTGCTGTTTTAGACAAATTGGAACATAAATTTAAAAACATATCTGAGAATAAACGAGCGATTAACTCCATCTTGTTTAATTAAGTTGTTTTGTGCGTGTTTAGCTTTCAAAGATGGACCTAATAAACCTAAGCGATTGTACATACTTCAAGAAATATAAAACGTGGTATCTGAGCCTACAACTCACTGACAGTGGAAACTGAAACCCATAACTGAGAAACCTAAGGCGGTTAGAATTTCCAGTAAGAAGGAGGAATATTTAATGTTAACTACTAGATAATTGTAGAGGTAATGTGTTCAATGTCATACACACCGGCAAATAATAGGCTACTGAAAGGAACTGTTCTTTGTTTTGTATTTTTACTTAATCACTTGTGTTAAACATTGGTTTGTGATATTGATTACTATCCAGAACTGTGCCTCTGTAGAGGCTAGTGTGAATGAATATCTCGTGCAAAATACACAACAATGATACTGGTGTTCTAGCAGTAAGGAAACATAATCGCAGTCTTGTCCATAGTTATCAAAAAGTCCTTTCTACACAGCCCTACTGAATTGACTGTTAAAACTTACTGAAGCAAATGTATTAATTGTTCAGTAAGTTATTATTATGTGAAGAGCCACTTTATCTCTCACAACGTGTATCATCTTGTCCATCTCTTCACGACATAGCTACAACACCTCTTGTTGTTTGGCATACTGTTGCTCTAATAACTTAATAATATAAAATCTTTGGCGGATACTTTTCATGTATATACGAGATTCGTGTACTTATTTTTCTATATCTGAAGTAATAGCAGCTATTAGCTATAATTGAATCATTAAGCTGCTATTACCTATTGTTAAATAACTTGTTTTTCATAGTCAATAGTGATGAGGAAAACTAAATAAAAAAGCAAAGAAGAAACCACAGTTATTACGCAGTTAAAAGTTAATATATTTGCATTACAACACGTGTTTATGGTATACAGTTTGTTCGTTTAACAGTTTCTTTCTAAGAACAAATGTGGTAATCATAGACAGAATAGCTTTATTTTCCCCCAAACATCACAGATGTTGAGAAGTAATGCTGGAAAATCTCTCATTTCTACGCATTTTTTTTCATTTTTTTAAACAATACTCTGATTAAGCCGTTTCTATACCCAAAGTAAAGTGTGTGTAATAACTAAGCTAGAAACTATTCTATGAAATCTAATTAAACACTGGACAAATGCTGAATTCTTCGAGACGGTTTTAAAGTTTTGTGGGAGACTTTGCTTTAAACATGCTACAACTTTTCAGTATCTCTACAAAACACGTTCAAAATGTAACCTGACATTATATAGTTAAAAAATACTATAGTGCCGGACATATAGAACAGAAAGATATAACCGTTTCAAGGAACTATTCATGTTTAGAAGAGGTGAATAACATTATCTAACGACGGGAACAACGTGCACAAGTTTCCAATATTAAAGATGACTTACGACAGAACAATAAACACAAGTTTCTAATGTTGAAGATAACTTACGATAGAACAACAAACACAAGTTTCTAATGTTGAAAATAACTTACGATAGAACAATAAACACAAGTTTCTAATGTTGAAGATAACTTACGACAGAACAACAAACACAAGTTTCTAATGTTGAAAATAACTTACGACAGAACAACAAACACAAGTTTCTAATGTTGAAAATAACTTACGATAGAACAATAAACACAAGTTCCTAATGTTGAAGATAACTTACGATAGAACAATAAACACAAGTTCCTAATGTTGAAGATAACTTATGTTAGAACAACGTGCAGAAGTTTCTAATGTTGAAGATAACGTATGTTGGAACAACGTGCAGAAGTTTCTAATGTTGAAGGTAACTTATGTTGGAACAACGTGCAGAAGTTTCTAATGTTGAAAATAAGTTATGTTAGAACAACATGCAAAAGTTTCTAATGTTGAAAATAAGTTATTTTGGAACAACGTGCAGAAGTTTCTAATGTTGAAAATAAGTTATGTTGGAACAACATGCAAAAGTTTCTAATGTTGAAGATAATTTATGTTAGAACAACGTGCAGATGTTTCTAATGTTGAAGTAACTTATGTTAGAAGAACGTTCTCAAGTTTTTAATGTTGAAGATAACTTATGTTAAAACGACGTGCACGATTTTCTAGCTTTTAAAGTAGCTTATGTTAGAACACTTCTGGTGTTAGAAATAGTTGGTGTTAGAACAACTTGTAAAAATTGTAACAAGTGAAGGAGTTTATGTCAGGACAACATGAATGGCTTTTTAAGCTTGTAGGTAATCTATGTTAAGGCAATGTTTATAGATTTCTAAAGTTGAAGGTAATCTATGTTAAGGCAATGTTTATAGATTTCTAAAGTTGAAGGTAATCTATGTTAAGGCAATGTTTATAGATTTCTAAAGTTGAAGGTAATCTATGTTAAGGCAATGTTTATAGATTTCTAAAGTTGAAGGTAATCTATGTTAAGGCAATGTTTATAGATTTCTAAAGTTGAAGGTAATCTATGTTAAGGCAATGTTTATAGATTTCTAAAGTTAAAGGTAATCTATGTTAAGGCAATGCTTATAGATTTCTAAAGTTGAAGGTAATCTATGTTAAGGCAATGTTTATATATTTCTAAAGTTGAAGGTAATCTATGTTAAGGCAATGTTTATATATTTCTAAAGTTGAAGGTAATCTATGTTAAGGCAATGTTTATAGATTTCTAAAGTTGAAGGTAATCTATGTTAAGGCAACGTTTACAGATTTCTAAAGTTGAAGGTAATCTATGTTAGGACAACATTTATTAGTTTCTAAAGTTGTAGGTAACTTATATCAGGACAATTTTCATAGCTTTCTGAGGTTGAAAGTAGCTTATGCTAGAACAATGTATTTACGTTTCTAGCTTTGAAAATATTTTATGCTACGAGAACTTGAATAATTTTTAATATATAGAGCAGATTAAGTTATGGCAACGTGTACAGGTTTGATATGTTCATAAACGTGTCGTTTTATCAGCCATCGGTGTTGCTGAGAGTAATATTTAATGTAACTTAAGTAAAGAAGTCCATAAAGAAAGTGCACTGAAACTACTCTTAGTTTCTTAGGTTTCCTTCAGAAACACATTTATTATTCAGTCCCCAGAGCCTAAATGACTTATAAAATTCGTATTACAACAATACGTGCACAGCCGTTGCACAGGTAGACACAGTTTTCTGACATACAGTGTGTGTTTGTTATTTGAATAAAATGATTGGATGAATGGGCAATTTTCTCACTTTTTAATATCGTATCAAATATTTAGAACCCCCTCACCTCACAGTTTGAATTTTTAATGGTGTAACATTGCCAAAAATTACTGTAATACCTTATTGATATTTTATTCTACGTCACTTTTCAAATTTTATCGTAAGAAATGTATTATAGATCTACCTACACACACAAACGTCTATTTACATTCTATTTAAACGATATATGTATGTCACCGGAGTATTGAGTCTTCGCAAATGAGAGTCTGACTCCTTGGAAAACACACTTAGCCTACATATATTTATATATTTTTATTTCGCTGTGATTTTGTGACTGTTTGACATGCAGTGTCAGGCCTGGTATGGCCAGGTGGGTAAAGGCGTTTGACTCGTAATCTGAAGGTCACGGGCTCGAATCCTGGTCAAACTAGACATGATCGCTTTTTCAGCCGTGGGCGCGTTATAAAGTTACGGTCAATTCCACTATTAGTTGGTAAAAGAGTAACCCAAGAGTTGGCGGTGGGTAGTGATGATTAGCTGTCTTCCCTCTAGTCTTATACTGCTAAATTAGGGACGACTAGCGCAGATAGCCCTCGTGTAGTTTTGCGCAAAATTCAAACAAATAAAAAGTGTCACCTCAAGTATTTCGGTATACTAAGTACTAGATCACGACGATTTCTGAGGAAACACATTCATATAGAGAACTGGTAAACGATGTAGAGCAAAATTTGACGTTTCAAGAATGAAACGTTTCATTTTAACCTTGAAAAGGAAATAAATCATTTAGGACAGTACTGTGCTCTGAGTTCAAACTCCAAGCAAACCCATATGACTATCCTAATCTGCAATGTTCAAGGCTATGGTTACAATAAAAGAGCTCTCAGATACAAATGTCCATTTCATATACGTGACATATGTTGTGCACCATTAAGTATATAACAAACAGAAGTTTAAATATGATATAACCTCATACTTTTTTCAGGTCCATCTCGAGAAACATGATTGAAGTAACTGCAATTACAACAAGTCCATTTATACACATACCTGGACTTCTGTGATATTAATTAAATTAAATTTTGTCTCACGACAATGATAACCATAAGATACCATGTTAAGATTCGTAGGATAAGATTGACATGGCCATGTTTTACAATATCTTATTATTACAGGTATAGTGTGTAATGACGACTATCAAATTGTGAGCAACGAGAAAGGAAGCAGCTCCAAGGTTAGCTCAGAACATAAAAGGTCTCGTTCTAAGTTTTTATATATATTGCACTTTGTATATAATGGCAATTTTGGCGTAGTTCGTGGCTCATCCCGTCGCATGAAACGTTTTGTCTTTAAATCCATTTAAAGTACTGAACCTTATCTACAATGTGAAGCAACAAGTTAGATTATTACGAACTGGGCGTAACTAACAGCACAATAAACCGTTTAGTAAAATTACGTTTTTATTGCTTTAAACACGAAGTGCTCTGTGGTATTAAAATATTGATGTAAGAAGGGCGTGGGTTGTATACAGCAAACCTGAGCACTTTGGGATATATATATAAATACGTGCATAAAGAAAATCAAAATATTGTTGAAAGTAACAGATGCCATGTTATGCTGGAAAGTGAGTAACTAAGCGTAATGTATTTTAATGAGTTAAAACAAGGTTAATCAAGTATAGAAATTCAATGTAATCTATGTAACCTTTGGTACAAGAATATGTCACAATATTGTGGGATAGCAAATCCTATCTTTTTATGAGTATGATTGTGTTTATTGTTCATTTGCTATTTCCTTCTATTGTTTAGTTTATCTGCAAACTTATAGTTGCATTATAACGCTGAGACGTCATCCAACTAATCATTTGTATTTTGAGTAAATATACACGTATGGTGAATTTAACACCAGATTCTCTAGAGGTGACGAACAGATACTATTAATGCAGCAGAAGATTATGTAAATTTATTATCATATGAGATGTACTCTCGTGACCTGCTCAATCAAAAAAATACCTTGCCAGAAGCTTTATTAAGAAAGAGAGAGTCACGAGATAGTTAGTTAACGATACAGTTAGTAAATTAGTCACGTTTATCCCGCAATACTGTTATTAATACTGAAAACCACCGAGTGTCACAGCGGTATGCCTGAGAACTTACAACGCTAGAAAGCGTGTTTCGATATCTGTGGTGGGCAAAGCACAGATAAATCTATGTGTAACATTGTTCTTAACTTTAAGAAATTGAAATATATGTTGTGTTTGCTGTATATTTTGGAATTAGTTGTTGTTTTTTTCTTTTCCTGATAAAATTATTTCAAATAATATTGATATTAATGATATATTGAAATTAACATTAGTGTCAAGTGTTTATCAACTGTAATTTGGGAAATGTTAAATTTATTTCTAAGCCTTGTTATTGTTGAATAAATGGGTTTTGTTGTTGAGTTATGGCTTAGGAACCTTCTTCATAATGCCCGGCATGGCCAGTTGGTTGAGGCACTCCACTTCTAATCGGAAGGTTGAGGGTTCGATTCCCTGTCACACTAAACATGCTCGCCTTTTCAGCCGTGAGGGGTTTATAATGTGACGGTCAATTCCACTATTCGGTGGTAAAAGAGTAACCCAAGAGTTGGCAGTGGATGGTGATGACAAGCTACCTTCCTGTTAGTCGTACACTGCTAAATTAGAGACGGCTGGCGCAGATAGCCCTCGTGTAGCTTTGCGCGAAATTCAAACCAAACCTTCTTCATAAAGTTTAATTGTGACTTTGGATTTTTGTTTCTCAATTTGTTATCCAGTAACTTATTCAGAAATAATTTAAGTTCAGTTAAATATAAATTAACCAGTGTTTGAAAATAACTGTGTTACTTTGGAAGTAAGCAAGTCTTTTATGGCAAGCTTAAAGCACTCTCTGTCAGTAATTACAGACCAGGTGAAAATGTTTACACGCATGGTGACTGATCTATTAGCGAGAGAACCTAAGTTTTCCCTCTTTGACCACAAACTTTCAGTTCGTGCTATCTACAGACTTGTAGAAAAATAATAGATTTATGTCTCCACAGTCAACCCACCACCTTCACCTGTTGAAAAGTTCGACAGTTAGTTGAAATTGGGAGTTTTGGGTTTTTTAAAAAATTATAAATATATCTTTATACGTATCAAGTACATAAAAATCGATGGGTGAATATTACAGCGTCTTGTTTGAAGGGAGGATTACTGAAATGATGGAAGACTTTCAAGATCATAAATAACTTTCAAGCACTGGGGTGTATGTAAAGAAACGTTGACTGATTTGATGTTAGAAAATATCGAATTGGATAAAGAGCTATCTAGTAGAATGTATAATGCTAATACTGGAAAGTCACTTGAGATATTTCTTTGGAAAACTGTAAAAACGTATAAATTATGGGACCCTAAAACTACGGAAAGAGAAATTGTGAAATGCATGATATCACAGTTTTATATCTTTACGAAAATAATTCGAATGCTACTTTGTTATATCTTTTGCTGATGTGCTTAATTTACAAAAATTACGAACATAACTAGAACAAAAAACTTTCAATAGTGAAGGGATTAAAACAGAGCGCCGTAATAGACCTATGTGATACTATACTTGTAATCAAATAGAGCACTTATCTGTACATTGTCCCAAGAAAATAAAATATGAAAACAGGGAACAAAACAAACGAGGGACAGTAGTCAAAAGCAACACCAGGGATCAAGGGACTTTTTCAATCCTGTGAAGATACAACTCTCCATTAAATATTTAACAATAGCTAATATATATAAGTACCACATTTAACCCTAAAAATTAATGATGTAAAAGTAATAGGTCGTACAGATACTGGGTCGGATTAATCAGTTCTAAATGAAAACATATGGCAACAAATTAAGAAAATAATGTAACACCTCAACTGAAAACTTGGAGTAAAGGTAACGTGTCCTGCTGATGGAATGACGAACTGTCAAGCGTTAGGATATTTTGAAGTAAAACTCTTAGTGAACCAATGTTTAGTTGTTGCGAAAGATTTGGCTATATCTTGTTTTATTGGATTACACTTCATTCAGCACAACGAAGCAACCCTTAACTTCTTCACAGATGTTCTTGAGTTAAATCTTCCATTTGTTAAGGACAGCTCTGAGATTGAAAATATTCTGACCGATGAAGAACAAAGTTTACATTTAAAAAGTCGAGACTGTGAATAATTAAAGTAAATTGTATTGAAATATATCGATATTTTTAGCAATAACCCTGCTTTCACAGACTTGAATAGAAACTCTAAAATAATTATATAATAAGTATATAAAAGGTAGATACATAAGCAAGTACAATTCTTATCAGTTGCATGAGGTAAATAAATCCACAATTTAATATGAAAGACTAATGTTATATTGTACGACGTCTTAATTTACGAAAGATGATCAGTGAGTTAATAAGTAGGTAACAGATTTGGTGTAGAACGACTTACTTATGCACGGTCTTTTCACTGGAATGGTGTTTGAGGCCAGTAATGTATAACGACATGGTTTAAATCAGTTCCAGTCTGATTGTTATACATATAAATCAGTACATACGCATAACTAGTAAATAAATATCATCCTTCGCCTGTTAAAGCGTGCTGCACCCTAAAATCTGTCTTGTAAACATCTCATATAAATATTGATTTATATGCTGTAATTAGCGAAAGGCCTTATCAACACGTAAAGCAAGCAAAGTATAGATATTAATATGTAAATAAATACCGTCAAGAAGAGAACCAAATTGTGGACTCATCCTTATCACTATTACTCTCTATTCCAACATTAAGCCCTTAAAACAGTAACTCTGAGACTCAGAATTTAATTGGGACATATCGATAATGCATTCCTAAACGATAAAACACTGGGGAAAAAATTCAGAATTCTTAAAAACTACTCCTCACAATACCACCCACTGGTAAACTTAAGAAAGTAAACAGAAAAAGATAACGAACTCCATATTTTAGGCGTCATAATTATATAAACAAATGCATACCGCTGTACCAGGAGTTAACAAGTAACCCACAAACAGTGGCGCGTACCTCTACTATAACAATGAAACGTGAGGACGAGCATTATGAACAGCCTTGTGTCTGTAATATAGAATATAATAAGAAAAAAGAACATCACCACAACCTTTCTTGACAAAGGATACTCCTACTAAGTATGATGTTATTGCTGTTTGAAGATAAACCCAAAACTACCCAATGGACTATCTGTGCTCTGCCCTTCACGGGTATCGAAACCCGCTTACTAGTATTGTAGGTCTGCAGACATATCACTGTGCCACTGGGAGGCGTATAAATGGAAGAATTATTACCACACCGCAAAGATATTTCCGTGAATGAAAATGTTTTCAGAAAACGTCCAGAAAATATATTAACATCATAAGGTCAGAACAACACGTAAACCTTATGTCAACATCCCTGTGAATGTGAAGCTCTAAATCAAACATCCAGTGTGAATGTAGACTCTAATTGTAACAAACTGACTAACAAACTTAAATCTTGAAAACGTAATATAATTAAAATTGCTCATAATGCTAAAAGAACGTACAATAAAATGGTATAATACAAAAATAATGAGATAAGAAAAACACAACTGAGAAAAAAAACAAGAATCCTTCTCCAGCACCTAACGGAAAAAAACAAAAACACTCTGTCAACCTTGCAAAACATAAATAAAAATTTGAAAATCTCTTTTGACAGTATTTATATTGTTAGCAGGGGGATTCCGAACGAATGAAAACTACACCAGCATATATAATAAGAAAGTCAGGATTAAATTCCTGTTGACGTTAACATACAACAGCTTTTCTCAGAACCTATACCTAAATTTGTGATACAAACTATGGCTAGCAATTACTTTCTAGTATTAATAGTAGTTTTAAATTATTAATAAATTAATAATTAAGTTCAGTTGAACATATAACTTACTAACATTACACGCTACAGTTTTACACACTATACTTGAAATACTGTTATATTCCGTTTGAAATGGAAACCCTTTATTGAGTTAGAGAAAGAAAATATGATTTACATTTTTATTACTCTTACTGCTACATAATTTCCTATGCATTACTGACAAAAGTTGTAATTTTGTCTCTCTTTTATGAGTAATTTAGAAAACACAGTTGACTTTTCTATTATAGTACATCTGAATAAAACATAAAACTAAGACTAGAGCTGTTAGAACTAACTAAAAATTGAAACCAAAACCTCCTTTCTATCCAGATCTGAGTACTTCATTAAAGATTAACCGAATAAAATTAAACTAGAAAATCGAACAATAATATCATTTAATTATTCCATAAAGGAGTTGTATTGCAAGTGACAACTTAATACCCAAAATATAATATACAAAACTCAGCACAAGGTAGAACGCACGAAACAAAACCAAAGCATAATTTACAACGCAAAACGTAAAGTAAATGTAAAACACAGAGCACAAAACATAATGTACAAAACTTTACACAAAGAAAGATATGCAACATAAACGAAAAGTACAATGTACAACATGGAGGACAAAGTGTTATTTACAACACAGCAGCGCAAAACATAAAAAATAACACAGAATATACAGTATAAGTTAAACACTTTAATAATGTATAATGTACAACACATGGCACAAAATATAATACACAGCATTTAACACAAATTATAATTTACAACACAGAAATAAAATTAGAATGTACAATATAGAACACAAAGTATAATGTGCAACACGGAACAGAGAATATAATACACAAAAATAGTGAGTAACAAAGAACCTTAAATATAACGCACAACAAGATTTCAAAGTATAATATACAACACAGAACACAAAGTTTAATAAAAATCGCAGAACATAAAGAAAATGTACAATGTACAACACAGAAAAAAATTGTAAGGTACTACACAGAGCACAAAGTATAACACAAAACACATTATACAATAAATAATGGACAAGAAAGAACATAAAGTAAAAATATACAATACAGAACATGAAGTATTACGTATAACACATTACACAAAGTATAACGTACAACACAGCATAATAAGATATGTTATACAGCCCAGAGTGCAAAGTGTAATGTAATACGCGTTAAAAATATAAAGTAAAACACATTACACAGATTATAATGTGTAACAAGAAGCATAAAGTTACAATATGAAAACTGAGAACAAAATATAATGTGCAACACAGAACACAAATTACAGTGTAAAACACAGATAACAATTTGTTATGTACAATACAAAATATAGAGTCAGATGTGAAACACAGAACAGAAAGTATAATGTTAAACATTTTACACAAAGAAAGGTATACAACACAGAAAAACGTATAACTTACACTACAGAAAATAAAGTATAATGCACATTACAGAGCTCAAATTTCATTGTGCAACAAAGAACACGAATTATATTATAAAACACAGATCATAAAGTGTAATGTACAATACAGGCACAAAATATAATATACAACACAGCACATAAAATACCAGTACAGCAGAGTACACAAAATTCAATGTACATTACAGAGCACGAATTGTTATGTACAACACAGAACATATTGGCAGGCAATGAAAACCACCAACTTGGAAAGGTAAAGAAATTACTTAAAAACATAATAATAATCCTTAAAACTGAGGTGAAGGATATACCATTACGATGGTGAAAATGTTACAACATAATAAATATTCTAGCTTTCATTTCGTAGTATAAATAAGTGTAACTGCCATCTCCTAAACGTGAATATTTCTCCTCAATAAACTATAGTTTCTATAACATTACAATAGATGTAAAACTTGACTTAACGAACGGCTCAGCATGGTCACGTGGATAAGGTACTCGGCTCGTAATCCGAGGGTCGCGGGTTTGAATCCAATTCGCACCAAACATGCTCGTTCTTTCAGCCGTGGAGGCGTTATAATGTGACGGTCAATCCCACTATTGGTTGGTAAAAGAGTAACCCAAGAGTTGATGGTGGGTGATGATGACCAGCTGCCTTCCCTCTAGTCTTACATTGCTAAATTAGGGACGGCTAGCGTAGATAGCCCTCGAGTAGCTTTGCGCGAAATTCAATAAAAAAAATTAAAAATACTCAAAGAACTTAAAATCTAACTTCGCACATGCGCGAGAAGCAAGTTATCGTTGATACTGTACTCTTGACACTTGCTTGAAATAGCATTGTACTAGTGATTAAAAGAAGGTTCTGATATTGGTCATTTCATTCTCAGTTAGATGATGTTACACAACTCGTTAATGTCCGGTTGATCAAACATCCTTAAAGCATACCTGACAGTACACAGTTCGGCTAAGCTGTAAATAAGAATTTACTGCCACATAACATACAAGTCATTAGGCCTAAATGATATATATACATTTAAATTACAGAGAAAATTAATCAGACGATTCATCATATTCATTTTCTTAACAAGTTAGGGATAAACGTCATCCTGAAGTAGGTGATAGCTATAGGTCTTCATCAGTGTTGGGAAACCTAATATATAGGCCGACAGTGCGGCCCTCAAACGCCTTCAAAGAACAGCAAGACTCCCTTTACCAATCATAAACCAAATATTATACATTTCAATAAAAATGAGCTATATATATATATATATGAAACATATTAAAGCTGTAGCTAGAGACGATATTCCAGTGACGATTTTAAGATGTGCGGCATGAAAAGGAAAATCAAAATTTACATTTCAATTTCTTGGTATTGGTGAACCTGTACTTTAGCTGTTATCACCATTTAGAGACAGTATTAACTCTTGTAACCACATATGTTGTTGTGATACACTGTTTCTTCATGACGCAGAAGGTTTTCAGTTTTAGACCTTTCTGCTCTGATTGGGGTTCACTCTGTATAACTTATATACGGATTTTTTTTTCTCATAAAATGTATGGATAAATATAAGAAGTTCATAGTCTCTCTCGGTAAATCTATGCTGATAAACACTTTACTGATACATGTCTTAGACAGTTAGATTTAACACTTAGATTCAGTTATTATTGTTCTTTATCGAATTTCAATCAAACCGACTTGAAGTCTATCTGCACTAGCTGTTCTTAGTTTTAAAGTGATGGACTAGTAGAAGAAACATAGCAAGTCGATGCCATTCACAACTTGTAGTTTACTTTAATCGAATAGAGTATGAAATATGCAACGTACAACACATTACATAAAGAAAGATATACAACACAGAACACAAAATATAATATACAACACAGAACACAAAATATAATATACAACACAGAACACAAAATATAATATACAACACAGAACACAAAGTTTAATAAACAACGCAGAACATGAAGTAAACGTACAACACATTACTCAAAGTACAATGTACAATATAGAAAATAAAATCTCATCTACAACACATTACACAAAATATAATTTACAACACAGAAAATAAACTGTAATTACAACACAGAACACGAAATATAACGTGTAACACGTTAAAAGGTATAATGTAAAACACATCACACAAATTATAATTGTGAAACACAGAGCAGAATGTATAATGTATAAAACTTGAGAAAAGAAAGATACACAACATAAACAAATAACACAATGCACGACATATAGCACAAAGCATTATGTACAACACATTACACAAAGTGTAATGTACAATATGAAGACAAAGTATAGCTTAAACACATTAACAAAATATAATGCACAGCATTTAACATTTATAATTTACAACACAGAAATAAAATTATAATGTATGATATAGAATACAAAACAGAGAATAAAACATTATGCGAGACACATTACGAAAACTATACAAGATATATTAACTCTTGTAACCACTTATGTTGTTGTGATAAGCTGTTTTTTATGAAGCAGGAGGTTTTAGTTTTAGATCTTTCTGCTCAAATGGACATTGGATTGAATTTGGGGTTCACTTCGTATACTTTGTTCAGGGATATTTTTTCCCTTATAAAATGTGTGGATAAATATCATAAGCTTGTAGTCTCAGCTATTTGGCTGATGACCACTTTATTGATACATGGTTTAGACAGTCAGATTTAACGCTTCTACAACTTCGGGATTCTATTGTTATCGTTCTTTCAATCAAACCTACTTGGAGGCTATCTGCACAAGTTATCTCTAAATTTGAAGTGATGGACTAGTAGAAGAAACGCAGCAAGTCGATACCACTCACAGTTTATAGGCTACTCATATCATATAGTAGAATTTGACTGTCACTCTTATCACACACTCACAGTTCCAAAATGCGGAGAGTAAGTTTTTTGTTCGTTGGTAAAGGGACGCGAACCGCAATCCATCGAATTCATAGTAAATCATCGGAGATTACCTGTGTATGTTAGTACTCATACCTTGTAAAAAGCTTTGCAGTGTGTTGCCTAGAGACTGTGTTGATCTATTATGTTACGTATTTTTATATGTTACGAATAAAATTCATTCTCAGAACTTTGACATTTATGATACTTTGAATCATCTCCAAGCAATAAAAGAAGTACTTTAAAAATTTATCAGATAGGTGGATGAGCGTTGGAACTGGTATGAGTTACAAAGATGTCAGATTTTATTTCTGAATTAAGTTCTTTCCATTTTCTCTTATACAGTTCTTTTTCAGCCCTGGCTATGCACAAAATATCATCTGTTATACCACTCAGTCCTCGTTGGTATAGCTCTGTACCAAATACTTTCTGTTATACCGTTTAGCCCTCGTTTGGCATAGCTAAGTACAAAATATACTCTGTTATCCAGTGCTTGGACACAGTTATTCACTTAATCGTTTTGTTTCGAGAACAGAAACAAGGTTATCTTCTCTATTATCGGTATGATTTTTCAAACCAAATTGAACGCGTACTCGCTGTGTTTTTTTTTTGTATTTTTACGAAACATTTTTTGATAAAATAAAAAAAACTGTAAGTTTCAACTACTGATAATTAGAAAATGGATAAAAGACCGTTAGCAGGATTGTTGTTATATTAGTATGAACTTCTAACACTAAAGACAAATAAATCTTAAACCAAATTATAGTGATGCAATAAACTTAGTCACAGAACAAAACACGTTTTTACTGAAGACAACATTGATTGTGAAACATCTTAATTTGTTCTTTTGGTAGCACTTCGAACATCAATTCTTAAAGCTGAAGTGCCTTTAAAATAGTCGGACATGGCCAGGTGGCTTGGATAGTGAACTCGCAATCTGAGGGTCGCGAATTCGAATCCTCTTTCTCATCAAACATGCTCGTCCTTTCAGCTGTGGAGGCGTTATAATGTGACGGTCAATTCCACTATTCTTTGGTAAAAGAGTAGCCCAAAGCATTGACGGTGGGTGGTGATGACTAGCTGCTTTCCCTCTAGTCTTACACTGCTAAATTAGGGACGGCTTGCGCAGATAGCACTCAAGTAGCTATGCGCGAAATTGAAAGGCAAACAATCTTAATATTAGATATAATAATAAAGCTTTTGCATTATAATATTATTTGGTTCGATATCTAAAGCATTATAAATAAATACTTCAATTATAAGACAAATGTTCTAATCAAACGAAAGTTACAATCCAATATACCCGTATCAATTATTTACGTTAGCTTTATTTAATTTATAGCAATGTCGTTCTTTATTTAACCCAACCTAGTATATCCTAAGAAGTAAAGAAGTTATTTCCTTATCGTAGCTGAGTGTATCTCTGAATGTGATACCGAGGGGAAGTACTTAGGTCAAATATTACACTGAACTCAGAAGATAACTTGTAGGCGTTTGAAATAATTACAAATATAGAACGAGTGTGATCCATACTTTTAACTAATTACATTAATTAGATATTTCGGCGAACTGTGAAATAACACTTAGCGCCCCCCCCCCCGCCAGTAGGTCAGTAGTAATTCAGCAGGATTGCGATACTAAAAACTCGTTTCGATTGAGCAGCTTTGCGCTGACAACAGTCAAACCAGAAATCATTTATTTGTCTTGTAAAAGAAAAAATTCAAAAACACATTTTAGTTATATCTATAACTACAGCCCTCTCTAATGAGCTACGTCTATGCTCTTTTTGTAAGGCCTCAAATCAGTTTCTGATGGTATGTGTCGAGGCTTAGAATTGTGAACGTTAAGCACACCATACCATCTCATATGAGCCACTTTCAAAACATCAACAGATATTTTGTAATCGTATGGAAACCGCAATGTGAGAATACCTTCTACGTGATATATACATATGTATCTATATATCCTTTTTGTCTCTCATGCTTCTAAATTAATCTATTCGTTTTAACATTGTATATATAATGTTGACAAACATAATCATCACGCCACACGTCAAACTACAGTCTTTGCTGTTTTGTCAACTCTCAATCACAATTAGTACTAGCCAAGTCACTGTTAACTCAATCATATACAATGTTTTAGCATTTCATTCTATTCAAAGCAAATTAAGATTAATATGAATACACAGTGAACTGTCTTCTAATATGTTCAAGCTTTTCGTGATGACGAGAAACCCACTTCAAGTAAAAATGTATTCTCAAGATACTAGTATGGGTTTTAAAATTTTATTTTAATTAAAGTTTTAATACCCATACCAGCCGTCTGGAGAATACATTCAAAATGTGGTCATGTTACTAGACTTTCAATATTAAGTTTCTCATCGCATCCCACTATTGTTCAAAAGTAATTCTTTTGTATTGTATGATCTCTTGATAGTCCCATCTGCGTTACACTGCGGACGTACAAGACTAGAAACCTCGTTTTTCAATACCCTTGGTGGGCAGAGCACAGATAGCCCCTTGTGTAGTTTAGTGTTTAACTACAAACAAACCTTATCCATTTAGAAAGACATGTGATCAGAGACGAGAACTTGTCGATGTAATTCATAAGAATGTAAGATGTAAGATGTAAAATAAAGGATATTTTTACGTGATTACTGCTTTTTGGGAAGAGCATCCCTCCCTTTTCACAATTATTTTTCGTCAAATCCCTTACCCCACACACACTTGAGAAATGTTATAACTTGTTCATAATCGATGTTTAAATTGCTTTGTTTTATGTTAAAGGAATTGAATAATGTTTTTATACAACTAACCTAAGTCCATATTTCTCAATCAAATGTGTTGATACTGGCTCCGTTATCTCTATAATGCACTAATATTCTAGTAACGGAAATTAACGAGGCAAAAATTTCACCTTTTGAACTTTGTTATTCGGTGTCCACATCGAGTGAGTAGAGTATTTGGTAAAAGTGTATACTTATTGATAATTAAAATACAATAAGTTTTATACCATTCACTGTGGGTGGAGTCCATGTTTTGAACATTTTTTTAATATTTCTCATTACAGCCCTTAATGTAAAGAACTGAATGAAAAACTGGAGGGGAATCATTATTTTGTAAGTAAAATAACATGATCTATTGAACATTATTAAACATGATCTATTGAACATTATTAAACACCATTCTTCCTCTTGTACAACCTCAAGGGACTGAATATGGAGTGTAATGTTCATAAATATAATTGGCCTAGGAGTGTAATGTTCATAAATATAATTGGCCTAACACTAACATCTTACGACTAACATCATTAAAGTATCTATATATATGTATGAGAGCACAGAGTAATTAGTGACATTAATTGCAGTTTTAAAGATATTTATGCTAAAAGTTTTGTATGGGGATATGATAACCAACAAGTTAATGAACCCTTGACCAGTCTGGGATATAAACAGAGATTAAAAAGATGACTTATCCTGGTATACATCGATAGCTTTAGGGTTAACACATTTTAACAATGTGGTCTAAGTTTGTTGTTTTTAGTTTTTTTATCCCAGTTTTAACTGTTTTTGAATGCTTAACTTTTTTAAGTGTGTCTCCATCTTGTTTATTACATATACCGTCTTTACGATCAGTTGTTTTTCGATTAAATATGAAATGTAAAAGTTATAAAAATTTTAAAATTTGTGGCAATTTAATTCACACTTCGTGGGAAGAAAGAGGCAGTAGTTTCTTATTTGACAAAATTACAAAGAAAAGTCTGTATATTTAGAAATGTTTAAGGTACAAGTACTTATGTTTACCTAGGTGTTTTAAAAGTCGTGCGAAGAAGTTAACATATCTCAATAAAAGACAACACTAAGCAACCATAAGACACTTTAACGGCAGTCAAGTTGTGAAGGAGAAAAATAGAGAAAACTTAGAGTTCTTATCAGCTTTTTTTATAAACACGCTACCGAGTTATGGTTAGCGAATAGTGAGATAGAAGTTTAATTTCTTCAATCAATTAATATTCATCGCAAGAACCGTAATTATAGCAGATTTATTATTCTGTGGACAATTATGTATGACTTTTTATATCATCTATCATACAGTTCGACCTACTGTTTTAGCATACTCGTATACATTAGGAGAAAAACAGAATTATACATATGTACCAGAACACATTAGCTACAGTATTAATAAAGCACTCTTTCTCTTAAACAAGGTAACTCTAAAGAGTATTTTTAACCTCTCAGTTTATTCTCTGGTTGGTCAGTTTACGGACTTACAACGCTAAGATCTATTGTGTAGCTTTGCACTAAAACACAACAATTCTTTTTGTTTCATAACTAAACCCGTTTTCAACAATTATCGCATTGCCAAAACAGTCACATAGTTTCTCAACCAGGGGTTGGCTAGAGAAACCAAAACTACATTGTTATCTTAATAGGCCTAATATTTGTTATACTATCACATTATATTTTGGATTTTGTTTCATTATTTTTTCATATTCCTTTTAATTTATCTAGTACATAAGGGGTACAAATATCGTTTCACACCTATCATTTGTATACCATGCTTAAATGGCCAAGAAAATTTCGCCCATAATCAGATGAGCTGGACTGTGTGAGACAAAAACCAGTCAATTCGCTGTTTATTGAATGCAGAACAATAATTTACATTTACGGATTTGCGCACGAAAAGCTGGCGAAGCATAATAAACCGATAAGTTTAATATTTATGTCTTAACACAGTTTTCTTCTTATCACAAATATTAGACCCATGGGTTTCCAATGCTTTTGGTTTCGCAATCGTAACTTAACTTTTCTGTCTTACTTAGCACGAAGAACAATGAGAAAATAGCGGTAGTTCAAGGTGTCCAAAAAACTATGTAAAGCTGAAGTCATGGTCTTTGGTCCGGTTAAGGCACTCGACTCGTAATCCAAGGATCGCGGGTTCGAATCCCTGTCGCACCAAAAATGCTCACCCTTTCAGTGTTGGGGCGTTATAATGTAACAGACAATCCCACTATTCGTTGGTAAAAGAGTAGCCCAAGAGTTAGCAGTGGGTGGTGATGACTAGCTACCTTCCCTCTAGTCTTACACTGCTAAATTAGAGACGGCTAGCGCAAACCATGGTCTTTTGTTACTGGAACTTAAGAAGTATTAGATTAGTTGGTTATATATACATGCTAAAAAGTTAGTACATTAAAAATTATGTACAAGCTGAATACCGAAATGTCTTAGATATATGTGAATATATTGTTTATTTGTAATGTTTATAGAGTTGATTTATTACTTCCGTTCTACTTAAATTTTACAGAATGCTCTAACTACACAGTCGATTTTTATACAGTTTTCTCTATTGTTCTATCAAATTTTAAATTATGGTTGAAAGTTATTTTGTGTCAAAATTTGTCAGATAGAGAACCAAATTATAACTCACAACATAAAACATAGGACCGTCTTTTTTTACATTATCAGAACTCTAACACAAGACAGGAAAAAGAAGATGGACCTCTGTAAGGCAACCGAACCATGTGTTCCGCCCCCACAAGCTTCGATCAGCGGCGTGTTGCCGCTCTAATTCTTGATTCAGCGAACAAACAGAAGTTTGCTGTACTACGCTCACTTAACATTTCCTTGACCAAGACAAACACCACGGAGTTCAACTATCCTAATCTGCTGCACGTGACATTTCATTTTTTTGCGTTCAACGATTTCATTTTTATTTTGTTGTGTTTTTGTTGCGAGCAGAAGTAAATTATATTTTTTGTCGTATAAGATTTCATCCCTCATATAATGAAGCACTGTCGCGGATTATTTCTGTCTCACTTTCTCAGCTCTTTACCATTGTAGAAAGCATTTTGTACTAGACTTCTTTATATTTCGTTATTGTGACCGGAAATAAACCCAATTAGGAAGAACAACCGGAAGTCAAGAAGAATGCTTCCTGGTAAGATACTATGCAGAGTAGGATCGTGAGTAGCTACTAAAGTTACATACTGACGTCACAAATCATTAACATTTCCATCACTGAAAATCTACAGATTTTGTTTCATTTCAGCTTCATACTAAAAACGGTTTTACAACCGAGAGAATCGTTTAAACTGTGACAAAACTGAGATATTTACGTGGACTGTGTACTTGCTTCATTATAAAGAATAAAAAAAAATGACAATTGAGTGACGTGTTCTAGTAACGAAATTGATTTTCTCCTTGATTACCGAGTTTCTCGTTTTGATTATATGGCGGGTTTTGGTTGTGGTTACGCGGGAAATCCATGCCTCAGGCCGGTGGACTTTACGTTTGTTACGCTACATTAACATTTTCCTTGCTTCAACCGTCGTTCTACGACATTTCTCTCAGCCCGTCAATTTTCATTAAAGATTATCTACTTGGTACCCTCACTACACGTTCAACATCATTTACTTTGACGTATTTTAACACTCCAGGGCTTGCCACAGAAGTAGCATTTATACTTGGGTGGAAAGTTTTGCAACCTTGATACGAGAAACATTTTGTATTTTTGGTGACAAGTTTTAAAACCAATAAACTTTAGTGTAGACGACTTTTGGGACAAAGGAACTGTGAAAACTTTTTATAAAAATTGCACATTAATTGATTTCTCAAAAAGAAACAATTATACAAGCATTGATTGAATTTTAAATACATTTAAGGATGAAAATATAAAACATTTTTTCCTTCTGCTTTAATTTTTTTTTTGAAGGGGGAATAATAATTATTATACCTAAAGGATAAGAGGTCAGGTTTTACTGTTCATGTTGATGTGTGTACTCATGTAAAAACAAAACTGAAACCACTTAAATGTTTGACGATTAATTACCGCATGGGAAATTAAACTCACTATCCCTATGCAATTACTTATTTTAGCAACGTTTCGCATAACACTACACAAGACCTGTTTGCGCATAGCCGCGCATAAATTTGATTTGATGGACAAGCAGGCAAGCAATCAGTTCACGGTACCTACCTCCAGTTCTTAAGATACACTTACCTGATTGAAGAGAAAATAATTTACTGCCACCATTATAGCATACCTACAGCCCCACAATACGAAGCGCGTTTTTACTGGCAGTGGAAGATGAACCACTCACTTTTGGGTTCACAGTCCGGGCACACTAGCCATCAGGCCACGCCGAGGTTACCCTTATATTAAATATATTTCTTTATACCTACTCCATTCACTTCATAGAAAATGTGCAAAACTGAGTTCATTAGGGTTTGGCATCTGTTGTTGAAATGGAAGAATCTAAGCTTGTTATAAGATTTAAAGTCATTCAAAAAAGCACAAGTATTTGTGTTACAAAAACGAGTTTCTGGTATTTTAAGACTAAAGGGCGGTTAGGACACGTGTTATATTTCAAAAACGCAAGAGTTGAACTTTTATTTTGTTTGTTTCAGTGTTTGTAACTCTTTAAAATGAAACAAAACATTTTTGGTGTTTAAAATTCTAAATATTTTAATTAGAGAAATAACAGCAGCTGTATTAAACTGAGGGCTAAAAATGAAGATATGAATCTTTGTTTTTTCTTAAGAGAAAGACTTAATATACTAGTGGTCAGTGTGCTCTGGATGCGGATCGAGATTCCAAGGTTCGAGTTGTGGTGCTACTAAACGTGCTTACTGTTTTCAGCTGTTTATACGATATGAAGTTCCAAATAAAGATGTTGTGGTACCAGGTACTACTGGTTGGAAACATTTTTTTCTTCATTAGTCCTAAATTAAGAACACCTGTAAACATTTACTATAGACCTCTCACCTGACCTTTACTCTATTTTCATATAATGGGTCATTCAGGTTGAATATTCCAGTTATTCCTTTGTCTATCACAAATTTACAAAAGTTACAAATTAATTGGATGATATAAAAAAGGTTATACGAAGATATCTTTTGATGTATATGGTCGATTTTCGATAATAAATTAAAATCAAAATATGCAGGTTTTCAAGGATTTTAATTTGTTTTGGAAATTCGCGCAAAGACACAAGGGATATTTGCATTAATCCTTAATTTTTCAACTGATATATACGAGTATGAGTTTTCCTATATCAAACCTATATTGCTCTGTCTGCTGTATCCACCGAGGGGAAATGAACCCCTGATTTTAGTATTGTGAGTCCGAAGTCTTACCACTGTCCTCCCGGAGGACAATATATCAGAGGGAACACAACTCGTCAAAAACACCTATCATCTACTCTAATCGAAAAGTGAGATTCGGGCGACATTCTTAAAATGAACCAAAGCTCCAAAGTTTGAAGTGCAATGTTCCTATAATGGTTGGTATTTTGAATCCATAGTCTGGTACGTTACCTACAGGGTCACACCCTGCTCGTTCGGCTGTTTCTTAACCGTTTTTGTATGTTTTATATTTATTAACACTGTTTTCCTATTGTAGTAAAATCGTGCTCTTTATTATAGATTTTTAGCTACTATTAGGATGCAGTAACCGAAATATTTTTTGCATTATACATACATCATTACAGATCTGTTGATTATGCTCTCTTATTTTGAAGCTGTTTGTTAACCACGTGTACGTCACCTCTTAAACTTGATGGTTAGTGAAGTTTTTTCAAGAATCACTAAAATGAAAAATTACGAATTATGATAAGTTGTAATTATTAAATGTCACAGGATATACATATTAAATTATTATGCTATTCTTTATAACATAGGAAATATACATATAGTAATTAGTATGCAACAGCTTTCGCTTTCTGAACGTCCATTTACATTTTCGAACTGTAAGATAAATCTTTGTGACGTCACGTTACCTGAAAACAAACGTAAATTATATATATATATATACAGGTTGTTTGGAAAGTCACTGTGTACTTATATATTTATGAACAGCGGTATGTCTTCAGATGTACAACGCTAAAATCAGGGGTTCGATTCCCCTCGGTGGGCTGAGCAAGTAGCCCGATGTAGCTTTGTTATAAGAAAAACAAATTTATGAATAGACAAAATTGCACATTGACTTTCTGAACACCCTGTATATATCAGTGTTATTTTCTTCATCGGTTTGTGAAACAGAAGCTGATTACAGCTGTTTTATATCAATACGTGAAGCCGTTGATTTCCAATGACATTTGCAAAAAGACCAAATCACATTAGAAATTATCTGATATCTAGCATATCAAGTTCTGATTATGATATTATTCATATATTAATTAATTAGATATCACCAAAACACTGTTTCAGTTCTCAATCAGAATTAGGGTGATTCATAACAACCCAATTTCATTGTGAAAACTAATTTGAGGAAACGGTACACCATATCACTTCTGGAAAAATTAGAGTTTCATTTTTAAAATTTTACGTAAAGAGATCACATTCCATTCATTTTTAATATTCATACGCATCGGGAAATTTGAATACAAGAAAGATATTAACAGTTTGTTTAATAATGCAGTAATGAAGAATATTAGAAATTAGGCATAAATTTAATTATAACTGAGTATCATTGGACGCGTGCGACTTAGTGGTTGGCGTGCTGGCCTGCGCATCGAAAGGTTCAGAGTTCAAACCGTGATATTTGTTAGCACTTTTCAGAGTTTTAGGTTTAGGGGACTGTAGTTGTGACAGTCAATCCCGCTAATTGTTTAAAACAGCTACATAGGCGACGGGTGCTTTGACGAATTGTTCTCCCTCTGGTTGGTCGTCAGTTTTAAATTAAGAATGGCTACGTCTGTGTCTTAGAGGATTTTGATTTGGCACTTTATTCTATATGTTATAGTAAGTGGAACGTTCAAATTGAAAACATGATCTTCAAAATATTCAGAGTCAGCCTGGAGACAAGATGGCAGCTACCCGCTCAACAAAGACGACGAAAATTTTCCTGATTTGATTTACAAACTTGATGGAATCGCCGTTAAATGTTTTAATATATATATATATATATATATACTTATGGAAATTTTAGAATATTATGTACTTGTCTGAAGTTAAGCCTAAAACTACACAATGTGCTCTGCCCACCGCAGGTGTCAAAACTCAGTTCTAACGTTGTAATTATGCAGAAATACCACTGTGCCACTAGGGGGGAAAAGTGAGCGTATGTGTACTTAAGAATCTTTATCAGAAGTTCATAGTAATTTATCTCATCATTCAAAATCAACAATTTTTTTTTGTAATCGAAACATAAATTATCCTGCCAAGTTACGACTCTTTTTTTTCTTAAAACAAGTAATAATAGATTATTAGATAACGTTATATGTTCATCTAGAGTCTTCATAGCTACATCTGATTCAGGGTCGGGCGTAGCCTAATGGTTTCGAGCCGGACTGTGAATACGAAGGTCTTAGTTCTGCGTTCTGTTTTCGTACAAATGTGACCACAATTTGGGACCAGGGGAGAGTTATTAGAGTAAGGGTGAAGTAAGTTACAGACACACACATGTGATATAACATCAAATTTAAACTCAAAAATAGCCTTATTGGTCCATCTAGGACTAAATGTACTAAATTAAGCTTAAAAACTACTTAAAGCCAGCCGTTAACATTTAACTATTTATTAAGCCTTCTTGTAATCTTCTTTAAAAATATTGCACCCGTCATATCACATATGAAATAACCCATTCTCAACTACCCTGCCAAAATTTATATCCATGTTCCCTAGTCCTGCCATTCTGACAACTGAGCGTGAGAAAATATTATGATTTGTTTGTTTTGTGAAGTTCACGCAAGAAGCGGTTCGAGGGCTATCTGCGCTAGCCGTCCGTAATTTAGCAGATTAAGACCAGAGAGGAAGGCAGTTAGTCATCACCACCCACCGCCAACTCTTGGATTACTTTTTTACTTACGAATAAGGGGACTGAACGTCACTTAGAACAGCCACATGGCTGAAAGGGCGAGCATGTTTGGTTTGAATGGGATTCGAACCCACGAATCTCGGATTACAAGTCGAGCGTTCTAACCACCTGGCTATGCCACGAAGATAAGATGTCAACTCTATCAGTTCCCTTAACAAATTTAAACATCTAAATCAAATTTCATTTCTTTTATTTTTTTATTTTTCCATGGAAAACACTTTCGGTTTCTTAGCCTGTTTTCGAATAGAAACCTTTCCATTTCAGGATCGTCCCAGTAGCTCTCCTTCAAGTCATTTTTTACAATTTAATGTTCTTTTTAAAGTAAGGAACCCAATCTTGAATATAAAAACTCCAAATGTGCTCTAACCAGTGACATATCCAATGAATGTGTAGCCTACCTATTTAAACTTGTGTTCAACACTTTTGGAGATACACCCAAATCCTATCTACCTTTCCACTGGATGGCTTAAGAGACTGATCAATCAGAATACCAAATCCTTTTCTTTCATAACACTTGAGATTATTCCAACCAGAAGTATACTTAGAGTAACCCAAGTAACTGGTTGCGTTCTCTCTAATCTTTCAGCTTAAAATTTATGTATAGCTAGCCGCAATAGCCCTTATGTAGTTTTGTCCAAAACTAACAAACATCTAGTCTACCAAAATATCATTGACGAAATTGATTTTAACTATTCATGTATGTAACTTCCCCTTTCCATGCAAGTCTTTCACGAGTAGACACGAGCCGTTTTTATACGTGTTGAAAATATCGGACTTCCATTTACACATACCACCTCAGTCCTGTACCTGCTTGACTGAATAAATTATGCATGTTTCTGAGAACAACGCGAGATATTGTCGTTAAATGTAATTTTATAAGCCTCGTGATCGAGTGCAAGTTCCTTACATTTCACATGAACGAGCAAAACAAAAGAAATTTGTTTGTTTCGAAAATTCACGCAGAGCTATAGAAATGGCTATGTGCGCTAGCTGTCTATAATTTTGAACCGATAACCTAGCAGCCTTAGAGACAAATATGGCAGTATTTTAATCGAATAATGGGTCAACAGTTTCCGGAATGGACACTGAGTCCAGAGTTTGTTTCCTCCGCTATGGACAGAGTGCCCATTCCGGAAACTGTTGACCCATTATTCGATTACAATATTACATACTAATTTAATATGATCTAGCTGCGATTCCATTGATTAACGGTTCGAGTCTCATCACCGCAAACCTACACACCGTATTTTGGAGTGTTGTGTGTGCGCTACAAGAGTGACAGTTAAACCGCATTATTCTTCCTTCTAGTCCATCAGCTCAAAATTAAGCCCCACGGTTTTAATGATCAAATTATACTAATTTAAAAGTGATCAAACTCCACCGAAAATGATTCATTTTGTAAAAATGATGACATTGTAATTCTTGATGCCTTATCTTTTTTTGTAGACGGATTGAACATTCGCAATCTTTAACCGCCATAATAGCTGTTAACAGACGAGCAGGAGCACTGGACTCTGCAAAGTTAAAACCAAACAACAAAACTGAAAGGAACAACTTCGGCTATTCCACCCAACATTTGTTTCTTCTTTCCCCATTGTTGGAAATCTTACCCACAGGAATAATTGTTCTGCCTTCTCGACATACTTAATTACCCACAGGTAAATGAATATGTCCAAGTAAGTCTATCATGACGGTTGACTGTTTCAGAGGATGCTGGTTCCAGGAGACCAGTGGAGAGAGATTTTAAATGTGTCATAATGACCAGTAATGACTTTTGTTTTTCACATCCAACTTCTTACGTTTAAAGACTCGGTGGAGTCAGCAGATAGCCTGATGTGACTTTGTTATGAAAAAAACACACACACACATTTAAAGACTTTGACTTTTTTGTGAACATTTTCACGATAAAAGAAACAAAAATAAAACAAGAAACAAACAAAATTATTCTCCTCAAAATAAAACATTATATTTATTTTCGATATCTATTGATCCTGAAATTGAATGCATTTAATTAACTTGTACAATTAAGTTTTCTTAATTGTAAGTCACTATGTTGTACAGTCTCGACTAAAATGTTTAAATACTCTTCTATAGTGATATTATTGTCTTGATGAATGTAGTAGTTATCAAGTAATAAGAGTAATAAGAGAGAGGTAGTTTATAATTGGAGAAATTGTTATTCTGGTCTGTGTAACTTATTTGGAGTATTTGTTTGTCAAACACGCGTGTTTTGTATAAAATTGTGTGTTTGGTATAATATTTTTCGAAACAGATTTATTGATACAATTTCTCTGTACTTTGTGTAGAGTCATGCCTCGTCACGTGCCAGGATTTATTGGGTATCAAATTCTTCAACTATTCAAAAATAGTATGAAGCAAAAAAACTGCCAAAACAGTAGTGTAGTATTCACAATGTTTGGATTAGGTATTAATAAGATGTTAAGGTTTGCCAATATTTTTGTGCTCCAGGATCACAATGCCATTGCCACAGGAAAAGAGTGTTATGACTAATAATGTCTCCAGATAACGTTGAGCAGAATTGAGCTGAAAAATAGGTGACCAGGGCCCTAAACAGGCTACCGTAGCTACGTTTCAGAGCCTTCTAGTAACAAGTTTGGAAGAAATCACAGTAGATTACATCAATAACCTCATGGACAGTTTGTTACGTCGCCTTGTGAAGGTTATTAGAGTACGAGGAAGACAAACCAGGTACTCATGTTTAATATGAACTGATATAAGGCTACAAACGGTAGTTAAAGTAATTTGATATTATACACATATATTTTATATAGTTTTGTAAGTTATTTCTTGTGAAAGATAAAATGCTGAATTAAACATATATATATATATAAATGGCTCGTTTGGGTTGAGAAAATATTTTACGCAAAGGAGCGAACAACGTTTCGACCTTCTTCGGTCATCGTCAGGTTCACAACATCAGGTTCTCGACATCACTGAATTAAACATAGTTCTAAAGATGTCTGCTCTAATAATAAATCGTTCATCATATCCATGTGTATTGTGTCTCAATATAAAAATTACATATTTAGATGTTTAATATAATGCACATTTCTCAGTTTTACAGTTTTGTTACAAATTATGGATACATTTTGATAAAGACTGTACTTATTGGTTGGTTACCACTAAACGTAAGTAAGGTATGATTGGCAGACAAATGGAAGACTTAAGTAATTGTGATTGGTAAATAACTGCTATTGTTATTTTTAATTTCGCGCAAAGCTACTCGAGGGCTATCTGCGCTAGCTGTCCCTAATTTAGCAGTGTAAGACTAGAGGGAAGGCAGCTAGTCATCACCACCCACCGCCAACTCTTGGGCTACTCTTTTACCAACGAATAGGGGGATTAACAGTCACATTATAACGCCCCTACGGCTGAAAGGGCGAGCATGTTTGGCGCGACGGGGATGCGAACCTGCGACTCTCAGATTACGAGTCGCACGCCTTAACACGCTTGGCCATGCCGGGCCGGTAAACAACTGCAAAACTTAAAATGTGTTGGTAAGAAATTACCATATTAAATGTGCTGCAATTGGTAGGTAATTAGAAAATTTAAGCGTGACGTAATTTGTGAGGAATCATGAAAATAAATTTGGTTGTAATTAGCAACTAATCCTCATCAACATTACTATTTGTAAGGAAGGTTTAGTAGGTTAACACAAATTTACATTAATTAATATTTAATTATCAAACAACTGCGGAACAGAATCACTGGTATATTCGTTAATAGTTTTAATGACTATTGAAAATATATTTTTCAATAAAACTTTGTTCACTGTGCAATTTTGCTTTGAATTTTCGGTACACCCTGCTTCAGATAAATGAAAAATACTGTACCTTACGAAGATTACGCTTAACGTTTATGGGGTCAACTGTTTGTTAATAACGTTTTTTATTAATCATTTTTACTCACTTTGTTGAAGGAGTTAATTCTGCAGTATGTTTACGTTAATACTGTTTCTCTCTGAAATATAGTAAAAGCTCAAGTGATAAAGTATGCTTGTTAGAAACTCTACGATGAAGGGAACCTATGCCAAAATAATAAAAATTTGTTTTATAAAATTCGTCAGAAACTCTGAAATTTCCGCAAAACAATTCGTTGTTCTTATAAGTACTTTAACGACATTAATGTTATAAATCCCAAATATGCAAATTAAATGAAGCTACTTTGACGCAAATAGGTGACCTAAATTCCAAAACTAGCCTCAGTATTATTATTCTATATTCCATGTGCTTGTAACCTGTAGATGACCAATAACAAGAAGCGAATGATAAAAAACGTTCATTTAAATTCAGTCTTATTTAATATGGTAGAAATGAAAGTATGGAAAGACACTGAGTTTGTTAGTTTATAATATTTTCATATTATGGATGTGGTGTTTCTGATGTTAAACGTAATGTCTGTGGCTTTAGTTCGATTTCTAGAATGTTTTAATCTTTTCTAAAGGGTTGAGTGCCCCCAGTGAATTGTTTTAAGTTCACAGATGTGCATTTTTAAAATCTCGTAATTTAGGGCAATTCTCTAAATAAACGATGAAGTAACTTTTTCACGAAGAGACTTCGTTAAGAATTACGTCCAAAAAAAATTAGCCTGGCACGGCCTCGTGGTTAGGGCTCATGATTTGCAACTTGAGAATGGCGGTTTCGAAACTTCGTCACACCAAATATATTCGACCTTTCAGCCGTGGAGGCGTTTATAATGTTACAATCAATCCCACTATTTCTTGGTAAAAAAGCAGTCTAAGAGTTGACGGTGAGTGGTGATGACTAGCTGTTTTTCTTATATTCTTTCACTTCTATATTAGGGACAGCTAATGTAGATAGAAACGTATAGTCTTGCGGGAAATTGAAAACAAACCAAAATAGATTGCTCTAAAACAGATATTTAAGAAAAGTAATCTTCAATTTTAATTTTCAAATCTAGTAATTCAGAAACAAAAATAGAAATATATTTTCCAAGATAAAAGGTCTATTTGTTATGGTGTAGGAAAATACGTAAAGGAACGTGTCACACAAAGTATGTTCAGACTCAGGAAAAATAAATTTGACTTGTGAAAATGTTTGGAAACTATAGTGTTGGAAATAACGAACTAACCAACAGAATGACGTTTAGAAAATGATAATTTTGTCAGATAATTTTCGTTATCTAGCAGTCAATGATAATTTTAATAACCAGCTTTCGTTTATTTATCACAACAAAATCAATTTTATTATTACTCAGTATTATTTTTTTAATTAATTAATAGAGATGTCGTCATGTTACGATTCATAACTAGTTTTGGAAAAAAAAAACTTTCTATCGACGTTACTGTGATGAGGAACCAAAAATCCCACACACCACCAAACATGCACAGCTGTCTGTTTTACTAATTTTATTCCAATTACAGAATTTTGAGTTTTAATAGGGCGTGGCCTAGTGTTTAGTATAAATGTAACTAAATCCGATAAAACAAGAGTATCTTAAGAGTGATGATGGCTGTCATCTGGCTGCTATCCCTGTAATTTTCCAGTTCAAAATTAGGGACGGCTATGCATAGGTAAACCATTTGTAGCTTTGCACACAAAAAGTGTTTATCTTGTGCATAAGTTTTGGTGTTTATGTTCAATATGAAAATAATTTGGAGTTTTCCGTATAACATACAGTGTTAGCAACGCTGTTTGTAGCTTGGTGGTTCGTTATTTCGGGTTGCGGAAAGATAGTTCAATGTTCACTTTACGATAAAAAAAGCCATCTACGCTCTGCATTTTCAGCCGTGACAAGTCACAACTGTAAGTTATTCTTTCAGTTATTAATAGCCATTAAGATGGTGAACCTTGATTAGTGGTTATTTTTCCTGCTCTAAAATGCGAGATGGTCATACATAAATATTGGAGGTATCTCCCCTGGCTAGTTAGCCTGTGACATTTGTCTTATAAAGGGTCATTAAGGTTAATGATATCAAATATCAGATGAAGTTGAATCGTTACGGATAGCATAATTCATTGTTTTACATTTTCAACACATTACAAGATTATAAAAATTGGTACACTTAGAGTGCATGTACGTAACACAGAGACTTCTGTATTTCCATTTTTCATGAAACTCCACAGCTTTAAGTTCATGCTTTTATTGATGCAAGATATGTTCTTTAAAGATAATTCTTAGTCTTTAAAAGGTTTTTGCAAGTATTCATCATTTAATAAATAATTTTAGAATTTTTTTTTCTAAAAACACAGACACTTTCATAAAAAATGATTAAAATATATTATTTATATATCTCTAATTCGAAGCTGTTCTAGAAAAGCTTTTAATTTGTCTCAAAAAATATTCGCGGCTTTGTCAATGTTTTCCAAGATTTATACGAGACTTTTATTTACTTTTTCTGAAACTAGTTTTGTGCTTGATCAAATGCAAAACTTAGGACAGACGACGATAGAATTATTGCGTAATGTGCGCAATTTTAATCTCACCTCATAAATGATTCTACTAGCTAAACTAACATCGTGGTGGTTGTAGTAGAGAGAAATCAACACCATCATTAGCAGTAGTTTGATTATTGTAAGCTGAAATTTGAAACAAAATGTCATTTCTGATTAACCGACTTGCGATGCATCCAATTTGACAGCTGAATTATTCAAATAAGAGAAACACACACATATATATATATATACTTCACATAAGGCGAGAGACACAAGGGAAAATAATACAGTGACTTGAAAAGAGAGAGAGAGATCTGGTAATCTAGAAAAAAATAGAGATATGACGACTCAACCGGCACCGAAGTAAAGGTAATCTCTAAATCATAGGAAAGAAACATAAATAACTTTCTCTCTTCTATTTTTTTTCCAGCATTAAACAAACACCTTTCTAAAATCGCTATAAATGTTTCACACAGAAACGGTTTAACGCTCGGCTTAAATTAGGAAGAAAAAGGTCGACTATCAATGGGATAACTAAATCTTGCTCAGTAAAACATTTATGAATTATAGGAGTAATTGTGCATACATACATTAGAAATAACATTACTTATTGCCACCTACTGGAATATAATTGTATTTGAGCTTTAATCTAAGAATGTAAAAGTATAGAAAATGCACAGCCGTAAAAGCAACATATACAATAACCTCTGGAAACGCCGTCATACAGGGGGATCTTCAATCAGGAGTTTTGTGAACCGAACGGTGTGTTTCGCTTTCGTGAAATTACTCCTGGTTTCTTCTAACTGCATCTTGGCGACAAATTTCAGATGCTTATGTATTGCCGGTTTGTTCCTGGCTTCTTCCCACTGGATCTTGTTTCATAAGTAGGTGACTGAACCTATCTCATTCTTCCCACTGGATCTTGCTTCATAAGTTGGTAACTGAACCTTTCTCATTCTTCCCACTGGATCTTGTTTCATAAGTTGGTAACTGAACCTATCTCATTCTTCCCACTGGATCTTGTTTCATAAGTTGGTGACTGAACCTATCTCATTCTTCCCACTGGATCTTGTTTCATAAGTTGGTGACTGAACCTATCTCATTCTTCCCACTGGATATTGCTTCATAAGTTGGTGACTGAACCTATCTCATTCTTCCCACTGGATATTGCTTCATAAGTTGGTAACTGAATCTATCTCATTATTCCCACTGGATCTTGTTTCATAAGTTGGTGACTGAACCTATCTCATTCTTTCCACTGGATCTTGCTTCATAAGTTGGTGACTGAACCTATCTCGTTCTTTCCACTGGATCTTGCTTCATAAGTTGGTAACTGAACCTATCTCATTCTTTCCACTGGATCTTGTTTCATAAGTTGGTGACTGAACCTATCTCATTCTTTCCACTGGATCTTGCTTCATAAGTTGGTGACTGAACCTATCTCGTTCTTTCCACTGGATCTTGCTTCATAAGTTGGTGACTGAACCTATCTCATTCTTTCCACTGGATCTTGTTTCATAAGTTGGTGACTGAACCTATCTCATTCTTCCCACTGGATATTGCTTCATAACTTGGTAACTGAATCTATCTCATTCTTCCCACTGGATCTTGTTTCATAAGTTGGTGACTGAACCTATCTCATTCTTCCCACTGGATATTGCTTCATAAGTTGGTAACTGAATCTATCTCATTCTTTCCACTGGATCTTGTTTCATAAGTTGGTGACTGAACCTATCTCATTCTTTCCACTGGATCTTGCTTCATAAGTTGGTGACTGAACCTATCTCGTTCTTTCCACTGGATCTTGCTTCATAAGTTGGTGACTGAACCTATCTCGTTCTTTCCACTGGATCTTGTTTCATAAGTTGGTGACTGAACCTATCTCATTCTTTTCACTACATCTTGTTTCATAAGTTGGTGACTGAACCTATCTCGTTCTTTCTGTAACTTACATTATTACGTTTCATTCTCTTGCTCAAAGTTCCAGACTTTCTCTGTGATGAGTCACTTTTCCATTTGTCAATTTTGGGCATGGCAGTTTTCAATGTGTTTGATTACATTTTACACATACTGAAGTAACTTGCGAAGAACGAGTTACTAAGAAATTCCTACGAACTCCTAGAAAGGAATTGCGATTCCTTCTGTCACAAAACAATTTATTTCATATGCTGCGCTTGGATTATACAGGAAATAAAGTCATTTTGTATCTAAAATATCACAATGATTCTCCAGTAGGAAGATTCACTTTGAAATTCCGAATTAAATATACGTTTACTACAATTTTATGTCTCATTTGAACAAAACAACTTCGTTCGTAATAACAATCGTACGAAATGAATGTGCATTAATAAAGAAGAAAGAAATATTATTTGTACATTAATAAAGGGAAAATAAATGTTATTTGTACATTAATAAAGCGATTTATGGAAAAAATGTATTAAATAAGTGCCTATTTTTATTTTTTAAAATATAAAAGATAGTCTTTGTTATAATATTTTCCCTTTTGGTACGATATATAGCTGTTATTGACTTATTGCTATCAAAAAAAAGGTAAACACATGCACTAAATAAACTTTTTTTTACAAGAGACCCAATTGTAATGAACTTTCTTGGAAACTTCTCTTTATGAAGTTGAAAAATTACGCGAACTTTCATCCAAATTGGACTAAAGCCATGGGAGAAGTTTTGCGAGCAGACATCATTAACCTCATATCTATCTACCTATACGGCCAGGCATGGCCAGGTGGTTAAAGCAGTTCACTCCTATTCCGAGGGTCGGGGGTTCAAATCCCCGTCCCACTAAACATGCTCGCCCTTTCAGCCATGGGAGCATTATAATGTGACGGTCAATCTCACTATTCATTGGTAAAAGAGTAGCCCAATAGTTGGCAGTGGACGGCGATGACTAGCTGCCTTCCCTTTAGCTTTACACTGCTAAATTAGGAAGTGCTAGCGCAGATAGCCATCGTGTAGCCTTGCACAAAATTCAAAAAATCAAACAATCTACCTGTATAGAAACAGATATAGTAAGAATATGAAAATATTACTTACAAAACACTAAATTCCAAATTATTCGGATTATTCAACTACTTGTTTGTTTGATTTGAATTTAACACAGTGTAAGACTAGATACAAGGCAGCTAGTCATCACCACCCACCGCCAACTCTTGGGCTACTCTTTTACCAAGGAATAGTGGGATTGACCGTAACATTATAACACCCCCACGACTAAAAGGGCGAGCATGTTTAGTGCGACCGAGATTCGAACCCGCGATCCTCGGATTACGAGTCAAACGCCTTAACACACTTGGCCATGCCGAACCCGTTTGACGTCTTACTTTGTAAGTTTACTTCGCAATGCTGTGTGATTGTTTGGATGTAACAAGCTACAGTATTACTTCATCATTACAGATGATAAGGTTTTTAATATGAAAAAAAAAAACATATCAGTTGAAGCTGTTGTTACATTTATGAGTTATTTTTGGAACTAATGGTAGCGAGGATGAAATTATAATTAGTTGAACGTGCTTGTCAAATCATTAATTTAAAACTGCGGTCAACTATCGAAAGTGTTTTTCTTTAATGACGAAAAAAATATGAAGAACCGAAATATTCAGACGTTGATTCTTAAAATTATTTTCAATTCATTTGATAACAGATAGTGTTAGTTGCTCTGCCGTAAACAAATACACATTTGTCAGTGTGTTCGCATCTTGGTTTTGAGTCTACTAAGAAATTCAGAGTTTTAAGGCAGACGACATTTCAAATTTTGTTCTAAGAGCTGGAAGATATGTTGTTGAATTGCTAAGAACAAAGTTTCTTCTTTTGAATTTTCTCGCAAAGCTACACGAGGGCTATCTGCGTTAACCGTCCCTAATTTAGTAATGTAAGACTAGACGGAAGGCAGCTAGTTATCGCCACCCATCGCCAACTCTTGAGCTACTCGTTTACCAAGAAATAGTGGGATTGAGAGTCACATTATAACGTCTCTACGGCTGAAAGAGCGAGCATGTTTGATACAATCGGAATTCGAACCCGCCACCCTTAGGTTGCTAGTCAAGCGCCCTATCCACCTGGCCATGCCAAGCCCAGGTTTAATGCTCAAACAACATTTCGAAGTTCAAATCAAAGAAAGGCAGAAGAAATACGAAGCACCGTACGTCTTAACCTGAAAATACGGTGAGAAGTCCATAAGATACAGTAGAAAACATCTTAACCTCAGACCTCAACGTTGTAAACCCAAACAACACAGGAGAAGGTCAGAAAAAACAGTTTGGAAGAATATAACAACAATAAACAAAATAGGACATATCAAGAAAATTCATGTCATAAGCTCCTCAGCATCGAAGCAAAAGAAAAGTCCTGAAAGCACAGTGCACAAAGTTTTTCATACGAAAACCAAACAGGATAAGTACAGAAAATATGTTTTACGTCACACATTGCATCAAAACTTACTTTAAAAGTCGATATGCCGTCTTTACAAATTATTCTGGATTCATATCGTTTGTTGAGAATTTCTCAAAGTTATTCGACGATTAACTGAACTATTCATTCCTAATTTAGCAGTGATAAATTAGAATGAAGGCAGCTAGTCAACGTCACCTACCGACAACTCTTTTACCAATAAATAGTGGGATTGGACGTAACCTTATAATGTCTCCACGGCTGAAAAGGAGAGCGTGTTCGGTGACGGGGATTAGAGGTCGCGGCCCTCAGGTTGCGAATCGAGGGCTCTGACTACCAGGCCGTGGCAGACTAATTATTCTGGACGAAGCTGTGAACGAAACCTCTTCGTGAAAATTTTATTTCCTCGTTTATTTAGGGAATTACTATAGTGCCACTTTGGAATACACGTACGAGTACTGACCGAAATAAGCTACCACATCGTGAGTCATAAGATTTACAATTGATTAGCAATCAAATTATCAAAGAATCCTTTGTAAACCTAGATAGGAAGGTATCAGAGATCCCTGATGCTGCTCCCTGTACGGCCCGACAACAATCGCGGATCTTTCCAGACCGGTTAATGATTGTTCATTCGTGTCAGCGGTTGCTGGTTGTAGTGAGGATAAAATGTAACTGAGTAATATTGCTGAGAAAAGCTTTTCGGTAAAAGGAACTGAAAAGAGACAGGAAGATACTAATAGTTTTGAAAACGGTTTAAACTCCAGAATAAAACAGTTTATTACCGACGTTTCGGTTGACGCCTTTTTCTAGAAAACATAAAGCATTATACTTACAAAACAGGCGTAATACAAAACATTAATATTAAACAGTGTTTTTATTCTGAAATTTAAACCGTTTTATAAAATATTATGACTGTTGTCCCTCAGTCTTTACTACTGCATACAAAACTGATACTACAAGAAAAGTATCTTTCATTTAAATAGATAATCCGATTCTCTATAACTTATGAAATATTCATTCGAATGTTCTGCCAAGCATTTTATTGCGTTTTGAAGTGTTAAGTTTGTTCTTACAATAAATATTCTAATTCTTTTTAATACTACTTAACGCTCTACTATCCATGTTGTACTTTTGATGTTGTGTGTTTTATATTGTTTATCTTTGTGTCAGATATATTGATTTCTTATTGAATATTGTTCTGATAAAAACCTTTTTTCGCGCTGTTTTCATAATTATGTTTAAGGTCCTAGTTAGCGTTATCTTAATAATTTTTGTGCCATAATAAATACTTTTCAACGTTTCAATCTCACTGTACTGCTTGGTTTTTCTATTACATAACATTTAAACACTGCAGAATGCGTAATTTATTTGTTCAGGATTTCTATAATGAGAACATAGATTTTTGTAAACTAAACGACTTTTATTGTCACAAACTTCTGAGACCGGTATATATTTTGAACTACTCTAGATTATAATGTAACAGCAACGGATATTTCTATATCATGGGCACAATGTTCTGTTTTCATAAAACTAATCATTTTGATCGAACTACATAAAATAAATCATTCATACTCTGTCAGAGAGAGTGTACCAAACAATATAACCTTATTTAATGTATACACATTGTTTTTGCCACAGGATCTACTGTTTGTATATATTATTAACCACTATTAACCGCAATAAAATCGATGGAAATTTATCTGAAATAGAAACGTTTTTACAAACTCGACATTATATGAATTGTTTGTCTGTTTTAAATCAGCGATATAATCTGCTATGTCCATTGCGGAGAATGAGTCTTGGATTTTAATGTTGTCAGTCTCAGTTACCGCTATCCCCCAGGTGTACAAAGTATTATATATATATTTCACATATACTGTAATCTAAGTATAATGTTACCTGTATTACTAGTTAAGTTAGTCTTGGTTTTCGGTTAGAATAAGCTTGAAGATGTACTTTGTTTGTTTTTACAGCAGAGCCACATTGGTCTACCTACTACGTCCACCGTGGCTAATCAAACCCTAGATTACTCTTTGGAAGTCAGGGGACTATATTTACTAAAAAACAGCTTAAATAACGTACTAGCTTTGAGGAAAGAAAACTTATAGCGACTAAAGTACTTTAAATTTTTCAACTGATTTGAGATGCAGTAATTTTCCGAAATAATATATTAATAAATTATGTTGGTAAAAAGTGCTTTAGAGCTTAGAGTAGTATAAATTTACTAAAAATATTTTAGTTCAATACAACCTTCTGAAACAAAGTACACGTAAGAAAGTGTGTTACATTACTTACGACGCTTCACATGAGATGCTCATTTCACAGGTATATTCTTAAAGAGGGAATACGGTGAACATACACGTCACCACAGCCATGGCGCTTTGTCAGAAAATGTAATCAGCACAAAACTACTCTTAGAAATCAAAGAGAATCAATAACTTGTCATAAACGTTTTGCGCACCTTGTTTTAAATAATCATTCATATGTTTTTGCCAATTTTCAAATAAATCTACGTAACTGATCCTGGAAGTCTCTTCAAAATCCCTTATTTCTAAATAAACATCTCCATTTTTAATATCACATATTCCAAACTCACTTGTTTTAACATGTCACTTCCATGATGATGCAAATTTTCATCTAAATCTGCGAATCCAGTTCTAATAACTTCCCAAGCTCCTTTGATCTCATAAGGAGGTTCACATTTGAAAGCTTTGTTTGTTTGTAACTATCTGTGGCCCTCCCACCACGGGTATCAAAACTCGGTTTATAGAGAAGTAAGTCTGCAGACATAACTTTGTCCCACTGGAGAGCATTTGAAAACTTAAAAAATCTGATTTACATGGATAGAAAGGCTCTTTATATATTAATACCAGTTTTCAAGAAAATTATTTTAATCAGACTCGAGACGCGGAAAGTCCCTTATACTTCATTTTGGGGTCTATCTTCTTAATTTTTTCAAAAAATTATTTATTAATTTATGGAACAGCTGGAGCTGTGTGTGTGTTTCTTTCTTATAGCAAAACCATATCAGACTATCTGCTCAGTCCACCGTGGGGTTTCGAACCTCCTGAGTTTAGCTTTGTAGAGGGGAACATAGAAGAACTTAAAAGTTGCGTTGAAGTAATTGCTTTGGTAGGTACAATTAAGAATTAACCAATGGATTGACAGCAGTAAATACAACTCTAATTGAAATATTTATAATTATACTATCCAGTGAAAAACGTAGCCTTTAAGAACGGTAAGATACTCATGTTAAATTTTAAATTTACATTTGAGGGAAACTAAATGTTTCTTTTCTGCACACATCTGCAGATAAACGTACTTAAAATGACGCATATGTGCACGTGGACGATGATATACTTGTAGAATATATTTATCTGATGAAGATTTTGTACAACTTGAAACTTCTTTATTAACTGAGGATAAATATATTTGTTAAGAAATATTAGCATTGAATTTATAGTTGCTTATCTGGGACAGTGCCTTACGCAGCTTGATAATTTAAAAATCCTCAGGCATCTTTGATTTTACATATCGCGTATAAAGTACCTGTATTGTGTTTTGAAAAATACATAAACATTACACATAAGTAAGGTATAGATATTAATAACTACACTGCTTCCTTGTTCCAGTTGTATCTACAACGAACTGGTGTTTGATACATCTTTGAATTTACGATTCCAAACCCAAATGTTAAGAAATACAAAAGAACCCTCAAAACAACAACAACTACGGTCATACCGTTAAGCCATCGTAATCATACGCGAAGCACCGCCGGAAGGTAGCTTTTTATCAGTACACCATAGCTTAACAATGAAAACATTTCTACAGGCGCGCATGCCACTTGACAAATAAAGAACTGTGATGTTAGTTACTACAAATTATGTTACAATATATTGATCTGTTAGTCTCTCTATTCTTCTTTCTATGTATCTATGTTTTCAGTTAGTTATTCACTGAAATATTTTGTGAGGAAAGAACTTTACGCGGTTAATGCACTCTAAAAATACTGTTTATCGTTTCTTTCTTATAAACTATAAGACTATATATAAAATACTATTTAGCAAAATATAAGATGGTTTGGTTTTTCGAATTTCTAGTAAAGCTACGCCAGGGCTATCTGCGCTAACCGTCCCTAATTTAGCAGAGTAAGAGTAGAGGAAAGTCAGCTAGTCATCACCACCCACCGCCAAATCTTGGATTACTCTTTTGCTAACGAATAGTGGTATTGAGCATGTTTGGTGTGATGGGGATTCGAACCCGCAACCCTCAGATTACGAGTCGAGCGCCCTAACCATTTAGCATACTGGGCCACAAAATGTTAAGATATCTATAAACTACCTTATCCCAGTGATTCTCGAACACGTCTAAGGTTAGTTACGAAAGGTATTCATTACAGATAATGAGAAATTGACTAGCATGTTATATAAACACTGAGTAGATAAATCATCTCTCTAGCAATGTGATCAATAGAGCATGTAAGGCAGTTGTTCCCAACCTTTTTTATGCCCCGCACCCCTAAAAAATTTAATATGTTCTCGCACCCCTCACAGCAATTATTTATTTAAGAATAAAGGTGAAGGTGGCTAAAACAAATGTTGTGTCGCACCCTTTGGAACGCTCTCTCGCACCCATGGTTGGGAACCACTGATGTAAGGCTTAACTCTACACAACAGGAGAGGAATGGTAATTGATTGTAATTAAAATTACCAAAAGAAAACAGGTCACTAGGACAGAGAATCACGACTCACCATGTGACCTATTCTCCTGCAATAGACAGCACGTTGAAATACCGTATAACAAAATTTGTTTTCATGAATATCTCAGCCTCAAAAATCAAGATCCAGTGAACAGTAAAGAAGTTCATGAACAGTCAATAGGTACTAAAATACCTATAAATGACTTTCCACTTATGAGTTCGTATTTATACTTGTTTTGAAAATATGCTCATGCAGCAATTTTTAAAAAGAATAATTTAAACAGAGCTATAAAAGATAAGTCATGTTAGTGAGAATAGATTTATGTTAAAGTGTCACCAAAATGTTGCACTTTTTGTTCTTATTATGACGTGGTTCACTTTAAGTGTTTTCTTTCACGACTTCCAAGACTAGTTGCTGTTACAAGAATAATAGTGATTTTTAATTTTGAGTGAAACCTATTGAATGTTTAGCATCAGGAATTTCCTCTGAACGATGTGATGGTTGGTTATCAGGACAGATGTTATGGTTAAACGTAATTATTTAAAGTAGTGATTATTTAGAAAATAATACCAATATGTACTTACGTATGGTAGTACCTTCTAAAGAAAACGATACTAAAACAGTTTAGCGGCCGTGGTTCACGTTCGTTTACACAGATAGAGTATGAAGGCTGAAGGAAATGAAGTACCAAACTGCGCCTGCTTCTTAGATGTATACTGTCTATATACTGCACCTGGTTGACAAGGCCGGACCTCTGGTAGGCAACTGGATACTCAACAAACCTCGCGCTATGGCGTGAGTTCGCGTGGAACACGTGCTTATTCTTCCTTACATTCGGTCGGGTCTTCTACTTCAGATCAATAATCGACCAAACAGAACCACAGATACTAAGGCCTAAAGTAAGTATAACGAGAGGAAGCATTGTCATACATTCAAGTCACACGAAATAGGCCTGCACAGAGACTCTGGTGTCTTGCTACATGTTACAAAGCTCAGACAAAGTAAGTGGAAGACGAAGAATGTTTTCTATTTCGTGGATAAGTTTTGGAGGTTAAGAAAACTTTTTGTAAGTAGCGTTTCTTTATGCGTCGTTTTTACTGTGAAAGACAATTCAATATATGACGCTTTCAGGACTTCACAAACAAGATCTTCACAACAGTTATTCTTCAAAGCATGCTATGTGCTTAGGTTACGATAAAATGTGATCACACGAATTACTGGTCTTGAGTGATTTAAGCTGCAAATTGAATGTGCAAGTAATCAGAAAAAAATATAATAAAAAACAGCCTAAAATAGCTTAAGGAAGAGTGTAAAAAGTTAATCCATTTTCCTGAACACGTAAAGATGAATAACCCAGAGATGGATTATTCAAATGATTTTTCTTGACGGATGCTGTTTATAAAGTTGTTTGTTTATCTACAGGTTTCAAAGTCGTAAGTAATCGGAATGCTATAAGTTCAAGCTTGTTTTACTCGGATTGTTTTTTTTATGTTCTTTTTACCGAATACACCTGTCAGTAAGGTTTGTGTAGAAATATTAAGCACTTTTCTTGAAGCCATCGCTTGATTTTCACTTCTTATTTTAAACTGTTTATTTCGCCGAAGGATTACTTGCGATTTAAAAAACACATCTTTAAACCAGTTCAATGGAGTAAATCAAATGAAAGGAAAACTTGTATGCTAAACTAAACAAAAAGTTATAAAAGAAATGTTCGTTGTCTCTGATAACAAAACATGGCTAATGATGTTAACGCTTGGACAACAATCACTTTGTCGTGTATTTCTAATCCCATTGAACTGTAACTGTCTTTATCGTGGCTTAGGATAATTACACCCAGAATGGATTGAAGAAGAAACATGGAGAAGATCATTAAATCTAATAGTGAGCTATAATCAGACGTAACTAATGCTACTTACAGTGTTTGCCCTGAAACAGGATAAGTCCAAAAGAGCCTTAGAAGAAGAAAACAGTACCATGTTCTAGAATCAGTTGTCATTACCCCTTTAACAGGTATTACAAAAGGATGTATAAAAGTAGTATAGTGAAAACAAATTTTTCCATGTTATAAAAAGTTTTCTGTAGTACTTATCATTGTTAGTCTAAACCTGGAAACAAAGATACCATGTTCAGTAATCACTTGTATTACTTAATATATTTGTTTCAGAGAAGAAGGTAAGAAAGAAAACTACAGTATCAGCTGTCAGTATTATATAACTAGTTTATTTTAAAACAGATTATGCCAGAGATGTGTGGAAGAAACAAAACCTACAATCTTTTCGTATCAGTTGTTAGTATTACTTAACATGTTTCTTTCAAAACAGGTTATGTCGTGGGTGTATGAGGGAAAGAAATGTAATACGCTCTATAATCATTTATAAGGAATATTCGAAGCATTTCTTCCAAAACAGTGGAAAGAAATCCAATGTACTTCATCCTGTAACCAATTGTCACTAGTACTCTACCTGTTTGTTCCAAAGCAGGATATATCCAGTGGAAACAAAACAGATGCGCCTTGTCTTGTAATCGTTAGGTGGTCAGTATTCTAATCTTAAACATACATAAAGAGAATAATTTAAAGGGAATTCCAAGGACGCAAAGTATTATGTAAGACCGTTGCAAAGATATTAAAAGTAAGAAATGAAAACAATTTGAGCAAAATAATCTGTGACGAACACAGGAAATAAATGAGCAACGTTATTGTCCAATAAAAATTTATTTTGAAATGGAAAATAATTAACTCGTGAATAAAAATATATTGTAGTATTTAATAATAGTTGAGGTATAATATAGCATTAAGTTATAAAACAGGCATGTGTGACACGTGTGTGTTTTCCTACAACATGATGTACCGTGATTTAGGAATGTTTCTTGATTTTGAAACGTGGTAAGGAACAATGTTTCATAGACTAAACACTAGAGTTTGTCAATAATTTTGTTTTTAAATGTTGATATAGTAATAACAACGGTTTAACTGTAGAAGCTTTTAATTACAGTTTCTTCGTTTATAGTTTGTTCGCAGTGGGTTATCTGTGTTTTGCCTACTACGAGAAACCTGAAACCTGTCTCCTATTGCTGTAAACTCGCAGATATACCTCTGTGTCACTGAGGGACTTATTTATAGTTAAAAGAGAGTCAAATAAGCAATAGAATGACTTTTGAAGATATTATAAATGTTAATTGAGACCTAATTTTAAATTTGGAGCAATATTTTGACCAATGATTACAGGACACTACCGTTGTATATACCTATAATTGGAAAACCATCTCATCAAGAAAATATCAGTGAATATTTTGTTTTTGTTTACCACTAGTAAAACAAACTCACCTAGGCACATGCTAACTGATTGAACTGTCTTTATTAGAATATTTCCCAAGGTAAAACTCAAAATATGAAAGATTGTAATTCACGTCAAATCAAATCAACTAATGCTTATTTACTGTGGCATACAACAGAAATCTGCCTTGACTTTTTCACCATAACTACGATACAGAAGAGACGATCCTTGACATATTAATATTAATTCTTTATCTCTCTACCTTGCTTTTCACGGCTCTCAAGCATGTGAAGTAGTGGTTATCGTTTTACAATAATACATGCAAAATTCGCTCATGACTACGAAATCGAAACACCTGACTGTTAGAAGATGAAGCCTACGCTTCCTGCGTGAAACCTAACATGGCGACTATCTAAGTCTGGTCTTCAAGAAGTTTAATTATTTAAGACTAAGACAAAATTTATTTAATTTTATTTTCCTTTCTTGTTTGAAAGAAAATAATTTATTTCATTCTTAGTGTACAATTAAATGAATTATTAATTTTAGAGTTACACAGCATATGATGGTACGAGGATAAATGTAAAATATCACAACGTATAAATTCTGGGTTCGATCCCTGTGTTAGGCACAACATTTGCATCCAATGAATTTGCTTTATGTTTAACAACATAGTAAGCACGACTGCACAGCTAAGCATTGAAAAGCGAGATGTTGTTTTTAAATTAAGCACAAATCTACACAATGGGCTATCTGTGCTTTGTCCACCACGGGTATCGAAACCTAATTTTTAGCGTTGTAAGTCTGCATACATACCTCTGAGCTACTGGGGGGCAAAGCGAGATGAAATAGCGTGTTTGAAAAGTTCTCATAAAAATCAGTCACTTTAATACAGTGCTTTTAAAAGCTCTTGAAAAAAGTCTTAATGACACAACGTTTCCATGTCTACACTTTGATAATTCAATTATACAACGTTTAGGAAGCAATTTCATAATAAAGAGGTTATTTTTAAATTGCATCCTTAATATAATGCATACAGAAAACGTTTCTAGAGTAACTATTTCACTCGTTTTATGTAATAACAATATAAGTTTTTTTCATAACTGCCATTTAACTGCAATGAAGAATGCATCTAGATGGGTTAATAAGTTCCATCCAGCTATGTGCCATGTGTAGCTGGACAACTTTAATACGTTATATACAGCAGAATAAAATCTAGGAGTTACATGTAGGTGCAGAGAATTAGCATATTACATCCAGGTAAAGTGAGCTAATGCGAATTAGCTTTTTATTAACACATTACACCTACTCATTACTCATTTGGGGATTACACTCAAATGAAATGGATTAAATATAGCTAAAAAGACTTTAACTGAAATAACCTGGTGTATGCTGTTTAAAACTGAAATAACTAACGAAATACATGTAACATGTGAGGATCAAACACTTATATTTGGTTGAAGAACATTTATAAATCTATCTAATAGAAAATAGATTGCAATGTAACAGGTAGTATGAAAGAATTGAATACTTCCTTATACCTGAAACTTCGTTGTGCATTTCATGCAGCTAAATTAGTGGACCACATAGAGCTGTAGAATTCTGTAGGATAACCCGTAGGTATCTAATTATATACAACATAAAAGGATTAATGGATTATATGGAGCTGTAGGACACTAGAGGATTACATGTAGGTATATGATTATATGCAAAATAAAAGGATTAGTGGATTACTAGAATACTAGAGGATTAGATGTAGGTATCTGACTATATGTAACATAAAAGGATTAATGGACTACATGGAGCTGTAGAACACTAGAGGATTACATGTAGGTATATGATTATATGCAAAATAAAAGGATTAGTGGATTATTAGAATACTAGAGGATTACATGTAGGTATCTGATTATATGCAACATAACAGGATTAGTGGATTACATGTAGCTGTAGAAGACTAGTGACAGAAGAAATGAAACAGATTAGTTCACGGATATAACAAAAGTTATGAAAATGTTATATTCAGCAATATAATTCAAACTACATCTTTCTAGGATCGAAACCATGTCCCTCAGATCCGCATATAACAACCTGCTTCAGATATAAGAGAAGCATCTTCAGTATTTTTACAGTCATGTTCTTTGAATGAAATCTAGCAGGTGCATCGCATGAGTCACCCCACAAAGTTTATGTGTTAAAGCAACGAACCATTAACACAAATAGACTGTTTCGAAAACGCGATGCTCACGGCACATGCAATGATATAATATTAAGCAGTACTTACAGTTAGTAGTGTGTGGTATATTTGCCAGAAGCTCTTCTTACAGACTAAGTTACGTGAGCTCACAAATGAAATCATTATTAGGATACATTACAAGCTAAAATTATCACGTTCCATTTTAGTTTCCTTCATGTTAAACATTCCGCTAGAAAACGTACATATTTGATCCCTTTGATTTGTTTTTATTTCTAAAAGATACTGCGTTATAGAATAAAATGATACTATCTATCGAGAGTCACGGGTTCGAATCTTCGTCCCACCAAACATGCTTGCCCCTTCAGCCGTAAGAGCGTTATAATGTGTACTTGAACGGACACACACTATCAAAGCACCATAGGGGGCACCAAAGTCTTGAAAACACAGCTAACTTGCGAACCATGTTCAGGGGAAGGCTCAGATTAAAGCTTTTTAAGGAAAATGGAATGTGATTTTTTAAAGAATTTTCTTCCTTCAAGTCTGGTTTCAAGAACAGAAAATTAGTGGTGACACTTAAACACGAAATATTTCGTCAATTTCACCTGTAACTGTATTATGTAAACCGAATATATACAGTATTAAACATCGATTTGTATAAAAAAAATGACTAATTTACGTGGCATAAGTCTTTTCTTTATAATACCATAATTATAAATAAACAAATATGGTACGAAAACTAGAATTACTTCCTATCTCGTAATGAGACAATGACAGAGTTGGAGGTCACAGAGGGGCTAGGAGTTCTTTCATAGCTATAACGGTGACTAGCTTTAACTTTGGAGTCCATCAACCTATTGCAACTGTAATTACTTCACAGCTTCCATGATTCTTCATTAACCTGAAATGTCATATTGGAATACATATCTGTGTTAACCAAAGTGACGTGAAGATGGTGAAAAATAAAGATTTTTAACAAGAGTGTACAAAAAATATTGAGCGCATTCGTTATTTTGTAATCACGAAACAGTTACTATTTATATTTCTGGCTTATAATAATGGTATTGATAATGGAAATATAAATAACAGCAAGCTTATTGATAGACGATGTATACAATTTTATATACAATTATTTTCAATCTGCAGACTCCTCTATCAGCAACTGATAAAAGAAATCATTCGGTTTTTGAGATATCTAACAAAAGTATATCACATAAGATGACAGAAGACGTTCATGAAACCATCATTCAAGTGCCAGGGAATCCATTTTCAGGGAACTTTCTTGCACCATTAATGTTTGAATAATTTGTGGTTAAATATCATTCAGAATCAGCTATCTTAAGTCATTACGTTCTGAACTGAGAAAGCAAAAAGCTGATGATTGTCAAAGGAAGAGAAATGCCACTGATGACCAGTACCTTCTACTAATGTGAAACGGTATAAGGTATAGTTCGTGAATGTATCCAGTACACTTGCTGGGCAATTGTACAACTAAATAGCCGTAACTTGGGAACCAGGTTATAATATCTAAGTCGTAGATCATGATATTCAATGTAACATCAATTAAATCTTCACCATCGGCAAGATTTTAGATCAAATGTCAGAATGAGTTGAAAATGTTAGCCAGTGCTTCTGTTACATTTCTCCAATACAAGATTTGTCCAGTACCTTAGTCTCACATTTTCATACTTTTAGAAGATTATACAATAATTATTGGATCAAAAGAGAAGAGAATCAGAAAAGGAACAAAACTATACAGAGCAGGTTTTATGGAGGACATCATTACTCTCATATTTGTTTGAGTATTGTATGAATTGAATGACTTTTAAGTCTCTGTGTCCAAGAAGTATCGCACAGTCCAAACTATTGATATGATGTGATGGAACATTCCCGCATCAACAGTATTAGAATAGGAAGTGGCTACGCTCAAAACCACTGTTAACCAGTCTGTGATTCAGGTCAAAAGATAAATGCTGATAAATGGACATTTGTGGCCAATGTACTACCAACGTCTCAGCAGACTCTTGTTAAATAAATTTCAAGGAATCGATCTCTCATCTACCAAAGGAAAATAGATAAGGTTACTTGAAAATGTATGTCGAAATTACGCAAGTGTAATTAAGAATAGATCGTTGAAGAATGAAGAATACTACTACCTCAGCAACATATTAGTGGACATAAAAAGGTTTTCTTAATTTTCAACCACTTTTCAATCCGCCTATTTCGTGGTTAGACGATTTCGATATCACCTAGCTGCAAAATATCAAGGTGACGGTCCGATATCCTATTAAAATTCAGCCTATGAATCTAAGTTACTACTAAGAATTTAAGAAATTCTTTCTGCATGTTGTGAAAAGCAAGTCTAAAAATTATCTTTACAAGACACATTTATCTTAAAATTTAATATTCCATTTCAAGACAACAGTCAAAGCTCAGAACTGCTTGAAGCCAAACATTTTTAAAAAGATTATCACACCAGTTTCATCTGAGGAACTACGAGGTGTTGTCCATACTTTTTCCCCAAAAGCGTAGAAGCAGAGATTGTGCACAATTACAGAATATTTCACAATGGGAGAGAACTGGATATTCAAGAAGTCTGCAAGGACAGTTTGATACACTGGAACTGATCATCTATGGTCAAAGTTGACAGATTGACTGCGAACGTTCTGTCCGGAAGATTTGTAGGTGGAAGAAGCACGTAGTTTCTCACCCGGTATAGTAAGTCACGGCCTTTCTGTGTATCTAGACTGAAAAAAGACTCTTCAAGGGTTAACTGCTTTTAACATTGGTTAAATTTTCCGTGTAGTTGTTTGAAGTTTGTATAATGAATAATAACCTTCATCAAAACTTGCAAAATTTCTGGATATAACCGAGAAGTAAATCTAAGTAAACAAAATACATCTAATGTGACTTTTAAGAAAAGTTTTCATTCTTTCATCTTCAGTGCTCGATCTTCTTAAACGAATGTGAAATATTTTCGGATAGACAAAACAAATGTTTCTAATAAGTACACCTAAAACAACGTTTTCCGAATATTCCACAACACGTTTTATTTCCAGATAATATTTCAATGACGTTTTTAATACTCTCCAAATAGTACTTCAAATGATATTCGTTACTATTCTCTGAGTGATACTCTTAAAACAAACCCAAAGAGTTCTCCAGATGACTCTTTCAATCTGTCCATATAGTTTTCCAGATGATATTCATCACCGTACTTTAGTGTCTAGAACACAGTGTTAATTACACCAAGCACTGGCCTAGCTGATATTGTTCGGTATATTTCCAAAAATTACTTTTAGTGTAACTTTTCAATACATCTAAATGACATTTGTTATTACGCCCAATGAGACTGACAAAATTTCTAATGATAGCATGTAGTATACCTCAAGTACTAAAAAAAATAAATCATTGAAATACGTTATTCTCGAAAAGTATAATAATTGAAAGAGTTGCTAAACCTCTAATATCAATATAGAAACATAATGATATCAAGTAGAACTTGGTGATTAAAGGTCTCGATTTTAATTTTACTTATTTATTACTTAAAACGTTTTCAATATTACGATATCAAACTCTATCTGATTTTTTTCTTATTCGTTTTTTTTGTTTTTGAATTTCACGCGAAGCTACACAAGGGCTATCTGCGCCAGCCCTCTCTAATTTAGCAGTGTAAGACTAAAAGGAAAGCAGCTAGTCATCACTACCCACCGACAACTCTTTTACCAACGAATAGTGGAATTTATTATAACGTCCCCACGGCTGAAAGGGCGAGCATGTTTGGTGCGATAGGGCTTCGAACCCTCGATTCTCAGATTACGAGTCGAACGCCTTAATTCACCTGGCTATGCTGGGCCGGTTTCTTATTTGTTTAAATCTTTCATGTCCAGGATTTTACTCGATCGGTATCCCCAATTTGAAAGAAATGTTTAAACAATTACATATATTTCTATTCTCTGATTATCATGAAAGTAATAGTCGTAAGACGAAAGCATAATGCGTGTGTTCAAAATTAAAAATAAATCTGATTATATTATCATATCAGAAATTTACGTACATAACGATTATGAAGGATTACTTATTCGATCGCTCATGCGCAATTCCCGCATGTTTTTGCAGTTTAAGTTAATCAGAGATTATGGCTGTTGTATTTACTCTTATGTATAACATCGGATCTACTGAGACTCCAATATATAAAAAAGACCAAAATTCATTTCTGTAAAGCTCAGTAGCTTTAATTACGTATGGCCCAATTGGGGTCCAAAGGCTGTATGTCTGTCGAATGATTTAATCATATCATATTCAGTATACTTTCAAAATATGCTTTGAAGGTCTAGAGAGTTGATTTAATAAAAACTGATCTCGGTTTTAATTTTAACTATACCCTTTATTATACATTGTGGTTCATCTAAATCCACTGACATCTTTGTAAATTGTATTTTAGTGGCATTTTTTCCATGACCTTTAAAACAGAGTTTGGATGTTGCCACAAATAACAAGCTAGTTCTCGTCATAAATTATCAGAACGTTTTAGATAAAATAAAAAAAATATATTTCTCTTTGGCATAATATATGAGAGGTGCGTTATATGAAGTTCGGTTTGACTTTTAGTTTCAAATCTAAATTTCTTGAAGCAAAGCAATTACCACATCAAAAGAAAACTAATCTAAGTGTGATGAATGTATTTTTCCGAATATTGGAAAACTCAAAATAAAACATTTATTTTCAAAGCTATTTATGGAAACTAATTTCATTGATGAGAGTCAAAAGGTAAGAATACCTTCCTAACACGCCGTTAGAGCTCGACTGTACCAAGCTGATGTTCTTTTGAAATTTCAAATGAAGTCGAAAAATTATATTTTACATATATTCAATAACTTATGTTTGGTGTGTTAAATCAGTTCTCTGCTAAAGTTATGTATTAATAAAACAATAAGTCTTAAAGTGTGTTTCGAGTTCCTAAAATATCACCCGAAAATTATTCAGTATTAGATAAATATATTAAAAACACAATTATAAATAGAAAAACCATGACTGATAGTTTTGAGTTGTTTTCGATGCTAATCATGCCTTTGAAGAAACGCAAAAAAAAACGTCAATATAAACTGCAAAGTATAAGATACGAAAATGCAAATTTGTTAGTACCTCACCCTGTAATCCTCATGTCAAATTTGGTGAAGTTTTATTTACAGGAGATACATATATTTTATATATACTTATATACATCTTTCTATAGCCCGACTAATCAAATTTGGCGAAAATCCACCAACAGGAGGCGAAGTAGTGGTAAACATATCGCAAAATGCAAAACTGAAAATTCCTTTGCACCTCTGCATAGGCCTAACAAATCTCGATACAAATTTTGACGAAAATCCCGTAAATTTGTTTCACCTAAAGTACTGGCCCGGCATGGCCACGTGCTTAAGGTACTCGACTCGTAATCCGAGGGTCGCAGGTTCTAATCTCCGTCACACCAAACGTGCTCGCTCTTTTAGACGTGGGGGCGTTATAATGTGACGGTCAATCCTACTATTCGTCGGTAAAAGAGTAGTTTAAGAGTTGAGGTGGGTGGTGATGACTAGTTGCCTTCCCTCTAGTCTTACACTGCTAAATTAGGAATGGCTAGCGCAGATAGGTCTCGTGTAGCTTTGCGCGAAATTCAAAACAAAGAAATAAAATCTAAAGTGCTACTACCATTTTTATATAGATTTAGGATTAAGCTGACACTAATTTAAGTATGTTTTTTTGTTATAGCAAAGCTATATCGAGCTATCTGCTGAGTCTGTCGAAGGGAATCGAACCCCTTATTTTAGCCTTTTAAATCCGTAGACCAGCGAGTGACCACTAAGTTACGATGTAACTAATCACTGAAGTCGTGTTAGTAGCTTCGCTTGATAAACTGACGTTGGTTTAAGAAATATTTGTAGATATAAAGTTAATAATTATTTTTACATGAACAACTTCTAATTAACCGTGATAAAATAACAAAAATAAGGGATTCAATAACTGTTATGTGTACATTATATCCAACATATACAAATAACTTATTATTGTTAAATTATTCTCTCAAAAATTGATATAAACAAAACACTCAACTAATACTGCAAACAGGTCGAATTCTACGAATACCAGCCACTTTAATAAACCAATTACTTGGATGCTTCATTTCTTTTTAAAGAGAGAGAGACAAGTTTCATTACGAACTCAACGAAAATTTGTCAAAGAAAACAGTATTCTATTTTATGTCACTATTGTTTTACTTTTCCACCAGTAATGTACATATTACAAATTATTTTTTAAATTTATAATCATCAATGCAGATTGTTTTGTTCTTAACAGATTTTATCTTGCATTCTCTGCAGATTTTTAAGAGCTCCCAGCGTTTCATCAAACTCCTTCAAGTTGGTGCGTGTGTGTTTCTCTGTGCATTTCTCCACGGGATGCCTCGTGGTTGTGTCCCCACTTGTAGTTGTTTAATTGTATAGATGATTTCAATACAGAATACTGTCAGTAGCATGTATGTAGTGTAGTGCTCATGATGTTGATTTACTCGGTTTATAGGCCAGATAATCAATTTCTTGCTCGCAGACATAAAACTGTGTCTGTGGGAGAGCCTGAAGGTTGAATTCTTTGTTGACAGGAAGTCTTGTCTGTAGACTATATATAGATGTATCCGTGACATTTTTCAATTAAAATTTCATTGCTCAGTGGAGATTTCGTCTTTGAAGTGACATGTGTCTAAGACTAACTGCAAGGCTTGCGGCCCTAAAGTTTAGGGACTTCCATATGTTCTTAGAGTATAAATGCAGTCTGCCTAAAGCCAAGACGGAGATAGAAACGTTAGTCTATGCCGTGCTGTGAAAGCTGTTTTTTTTCATGTTTTATCTCGTACATATCACATGGACATAATGTTTTACAGCACGTTTTAGTGTCTGTATATGCGAGTAATTTAAATAGAGATAGAGAAATCAGCATGGTTTCTATTTTTGTCAATATCATTATGATTTGCTCAAATACACTAGAAATCGGCAACACGAGCTATTGGACGCCTATTAAGATTTTGAAAAACTATCTTTAGAATCACCTTATTAAACAACGTTTCATATTACCATACAAATGTATTTTGCCTTGAGTAAAAACAAAGCATTTTCCAAAGTTCAAACGTCAATATTTTAGCCTGCAGTAATTCTCCAGGTACAGAGTAAATAATGAGAATATACTTCATAAAATTGACGATTTTAATCGTCCTTTGCTGGTACCGATTTACAAGGCTAGAACCAGAGGTTCGATTCCCCTCATTGAACTCAGCAGACAGCCCGATGTGGCTTTATTATAAGGAAAACACACACACGATTTTAATTACAAAGACGTAGTGTGTCCAAAATACACATTTGATAAAAATTATAATAATTATATTATTTTCTAAAATTAGTTGAAGTTCTACCAACTAGATAACTTTTTATCTAGTTCTGTAAGGAGCAAAAATATTATTACTCCTATCAAAAAAGAGTGTCCTAAGACCATAAGTTAAATATTTGCCTCATCACATCCATACACCCCCAGTGAAAGAATGTTTGATGCCACTTTCTCCTCTATGAAAACCACGTTTCTTTTCGAGTAAAGCATGACATCATTTACAAACATATAAAAATATAGTCTTCAGATTTATAAAGTCGAGAGTGGAAAAGCATAAGATTATTACGACATAAAGTACAGTAAAGCATCATATAAAACTGCTTATAATTTTATCATCTCTAATTTAACTCACCTAATAAGGGTATAATGCAAACATTGAATTCATAGCATTTCAATTTCTTTATATTTCTGGTTAGGCCTAAAGTCCACTTCTGAAAAGCTTTTTGGAAACATAACTAATTATTTTAACCTTGAATTTTCTCTCTGGAAATCAATAACACTATATAACAAAAGTTTTACTTTTTCTTGTTCCTAGGTAGAAAGTGTTATTTCCCAATTGCTTATGCTTAAAGTAAATGGAAAAGACATATTTTTCTCTTCAAACTTTGCTTTTGTGACTTGGGTAATGAAATTTTCAAATTTATCCATTTTCCAGGACATTTCAGGTAGATTCAAGTGCTGAGTATCTGATAGAGAATTTTCAAGAACTTTCTAGAATGTTGCAGAACTTACGAAAATTTTCTAGAACTTTCCATAATAATATATATGCAGGAGCTCACCACTCACCACTTCAGTTTAGTTCTAGCTCCCTAAGTGAACACATAGACCTATCTGATTTTATCAGAAATGGCATCAAGAAGCTGCAAGCATTCTCTAGACGCATTCTACTATGTATGTGACCAATTTATCAAGACAAGAGCGGAAAAGTACTCTGTCACAGCATTTGCTAAAATGTATAAAGCCTACAAGGCATATTTTGGCATGCTTGTCGGGGATCAAGACAAACCCTGAACACCTCATTTTACCTGCAAGCATTGCAAAAAAAAAAAAAACTCTAGAAGGTAAGATGGACAATTTTTGCTTGCTTGAATAGTAAGATTTTATATTATACAAATTCTAGACTTTTTAAAATTTAAATACCTTTCGGTGCACTTCAAAGAGGAATACAACAGCGTCAAGACCTTGCTAGAAGCCTTGAAGTATGATGAGTATGGTTGGAAGGTTATCAGACACTTCAAAATGGTGGCATTCCTGATAAATCTCCGAGGAGGCTTTACCAAGTTTCCCTGTTATCTTTGCCTTTAGAACAGCAGGGACGCCGCAGCTCACTACAAGAGTAACCACTGGCCACAACGGACCGAGTTCTCTGTAGAGAGGCACAATGTCAAGTGTGAGCCACTAGCAGACCTCCAGAAGGTGTTGTTCCCACCATTGCACAAAAAATGGGTCTTATGAAACAATTTGTCACAGCTCTTGATAAGGAGTCTGCAGCCTTCAAGTACCTTCGAGACTTCTTCTCTAAGTTGTCTGAGGCAAAGGTCAAAGCTGGTGTCCTCGTTGGACCACAAATAAAGAAAATTCTGGAGTGCACAGAATTCTCCAAGAAGCTCAGTAGGAAGGAAAAAAGCTTGAAGCAGCTTTGTTGCAGTGGTTCGGGGCTTCTTGGGCAATCACAAGGCCGAATATTATGTGAAACTGGTTGAGACTCTGATGAAGAACTACGGCAAAATGGGCTGCAGGATCTCCCTGAAAGTCCATATCCTTAACGCTCATCTTGATACATTCAAGGAGAACATGGGAGCATACTCAGAGGAGCAAGGCGAGCGCTTCCACCAAGATATACTGGACTTTGAACGCCTCTACAAAGAAGCGTTTAACGAAAACATGACGGGAGACTATATTTGGGGCTGATACGTGAAAGTGATTTACATTACAGTCGCAAATCTCGAAAAACTACTCACTTCTAAACATTTTTGTGTAACTTTAGTATAAATACATGTAAATCTTAATTCATATGTTGTTTTATTCAGACCTTATGTAAATGAAAATGTGCAAATTTACCTGTTTTCACATAGAAAATAGGTTAATTTCTAAATTTCATTATCCAGGTTACAAATGCAAAGTTTAAAGGGAATAATGGCCATTTTCTGTACTTTTACAACATAAGCAATTAAGAAATAACACATACTATCCAGGAACAAAATTTGTGTTACATAGAATTACTTTCCATCACCTTATTCCATCGAAGAGGCTAAGAAACTGTACACATGACACGTATAGGGTAAAACGTCATCTTCGGTTTATGGTATTTATAACCATGGTATTAATAAAAGCAGGAGTAACGTGGTACTTTGATATAATCTTACTTCTGAAACGTCTGTTTTTTAATGCAACAATTTTCAAGGTTTATATATTGAATTAAACTGAAATGAATAAGGTGTTATAAGATTCATATATTTAGTTTCTTTAATCATTAAAAATATTATTGTTTGCAGTCCTTCGTGTATTCCATGTACGTTGTCGAAAATCAAAATTTTAAAAACACAGCAATGGTGGCACAATCGAGCTACTGACAGAATACTTCTACATTTTCTTGGAAACAAAACTGCTTAATGATTGTAGACCAATATGAGACCAGAAACTCTTATCGTACACTACAATACCATTGCCATACCACCTGCTTGTTCCCATACAACATCAAGTGAATATGCATTTACGTGGCACGCGGTGGGCGAGACGCTGCGTGTTATACATGCGCAGAAACGAAAATGAACTTTATATATATAGATTTCGACTGTGGATCAATGGTATTCTGTGCAAAGAATTACGTACATATATAAAACAAAAAAAACTATCCCATTAAAGTTGATTCGTTTTCACGGAATAAATAATTTCTTCAAACTACATACAATATTTATTTGATATAGTAAGGACAACCGTCTCTGTTATATTCATTGAGAATGTCAAACGTACATATACCATACGCTATGCGAGCACATTGAACTGTAAAATAGTACGAATGCCAAAAATATATTTTGTTTTTCTGTACATAATAACATACTAATAAAGATATTACAGCGATTTGTTTTATCTTTCTGACATTTTGAAATTATTAATGACTACACATTACACAGAACGTAGAGATAGACACTTTCAATGGGTACACTCTTATTTTATATGTTTTTCTGTCCATTGAAATTTGAGCTGTAAAAAAGAAACGTTCTCACTGATCTTGTACAAACTTACAAAATATACATCAAGGTTTCGTTACACCAAACGTAACTACATGAAGTTGTAGTTGATCTACGGATTTACAACACTACAATCAGGGGTTCGCTTCACCTCGGTGACTCGGTGGACAAACCGATGTGGCTGTGTTATAGAAAAACAAACACACGTAATAAGTGATAGGTCCTTCAAAGTGTTTTTATCACACATTATTTTTCAGAAGAACTTCATTCAGATAAAGTTATCAAATCTATGCATAACTACCAGACACAATCAGTCATCTGGAGGCACTTTCATGACGTAAACCTTCTAAAGTACTGAAGATATGTATATAAAAACCATTCTTAAAGCAAAGAATATCAAAAATAAATGTCATATTATAAAACTATTCTATGTACCTTAGTTTCTTATTTATTTTAACATCAACAACTTAGCATTTGGTTTTATTCTATCGTTTAATAATTATTGCAGCTCGTGTTAATACATTCTTCAATATTTCTAACCCGAATTTCACCATCATATATATGACCACAAAAACTTATATAATGGGACGAAAGTGCCTTTTATAAATAAAATTAATAGTTAATCTTATTACGATTAACAAAAGCTGTTCAGGTTCTAATAAAAAAACTTCAACAGAAACACCGATTGTATATCTTGAGCTGCTTAAGTTACACCTTTAAAGTTTATTCAAATTTATACCACCAGGGTTTCTCAAATTAATATCGTAACCAGTTCCAGAGGGACGTTTGTTTTTGAATTTCGCGCAAAGCTAAACGAGGGCTATCTGCGCTAGCCGTCCCTAATTTAGCAGTGTAAGACTAAAAGGAAGGCAGCTAATCATCACCACCCACCGCCAACTTTTGGACTATTGTTTTACCAACGAATATTGGGATTGACCATAACATTATGTTGTGACAGGGATTCGAACCCGTAACTATCAGGTTACGAATAGAGCGCCTTAGCCGTCTGGCCATGTCGGACCTAGAAGGACGTAAGTAATAACAATGGAGGTTTGTTCAATAACAGGTTTTGTACTTTACAGAAATCAAAAAAACATTCAACCAATATTAAGTATATATACATTGGTATATTTGAAATAATATGATATAAAAAATTGGTAAGAAAAGAAACTCTACAGGAAAATTTTCATAAAACGTGGATATTAAAGAATGGATCTTGATTTTGGATATTTGCGAAAAGCTAAATCATGAGTATATGCGCTATAAAAAGTAGTTTCTAATTTTAAGCTTATAAAATAGAGGAAATGGAGGTAATCAGCAATATTCGCAGCCAATTTAATTAATATTCTTAATTAATACAATAACTATGGGGATTTGATAATTATCTTTCTAATTCGCCCATGGACCCTAATTGCGGAGCGCGATCTTGCGGCAACAGGACGTAAATCATGACCATCTTATTCAGTGTGTTGTACGATTACAACTAGGCCACACTTGACCTAGGAGAAATCTAATTAATTTATTACAAATATCAAAGCTATATTTTCCGAGTATGAATGAAAACAGAGAAAAAATATCTGGGTCTTAGCATCACTGTAGGTTTATGAAAGTACAAAACATTTGAAAATTGTCGAAAAAACAACAATATCTTTAAGCCTTTTTTTTCTTCAATGACGTCCTTTACTAGAATACGGATGTATGAGGATCGAATATGATTTACATTATTTGATTTCTGACTATAATGTGTGTATTATATTTTTCATCAGCTCTGTAATGTGATAAAAGTCATGGTTTATTGCTAAAAAGCAACAAAGTTAATTTAATTATGAGAAACTACCTCAACTATGCTTACTTTTTAAGTATTTTACTCAGAAGATTTCGAAGTTCCTGATAAAACTTTCCTTTTGGTTAAATATTTAATATGAATATAGAATGTATATATTCCATTATCTTGTCATTTATTTAAGGTAGCCAAACGCTCCTTATAAGGTATTATTTGGAATACATCTAAAAATGTTACTAATATTAAAGAAGTTCCACACTGATGAATCAGTGCAATTTATTCACAATAACCCCAAGTGTAAAAAGAATCTGAAATGCACGTATTTATTGCAAGTCGCTTTTTCAAAGCTATATATATATATTATTTTTTACCTCATCTCGTTGTCTGTATATGACATCTTCAAACAACTTAGTTATAAATCTGAAAGCCAGAGTTATATAAATGTGTTATCATTTACTTTATATTGTTGTTTGTATGTGATACCTTCGTACCAGTCAGGTAAAACTATTGAATTGCAAGTCGTTGACACATATCAAATCTTACGGACCATCTTCGTTAAAATGAAAAAAATATTTGCTTCATAAACAAGTATATGAAAATGGGTAGTTCTATCTATTTTTTTTTCATTTATACAATAATAAGTATGAAGCATGTTCGTGAACAGGTACAGTTTATTCGAATCCTATAAAATTTCTGATTTTACGTCCCCTGAGTACAACAGCCTTGTTTAACTGTGCGAAACTGTAATTAAAAAAATTGCTGTCAAAATAAAATATAGCGTAATATTAACAATACATTTTATAATTTTCAAGCGCACAAATATAGATAAATCTTTGTGATTTACCGAGGCCCCCTTATAGTTCAGCATAGAATGTTTTAGTTATAAAAATTGCGTTGTCACGTTCGTGCTAGACAAAGAGTACTACATAAATATAAGAGTTGACAGTCAGCTATCGCTACAAAGTTCACGAATATTAAACATGTTGTTTCAAAAGAGGATCCATGAATAATTTCTCTTTCAACTTTGAGCTTACACTTGCCGGAAATATAAAACGAACTGTAATAATGACGAGCTTGTTTCTGTTTCGGTTTTTTTTTTTTTTTAATTTCGCGCAAAACTACACGAGGGTTATGTGCACTAGCCGTCCCTAATTTAGCAGTATAAGACTTGAGGAAGGCAGCTAGTCATCACCACCCACCGCCAACTCTTGGCTTACTCTTTTACCAAAGAATAGTGGGATTGGCCGTCACATTATAACGTCCCCACGGCTAAAAGGGCGATCATGTTTGGTGCGATGGGAATTCGAACCCGCGACCCTCAGGTTACGAATCGAGTGCTCTAACCACCTGTCCATGCCTGGCCTTCTTGTTTGTGTGATAGTTAGGATACAGCTGAAGGCATATTATTCTCTTGGAATATAGTAAGTGGGACACTTATTTATTTTAGTATATATTTGAAATTTATTTTACTCTGAACACGTCATTACTGGTAAGTTTATTCAATGTGTAGTGCATGCTCTGAAAACAGCATCGTGGTCAATACAAAGCTCTTATCAAAATAATAAAATGTATTTCTATAGAGGAAGTTATCAGTTTTATTTTCTTATCATAAGATCTGTTTTTCTACTGCCTTCAATTGTTTCTTCAGGCTGTTTTTTCTCTCTCATCAGTATCTTACCATCTAGTTCTGTTTTTTAACACACGAGCTTCAACATGTTTATCAGTTCTTGAGATTTTAGTAAGATAACACCCAGGAAGATCAAATTACGTGAGGTTTTTTGTGGTGATGACAGTCGATTATCACGTATGTACCAAAGAGGTATCGCTACGAGAAGAAGAAATGTACTCAAGTATTTTGTAGTCCTTAGGATTTTCTAGACGGAAAGTTGGTGTTATTGCATAGCTTGTAGAAGGATTACATGCTAAAGCTTTATCACATAAAACGTGATGTTGGTGTTTTATAGCGAATTTAAAACTGCACTTGAGTACATTTAATGGTTTCTATCACTTGCTATCCATCAAGATGGCATTGTATGTATTCTTCTAACCAGCATATTACAATATCTGGTTATTGTTTTCCATTGTTTGAGCAAGTGAGAATCGAAGATCAATAAAAATATAGCAACATCAATATATTTTTAAAGAAACACTCTCTGAGAGAAATTGACTATTTCCTTTGAACGTGCCAAAGACGGATCATTCTTCAAAGATTCTTGATTTCTTGAGTTGCTTTACCAACGGTTTTTAGACATTTTGTACCATTTCTAAATTTCTGTCTTACAAAAAGAAAAAAATATAATAAAATGATTTTACTAAACTGAGATTGTGATTTAATATTTTATTTGCTTTTTTCAGACATAAAAGTTTATTATAGTTTAAGATGTTGTAGTAGTATTACTAACTGGTGTTTGGTTTTGGTTTCATTTTCTGAATCAAAGACGCTTGGTTTTCATTAGCGTCCATTCATTTTTCTCTGTGTTTGCTATTTTGAAGTGTTCAATGTTTGGCTTTTTGCTACAGTTTTTGTTTAGATGTTTGTACATTCTAGAAATGTTGGAAGGGCTGTTTGACGTATACCTCTTAATTTTGTTAACCATTGAAGATTCTTACTTCAAAATAATATATTAAATCAAAGCTAAGCGAATAGTTAGCAACATCACTGCATCCCAAGTTATAAAACTTCTTCGGTTTGTTTATTAAATCGTATCTTGTATCCGTACTTTTTAACATTTCCATTCAAACATCATATTTAATGTTAGCAATATTTTTCTTTATTACTCGTTTTCCTTCTTATTGTTGTAAAACAATTTCATTGAAGTAAGTTATTGATATGAAGCTCAAAGCTACACAAATGCCTATTTGCCTCGAAGTACCACGAGTATTGAAACCCGGATTTTAGAGTCGTAAATCCGTAGGTAAACTGTTTTGCTACTGGAGGTGGAGGGGGTCAAGTTTACGTGTGTTTTATACACGCTATATGTTGCGTCCATCAATGGGAATCGAACCTCAGATTCTTGTGTTGTCAAACCAAAAGATTGCTGCTGTCCATCAGGAATCAAACAGGTTAATAAATGAACATTTGCTTTATTCTTACAATTCAGTGGTGAAATATATTGTTTATATCATACCAGTTTTGTGAGTTTCTTCATTTTACTTGTAGAATGACCTCAGATATTAATATCTTACCACAAAATTTGCTACAACCAATTATTAATTATCTCTGGTCATAATCTTGACATTTTATGTCTTAATGTTGAAAATCTATAGTAAGGAAATAACATATAAAAATATATAGCTGTATTATTCCAATATTTATGGTTGTATTTTCTTTTATACTGCCGAAGTTACGTCTTTTTACATTTATAAAATGTTTTTATTACTTGATTTGTGAAGTTTTTCCCTGCCTAAAAATTTGTGTATTTTATAAATTTGTGTCGTAGAGTTCAATATTATGTGTATTTGTCTTTTCAATCTTTCACTAGATGTATAATATAACGGTTGATTCCTTAAAGACACCAATTGCATTGAGTATTTTACATGTTACAGTCATCTAATGTTCAGCCATTATTGGCTGGTAATTGCTATTTCAATAACAACAACCACCATGGCAGGTATTTAGTTTTTGAGGAAAGGTTTTTCACTTTCCCAAACTGAGTTGTTCAGGGACAGGATTATCCCCCTACGCCCTTCACCCTGTATTTAAGCGTTTTAAAAGAAACACTAAATGTTTATGGGAAAGCTAAGTTAGAGGGGTAATGATAAAGTTGTTTACACGAATATGATAATAATTATTTCTTTCAGCTTTGACCCAACATGGCAAGATGGTTAGGGTGCTCGACCCATAATGTGAGGTTCACGGGTTCGAGTTCCTGTCCCACCAAATATGCTCGTCCTTTCAGTCGTGGGGTATGTAATGTGATAACAGTCAATCTCATTATTCGTTGGTAAAAAGAGTTGGCGGTGAGTGGTGATAACTAGTTTGCCTTCTATCTAGTCAGTCACCGCTCAATTATGGAGGGCTAGTGCAGATTACCTTCTTGTAGCTTTGCACAAAATTGAGAAGAAACCAACCAATCTTTAGCTTATTTCAAGCACTACCGAATTACCCTTAAAATACCTTTCAGCTAAACTCCATACATTTTGTTTTGCCTTGTGAGGGAAAATGAAAGATGAACACTTTGTCTTCTTAGCTAGTTTCCAGTTTCCCACTTTAGCAACACTTTTCAATGGTATTGGTAGTCGCACAAATTGTAAAACACGCTATAATGGAAATTAATTTTTTCAAATAAAGATATAACTCAGCTTTAGTAGATATTTGAGGCAGCCATTGTTTCTCGGTTCTTTAATACATGCTGCTCTCAGTGGCTCAGCGGTATGTCTGCGGACTTACAACGATAAAAACCTGGTTTCGATACCCGTGGTGGGCAGAGCACAGACAGCCCATTGTGCAGCTTTGTGTTTAATTCAAAACAACAACAACCCTACATGCTAAGTACAACCGTGCTTTGTAATGTGCGATTTATATTGTCAGTTGGACTTTTTTTAGCGCAAAGACGCACAAAGTACTTTGTTCACCGCAAAAGATCGAACCCTGGATTATAGCTCTACACGTCTATAAACTTCCCCCTGAACCAATTGAGGACGTTGACAAGGAAAGCCTGTCATATGAATGATTTCGAATTTCGCGCAAAGCTACACGAGATATATCTGCGCTAGCCGTCCCTAATTTAACAGTGTAAGACTAGAGGGAAGGCAGCTAGTCATCATCACCCATAGCCAACTCTTGGGCTACTCTTTACAAAGAATAGTGGGATTAGCCGTTACATTATAACGTCTCCGCGACTGAAAGGGCGAGCATGTTTGGTGTGATGGGGATTCGAATCCGCGATCCCCGGATTACGAGTTGAGTGTCTTAACCACCTGGCCATGCTAGGACCACATGAATGACGTGTATTTTTCTAGAACGAAACCCTTTCTACCGTAAATGTTACATACGATAATAGGAACAAACTATCAGAACAGATATGCGTTAACTTCAAATGCGTGTTTTAAAATATTTGTATATTTTATATAAATATTAATTCCTTAACTGGTATTAACCCTAAAATAAATGTGCACACACGTACTTTTTATATTTTCTTTGCTTTATAAGTTCAGCAACGTTATCTATGATGACAGTTTCTAATATCGGCTTTCATGGTATTCTGTCTTCCACTAGCTATCACTAATCATTAATACCGACTGTGTAAAGTATCCACAATTCATTGATGACGTTATAAATCTTCCAAACCATGGATATAATCTGTAATTAATGTTTTGAAGTCCTCAGTAATTATCCTAAGTAGCACGTAGCTACTTAGTACTGATTAGCAGAAAATCCATGAAAAGTTTCTGATTTAAATCCGTATTTATTGAGGTTATTCTCAGAAAACCAGTGTGAAGTTTAGTTTTGTACAATGGAGAAGTTTATGATTTTAATGTCACGATTCTTGTTCTCATGCATACCAATTATTTACCAACAATTATCTTATTATGAATAGTGTAGTGGAGAGTGGTAAAGACAGTGGTTCATTTATACCCACATTTCTACATTACTGATTCAATTACACATGATCCGGGATGGCCAGGTGGTTAAGGCACGCAACTCGTAATCCGAAGATCGAAACTTCATAAAAGTCGTTTCGGTATTATAAAAGAATTTTTCACAATATAGTTGCGAATATATAAAAAATAACATTCTTTTTTTTCTATGACTTTTAACAAATCTGAAAAAAGAAAAAACTATTACTTATATCACATTATTATTTTCTTCACCATAATGAACATTTTTATATTATTATGTTTCGAGTTCTAGAATGGTCGATAAAACGCTCAAGTCGCGATTGATCTAGAGAAATCTCTAGCTAGTGGTTGTTAATATTTTAAGAATAATCAAATATGACCCAATTTCAAAGAAAATTATTCACTAATGTAAAAGTGGTTGAGTAAAGTGGATATCGTTTTCAGATTCAGCGTACAGGAATTAGTGTAAAACACGTAAAAATATAAAAACAATAAAATCATCGCTGGTATGGGTAATACGTCCTTTTTATATGTTACCGTTTGTCTCAAACATTTTTTAAAACAACAACAACAATAACTAATTTAACTAATTCTTTATTCTGAGTAGACTTCTGTATATAACCTTTCTAAAAATACTAAAAGTTTTCTGGAATTACTTATCACTTATTTGTTAAGACACCTGGTGCTATAGCGCTGAAAAGGACGCGTCACATAACTTTAAAGTAGTTGACAATGTATTTTTTAAAAAATAAGTTAAAGAAATGGGAAATATTTTAGGAAATGAAGTAAACTTAATAATTATAGGTGGTCCAATTCATCCTGTTGCTAGGATCCGTGGAGCTTTAAGAAAGAAGATTTGATAGCAGTTTACAGCAGTGTATCTTAGATATACTTGTAAAGTCTCTAATTCTAAAGTTTTGTTTTTGGTTTTAATTTTGCGCAAAGCTACACGAGAGCTATCTGCTTCCAAAGTTATAGACTACAGGAAAAGCTCTTAGTAAAAAGGCTACTATTGTCCGACTGAATAACAAAATTACACTTTGATTTAGTCTTGCAGTTCATCCAAGACTTCCAGAGTGCAGAGCACGACTTTCGCAGTAATGGGACGCGAACTTGGATTGATAGGCCCAAGTTCACAATGGTCAAGTGTTTGGGAGTTGAAATAACATTAGTGCACTCATTTTACTGGATATTTTGTTAAGTTTACTCCCAGGGAAGGCTTAGACTCCTCACGTTGGTGAAGAGATAATAGTTCATCTTTGACCGCCAGAGGGACATCCTTCCTTGAACACCTGTCGTTGACAAACGAGCGACATCCCTAAATAAACTGTCATTTACACAGCATTATTCTCACCAACTCAGAAATATTAAACATTATATGTGACAGGATTACTACCCAAACAAAAGCCGATGTTTGTTTCATAGAAAGGTTGACTGTCGTTTTATAACGTTTCAGCTTGTTTTTTTAACAAAAATTAGGTTTCATTAACAACCATTACAGTAATTAAAACTGGTAACGAAGTATTAAAAGTTAGGATTCTGTGGTTATGTTATGTTACTTATATTTTATGTTTTGGTAACAATTAATAACGACATCATGAGCGCACTAGGCTTATTGATATGTTTTATACATATAGGGTCCGTAGATACGTAAATTGTCTACACTTGTGTTTCCACAACAGGCAGTTGCCGTCCGTTCTACAACGTTTCATATACTTGAATACAAACGTTTGTCTATCAGTTCCATTTTAGAACTCACTAAGCGTTATGCTTTTGCGAACGATTTTAACTATTCTAAAAACTTTACATAATGACAAAAACATTTTTTAAGGTCTATATTGTCGTGTTGTGATAACTGGAGGAATAAATTATGTGCACGTGAACTTCGAACACAGCCTGTACTAAACTCTCAGTACAACCAGTTTATCTAGATAATTCAAAACGATGTGTTACTGCCATCTTTTTGCAATATGAATTACTAATTATGTGTTAAGAAGAGCCTAAATAACTGTTCATCACAGTTAGTGCCTACATAATAATTAATTCACCTATAATCCCGCGAAAGGGTTACGTTGTTAAACTTCAGCTAGCTCGAATCGAGCTACGTTTTTCTACGTTTCAAAAGCTTCGTTTAGCTTAATATCAAAACCATTTTCACGTATCGAGAGGAAATACCAAAAGACCGAAACTATTCTCGTGCGGAAAAGCAGAACGAAGATTGGATAGTGCTCCAGTCACGTAGAGTCTCGTCAGCAGTTCACCCCCTCCACTTCCACCCCTCTCTTCTTTCTTCCAGCACCCCTCGGTCTCGGTCCGCATCATTAGTAGGCTTTTGTTCTGTTTCGACTCCAGGCTTATCGGGGAACGTGCTTGGTTAAGCCTCTCCCACATGACGAGTATCCTTCTGTCATGTTGCACGTGCTTCTAATCTGCTATACGGAAAAGTAGACTTGTTTGAATGGTCCGTCAAAACAAAGTTATCAGTGTTTAAATATCAAGCTATGATATCACGGTAATAACAGTACCCGTATCAAAGTACGGAAAAATTAGTAGGTATTTAGCACTAACTCTTAAAACATGGAAGTTCCTTAATCACTTAGTTTATTAATCCTACCAAATTAGTTCGACAAATTCAACTTCTCGGAGGTCGCTGTTTGATCATTATTTATGTAACAATTGTAAAGATATATTACTTGCTGCATTCTATTGTAAGGATATATTACTTGCTGCATTCTTTCGGGTACCATGCTGGTTATGTTTATAAGGAGAATATTTATGGCTATCCAATGACGCTAAATTATAACGTTACACTTACTAACAATGGGCTCAGCATGGCTAAGTGTTCAGGGCACTCGACTCGTAATCCGAGGGTCGCAAGTTCGCATACCCCTCACACCAAACACGCTCGCCCTATCGGCCGTGGGGGCATTATAATGTTACGATCAATCCCTTTATTTGTCGGTAAAAGAGTAGTCCAAGAGTTGGCGGTTGGTGGCCTGCCTTCCCTCTAGTCTTACACTGCTAAATTAGGGACGGCTAGCGCAGATAGCTCTCGTGTAGCTTAGCACGAAATTAAAACAAACAAACAAACAAACAAACAAACAAAAAAGGTATTGATATATATGTGTAAGAGGCAAAAATCTTCCTACGGTTTAACTCCGTTTGGATGAAACTTTACAGGAAGTTTTAACGTCATAAGAAAAAATACCAAACAACTTTTCAGTACATTTGAGCCTCTTATAAAAAAAAAACGTTTATTTGAAGTTTATGTCCACTTTTTATAAATAAATGAAGTAATAACACCTATATATCAAATCGTTATAAACAGATCTTTACTAAAATTTAGAAAGTAATAAGATTTTGTTTTATAACGTTTTTCCTACGTCACTTCCTTAATGTACAAATGATTCTGCTTCCCTTTTTAATAATGTACGTTGGTTTTGTATATATCTAATTATCATTGAAATTAGTTTTTAAATAAAATTTCCAAAAACGTGGTAAAGTTAGTTTTATGTGGATTTCAAAATGAATTTTCCAACAGAAGGATCAATGTGATATTTCTGAGAAAAGTGATTTTATTTCCTGTAGAATCCAAGTGTATGACATGAATCGAATATTTTTCGTTGCCCAAGGAATTGCAAGTCCTTCGTAGGAGTTCGTAGGAATTTTTAGTAACTTGATCTTCGTGAGTTATCTCCAGAATTATTATTTTAAAATCGTGAAAATCATGATGCCAGAAACTGTCAAACGAGAAAGTGACTTATTTCAAGATAAAGAAAGAAACGTAAGTTAGAGAAAGAAATAGCGCGAGAGAGAAATGTTTACTCACCAACTTATGAAGTAAGATACAACGGGAAGAGACCAGCAATAAAACCGAAATACGAATACAGTTTAAATTGCTCACAAAAATGCAATTAGAAGAAACCAAGAGTAATTTCACGAAAGCGAAGCACACCGTTCAGTTCAGTGAGAACCTTACCGAACAGCCGCCCGTATGACGGTTTCTTTGGTAGTTTTAGTTTCTGTGACAGTTTTACAATATACATTTATTGTATATTTTAAAGATGCATGCGTGCATGGTTACAAAAACGAAAACAAACCTAAGACTTCCTTTTCGCGATCTAAAATCTCAAATGTTTCAAGTTTTTACTGCACTTAGAAAAGTGCTTACATTATTTTGTTTTTAATGTACGTTTAAAATAAATATATGTTTAAAACGTCTGTTTAAAAAACAAATGAAATGTTATAAACATTAGACACTTTTCAAAACCCTAACATATTTCTACAAAATATTTTGAATGAAAAAATTCTAATTCTGTATTAATGTTTATGAAAGTTTCTCTGTTTGTAGAAAGGTCGTATCACATTTGTAAGAATATATGAATTTCAAAATAAAATTTGTAAAGATATGTTTCCCTTAACGGTTTTTGATTGTTAATTAGTGCCTGTACCATATTGGGGTCAAGAGTGCTAACTTCAAGAGGTAAGTTTAATCTTACTTCCCCTCAAATGGTAGCTCCCTACTTCCTTATGTTTTTTATTTTTATCTTTTTACGTTTATGTTTTTCTTATTCTTACTTTAACCTGGAAGACCAGTCACCTTCACACAGGCAGTGAAGGGTGATACAGATGTGGAACGTTGTGGGCTTCAGCACCCACACCTCGCTCTCTTAATTTCTAGTCTTATTCTGTCTATTTCATATGTGAGACTAGCGAATTGGAGGCTAAGACTGGTAGATGGTGTATCTCAACCGCAATGTGGGCCCCACTTCCGCAATCACCTCCAAAACCTAGGATACATTTTATAATCCCACGTTGTAGCATGTACCCTAGGATCTTTTTTAAAAAATCAGCGTATTTTGTTCAATTTTAGTGTGTTTTGTTTTTGTTTGACTTTTAATGTGTTTTGTTTTGGTTTAAAAATTATGGTCGTAATATAATTAATCAGAGGTTGGGATTGGCTGTTTCAAACACAGTCCTTCCTCACGATTTTGTTTACTTATTTAACTTCATTTAAATGTATTTATTTAATCTCACTAATATATATATATATTGTTACGGATTTACTGTTATATAATAAGTTTAATTTCTGCATTTGTTTCAGTTTAAACACTAGCAATTGTGTAAATATTATTGAACTTTCAAGAATGTCACCTCAGAGTTTATAAATCGACACGCCGAGAGCTAGTAATAGAACATTATTAGGTCGCTACAGTCAGTATACTATAAGCCTCAGAAGCTATAGTTGTGATTAACGCTTATTAATTGGAAAATTACAGATAATGACCAGGAAGTTTCATAGATTTCGATGGTTTCAAACTTCAACAAATTAATTTTGGACGTTAGTATTTCCACGAGGACGTTAGATATTGTGGTCAGAAAAAATTCACTTGTGAAGAATAGAGCTAGCTGGTATTGCTTTCAAGTGAGGTGTGTCGGTGTATCAACATAAAATTAATTTGCTCGTCGTGGACCTGGACCGTCGATAAAATATTCAGTTCCAAACCAGATGGAAAACTGAATATTGTTTGTTAGTTTGTAATCTTTTTGTATATAAATAATTATTTGTAATAACCAATATTACAAATGTTAATGTTTTCTTTTGTACATTAAAATATATTTGTGTTAAAAAGAAAATTGTTTGTATCACTCTTATTGGCAAATATCATACACTTTATACACAATAACATTTAATTAATTATTAAATTCAAAATTAAAATTTACGGATATTTAAAATCGTATTACATTAACATACGTAACAAAACAATTCGAGGCTTGCTCGAGATTGTTATAATACATAACATAATATTATAAATTGGGGACTCGTGTCCAAGATCTGAATCAGAGACAAAATTCGTTCAAAATTAAATTTCAAATCACTACCAATAACACTGGATTATGTCTGGTTATAAAGGTTTTCTTGAATCACCCTCCCTCAAACAACTAGAAAGTTATAACAAAAGTGAATAGCTTGAACCTGCCAAAATTTTAAAAATAGAAATCAAGAAATCAATGAGAAAAATGAACTAAAATGCGTATTCTTGAGATATTAGTCGGTGATGATTTGTTGTCTGAAGAAGCATTAAGGGAATACTATAGCATCTCCACTAGCACACGAGAATTGAATGATAAATATAACTTAGAAATTCATTTAAAACTCAAACAAATCGAGCTTGAGCAAACCCCCATCGAAGCCTAAAAAGAACAAGCCCGTATCGAAGCGAAAAGAGAAATTTATGATCATGAGAAACATACTTAAAGTAAAAATGTATTCTCAAGACGGCTGGTGTGAATATTAAAACATTAATTAAAATAAAGTACAGAACAACGTTTTGGCCTTCTTAGGTTATCTTCAGGTTAACGAATAAAGTTTTTCAGTAAAATTCTGTATCTGTTCAATCCACTAAAGATTAGGATTCTTCTAAAATCCCAGCTCCTCTTGTTCAAAATTTTCAGACAGTCAGGATGAAACTTCATCAAAATCATCAAGGTCTGCCTGCTATTTGTATGAGAAACCTAATCATGTTATAACTGATTGTTAGAGTTTGAAAAAAAGCCACACAATTTGGTATCTGTGGTCCGTCCAGCACGGATATCGAAATCCAGTTTCTACCGGTGTGAATCCGCCGACATTCCGCTGTACCTCTGGGGGAAAAGAAAAGGAAAAGGAAGAAATATCCAGTGTGTTCGTGTCCACATATGGACGTAGTTTCGCCAGGTCACCCTATGTTGTCAATTTGGCCACTGATAAAAAGGCCATTAAAGTTAGGGAGGAATTTAAACCTTTTGTGCCTGTTGGTTCTGTGTCTGATAAATGACATTGCTAATCCCATACTTATACGTAATCTACACGATACTGGGGCGACTCAGTCATTGTTGTTAGAAGGTATACTGCCTTTAGGTTCGAGTTCTGTCACTGGTGAGTCTGTTATTGACACGGTATTGAGCGTGGTTTTGTTAATGTTCCTCTTCATAACATTTATATAACATCAGACCTAGTTACGGGACTGGAAGTAGTTGGAGTAAGACCTACTGTGCCAGTTAAGGATGCATCATTATTTTTGGTAAGCAATATGGCTAAAGGACAAGTTGTTTTCAAACGTAAGGTGGCTAGCAAGTCGATAACTGTTTCATTTAAGGATGATATTGTTGTTGAGGAGAATTCAGAAGTGTTTTCCTTGTGTGCTGTGACTTGAGCTCAGGTGAAGAAATAAAGCCAAAACAAAATGATAGACATTTCTTCCGAGGACGATATTATATATTTGTCTCAGACCTTTCTTTTTGCATCCGACAGGGATCTTGGGAATAATTATCCTACTGACAATTCATCGGTGAGTGACAATGATGAACGTGAGATTCTGATTCAGCTGATGAAGTTTCGTTTGCTAGAAATAAACCTATCGCTGAACAATAAAAGGATCCACAGATTTCTTCACTATTTAAATATGCACTCCCAAATAATGAACTGAAGAAATTTCGAAATGGTTACTTTTTAAAAAATAGTGTACTCATTAAAAACGGAGACCATCAGATGTGAGAGCTTCAGAGTACTGAGATTTAGTGTATTATCAACTTGTTGTTCCAACAACATATCTCTTGAAAGTTGTCCGTGAACTTCCAATGGGAAGTCACCCACGTGTCAACAAGACATGTGCTAAAATTATGAGACATTTACTTTGGCTCCAAATCGGCAAGATGTTCCCACGTTTTAAAACTGTAATATCCGTCAATTGGTCGGAAAACCTAACCAGAAAATTATCGTTGCTTCTTTGAAACCTATCCCAGCTTTCAAAGAACTCTTCAGTCCCGTGATTATTAACTTTGTTAGGCATTTACCAAAAACTCAATCAGGCAACCAGTATTTGTCGACTATCATGTGTTCATACACTCAATTCCCTGAAGCTATCCCTTTAAGAAGCATTTCAGCCAAAAATTTATAAGGCTTTGATTCGTTTCTTTAAGGCCCGGCATGGCCAGGTGGATTAAAGCGTTCGGCTCGTAACCTGAGGATCGCGGGTTCGAATCCCCGTCGCACCAAATATGCTCGTCCTTTCAGCCGTGGGGGCGTTATAATGTTACGGTCAATCTCACTATTTGTTGGTAAAAGAGTAGCCTAAGAGTTGGCGGTAGGTAGTGATGACTAGTTTTACACTGCTAAATTAGGGACGACTAGTGTAGATAGCTTTCGTGTAGCTTTGCGCGAAATTCAAAAACAAACCATTGTTTCTTTACTTTTGTTGGCTTGACATAGAAATTCAGTCTCATCAGGAATCACGTTTAATGTTTGGATTCTTTCAACAGGTTGTTTACCACCTCGGTTCTAAACAGATTAAACATAGTGTGTACCATCCCGATTCACAAGGTGCTCTTGAGAGTTTCCATTCTACTTTGATAAATATTATTCGAATAACAAGAAGGATTGAACTGAATTATTTAATTTATTATTACATATTGTTCGTGAGTCGTTAGGGTTTACACCGTTCGGGTTTGTTTTTGGTCATTCAGTGTGCGGTTCTTTGAAGTTGCTGAAGAATCAATGGTTGGAAGGTGGCCCGAAAGAAATGTGCTTACTGGATTAGGTTTCCAAGTTTCGATCTAGACTGTTAGGTGATTGCGAATTGTCTCGAGAAAATTTGAAGTCATCCCAAGCTGGAATGAACAACATTGTCTGAAGAGTGTAAAGTCCATCCTGGTGACATGGTGTTAGTGTTGTTACCCACCATGACTTATCCACTCACATCCTGGTCGCATGGTCTTAATGTTGTTACCCATCATGACATATCCACTCAAGGCTAGGTACCATGATCCCCATGAGGTTGTTCGGAAGGTCAACGAGACAAACCATGTTGTAAAAACACGTGATTGTCGAAAGGCTACCCAACTATGTCATACAAATATATTGAAGTCTTTCACATTTGAGATCCATCTGAAAACATTTTAGCCGTTGACTATTCTTCTGATAGTGGTGACAATTTCTTTGACTCAAGCACTCGTAGATTTGAAAATACTGATAACTGACGCAACATCAAATAGTAATTTTGACATTCTGACCAATAGTAATGCAAAACTAGATCATTTGCCTTCTGAAAAGAAAAATCAACTTCCTAGTTTGTTGATTGAAAATGAGTGTATTTTTCTGGATTTTCCTGACCATGCTGTTCATGATGTTGAAGTAGGTGATACTTTTCTTATGAAACAAGATCTCTATCTTGTGAATCTAATCAAGGCTGATAAAATGTGTAAAGAAATATCTTATATGCTGGAAAATGGCATTACATAACTCAGTAGAAGTGATTGGTGTTCATTTTGTAAACTGGTTCCTAAATCTGATGGTTTGATTAGGCTCTGTACAGACTTTCGCAGTGTGAACGCTTTGAGAAAGATGAATCCTTATCCCATCCGAAGAAAGAACGATTGTGTTAATAAAATTGGAAAAGCCAGATATATCACAAAATGTGAATTACTGTAGAGATACTGCGTGTTCCTCTAATTGACAGGTATAAAGAATCCTGATGGATTATACCAGTACAATATAATGCCGTTTTGGATGAAAAATCCTCAGTTAACCTTTTAGAGAATGATGAATCAGTATCTCAACTACCTGTCAGATGTTGGAATTTATGTTGATGATATTGTGATTTACAGTAACACCAGGGAAGAACACTTATGTGTATTATGTGGAGGTTTTGAGAGGCTTAAGAAAGCCAATCTCACTGTAAATTTGGCAAAAAGTAACTTTTGTAAAGCCAAAGTTGTTCACTTAGGTCTTGTTGTAACTTACGGTCAAGATTATCAAATTCAAACCACAGTAGATTTTATTGTAAATTAACCAACCCCTACAAACAAGATAAGTTTAATGAGATTTTTGGGAGTGGCTGGTTATTACAGAAAGTTTTGTAAATATTTTGATACATTACTGTATCAATGACAAAGTTATTGAAGAAAAATCAAAAGTTCAAGTGGTCTGTAATATGCCAATCTGCTTTTGAAAAGGTCAAATCTTTATCGTACACTTACCCTGTATTAATGGCGCTTGAATTTGATAAACCTTTCACATTAGCTGTTAATGCCAGCGATTGTGGTGCTGGTGCAACTAGATTACAGTCAGACTATAGAGGTATTTAACACCATGTTTGCTGTTTTTCTAAATAGTTTAACTGTCGCCAAAAGAACTATTCAACAGTGGAAAAAGAAATATCGGTTTTAGTGTTAGATTCAGAACATTTCAATATTTATGTACCTGTATTATAAGAACCTATTGTCTTATATACTGATCACAACCCACTGCCTTTTTAAACCAAATAAAGGACAAAAACAAAAAAGCTGTGAAATTGGAGTTCAGCATTACAAGAGTATGATTTAAAAATAATCCATGTCAAAGGGTTGATAACATCTGTGGTTATGCGCTTTCACGTGATGTGTAATTTTTGTGGGCATAATGTTAGTTGTTTCGATTGTGTTACATACTATCGTGATTTTTGAAATTGTATAATTATTTGACAATGTACTTTATTTAATATATTGTTAACAATGTATATACTGTCTCAGTTAAAAAATTGCCAAATGCTAGTTTTTAATTCTCTAACGAAGGTGGTGTAACGGATTTACTGTTATACATTATTTTAATATCTACGTTTGTTTCAGTTCAATGCATGTAACGTATATCGTCAAATGTGTATCGTGCAAGTCTCGCCTGTCCTCTAAATTTATAGAAGATTCTCGAGAGTAAGAATCAACAGTATATGTTTTACGCAAGCATTAGCATATCTTCGAATATTGTTGCATTTTTGAGAATGTCACCTTAAAGTTTATAAATTGAAGCGCTGAGAGACAGTAATATGATATTGTTTGGCCGCTACAATCAGTATACTACAAGCCTAGGTGATAAATGTATTCATAAGACGGCTGTTGTAGGTATTAAAACTTTAAATAAAATAAAATATAGAACAACATTTCGGCCCCTTGTTTTGTTTCTTTGAATTTCGCGCAAAGCTATACAAGGGCTATCTGCGCTAGCCGTCCTTAATTTAGCAGTGCAAGACCAGAGGGAAGACTAGTCATCATCACCTATCGCCAACTCTTGGGCTACTTTTTATCAACGAATAGTGGGATTGATCGTCACATTATAACGCCACCACTGCTGAGAGGGCGAGCATGTATGGTGCGACCGAGATTTAAACCAGCAATCCTCAGATTACGAGTCGAGAGCCTTAACCACCTGGCCTTGCTGGTCCGTATCAAACTTCTTAGGTCATCTTCAAGTGGGTTTTTCGTAAGCATGAATGGTGACAAATGCTTATTAATTGGAAAACTACAGCTTTTTTACCAGATTTCGAACATCACAAACTTCAGTGAAATAAATCTGAACTTTCAGTATTTCTACGAGGACATCAGATACTGTCGTCGAAAAAAAAACTCAGGTGTGAAAAACAGAACTAACTAGCATTTCTATCATTTAAAGTGTATCGATGTACGAACGCCAAATTAATTTGCTCGTCGAGGACCTGGACCGTCGATAAAACAATTAATTCCAAAGCAGGTAAAAGATTGAATATTATTTATCAGTTAGTAAATTTTTTTATGTAAATAATTATTTGTAATAAACGTTATTACTAAATTTTAAATTTTATTCTTTCTTTTGTATATTAAAATATATTTCTGTAAAGAAAGAAAACTGTGTGTATCAATTTTATTAGCAAAAATCATTAATTTTATACATATTGATATTCAATTAACTTCTAAATTAAAATTAAAATTTCAAATGCCATCGGTAAAACATGATCTATCACCAAACTGCATAAGACAAGTAGCTTGAGTCAACCAAAACTTTCACAATAAGATATACTCTTTCTGTTCTCTCCTCTTCCATCCAACAATAATATAATTGAAATGTTATTATATGTTGTACTTAATAATATTTATGTATTTCCCCTTTAAATCACTCAGCTCAACAACAAACCTCTGTGCTTAAGTTGTTAAAATTCGGGTTTCTATATCTGTAATGGACACAGCATAAAAGGCCATTGTGTAATTTTTTATTCAACGACAGACAAATATCCCTTGAATTCAGTGCCTACATATGGATAGGCTGTATATATTTTCTCTCATATTATTTCTTAAAAGAAAACAAAACAATCGCAAAATTAAAGCCAGGTGTCATTCGTACGCCTCTGAATAGTTTGACTGATTTAATGAACTCAAAAGCTTTGCGAAAGCTCTGGTAACAGAAATGATTTCTTACAGTTAGGGACCACCATTGTAACGTTTGGTTAAAGCAGGACAAGAAAACACATTATGATCTGTGCTCAAACGTCTGACAGGTTTTAAAATTTAATAAATCATAGTTAAGAACACAATGCTTCATCTGTCGACTAACTTATGTAACATGATAATAAAACAACCAAATAGTGATCTTTGTACATTAAAGTTTAAGCTGTTTACATATTTGTACACAAAGGAAATAGGCTACCAATTTTATTTTCCAATTAGGTATTTTTTTTCTTTTTGTTCAGAAATAACAAAACCTTTTTATATAATACTCGACAAATAAATCCATAACATATGGTAAGAAAATATTATATACTTTTCAAAAAAAGAAACGCAAAAGGCAAAATATGAGACAAATTGTTAACAAGTTTATTCCGGATAGTTCTGAATGACACGTGTGAAACTTTGCACATTCACTGCTGAACGTCCAAAGTCTGCAAAGGCGAAGTCCACGCTCACTAGGTGAAGTTTAACGTCACTCAACGTCAATAACAAGTATGCAATAACAAGTATCAATAACTGCTTGGTATCTCCTGCCCATGGAAGCGATGAGATGACGAATCACATCCTGTGGAATGGCTGTCCACTCAGCCTGCAAAGCTGCTGCAAGCTGAGGTAGAGTTTGCGGTTGAGGTTGTCGCCGTCGCAGACGTCGGTCCAACTCGTCCCAAAGATGTTCGATGGGGTTTAAATCTGGTGATCTAGAGGGCCAGGGAAAAACGTTGATGTTGTGGTGTCTCAAGAAGACAGTGGTGAGTCGGGCTGTGTGAGGACGGGCGTTGTCATGTTGAAAAACGTCGTTGACGTCCACCATGATGGGTTGCACATGGGGCTTAAGAATCTCGTAGACGGTTGCGTACGGTCTGATCGGAAATCCTACGCAGCCCTGGTATGGTTGAGGCAATAGACGTCGCAGTGGTTGTTCTATCCCGAAGGTGACGTAACCGGATGTTGCGATCTTGTACGGGCGTGGTCACACGAGGTCTGCCAGATCGTGTACGGTCACGAGTTGATCCATGTTGTTGGTGACGATTCCATAGCCTTGTGATGGTGCTTGGGTGGACATTCACAGCTCTGGCAACATCTGATCGAGATTCGCCTGCTTCCAAGCGACCAATGGCGTTGTTGCGTTGTGCTTCTTTCAGTCTTGGCGTAACTGTATTGCATGTCGGTGGCTTAACACTGAGCTATAGAAACCGAGAACCCGTCACTTTTACAGGGATTTTGCACATGTTGCACTTGCAGAACATGCAGATCCCCAAACAAATTTATTTGACACGCATGCGTTTTGGCGAAAAATCCGATGTTTTCCTCCGTTTTCAAAGTGCACAACTTTTATTGTCATTTTGATTGTCAGACCATCAAACATCACATACTCTGAGCTTGTAACGTTATTACGTATATTTTTCTTTAAAATAAAAAAAATATCCCTTTTGCGTTTCTTGTTTTGAAGAGTATATTATTTTTTTCAAAGTGAGTTTAGATGCTGTATTAAACCATGCTGTAAGTTTGAAGACTTTTCTTGTTTGCTTTTAGCCTTAGACAATATTTAGGGCTCCATGGAGAATCGCTGCAAATTCAGCATAAAACCCGAAACGTTGTCTCAAGATCAAAGACAGTCCAACACAGAACCCAAAATTTTGTGTAAAGATTAAAGTCCAACACAGAATCCGAAAGATTGTATCAAGTCTAAACAAAAATAACAGTCCTTAAAACGTAGTTCTAGAGATAGTTTCAAATTTATGTATCGGATTATTAGTTCAAAGTTCATCATACACAACTGTATGTATAAGTTAAAGTCAAGCATATGTATTGGTGAATAAATACACCTAACATGTAGAGAACAATTCTAACCGAACATGCCATCATTATCGGTGTCCTCTCATGGTTGGAAATTAATAGCATTGATACTCGCAATGTGAGGGTCGAGAGTTCGAATCCCTGTCACGCAAGTCTGGGCATTATAATGTCACTATTCCTTGCTAAAAGAATAGCCCTAGATATTCGATGGGTGATGATGACTAGTTGCCTTGTATCTAGTCTTACGCTGCTAAATTAGGGACGGCTAGCGTAGATAGCCCTCGAGTAGATTTGCGCGAAATTCCAAAACAAACAAGCTTCTCAAACAAAAGTAATTAAGATGCTGCTTGGCTTTAAACAAAACGATAAACAGTAAAATTTCACGCACACACACAAAAAAGATAACCGTATTAAAACTTTAACTTTGAGATCTCTCCTCATGTTAAGTACAACAATAACAACAAAATCTTAAATTAATATTTGCAGTTTTGTTTTTGTTTCGTTATTTTACCTTTTTCAGTCTAAATACTGACTTGAGTTGCTAAACCAGAATAAATAAAAGCATTGTCGTTCTCTTTCTGTTAAAAACATTACTGGTCTGCGAACTTAGCATATTTTCCATACTCTCCCTTCTTCCATTGGATTTTCTGCCTACGTATTTTCCGTGTTTGTTGTAAGCATTTGAATGAAATTTTAGATTTTATGATGAATGCAGATCTTTTAAAGGCCAATAATTACTAATTTGCTTAGTAATTTTGCTCGAGCGCACGTAGCATTTATTGAATTTTATAGGCGTACAGTACATTCTGCGATTAAAAGTCGTAAGAGTTCTTTCTCAACGAAAACTTTGATTCAGATGTAACGTGTACGTATTTCTATATAGGATTCTGAAAACTGGTCGAATTGTATTAATTAAGCAACATAAATATAAGCAGCGCCATACAAATTAATTAGATGTTATAGCTAATGAAGGTAATTTTGTTTTGTATGCTTCAATGGAAAGATAATTAAATTGACCCACCATCATGCGCTAACCCACTTCGCTTTATTCAAACAGTTCCGAACACATTTAATTAGATTTGTTTAGTTGGTACTTTCTAGCTAATCGTGTGCCCTCTGTCAGTTTAAAAGGACAACAACCGGAGCTTAAGGTAAGCAAAATTAATATTATTATGTAAGAACATGCATGAAAAAAATCAATTATTTAACAACAAACACAAATTCGCAATTTATGGTAAATTATTTTAACAGCTGTGTAAATTTGAAACGAAAGACAAAATTGTTACTATTGCATGGAGTTCTCGCCTCGTCCATCTTTATACGTCTGAAGGAATTAGGCTAAAACGCATTCTTATTACCTGAAGTTAGCGCTGTATAAAATTAGGGGGTTGTAGCATAGAATATTAGACAAAATCCAGCGTAAATGGCTTAGCATCACGTACATTATCACACAGAAACTTTTAAACACTATTTTTTTACAGATAATATTACATTAAAAAATTGGGTTTCTTCGCAGCGTTTGTAAGTTTGAAGAGAGTTAAGATGGCTAGCTTATGTGGTTGGGGATCGCGACTCTTAATCCGAGGATCGAGAGTTCGAATCCCCATCACACCAAACATGCTCGTCCTTTCAGCCGTGGAGCGTTATAATGTGAATGTCAATCCTACTACTCGTTGGTAAAAGAGTAGCCCAAGAGTTTGCGGTGGGTGATTATGACTAGCTGTCTTCCCTCTTGTCTCACACTGCTAAATAAGGAACGGCTAGCGCAGATAGCCCTCGAGTAGCTTTTTCGCAAAAATTCAAAACAAACGAAATAAATTCAGACCTGAGAAGTAAATTAGTAAAGAGGGACTTTACGAGTTACTTTAAGGCTGAAGGCTCGTAGAATTAGTGAACTTGGTATATACTAAATTTAATAATAGTAAATATTAATTTAATTAGTTAGGTTTCTAATTATGGAGTTTGCAAAAAAGGCCTTGGCTACTTAAAATAAAATATGCAGATTAGATAAATATGAATTTTATTAAGTTCACAATTACTGATTTAATACTTACTTTTATAAGTATCCAGTTGGAGTAAAATACTGTCAGTGTGTTGTTCTTACAGCTTGTCAACTTACAAGATAGCACTAAGAGAAGGGTTAACAACTCCATCCTAAAAAACTTTCGACCGATACACCTATATCATTTTGCTTGTTTGTTTTTTAAATTTCGCGCAACGCTACACAAGGACTATCTGCGCTAGCCGTCCCTGATTTAGCAGTGTAAAACTAAAGGGAAAGTAGCTAGTTATCACCACCCACTGCCAACTATTGAGATACTCTTTTACCAACGGATAGTGGGATTGATTGTAACATTATAACGCCCCAACAGCTGAAAGGGCGACAATGTTTGGCGCGACGGGGATTCGAACCCGCGACCTTCAGATTACGAGTCGAACACCTTAACCCACCTGGCCATATGGGGTTCTATATCATATTAAGCAATCTGAAGCAGATACAAAAGTATAATTGTAATTTTACGTCGTCCACGTAATGTTTGTGTGCGTGTGTTTCTTATAATATTTGCCTCTAGTAATCCACTCTGAGAGTTTAGATTCTACATGAATACAGTAATATAAGAAAAAAAGGCCAATAAACAAAACTTCCAACATAGATGCTACGAAGCGTTCTGTACAGCAGATTTCTATTTTCTATGTATGTATCGTGGACTGTTTTCAATGGCCAGAAAACATTTAATAACGAAAGGTAAGCACACATCTGCCTTACATACATATATACGTTGACGAGGTATGTACAAGCTGACCAATGAAAGGAAGTTTCGATGTGTGTTCGTGAGTCTCCTGCAGCGCCTCATAACTTGTTGGAAAAAATCAGAGAAATAATAAGTTTAAAATTGTTTCTCTTTTTTGTTATTTTATAAAAACGAAATTTTAATTACATAGTTCAATTTTTTTATACTGAAACGTAGAGCTTTAAGTAAATGAAAAAAAAAAGGCTTGTGAAGTCTTATTTCACAAAAGTGATGATACAATTATATCATGAACTACGGTAGTGGTTCATAATAGGAATCGCTCATTTGTTTTTCTTTATTAATATTTTTTGCCAGCTCACAAAAAATGGCTGTGAATATTGTAACAAAACCTGGGCATTATTCCTAAATGCGTCATTGCGCGTTGTTTGGGTAATTTTTGAGCTTCTTTGACGACCTAGCAAACAAGAGCGGTTGCACAACCGTTGACACAAGTATTTAATGCAGTCTATCGTTTATGTGGAGCCTCATAATGTACAACATGCATACGTATAGAGCTACGTGCAGGCCATGGATCTAATTTGATGATTATATGACTGATATGACACATGTACCTTAACGATTATTAATTTATTGTTGCACCTTAATTGATGTCACGCATCATTTATTTATATATAAGGTTCTCGTCCTTTTGCACACGGTGCTGCTGACCGAATTACAGCTTTACTTTGTTTGTTTTTTTTACCACCGCATGATTGAATTTGGTCTAAAACGTTATAGAAACGTCTAGACTGTCTTCCACAACAGAAATCTTTAAGTCGTCATGTAAAAGACAGGCTGAAGCTCAGTTTCGAGCATCGGATCGGCTATTACGATAATAACTAATGATAAGAGTCGAATTAGAGTAAACATTGCATTTTTAAAAATTATAGATGCTGTTGTCAGAGCAGCCATCTTGACGCTGACTATATGGAGTGGCAAAAAAGCAGAAGTTGGCGATTCAAGCGAAAGTGACCAGTAATTCTGTAGCTATGTTTCATTTAGATGACATTTAGTTTCAGATAAAGCATGCAAGGCTTAGGAGGAGGATCGTAGAAGTGTTACGACCCAAACTCCATCAGAAGTGGTGGATGAAAAGTATCTTAATACAATAGATTGGTAATTTTTAATTAAAATGTTTTTCACTTTGTAGAACGTGCACAAAGGTAACCTAAGTGGACTTTTTATGGTCAGGGAAAGGAAGAGAAAGTAGTTATACAACAACCTTGAGAAATATTTGTTTGTTTGTTTTGAATTTCGCGAGGGTTATCTGCGCTAGCCGTCCCTAATTTAGCAGTGTAAGACTAGAGGAAAGGCAGCTAGTCATCACCACCCACTCTTGGACTACTCTTTTACCAACGAATAGTGGAATTGATCGTGACATTATAATGCCCCCCACGGCTGAAAGGGCAAGCATGTTTGGTGTGACGGAGATTCGAACCCACGACCTTTGCATTACCAGTCGAGTGCCTTAACCACCTGGCATGCCGGGCCTTAAGAAATATTTAGAAGGTTCATTTCTACACATATCCTATTATATTATGACACATTATAATATATTTGCAGTAGATATATATGCGTGCATCTATACAACTTAAAAAATGTATACATCAGCCACGTATTTATTAAAACTAAACTGTTTCAAACAGGGCACTGTTGATATTGTACAAAGGAACGACAGAAAACTAAAAAACCAAGAATATTAAAAATTACTACTTCAGTAAACTACAGAAGTGAGATAGGTAGTTTAAAGTAAAAATCATTTGCAAAAATATAAATAAAACAAGCTTAAAACTTGATATGTGTTGTTTCTACATTATTTTCTTCAGCTACAAATTATTATTTTCATCCCCAGAAACTGAAATATTTAAGAGATAAAATACGGATCTGTAGCTTGAAGTATTAAAGTAAAAACTGTCTCAAACATCAGATTGGTTTACTGTTTTTACTTTTCTTTCTGTAATTTATTTGCAGATATTTTTCCGCTCTCAATTAAATTTTCATACTCTTATAACACTGAAGTTTGTAGAGTTTCGTCGGTTTTGCTGAACTTGTGTAAACTGGTTTAAAGCCCCCCTCTTCCCTCATCTTTTCCTCATTCTCTCAATGGACGAAGAGGTTGGTGAAACATTTTTAGTACCTTAAGATTTGTAGTACCTGAAGCAGGATGTATTGGAAAAAAACAACAACTATGTTTACGGTCAAATGTTTAAGTGTTAATCTCTTTCAATATATAATTTAAGCCAGTATGAAGGAGCAAGATAAGAAGGAATAGAAGTGTTGGGTTGCCCTATGGAAAATAATCAAACGGAACGGACTTGAGCCCTTTTAATGTGTAATTGAATCAATATGAAAGGAACAAGATAGGGAGGAATGGAAGCGTTGGGTTGTCCAGTGCAAAAATGATCACGCGGAAAGGACTTGAGCCCTGTTAATGTGAATTTGGGTCAATGGGAGGGCAACAAATAGAGAGGAATTGAAGTGCTGAACTGCAAAATGTGTCAATAAATATACGGAGCAGACCTGAGCTCGACTCCTTTTGTAATGTGACTTTAAAAAGGAAAATTTGTTTTACTCACTTATAAACATTTTACAAACTTTCACATTCACGTGCTTTTTACATTGTTCGCAAAGTGTGATCGTTTACTTCTAATTGGCCTTGTTAGAAATTCTTTGACAACTTCTTCTTTCCGGTAACATTACTTTATATAAATAGTGTGACCAACCACGTGAAAAGCTCGTGCGAAAAATAAAATATGAATTGTTTTTTAATTTCGCGCAAAACTACACTAAGACTATCTGCTCTAGCCGTCCGTCAATTAAGGGTGTAAAACTAGAGGTAAAGCAGCTGGTGATCACCCCTACCGTCAACTACTGGGATACTCTTTTACCAAGGAATAATGGGATTCACCATAACATCATAATGTTCCCATGGCTGAAAGGGCAGGCATGTTTGGTGTGCTGGGGATTCGAACCGGAGATCTTCAAATTGTGGCCACCTGGCCATGATATGAAATAAGATTTGATTAATTTGAACTCTCATGAAAAATTGTATTTCAAATAGTTAATTCCTAGGCGCACTTACGATCAAATATTGAGAAGTTGCTTCGTTGATTATAAACATATGAACAAGTTCGTTCATTGAAAAGTCAAACTTTGTCATTAATATTATTTGATCTTATTTGGAGATTTAACCCATCGACAGTTTTGAGAAAATATTAGTTTTTTTTTTCTGTAAAGTATTTAAGAGCTATTGTACAATTATTCACGAAAACTAGTTTTATTGTGATGTTATTGAGGTTTTTAGAATTGTTTGTTTGTTAAAAATAAGCCCAAAGTTACATAATAGGCTATCTATGCTCTGCTCACAACAGGTATCGAAACCCGTTTTTTTAGCTGGGAGAGTAGGTAGGCATTCCGCTGTGCCACTGGTGGATGTTTTTTAAGAAAAAACTTCCGTCGACACAATAGAAATCAAATTCATTAAGTGTACAGTGTTAATTCTGGTTTTTATTCGCAGCTAATTTGTTTTAGTGTTTCATTCATCTTGCAACTAACTATTAATTTAAATAATTAATAATTTATTTTTTACTTATTAGTTGATTTAATGTTTGGCTTATTCCTTGTCTTCATGTTATTCGTCGATTTCAGTGTTTCACTTATTAATTATGTTTTTGATTTATTTGTCCTTTGAATTACTTGTTGTCGATTGTTTGGCTTACACTCTATTTCTAATAGTTCTTTCACTACGAAAACCTCCCCCCATAACATTAATGTATGCCTGCGGACTTACAGTGTTAGAATCTGGATTTCGATGCTTTTGATGTGTAGAACACAGACGCCCATTGTGTTGCTTTGTACCTAACTTCAAGCAAACTAACATGTGAATGCCCTCTGTCGAGATGGTTCTTGAAAGTGCTGTCATTTACTAAAGAATTAAAACATGGCTAGTGTTAAGCGTGTCTGGAGTGCGAATCCGATGATTCATGGTTAGATATCTTTATTCCACCCAAAACAATATAATAAAACGCGCGCTACACTTTGGAGCCGTGAGTGCGCTATGACAGAGGTTAAATCATACTATTTGTAAAGACAAAACCAGTTGTTTTCGCTCTAGTTTATCAATTGAAAATGGCGGGTCCTCAAGAGGCATTGTAGTACGTCTGGCGGCTTATAACGCTTAAACCCAGGTTTCGATACCCTTGGTGAGCACAGCACATATAGCTTATTGTGTAAATTTGAGCTTACTTGTAACGCAAATCAGAAAGAGAAATGACTATGTGCATATAGCCCTTTATGTGGCTTTCCACAAAGATTCTGAAACAAATAAACATTGTACTTACAAGCAGTAGGAAATTAGTTACATGAGTGCTGAACACATCGCTAGTGACGTCTCGATTTGCTTCTTCTATGACATTCCAATGCATTAACATACAGAAATTGTTTTTTATAACGTCTAACCACCTCGCTGTGCTTAATGAACAGTAAAACCTTGTGCTTCACTCCGTATTGTTTAAATCAGGTGTGATCTAACTTACGTTTATTTCTTTAAACATCAACAAGCACCCTGCTAGTACAGCGGTAAGTCTTCGGATTTACAACGCTAAAATTAGGGGTTCGATTCCCTTCGATGGGCTCAGCAGAGGGCCTCATGTGGCTTTGCTATAAGAAAAAAAAACACATTAAACATCTAAAATATGTAGCGATGTAGCTTATTTTTCCCATTTAAACATGAAAAACTTGCGTTATCTTTTAACGTTTAGATAGTAACTCTTGTTGTGCTTTGTTGTCTGCTTTAATTATTTTATCTTTAGAAACATAAAGCCTGGTATAGTTTAGGTTATTGTTGCTACTATCCCAAGTTAATGTTAAGCTAACATAATACTTTAATTTTTGTGTTTGCTTCAATAATGAAACATTTTTAAGAGTTATGTACATACTTGTCTAAGTGTATGAGCAGCACAAGATATAATATGTGCATGAGTCTATTCGTTGTTCTTTAAAGAGTGAATTAATTTGATCTCGAAGCATGTTGAGTTTGATAACAAGTACGTTTCCAAGTCCAAAGCTAAATCCCTGTCAAGCACAACAAATGGGAATGGCTTTAAAAGCTCCCCAGGGGATCTTGGAAGGGTTCCTAGGGGCAGGAGAACACGAAGGCCCCAACGCTGTTACAATCTCTACTGCTGATGAACAAGGTGTGATCTGATTACGACGGAATGACTCTGAAGGCCACGAACCGCCCATAAAAGTAAATTGGAAAATTTTATTTTACCAAATACTTTAGCAGTTAAAAAAGAATAGAAAACGTACAAGTCAAACAGTCTGCTCTTATTACGGTATCTTCGAGTGAAATCAATGTAATTTGTTAAAGAGTATACGTAATAACGTCTTCACAATCACTCATGAACCCTGGAAAATCTCTTTTGTTATAAAAATTAGTCATACTAGAAACTTAAGACTTTGGAGATGAGTAAAATACGAGGGTATAATTGTACAGGCTTAGGCCTAATATTACTGAAGTATAATATGTTTAAACCAACTTTTAACATCTTTCTGATTCACAATGATTAATTGTAGTGTACTAACAAGGTGGCACTATTGGTCAGTTAATACCAGCTTCAGTGGTCACGTATACACACAAACGTAAACAATGAAGGTGTGTATATATATGATGTCCGTGAACAAACCATTATTACTCAACATTTGACAATTTTTGATACTGTTGTATCGCTAAACTGGCGCGAGCTGTTAGTTCCAGTAATACGACTGTTTCCCAGATTAACGCAGTCCTGGAAATTTCACATAATTTCCTATATTTAGAAAGTTAGTGAGAGTAAAACAGAAATACACTCCTGTAGAGATAATTTCTAATAATGATTAAGGGAAGAAAAAAAAACAGAGTGGTAAGAGGGAAAGTTTCAGCATTGCTTCTTCGATAAATTATCAATGGCATAATGCAAATGGAATGGAAATGATTATTCCAGAAACATGAAATCATAGATGCCTCTGGCTGAACAGTAGATTGTCCTGACAAGTTGGTGGGAATAATCGTACCCTGGAGGGTTCTCTGATCACAATCGATTTGTCTTTGTGGACGTAGTTACCCAGAGGTGGGCGGAAAACCTGCTTACAGCACCTGCTGACTATTTCCATCAGCTGCTGCCTGCGTCACGAACAATGTTGTGTATACGTCATCGGGTCCTATCTCATAACTATAGTCAATTTGCTGACTCATTTAACCTCCAGTATGAACGTTACCCTTTGGGAGATACACCAGTATGCAACTATCGCGGTGTTAAGTAGTACCTAACAAGCATAGATAGAGAGATAAGTATATGTGATCATAGGGAAATGCAAGCGGATAGACAAATTTAAAGATATAAAGAATCTGATAGATAGAAAGAGAGGATGCTGTTGTTGGCTTTTGTTGTTTTTGAACTAAGCACAAAGCTACACAATGGGCTGTCGGTGCTCTGCTCACCGTGGGTATCGAAACTATGTTTATAGCAATGTGAGTCTGCAGACATACTACTGTGCCACTGGGGGGTAGAAAGAGAGGATAAAATAAACGTATACCGGTAGAGAAAAAGCGACAGATAGAGGGACAGATAAGCAGTAAAGCCTAGTTGAATAGACAAATAAAACGATAAGCAAAAAACAGATAGATATGGATTGTAAATTATGATCTCAGAGTTAAAATTACAAACCAAAAATAAGTCGTCTTTCACGAGACTACTTAACGTACAAAACAAGAAGATGCTTACGTCAGAGTTGTTTATATAATTGGTACCTTCAAAGTACCATTTCTTTTCTTCTTCAATGTATCGGGAACTATTGGAGTAAATGTGAAATTCCTCGTTCAATTAAGATCTGATAGTTCGCTTGTATTTTTAATTAGACTGTATAAAAATCATACCAACATTTTTCTGCTCGTCCTCGCTTTGATATTACTAGCTGAGAGCACCCAATAAGGGAGCGAAAATTGTATATAATACAGCTTTAGATAATCCCTCCATATCGTATTTCTTTTAATATTCAATCGCTAATGGTCTCATTAGATGCTAATTGCATACCCTGCTTTATGGAAAGTAATAATTTACTCGTATAACTGATTAACGTCTCGTGTCTTTAAAAAGGGTGTTTTTATCTCCTTTCTCTGGAGAATAAAAATTCTAAAACAAGATAGACTATGTAAACTTTCAGACAGTTTACCTTTACCATACAAAGAATTATGGTCATTGAGGTAGCCATCTCTAGGTGATGGATGCTAAAACACACAGATATTGAATCATCTTCATAGTAAAAACGCCATCATTAGAGACTTGAAATTTACTTGCATGCTATTGCATAATTTAGTTCTAGCAAGATGAAGTACATTATCAGTCAGATTTTCAATAAAAAAAGTTTTCTATTCATCGGAGAGTGCGTTTGTACTCTCTTTGTAGTGATGGCATGGTAGCCAGTATAAACCAAAACAAAAACAATTCTGTATTTTTTCCCTACAGATAATCAGAAGATATATATCAAGATATTCCTGGTATGGTTGCTCTAACTCCGATGTATCTGCCACTTTTCAGCTATCCAGAGCGTCTCAAATTCGAAAACCGTTAAATAACCAAAACCTAGATTTGTTATTTTTGTTCATTATCATCTTTCTTCAACAGGCCCAGCACCTACCTACTTCTAGTAGCACCTACTTACCTCTAGTATAATTTTATCATCATTCGATAGAGAAGAGTGCATTTCACGATCTCTGGCTATCTATTTTATCATTTTCATATGCAAAATTTATAAATTGTTAGAATACACTTTATAGCTTCATGACCTACGTAAGCAGCTGATGAAAAAAATCAACAAAGAAGCATAATAAGAAAACTTATCTTTAAATGAAAAAGCCTGTGTAAAGCTGGCTACTAAACTTCAAAAAGGAACCAAACAAGACAGGGATGGAAGTTTAAATATCACTTGATTGGTCAATGATCACATAGCAGACTAAGCCTATCGACTTCAATATATATAACTAATTTTTCTTTCTTAGGGTTTTCAATAACGCTAACTTATTTGTATAGTTTTATTGTTCTCCGTCCGCAAAGCATGATATTTCTAACATGACTCGGTAGTTGAAAGAAAATATTCTATACCAGTCAAAATATAAAATGGTTTAAATGTTATAAACAATGTTTTATTCTTTTTATTATAATTAGTGTAAAATGTTTTTGGTCCATTATGAGGTCCAAATGGCTCCTTCTTGATTCACAGAGGCCCCATTGTGCTGCCCCATGGTCCTCCATTGCTCCGGTTACTTTTATATGGATCTTGTCCCCAAAATAAATACTGCTTGTGATATCCATGCAGTGTCCTCAGGTAAACCGATTTCCTTAAAAGTGTTACATAGATAAACCCTCAAACAACGGCAGATTCATGCAGGAATTAGCAGGATGATTGGGTTTCTATGTTAAATAACAAGATCGGGTTACCTTTACGTTTAGAATAAAAAATATGGACAACTTTGAAAAAAGTGAAGAATATCTGTATTATGCAAATAAAATAGGAAACGAATCGTGTAAAACTGGACCTTTCTATGCCAGTGTTTATCCCAGAGGCCTTTTTTATCTCGAGATTGATTTTAAGAAACCAAATTCGCCTTCATGTTTAGCATACAAAAATGGCTTTATTTTTCCAGTGATAGGCGTCACCGTGACCTTCGTTCTGTGGTATCACTGGTCGGTTGTCACATTTAGTTTACTAAACAGTCAGCAGTAAACAACATCCCACCGTCAGTTTCTCTGACCTGGATGTTTCATAAATACTAATGTTTACGTGGGAAGTCAGTATACTGAAAAGAACAAAGAAACGAAGTAAAACAAGGTAATGCTAATAACATTCTTGATCACGTGTTACTACCATATTAGTTCAGAAACTAAGTGATAAAAAAAGAAGTTTGAAAAACTACTGTTTCACCATAAAAAGTACAAAACCCATAATATGCCAACATTGTACACTGGATACTTTCGTAACATTTGTTCCAATAGGTTTTGCTCCTGGATATGAACAAAAGTTTAAACATGATACCCTAGGGATTCATATGGTGACAAGAAACAGAAAATACTATGCTGCATTCGAGTTTGACACAACTGAAAACTCACTCGTGTATTCCATTGTGACTGGGTGACTTTCCGGGCTGTTCCTATACCACTCATATTAATTGTGTAGTAAATGTCTCTACAAATATTCTACAAGAAGGTTCGTACTCGAAAAAAATTACTCAGTACATCAGCTCGTGGTACCTGAGCACCTGAGAGAGAGAATATATAAATAGCTTAACATTGCACTCTTACAAAACGTTTTGACTGGAACCAGGAACAGTATCTGATACCAGATTCAAATTCAACACTCGTTCATAACCTGACCCCATTATGTCTTGGTAGCTTTCTGGGCTTGTTTTAACCCTTCTTAATACATGTGTCAAGTTTGGTCCAGTTAACTCCAAAACCTTTGAAAAATAGTGGAAAAAAATTCACCTCTGGAACCTATGGAAAAAATAGTGGAAAAAATTCACCTCTGGAACCTATGGAAAAAATAGTGGAAAAAATTCACCTCTGGAACCTATGGAAAAAATAGCGGAAAACATTCACCTCTGGAACCTATGTAAAAAATAGTGGAAAAAAATTTACAAACACATAACGGTAGTTAATCTAAAATTCATGCTGTAATTAGCTTCAACTTAACTTCGATGTAACAAAAACATTCTATGTTCAAACAAAACATTGAAGAACGATAAAACTTCGCATTTATAAATTATAAAGGGCAATTTGATTTGTGTGGTCAAGAGGTTATCATGCGGGACCGAGAGACCTCGAGGTGATGGATTGTTTGCACCTCTAACTATCGTACTATGGATGTGTTATAAGAGTTATAGTCAAATCCCACTATTAAAATACAATGTTTAAAGACTTGGTGGTAGATGTTGTTCACTAGCTGCCACGTCCCCTTTAAACTATCACTTCTAAATTAGAATGGCTACTGGAGATTGCTTTTATGTAGCTTTACGTATATAGAAGTTTTTAAATTCTAATCGTAGCTGTAAAGTAAATATTTTTTTATAAGCAATACTTACATAGAGTAAGTTTTGATTTTCGATTTAAAATAACTAATTACTACTTTTTCTCTCTTAGAAAACAAGATCATTGAAAGATGTAACGGTGGCAGAAAGAAATCTTTAATTATTTTCTATTGTAACATAACATAATATTTAGGGACAACAAGGGACATGATAGCCCATTTCGGCTGTTCCATCCTCTAAGCCAAAATAAAACTACTAAAAAAAGAAATTTTAAAGCTAGCACTTATTATTCATATATTTATAAAGCTTTTTTTTAAAAAAAAACTCATTTAAATTTACTGCTTCCACAACATTCAAAGACAACCCGTTCTATAAACCAACTACTCTATTTGAAAAATAAAATCGTCTAAGCTGAAGATAGCTTCTACCTTGTCTAAATCTACATTTACGTCTCCTAGTTGTATAATTCTCGCTATTAAGTATCATTTCATTTTACAATCTTAAACTCTTCAATCAGATCCCCTCTAATTCTAATTATTATATTAAAAACAAAATTTTCAAACGTTTCACATTTAGTATAAACTTCAGTACAATAAAAATAAAAATTTAAAGTATGTTCTTCTTGGCGCATTTCTCATTATAATCAATCTATCTATATAGATAAGTACATAATAAACAACTTCCATTTTTATATTCCCTGAAACCAATTACGTTTAACATCTGAAGTTATTTAGAAAAAGCATTTACTTTACCGTAAAAGAAAATTGAGGCAATACGTTTCTTATCTAAAATTCAACAAAAAGCGTTATTAAACACTTGAATGTAAACAAAACAAAAACTTTAGCTTTATAGTTCAGTATAATTAATGCATAATAAACTTATTTCGAAATTCTGTAGCAAACCATTTACTTTATAGTTGGGTCTATATATTTTAACATTCCATTTAAAACTAGCCTGAAAAGTTTATATGTAAAATGAATCAAAATAAAATTTGTTTTAAGGTTATGTAGAACTAATTTTGCTTTTTGTTTGAATATTAGTAACACAAAACATACTTTAAAATTCCTTAGAAAAAATATTAAAAGGAACATAAGCAACACAAAATCTTAACTAAAATTATTCATAAAAATATTTACTTTATGTATAAACATAACATAATTCACCTTGTGGATGAATTTGTTTGTTTGTCCAAACTTCGCAATTTAATACAGGGTGACTCAGGAGTGCCCTTATTTATATGATGTAATCCTCTATTCAGGGAAGACCAAGAGGGTTAAAACTGCACAGAAAGATTTATTAGATATGATGAGGTCTAGGAATAAATGTTTGAGCAGTTGAACACAAATGTGATATCCAATATCATATGTCTGTCACTCTTTCGAATATTGAGAGCACCATGTCTGAAACTGTGTTAATATTCTCACTAACAAGCTAGCAGAATTAAACTTGGCACAGGAGATCAGGTACCACTCTATGGATATGGACCCTCTTGCCTCCTGGAAGTAGCTATAGTAGCAATTGGGGATAATGGAGTGGTTCAAACGGTACATTGAGTCCTCAATCGATCATAAGAAAGTCTTTGAACCTTGCAGCAGAAAAAAAAAAATATTTATTCAACGTATGTGTTTGTGAATTTTTGGTTGCGAAATCATAGAACCAGAAGAGCCAAATTTGACTGGCCGATTCGGGGTGACAAAGTAAGGTCATTTAGAGTCGATGAAGTGGAGTCTGGTATCAAACGTGCGCTTCTGATGCCATTCCAGCGGCGCCATTAAAAAAAAACGTGTTCATAGCATCTCTCAGAAACTAGTCAGACAAAACGTGGTATGTTTGGTTAGGTATGTCTAAACGGGATTTGTTTTTCAGGTACCTCCCGCCCCCTTGATGTGGCTATGAGCATCTGAGCCTTCATGAAACGTAAGATGGCTTCTGAACCCTGTTATGGGCAGAGGGTGTTTTATGCTAGTAAATACAAAACTATAAATATGTGTTTACATAGTAGAGAAGGACTTTTGTCTAAAGGCTAGTATATTTGAACTGTAAATTTGTAGATAGATTTAAGAATTATAGACCTCTACCAAGTTCCGATCATGTAGCCACGGATTTATTGGTAGATGCTAATGACTAATTACTTTTTTACTACTCTATCAGCTTAAAATTATGGACGGACATGCGCAAATAGCTCTTCATGCAGCTTTATGCGAAAAGTATGTAAAAAATAAAACGTTCTACAGTTGAAGATAAAGAATACGAAAAGTTCTTTAATTATTGTTTCCTTAGAATCGAAAATAATCAATAAAAATTTCCACTAAAGTTCTATAAAAAACGTTTGTTTTAAAGAGGAATACAATTATTATAAAATTTCCTCTAAAACTGTACAAAAAAGTATTTCTTCGTAGCTGAATATAAGTAATATGAAACTTTCTTTATAGTTTTCTAGAAAAGTGTTTACTTCATAGTTGAAAGTAATTAATACAAATCTGTCTCTTAAAAATATCTAGACTAGTTAAACATATTTGATATAAAACATCTACCAAATTCCTTTCAAAAGGATTTATTTTCCAGTTGACATAATTAATACAAAACTTTCAGACAAACTGGTTTCTTAATCGTGACTGATAATTTGGTTTATCATCTTCTTTTTCAGAATTTCATTATAACTACCAAACATGCTCGTCCTTTCAACCGTGGGGTCGTTATAATGTCTCGGTACCCACTATTCGTTGGTAAAGGAGTAGCACAAGAGTTGTCGGTCGGTGTCGATGACTAGCTGCCTTGCCTATAGTATTACATTGCTAAATTAGGAACGGCTAGCGCAGACAGCCCTCGGGTAGCTTTGCGCGAAATTAAAAAGAGAAAAACAAACAAACATTATAGCTATGCATTATATAAACACGGCTGTTTCAGTTTAAGTTCAATGTGAGTGATAAGTTTAGTTATTTTTAGAAGCGATACGTTTTAGAACCACACGTTGTGTAGTTCAATAGTTATGAACTGGTTATTGTTATATTATTATGACATGTTAGTAAAACCTTCTGAGTTATTATCATTGTATAAAGTAAGTGTTATTGCATCATAACGTCTAGTAGTGTTTAGAACATTCTAAGTTTCTCTTAAGGTATAAATACATGTTAAAAATTTAGCTCGATATAGTTAGATCTAGACTGAGTTTAGCCATAAAATGTGTACTGTAGCGATTTTTAAAGTTAAATTATCACAGCTTGTATTGTTATCATAGAGTAAAGAAGAAGAATCCATCTTGTCAGTTTTATAACTTCTATATTCTGGTTTTGAACTTGTTAAGCCCGGCTGACGTCTCGTGGCACTTTCCATAACACGTTTGGTCAAAACGTTATCTTCTGTTCCATGGGATAGATATAGGAAATTTTGTGTTCTTTAATTGCTTGTTGTGTATCTTTCCATTGATCGCTATTCTTTTTAAAAAACAATAACAAACAATTATTCAATTCATTTATTCTTGATTATAATTTTATGTAAAGTGTTTTATTTTATTCATACTTCAGTTTTGTAACTCGTTTCGTTCAATCCACTAACAAGAAATTACTGCATCCATCCTTCCATATAATGAAATCTCGAACCTTTAGTTTTCGCGGACATCAAATGATTGATGGTGCTGGCCATAACTATGAGGATGTATGTATTTTCTTATAGAAAAGCCACATCGGGCTATCTGCTGAAACCGCCGAGGGGAATCGAATCCCTGATTTTAGTGTTGTAAGTCCGTAGACATACCGCTGTACTAGCGGGGGGCAACTATGTGATAAATAGATAAACAAACTGAATAACATCATTATTACCAGAGATTAAACTGTATTTTTGATCAAATCAAATACTGTTAAAATATATTTATTTTTCTAGCTATTAATTCAAAACTAATTAAAGGATAATAACTGGATTATTAATTTTTAAGTTTCATAACTTATTACAAGCGACATTTTTAAATGTCCCCATTGTATCACATTCAAAATGATCACCTTTTCAATTCCAAGCAAAACCCAAAATTACGTTTCTCAAAGTAAAACGTTTTTCTACAATGTTTATATTGAACTGGTAAATAAAAATGTAATCGTTTATTTATTTCGAATGTTAAGTAACCAATAATAGTTTGCATATTTAAAGTACTTATCACTTGTAGTACGTAACTTACACGAGTAGCAGAGTTTATTTGTTTTTCAGAAAATAAACAATGTTTTCAATTTTAGGATCGCAGATTAAAAAAAAAAACACATAAGGTTTCATTACGTTTTCTAACAGAGATAGATTAGGGAAAGTGAAACAGTTATATCAATGACAATTCTTGAAATGCAATGGTTGTTGTGTGCTGTTCTCAGCTTGAGTTGAAACCTGTTCTTTTTCTAAGCACGTGCACAATGAGACTTGTTTCTTGTTTGAAGTCCTATTACATCAGCACGAAGTCTGTGATATCGAAACCTACTCAGTAAACAACCTATTTGTTCATTCCAGCTCAATACAACAAGAAGCAGAACACTAACAAGGTCTATAATTGACTCTATATCCTTGGGCCCTTGTGGTTCCTACTAATTGGGTGCGTGGTCCTAACCTACGTGTATAACCACCTGCCTCATCCCACCCCTGTCTTGTAAAATACAAATATATGAAATGCTTAAAGATCAGACGATCAAATATATAGACACACAAATAAATTCAATAATGCCTCATTATTCACTAGCCGTTCGGCAACGAGATTGCATTAACCAAATTTTACAGTCATATTTATTTTCACATAATCTGGTTTCATTACATGCCTTAAATGTTTTATATTTTATGTCTTTAAAGTAATTAATGTTCAATATGGTTTTTTATTGATACACTAAAATTCTAAATAAACTAATAATGCCATTTTGTGAAGTAATTAAAGCTTTAGTTTAAAATATTGAGAATTCTCCTAAAACACGTTTCACAACGTTATTATTTGAAACTATTATTATATTAACTAAAGAATGTAAACACTAGAATTCCGTTTTACAGTTAATTTATCATTTTCTTGAAAATGTTTGAATGAATTCATTTTCAACAAATCTTTCATAACCTATTGAATTATAATCATTTTTCTACACAGGCTCAAAATTGTCAAATGGCGATATTTATTCTTTGCAACTTTGTTTGTTGTTAATCATATGGCTATATAAAGGTACTGTGGCCCCATGGGTATTGAAACCCAAGCTTTAGCTTTATAAGTAACAGACTTGCAATTTGGAGACTCACTTTCAGAAAGATTTTTAAAGGCGAAAAAGTTCTGTAAATTTATTTCTTATTTAATGTAGAACAAAGGATTAAGTATTTTATTATAAATTAATACTTGACAATCGATTTACTGCTCCAAGTCATTACTAAAATTTATTTGCATGTTGTTTTTGTAATTTCTATACTGTAATTAAGAATTAAAGATTATACAATGTTTTCTATTTCATGACAAAAATGAAGCAATTATTAAAGCAAGTTATTTTATGTGCCGAAAAGTTAGTTCGACGCAGTTAGGTCTAAATTGCGTGATTGTGAGTTTAGCCATAAAAAAACGTACAGTAACGATTTTTAAAGTAAAATTATCACAAATTGTATTGTTATAACAGAATAAAAACAGAATAATCAATTTTAAAATAGAAAAGTTATGATCTTCAGACTTTCCAGGGCTAGTCGATTTTCTTTTACCCAGATGTAGCTGAAATGTCCGAACAAAACAATTCCTGCTTGGAATCTGACCAATGTAACTCCTTCATGTGAAACAATTAGATTAAACCACAAAAATTTAGACTAACGAAAATCATAGTTAATTGTAATTCTCTAGAAGGTATGACAACAAAATAAATGATCCCCTTTCAAAATATTTTACACAAACTATCAAAGTTGAATTTGATAAGCCGGATCTTATCTTCAGTTTTAAAGCTTCAGAGCTTCTTGTTTCAATTTTATTGGAATTTACAAAAGTTTAACAGCAAAAGAAAAGTCCAAAAAATAAGAATCTGCACGATTCGTTATTTGTAGAATACAACCCTAAAACTTCGCGCACAAAATCGTTAGAGTACATCGTGTCTAACCAAATAATTCTTAGGAATTCTGCTTCGGGCATTTGGAACAAAAACTACCTAAGTTAACGAAGCAACGCTTCTCTCTGCTAGGTCATCAAAACTTTGAAATTGTTTTCATTCGAAAGCTATATATCGTAAGCTGAAAGGCTCGTTAATTTAACAAAAGACAAAGTAGGAGAAAAGCTAGAACAACTAAATTAGGGAAAAAACTGAATTGCTTGACGGTCACGTCGAAGTTCTTTAACACTGGGTACACAAATGTAGCTCGAAGAGTCAAGATGTTAAGCTTTTCGTCAGCTCAATAGTGGCACCGTCAGACATATGAATATGTCATTCCTAATTAAGAAGACATGTAAGCAAGCGATTTACTCACAGTCTAAAAAGTGGCTACCAATGAATTCATGAGTATAAGTTATGAACGTGTTAATACTATGGTTTTATTTTTTTTCCAAATGGTTACCAGATAAATACAATACGGGTCCTTAAAGCGCAACCCTGAAAAGTGCCCCTGAGATAATTTTCTCAACAGATCAGTAATCTATCAGAATTAGCAAAGATATGATCCGCCTGGATAGAATAACTGCATGCACTACTTAGTTCATTGATTTAGAATTTAAAAACTTGGCTCTTACAGAATGTGTGAAACAAATTCTCTTCTACATACATAATAGTTATTATGTACGCTCGGTTTAAATTTCGCTCAAAACTACACGAGGGCTATCTGTGCTAGCCGTCCCTAATTTAGCAGTGTAAAACGAGATGAAGGCAGCTAGTCATCACCAGCCACCGCCAACTCTTGGGCTACTCTTTTACCAACGAATAGTTGGATTGACCGTTCCATTATAACGCCACTACGTCTGAAAGGGCGAGCATGTTTGGTGTAACGGAGATTCGAACCCGCAACCTTAAATTACGAGTTGCGTGTCTTAATCACTTGACCATACCGGGCTATTGTGTAAGCAACCTCTTCTTAGTACTTTTTAAAAACTATATATGCCACTATTATCTCACATATTTATTGATAACGGGAAATCTTTGTTACTGTTTCTGTCAATTTAACACTTTATCATATATACAATTGTATCATAGTGTTGTTTCAAGCTTGTACTCCAAGTTCTGGATAACGCACACATTACCTTTCATAAATTCAAACATAAAGAATGTCTTTACGACTTATGATACTCCATTATCTCGAACTGCTATGAAATAGTTTGTTAGTTGTATTTAGAAACATCAATATAAGAACTCAATTTTTCTCTTCATAGTAAAAAGCCAAATACATCCTGGTGTCAGGATGGAAATAATTACGAAGAAAAGGAATTATTTGAAATAATTTATTCAGACATATTTTAAGATATTAATTTAAAACTACTTACGTAGTTTAATGGAAACTGATTTTATAAAACTTACTGTTTGTAAACAAAACCTAATAGCAACAAGAAGATTTATGAACAAAACTTATTTAATAAAAACCATTGAAAATATTTCGTGTAATATTTTTAACGCTTAACTTGATTGGTTAAGGTTTGTCATGCTTAACTTTAAGAGTTAAGTTGTGATAGCTTTCATCTGTAGGTTCTCTTCACAGTAATATCTTATTTTCTCGACAATGACACAATAATGTTTGAACTTTCTCCATAGAATTATACACTATCCGTCTTTCTTGTCACCCGCTGTTACAACGGTAAGTCTACGGATTTACAACTCTAAAATCAGCGGTTCGATACTTCTCGGTGAACTCAACTGATAGCCCAATGTGGCTTTGCAAAAAAAACACACACTCTGTACTTTCTATCTGCGGTTACTCAATATTTGTTTTTCATTTCGATATGATATATTATCTATATTTTTTCTTGCAATGATACAATAAACTCTGCGCTTTCTGTCGACAAAGACACCATGTAATGTCTGTAATTTATCTGTAATAAAACATTGCTTTTTTACACAAAACGGTCTCTACCTTCTTTCCAGCAACACGTAACACGTCAACTTTCTCTCGATAAAGGCCCGGCATGGCAAGGTGGGTTAAGGCGTTCGACTGGTAATCTGAGGTCGCGGGTTCGAATCCCCAAAGCACCAAACATGCTTGCCCTTTCAACCGTAGGGGCGTTATAACGTGACGGACGATCCCACTATTCGTTGGTAAAAGAGTAGCCCAAGAGTTAGCGGTAGATGGTGATGACTAGTTGCCTCCCATTCTAGTCTTACACTTGAGTAGCTTTGTGCGAAAAAACAAGAACATATCTTTCTCTGGATAAGGACATAACAATATCTGTACTTGTTTTCTCTACAATTATATCTCTTCTGTTAATAGACATCGACACATTAAGTACCAATTCTATTTTAAAGTCCAAAACTTTAAAAGAATGAAATATATTGATGAATAACATATAAAAATTATATTAACCTAAACTAATTTGATATTAGAAATGTACTGTAATTCGCCAATCCATTCTTTACACAAAATAAACAGCAATGAATTTTCTAATATGAATTTTATTTTCCTTCTTAATGGAAAATGTATATATTTTGTAGGTGTCGATATTCGTGAAGCCATATATATATTTAAGCCTTAATTTTGAGGTTCTTTGTGTGTGTTTTTAGACGGTAGATCTAACTAGCGTTCGTTACCAACACCAAAGGAAAAGAGGATTATATGCTCAACCTATCGACCCTTCTGGACCTGGGAAACATAAAACGTTCGAACGACGAGAAGAGTACAATAAGCAGGATCACTAGTATACAAGTTTCTGGAGCCTCCCCTAAAAGCTAGTGATTAGCAGGGGTCTGTTTGTGTGGTGCAGACACAGAAAGGAAAAGAGAACCGTATAGAGATAAAGCACATCGAATTAGCTTCAGAGAAAAAAAAAACTATGTGGGTGAGATCAAAGACCAAAGCTACTTTTGTGGCCGTGTCTTACAGCGTCTGAACCTAAGCCCTCCTCCGGCTATTTGATAATTTGGAATGACCACTCCTCATCTTTTGACGGAGAGGATACTCTAACCATATCTTGTAGCTAGTCAAGTTTCTTATACTTTCAGCAATTGGGTTTGTATGTCTGTTCACGAGTGCTTGAGTACATGTCGAGAAATAAGATTCCAGAAAATTCGACAAAGTCATAAAATGTCTACTCAATTATCCTACCTTGAAGATAAAAAGACATCAGACAGTAATCCGACGTCGTGGCCCTAGAGGTTATAGATACTAATTTTGTGAACATAGAATGTAAAGATAAAACGATTAATAGCAACAAAATATTGATACAAATAATAGTTTATTTTATAGATACTCAATTTATAAGGAATAGTAATAAAACGCTTGTTGTGTTTGTGGGAAAATTATTATGTTATAACATGCATGTTTCATCAACATATTTTTTTTATTTTCTACCTTCAATTCTCAGTGAGCTTACTTAGTATTAAGAGTATATTTATCAATACTTTTTCAAACAACTATATCTTATCGTTTATGTAATGCAACAAAAAGTTGGTTTGGTACTAGTTTCCTTTTGAATGTTGCCTTTAATAATATAATACTTAAATAAATACTTAAATATAATATATTAAATATTTAGATACTTGTAGTTTTGTCCATTTACTTTCGTTCCTAAGGGAATGTTTTTAGTTTGTTTCATAAATCACCTAAAATATTATTAATAATTCTACAATATAAACACCAGTTTGGTGACATTACTACTCCGAACTTATTGTATTTTTGTTGAAACAGCCCTTAAAGTCTTTAAGAGTTGAATTTTCGTCCATATGAAGAATAAAAAATGGAGTTGTAGATTCATGTTCAATACGTAAAAAAATATGTATTAACGAATTTAGTTTTGAAAAGCATCATTATTTTTTCCTCAACTGTATTAAGTTTGAACTTTTTGTTAATTCTTCAGACATAACTTGATTTATTTTTAGAAAACTATTTATTTTCTTCATATTTTTATAATAGAAAGAGTAAACGCTGAAAACTTAGACGCTATTTCTTTCTACAAATATTCTGTTGTCAAACTCAATTCATGGAATTTGTCGTCGTTTAAGGATTTTTTTTTCCAATTAGTCCTTTCTTGGAGTGAAATAACGAAATGAGTGCTCAAAGTCTTACAGAACTCCAATTCCCTGTTCCTATAGCAAAATGAGAAATGTGAAGACTGATCCATTCTTTGAAGATTAGAATTTCATGAATAAATTATGCTTATTCTCAGAAAAAAAAAGTATTTTGTTCTCAAAACCAGATAGAAAAGTGAAAGCTTCTCTTCTTAACGTTTCAGGACGTAACTATCAAATTTCTCATTCTTCCAACAAAATACCTTTTGTTCTCAAAACCAGATAGAAAAGTGAAAGCTTCTCTTTTAACGTTTGAGGACGTAATTAATAAATTCCTCATTCTTCCACCAGAAGACCTTGTTCTCAAAGCAAAACTGGAAAGTGGCATCTGTCTTTTATGGAACAATTTAAGACCTCGTGAATGAACTCTTTAACCATTCTTCTGTCATAATCATCTGTAATATTTCTTATAAAATCCAGAAAATTTGAACAAGAAAAAAAATTAAATGCATCCATAGTTTCTGAAACGAAACAAAAACCAACTTTTACTTGATTCCTGGACAAATAGATAACACTAGAGAAGCGATTTCCTTTCAATATAAAGACAGTCTAATGATTTCAAGAGATGGCATTAGGTCTTAATAAGCGTTGGCTTAGATTTACTTATTAAACTTATACCCTATTTTCAGCTGAAAATAAGTGTAAACATTGCAACTACTTCTAAAAGAGCTGTTAATGAGATATGTATATTTATTTACTTAAAATATGTGGAATTTCAGAAAAAAAAAAAAACTGCACGATTGTAGTGATGAAGAGACTTTGTCAATAAGCGGCTAAACACACCAGAAGGCTTTACATTCTATAAATCTTAACACTGTAACATTGTGAATTACTTCGATATTTAGGTATTAACAACAATTAAAATCAGGCACAGGAAATATATTATCCTCTAAACGAAGTTTTAGTAACATAAGCGAAAAATGTAAAATATTAGTACTACTGTTACATAGGGTGAGTTGGGTGAGTTACAACTTAAGCATACCGGACAAGTTTAAAAATATTTTCCCCGAACAGGAGAAAATCAACTACTGCTGTGAAGTTAATTGGACTGAACTCTGTAATCCCTGAGCGCGCCACCGTAGGGTACATGGTTCCTGTCTTTCTGCCAATCAAATTACCATTGATTTCAAAGTACCCGGCTTTGCAGTCAATGCTACGAGGCTTGCGAGATTCTTTCCCGTTACCTCTTGATAAATCAAAACATTCCAAATACAGTTGGTATTTCTACATATACGGTAGTAATGCAATTTTCTGATAATCTGAAATATTTTATTTATATATATATTTTTGTTAGCAAATATATGTGCATACTAACTGGTGTAGAAATATTCTGTATGGTTTTTTTTTATCCCAAGAATTGTCATTGTAATCTCCCTAGTTACTGAATATTTGATTGCAACACAATCTTGAGACACTGAAATCCTAGTGGGTTATCAAATATTAAGCAAAAATATATAAAATCACAAAAAATATGAATGAATAGTGGTTGAGAACTAAGATTTTTACAGAAGGTACAAAAAAACCAAAAAAAGTCAGAAAAGTGGTGTCAGGCGCATGCGTGAACAAAGATACAAAAGTTATACACAAAAAAATAAAATTTAAATTTTCTAGCTACATAATTAAAACTGTAAATAGTTTTGTTTTATATTCCAAACAACTTTAATAACAGAACACAAACGTGCTATGAGAAAAGGAAACAGTAAATGTGATAAATATCCATTTATTTATAGTTTAGGTGCTAATAATGTAGCCTGCTAAAACAACTATCAATTCATCATATGCCTTTATGTTATGAAACGTCTGAGTTAAAGTTTCAAATATATATTTGTTTATGTAAGAAAACGTATCGTGCAGAGGAAAATTCAATGTTGGCGAAGTGGGTTTACAGGAGATTTGGCGATCACACTGAAACTTTTCATTAAAGCCAAAAAGGGAAATATAAAATATATAAACGCTCGCATAAGTATAGTAACATTTTTATATCTATCGTATTATATCTTCTACACTAAACAAAATCTAAAAAAATAAAGTTTATAGGAAGTTGCTTTGACGTCACAACTGTTTTAGCAGCAATGCAGTGAAAACGTTTATATCTGTGTTGACACGCTCGTGGATTTTTAACACCTGATATTTATTGAATTCCATAAAATATTCAAGTATGGATGGCGATTGTAGTTTCATAGAACATTTTGATACGTCAAAAGTTATCGATAATGAATGCATTGATTATGGTCTTCATAAAGGATATTCATCCACGTTATAATCTCTCTTACAACAAGGAACTGTAAATAATAACTTACATATATTTTTGCATTACTTTGAAAATTGCTTCACTACCCATGTCATGTCAAATATCCTGTGCTAGTGCATAAACAGAAAGTTAACTTAGAAACTGCCTCGCTATTCAATCAAAGCTTATCTGTTAATTCAATAATTTGTTTATTTTGGGTTCTGAGAATACCTTTCTAAAACGTCTTATTTTGCACTTTAAAAAAAAAGAAAATATCTAACTCAGATGCAGAATTTAGGCTTAGAAAATCACTGAACAAAGTACATTGTTTCCCAGTAATAGACCTTGAATAGTTGGAACAAAATATAATTAAAAGGTTTTATAAACGACAAAGTATCATATATATATATATATATATATATATATATACGCATATATGTGAAATGAAATGAATCTTTTGAAATAACACGAGTAAGATATTGAATACTATAGAATGTACAAAATGTTCACATATACTTATCCAACATTCTAACATCTCTAAAATGTTTAGAAACATCAAATAAATGAAAGAAACAAACACTATATGGCTAAAAGTAAGTGGACACTCGACCATCACACCCATATGTGCTTGTTGAAAATTTCATTCCAAAACCATGGACATTTATATGGAGTTGGTCACCTCTTTGCTGCTATAATAGCCTCCACTCTTCTGGGAAGGCTGTTCACTAGATTTTGGAACATGGCTGCAGGGATTCGTTCCTGTTCAGCCACAAGAGCATTAGTGAGGTCGGGCGAGAAGGTCTGCACAGAACCCTGACCTCAAACCCATCGAACACCTTTGAGATGAATTGGAACGCCGACTGTGTGCCAGACCAAGCAGGTTCTACCACACCAACCTCGGCAAATCATGTCTTTATGAACCTCGTTCTGTGCATGGGCACATTGTCATGCTGAAACAAAAAAGGACCTTCTCCAAACTGTTGTCACATAGTTGGAAACACACAATTCTAGAGAATTGTGTGCTGTAGCATTAAGATTTCCTTTCACTGGAACTAAAAAGCCTAGTCCAAATCATAAAAAACAGTCCCAGACCATTATTTCTCCTCCACAAAATTCTACAGTTGGCACTATGCATTCAGGCAGGTAGCGTTCTTCTGGCATCCGCCAAACCCAGATTCATCCGTCAGACTGCCAGATAGTGAAGCGTAATTCATTACTCTAAAGAACGGATTTCCAATGCACCAGAGTACAATAGTGGTGTGCTTTACACCACTCCAGCTGACGCTTGGCATTGCGCATGGTAATTTTAGGCTTGTGTGCGTCTGCTCGACCATGGAAACCCATTTCATGAAGCTCCCACCAAACAATTATTGTGTTTATTGCTTCCAGAGGCAGTTTGGAACTCGGTAGTGAGTGTTGCAACTGTTGACAGGCACTTTTTACGCGCTACGCACTTCAGCACTCGGCGGTCCCGTTCTGTGAGCTTGTGTGGCCTCCCGCTTCGTGACTGAGCTGTTGCTGCTCCGAGACGTTTCCACTTCACAATAACAGTACTTACTGTTGACCGGAGCTATATGCTTGATTTTATGCATCTGTTAGCTATGGATGTGGCTGAAATACCTGAACCTATTAATTAAGAGGAGTGTACACACACTTTTGGTCATGAATGTAGTTTCAAAGTGTTTAAACGTAGTGGCAAATAGTAGAAAGATTGGTTTGAATTTTGTACAAAGTTACACAAGGGCTATCTGCGCTAACAGTCCCTAATTTTGCAGTGTAATACCAGAGGAAAACAGTTAGTCATCATCACCCACCGCCAACTCTTGGGCTACTCTTTTACCAACGAATAGTGGGATTGACCGTAACATTATAACGCCCCCACGGCTGAAAGGAAGAGCAAGTTTGGTGCGACGGAGATTCGAACTCGCGACCCTCAGATTACGAGTCGACTGCCTTAACCAACTGGCTATGCCGAGCCTAGAAAGTTTGTAGTAAATGATTAGAGTGAATAGCAAAGTGTTGAAGTACGCTAACAAATTGTTGAAAATATAAACAGTATTGAGAAGTGGTGATGAAGTATTAGAAAATAATGAAATAACGTCGAAAATTAGTGTTGAGAGGTTATAATAGCATTGATGACAACAAAGTATCAATTATAGTGACTAAGAATTAGGGAATACGTTGAAGGGTAGTACCAATGTTTTGAATGATAGTGTCGAAGTGTTGAAAGGTAGAACCAATGTTTTGAATGATAGTGTCAAAGTGTTGAAGGGTAGTACCGATGTTTTGAATGATAGTGTCAAAGTGTTGAAGAATAGTACCAATGTTTTGAATGATAGTGTCAAAGTGTTGAAGAATAGTACCAATGTTTTGAATGATAGTGTCCAAGTGTTGAAGGGTAGTATCAATGTTTTGAATGATAGTGTCGAAGTGTTGAAGGGTAGTACCGATGTTTTGAATGATAGTGTCGAAGTGTTGAAGGGTAGTATCAATGTTTTGAATGATAGTGTCGAAGTGTTGAAGGGTAGTACCGATGTTTTGAATGATAGTGTCGAAGTGTTGAAGGGTAGTACCGATGTTTTGAATGATAGTGTCGATGTGTTGAAGGGTAGTATCAATGTTTTGAATGATAGTGTCGAAGTGTTGAAGGGTAGTATCAATGTTTTGAATGATAGTGTCGAAGTGTTGAAGGGTAGTACCGATGTTTTGAATGATAGTGTCAAAGTGTTGAAAGGTAGTACCGATGTTTTAAATGATAGTGTCGAAGTGTTGAAGAATAGTACCAATGTTTTGAATGATAGTGTCAAAGTGTTGAAAGGTAGTACCGATGTTTTAAATGATAGTATCGAAGTGTTGAAGAGTAGTATCAATGTTTTGAATGATAGTATCGAAGTGTTGAAGGGTAGTACCGATGTTTTGAATGATAGTGTCGAAGTGTTGAAGGGTAGTATCAATGTTTTGAATGATAGTGTCGAAGTGTTGAAGGGTAGTACCGATGTTTTGAATGATAGTGTCGGTGTGTTGAAGGGTAGTATAAATGTTTTGAATGATAGTGTCGAAGTGTTGAAGGGTAGTACCGATGTTTTGAATGATAGTGTCAAAGTGTTGAAGGGTAGTACCAATGTTTTGAATGATAGTGTCAAAGTGTTGAAAGGTAGTACCGATGTTTTGAATGATAGTGTCAAACTGTTGAAAGATATTTGCAAACGACACGAGTTAACATTAGAATACTGAGTAATGAAATAAAGTGGGAGAATGTTAAATAATAGTAACACTGTTAATAAATACCGATAAAGTGTTGAATGAATGATTGTACCAAGGTAGTAAATCTGGAGATAGTATTGACGGCCACGTAATTTTGGAAGGAAGTGGCAACATGTTGAAATATGGTAACAATGTAAAAGGTAATGTGGAGATACAGCGTTGAAAAGTAGTTTGTTTGGTGTGGTTTGAATTTCACACAAAGCTACTACACGAGGGCTATCTGCTCTAGCCGTCCCTAATTTAGCAGTGTAAGATTAGAGGGAAGACAGCTAGTCATCATTACACACCGCCAACTCTTATGCTACTCGTTTAGCAATGCATAGTGGGATTGACCATCATATTATAACGTTTCCACGGCTAAAAGAGAGAGCATGTTTAGTGTGACGGGGATTCGAACCCGCGGATTACGAGTCGAGTGCCTTAACCACCTGGTCATGTTTTGAATGAGAGACTGTTGAAAGTATTTGGAAAATTGAAAGACAGTCATCATGTTTTCAAGAAAAAATATATTGTTAGTAAATCGTTGTGACTGGTCTACAAATCAAACAATTATTTTTAGTAATAAAATAACTTAACCTTTTTGTTTATAAATAATTCATTGAATCCACTTTCAATGTTTAAAATTAAAATTTAACTGTTAAAAGATATGTTAACAAATTCGTTTATAGATAAATAAACCACAACAATGTATTTTAAAAGTTAATATTTAAAGACATTATCAAACACAACATTTGTTTCAATGCAAAAGACTAGTGAAAAAATAACATATATAAGAAATAAAGATTTAGCTTTCAGAAATTATCTGAGAAAAAATAATTATAAAAAAAAGGTTGTATTTAAAATATTCTCAAGATTAAAACTCAACCCTGATATGAGCAACGAAACAAGACAACAAAACTGTAAGCGTGGAATACGAATGAATAATTTTTGTTACAGGGCTGGATTATTTGTTACAGTGGCTGGATTATTTGTAAAGCACAATAGGCACGATTATTAGGGCCAACGAAAATTTAAAAGCTTACGAACACTTTGGGTCCAGGAAAATCTTACTTCAAAGTTAAACCACAGATTAACACTTATTTCTAAGATGTGTTCTATCAATATTAATCTGTAACATTTAATTCAGATCAGCCAAAGCTACTCTGCCCAACGCAGGTCTCGAAACCTGATTTCTAGCGGTGTGAGTTAGCCTGACTTACCGCTGTACCACCGGTTTTTTATTGATACCAACTACAGAAAGTTCAAACTTGGTGATTATAACGTTCTATTATTGTTATTTCAACGAAAGAAGGCTTGAAACTGCCCGGAGAGGTCACCTATTTTGATCAATCGTACCACCACACAGTAGTGTGCTGCTTGTAAATCAGCCAGACGACACTAAAATAATGTCACATAGAGGACGCTTAAAGTAACAATTTGTAATGTCGTGACGTCAGCAAAACGTGCGCAGATCATGAATCACGAGAAGAATTGTGCACTCTCTAGCCTACGATACAGCATAACATACGAACTTCAGAATCAAAATTAAAAGTATTGACTACTCTTAATTTTGGTTTTATTTACTCTCAAAACTAAACACCTTCGGACACCCTGGAAAGTACAAGTATAATTTAACTTTATGTTAGTTACTCTTACAATCTCTTGTCCCCACTAGTACAGCGGTAAGTCTACGAAATTGCATCGCTAAAATCAGGGGTTCGATTCCCCTCAATAGGCTCAGCAGATAGCCCAATGTGGCTTTGCTGCAAGAAAAACACACAGTCTCTTCATTACTGTTTCTCTTATATACAAAAAGTATGAGGGCTCATAACATTAAAAGTCGGGATTCGATGCCTTCTGAGAGCACAGTACATCTAACGCACTGAGTTCCTTTTAGCTTAGCAACACACACAGCAAAAGAATTTTTTTTTACCGAATACAAACGGAAAGGATGAGAAAGAATAAAATTTCTCAGTTGCCAGTAAGGATCGCGTGTGCAACACAACAACATATACTTTGTGAAACTCTCAAGTAAATTCTACTCATGGGAAATAATAAGATGATTTAGTTAAACTTTAGTTCAGAAAATTAAGTGTATGATTACTTAGAGAAAACTTTAGTATCAACTACTATTTCAGCATTATTTTTAACTTTAATTGTTGTGTAAAACACGATAGCTGCTGTAATAGTCACTAGGGTTAATTACCAAGTTATTGTTATTTTATTAGTATAATGTTTCTCCTTACTCAAGTTGTTTATAAAATCATATGAGAGAAAACTATTTTTGTGTTAATAGTGGCCAGAGCACGATCCTGGATATTTTAATGGAAGTCTTAGGGTGCTATTTACTCGATTAATTACTAATTAGTCTTAGCTGATCGTAAAAGGCTACTAGTCATGTGAACGATCAAGATCCGACTGCCACAGAACTCAGACGGTCGTCCTGTGTTCCGTACATGTACAATCTCTCGAAATTATGCTTGAGAAACTAGTTAATTACAAAACTAATTATGCAAAACAGTCAACAGTAATCACTGTCATTGTTAGTAGCTTATACGATTACCTAAGTTTAGGTAAAAGTATCGCTCGACATATTTGATCATTTGTTGTTTCTTGAAAGAAAACAACAAGTGAAAAACAATACCGATATTGTTCATATATTAATACTTAAGATAGTTAGTGTAAGTAGTTATTTATAAACCCTGAAGAGCATTACGAATAGATGCAACTCTGAACGTATAGGCAACTTCCTGTTTAACAGACCAACTATCATTTAATATTTTTTGAAAAACAAAACAAATATTCAGTTAAAATAAACTCTTAAAAAAAACGCAAAAGGCAAAATTTGACATATATTGTTAACAAGTTTATTCCGGTTAGTTCTGTATGACATGTGTGAAACTTTGCACATTCATTGCTGAACATCCACAGTCTACAAAGGCGAAGTCCACGCTCACTAGTTGAAGTTTAACGTCACTCATCGTCAATAACGAGTATGCCCCCCCGTGAGCATCAATATCTGCTTGGTATCTCCTGCCCATGGAAGCGATGAGATGACAAATCACATCCTGTGGAATGGCTGTCCACTCAGCATGTAAAGCTGCTGCAAGCTGAGGTAGAGTCTGCGGTTGAGGTTGTCGCCGTCGCAAACGTCGGTCCAACTCGTCCCAAAGATGCTCGATAGGGTTTCAATCTGGTGATCTAGAGGGCCAGCGAAGAACGTTGATGTTGTGGTGTCTCAAGAAGACAGTGGTGAGTCGGGCTGTGTGAGGACGGGCATTGTCATGTTGAAAAACGTCGTTGACGTTCACCATGATGGGCTGCACATGGGGCCTAAGAATCTCGTAGACAGTTGCGTACGGTCTGATCGGAAATCCTACGCAGCCCTGGTATGGTTGAGGCAGTAGACGTCGCAGTGGTGGTTCTATCCCGAAGGTGACGTAACCGGATGTAGCGATCTTGTGCGGGCGTGGTCACACGAGGTCTGCCAGATCGTGGACGGTCACGAGTTGATCCATGTTGTTGGTGACGATTCCATAGCCTTGTGATGGTGCTTGGGTAAACATACACAGCTCTGGATACATTTGATCGAGATTTGCCTGCTTCCAAGCGATCAATGGCGTTGTTGCGTTGTGCTTCTTTCAGTCTTGGCGTAACTGTATTGCATGTCGGTGGCTTAACACTCAGCTATGGAAACCGAGAACCCGTCACTTTAATAGGGATTTTGCACATGTTGCACGTGCAGAACATGCAGATATCTCAAACAAATTTATTGGATACAAATGCGTTTTGGCGAAAAATCCGTTGTTTTCCTCCGTTTTCAAAGTGCACAACTATTATTGTCATTTTGGTCTGACAATCAGTGCCTTAACACGTGTAACATCACATACTCTGAGTTTGTAACGTTATTACATATATTTTTCTTTAAAATAAAAAAATATCCCTTTTGCGTTTCTTGTTTTGAAGAGTATATATAAAATAAAGTTCAAGCCCATTCTTGTGTTTGAATTTAGAATTTTGAGTAATGTTTGAGAGTCTAAGATGACTCTAATGTGAGTCTCTGAGTGTGAGTCAGCGAGATGCATTACAACCTTTCCTTTACTTTAGTTATAAAATTAATAATTAATTAATTAACGTGAATAGTACGATCACAAACGCTACTGACTGGTCACAGATTAAAAGTAGGAACGGCAGAAGGTGGTCTTTTTAGCTTTGCGATAGATACAAAAACTAAACGTTTGAACTAATTCTACATGTATTAGGAAGCAAAAGATAGATTGTAAGGTAAATTGCTCGGGGAAAGAGGCAGCTGAGATAATAGAAGTAGAATTAATACGTAACTTCTTTCAGTTTAACATAACATGCAAATACTCTTATGTGCTACGAAGAGCTAATTTGAAAAACCGTTGTTAGTTTGAAAATGTCAGGGGACCATTTTTCACTGACAAACTATTATTAAACATGGAGATTTTCAATTATACTGAAAGAAAAGTTTTAATTATGTTTCTTTTTCTGCCCCTATATGTAATGGAAGGATAATATATGTTGTTATGTTTCCATAGTAATCGAGCTAATCCTCTGAGTAGTTTCCAAACATAATAAGCTATATAGCTTTACATTAATTTCCACGTGAACTATGTCATGCACACCTTACACATGATATTACATCGATGGCCATTGAATTTATAAACATGCAACTAGAGCGACCGCGGTTAAACAGTTAGGGCACTAGACTGTAGAGCTTCGGTTCCGTGGTTCGCATCCCGTTACCTCTTAAACAAGTCATCTTTCGTTCTTTGATGCCGTGAATGCGTTATTAGACTTACAGTCAAATATGATTTTTCGGTCTGACCAGAATATGTTCTAAGAATTGACTGTGAATGGTGTTGACTATCTGCCTTTCTTCCTGACTATCTCTTGAAAATTAGGAACGGCTAGCGAAAAACAAACAACGTAACTAACAAACCGTTTCCATAAATACCAACCCTTGCAACTTTATGTTATATTGACGGAAAAATAAAATTACTTTTTTTTTTAATATAAAGATCGTTGAAAAACTTGTCTTAACCTCTCAGTTCCATGTGAAATGTGCACGTATCACTTCCTAGGTTTGCAGATTGAGGTTAAGAGAAGCTATGCAAAGAGAATAGTACGAACGCTCTCGAAGACCTACAATATCACACGTGCATATTAGAACTCGAAACAAATATCTTCAAAAGAAAGATGGTAGAAACGCTGTTTCTTTCGCACATATACTTAATTAGTAATCATTCAAGTTTATTAATTCTCCTTGTCTTACAGTTAAATACACAAAATAATGATGTAAATTGTGAATTATTATTTTCCGTTTGTAGTTGAGCACAAAGTCTATGCAACGGACTATCTGTATTGTGATAACTACGTGTATCGAAACCAAATTTTTAGCATCATATACCTTCAAACTTACCACTGTACCACCCTGAGTGGGTTGTGAATTAACAAATACGCAACAATATTAAAAAATTGTTTGGGAACTGGTAAGCTAATTATGCAACTAAAATGTATAAAAGAAAATCGTAACTACAAAGAAATAGTTAATATATATAATATTTGAGTTCTAATAATTATATTATGCAAATAACACAACTGTTTCGATGGTTGATTCAGTTAATTCTTTAACCCTTAAATAATTATAATTTACAATATCGTTTTGACTTAAACTTAAATTCTTGAATTTATTTGTGATAAAAATTCCCCAAATTATTCAGTGATAAGTCTGGATTTATGGTATTAAGAATCGTGATTCAATACCTGTTATGGGCACAGCATAATTAGCACATTGTGTAGCTTTGTGCTTAATAACAAAATAAATTAAAAAAACAATGATTAAAAAATAAATTAGGGTTAGCACATTGTACAATTGTATATCAATTAATATAACCTGCAAAATAAATCTGTATCATTCACATGCTAGTGAATTAACAGTAGTGTTTTTTTTTAATTGTGATTGGTAACTTTACCTACGGGTTCAGCTCATAAAATATGTACAGAACTTAGAGATGAACATGGATGCAGCTAACTATGAGTTCTGTATCATTCGCCATGGAAACAAAAGTTGGGTTCGTCATAGTTACACTTGAGGCTGAAATACACGAATGATAAAGATATTTGTAGTTTAGGACTTTTATAATAGACTTTATTTGGTTTCCTAAACTATGAAGTAGTTTTATTGAACCTGCCTGGATGATAAACTAACTAATGGAACAGTCAAACAGACCGTTTCGCTCGGAATGTTATCAGCCAGTCCGGACAATTGGATTAGTATCGATTAAAAAGTCCTGGAACGAGTTGAATGACTCGAATCTTCTTCTGGTTTTGGACAGAATGCAGATTGCTCTGTCAGATTTTGTAAAGGTAAGGTAAACAGAACATAAATGCCAAAAAGAATTGTGTATATATCTACAGTTAGGGTACGTGTAGTTCAGCATTAGAAAGATTGCTTCCTCAGTAACCAAGGTGAATGTTTTAGAGAAAATTATAGCTGGAGTCACAAGTTCTAGTTGTTAAAATAGAAAACACAACAAAAAGCATAACATAACAGATTTATCTTGGGTTTTGTCTTATTATTTTTATGCTTCAAATCTCTAAAATAATATATTATTAAACCGAACTATGGAAAGTCCCATCACGTTCGAATAGTTTTTCTTTAGATAACTCAGCTAATATTCATAAAAAACTCTGTTAATTAAAGATTCTATAAGAATAGATTATTTTTACCTCTTTGTTTTTCTTTATTTGTTGTATTTTAGCTTGTTCTGATATTTTTTATTAAGCTTTCCTTGTTTTGTGTGTTTTAATGTAATGATTATGGTTTAAAAGCAACTTGTATTTCCAAAATATACCATTTTAGTGTTTATTTTACATCAAATGGTGACTATCAAACTTGTGAAATAAGCGTTCTTAATCAAATATAATTATTTTATGCACCTGCAAATGGGAGATCTGGTTTTGGTATAACTTATTATACCTGTGACTTATGTAGAGTTACAGTTTCTAACCATTCTTTACTCCTTTAACATTATTAAATAATGAATTGTATTTATTGAACCAATATCTGAGTGTTACTTACATGTTAATTTAGTTAGAACATAAATAACTTACAAATATATACACATACATATTTAGAGTACACTGTGTAGATATAGTGAAACTAAAAATAAAACTGGCAATCAGTACAGCTAATTATTAAATACACCCTTCTTACTTTACAGTTTACACTTATAAAGATCTGACTGCACTGTTTCGTAAATTAGATAACCTCGCTGTTATCGACGTCTTTGGTCGTAATCCAAATAGCATCTTATCAATTACTAACAGCTTAAAAGATGTGAGCCAGTCCTAAATACATGCATTAAACAAACAATACAAAACAGTTTTTATAATAAAAACAAATATAATAAAAATGGTATTCCATGTACTAAAATATTATGATCAATACTACTAATGAAAGTAAATAAACAAACAAATAATATTACATACGTTACCACAGAAACACTGGCTACTAGCGAGAGTTACTGTCGTAATAGTAACTTTTGTTGAGAAACGTAACCTTTTCTTCCACTTATTCTTCTGAACACGTCTTTTGACCAAAAAAAAAAAAACAACGCTAGTTCACTCCTTCTGTCCAACGTAACAAGGAAATGGAATCTGTTACAATTTATAAGACAGGTTAGTAACAATATATTTTTCTATAGCACAATAAAAGTCTAATGCTTATAAACGTACAAAACAATGAATGAGGAAAAATCTAATACACAAACTGTCCATGCAAATATAACAATGTTGTATGTAAAAAAAAAAACGTTAATTTTAAAGTCTAAATGGATACACAATTATTCTAGAAAAATAAGATTTAGAAAGAAAATCTTATTAATATGTTGAAAAATTAACGTAACTGGAGTAATATTAACAATGTTATACTAAATACGGTACAGTTGTGTAAATAATGTTAACAATGTTATACTAAATACGGTACAGTTATGTAACTAATATTAACAATGTTATCTAAATACGGTACAGTTACGTAACTAATATTAACAATGTTATACTAAATACGGTACAGTTACGTAACCAATATTAACAATGTTATACTAAATACGGTACAGTTACGTAACTAATATTAACAATGTTTTACTAAATACGGTAAAGTTACGTAACCAATATTAACAATGTTATACTAAATACGGTACAGTTACGTAACTAATATTAACAATGTTATACTAAAACCGGTACAGTTATGTAACATATATAAACAATGTTATACTAAATACGGTACAGTTATGTAACTAATATTAACAATGTTATACTAAATACGGTACAGTTACGTAACTAATATTAACAATGTTATACTAAATACGGTACAGTTATGTTACTAATATTAAAAATGTTATACTAAATACGGTACAGTTATGTAACTAATATTAACAATGCTATACTAAATACGGTACAGTTATCTAACTAATATTAACAATGTTATACTAAATACGGTACAGTTACGTAACTAATATTAACAATGTTATACTAAATACGGTACAGTTACGTAACTAATATTAAAAATGTTATGCTAAATACGATACAGTTACGTAACCAACATTAACAATGTTATCTAAATACGGTACAGTTACGTAACTAATATTAACAATGTTATATTAAATACGGTACAGTTATGTAACTAATATTAACAATGTTATACTAAATACGGTACAGTTATCTAACTAATATTAAAAATGTTATACTAAATACGGTACAGTTACGTAACTAATATTAACAATGTTTTACTAAATACGGTACAGTTACGTAACTAATATTAACAATGTTTTACTAAATACGGTACAGTTACGTAACTATTAATAACAATGTTATACTAAATTCGGTACAGTTATGTAACTAATATTAACAATGTTATACTAAATTCGGTACAGTTATGTAACTAATATTAACAATGTTATACTAAATACGGTACGGTTATGTAACTAATATTAACAATGTTATACTAAATACGGGACAGTTATATAACTAATATTAACAATGTTATACTAAATACGGTACAGTTATGTAACATATATAAACAATGTTATACTAAATACGGTACAGTTATGTAACTAATATTAACAATGTTATACTAAATACGGTACAGTTATGTAACTAATATTAACAATGTTATCTAAATACGGTACAGTTACGTAACTAATATTAACAATGTTATATTAAATACAGTACAGTTAAGTAACTAATATTAACAATGTTATACTAAATACGGTACAGTTATGTAACTAATATTAACAATGTTATACTAAATACGGTAAAGTTATGTAACTAATATTAACAATGTTATACTAAATACGGAACAGTTACGTAACTAATATTAACAATGTTATATTAAATACGGTACAGTTAAGTAACTAATATTAACAATGTTATACTAAATACGGTACAGTTATGTAGCTAATATTAACAATGTTATACTAAATACGAAACAGTTATGTAACTAATATTAACAATGTTATACTAAATACGGAACAGTTACGTAACTAATATTAACAATACTATACTAAATACGAAACAGTTACGTAACTAATGTTAATTATATATACGATTTAAAGTGATAAGAAGTAAACTCAACGTGATCAATACACTTAAGCAATCCACTGTTATCCTAAATAATATTCTAAGAAATTATAACATAAAAGAATATAAGTAATATACAAACTTAATATATATTTAAGGGTGGAACCAGAAGGTCAACAACGTTAAAGAATGTTTAAAAAGGTTAAAAATTCCTAAATAAATAAAATAAAATTTATTGAAAATTAAATCCAGTATATATGTATAAATGTTTGTTTGAATTTCGGGCAAAGCTACTGAAGGGCTATCTGTGCTAGCTGTCCCTCATTTAGCAGTGTAAGACTAGAGGGAAGGCAGCTAGTCATCACCATCCACCGCCATATTTTGGGCTACTCTTTTACCAACGAAGAGTGGGATTTACCGTCACTTATAACCCCCCACGGCTGAAAGGGCGGATATGTTTGGTGCGACAGGGATTCGAACCCGCCACCTTCGGATTACGAGTAGAATTCCTTAATACGCTTGGCCATGCCGAGTTACGTATAAAAGTGCTTTGGTAGTTTGCCTGTTATAAACTTTCACCAGTCTAAACTAATTTTATTCTTATATATATATGTCCCACGCTAGTACAGCGGTAAGTCTATGGATTTACAACGCTAAAACCAGTGGGCTATAACAAAACACACACACACACATACACACACATATATATATATATCTGTATGTGTTTCTCTAATAGCAAAGCCACATCGGGTTATCTGCTGATTTCACCGAGGGGAGTCGAACCTCTGATTCATGCATATGAAATTTGATGTTAAACATATCAAAGATACTTAAGCTTCTTGTTGTGATTTTGTTCTATTTGTGGATAAAATAAACTCCATATGTTTTATTTATGTACAAAACAATATTTGTTATTGATATACAGTAAATTATATAAAATCAAAAATAGATGTGTCATTTTATTGTTTTTCTTTTTATTCTTCGTGTCTTGTGAATATTATTGTAACAAGTGTAGTAACTGTTTCAAAATACGCATGAAGTTTTGAACAGTAAGCTTTATACTACGAAATAAATGTGTTTCTTCCCAATCTGTAACTATTTTGTAATATAAATTGTTCAGAAAGTAAAGTTACGAGCTTTATTGTCTTCCTATGGTGATAAGAGGTAACTTGAATGGTTTTGTTATGTGTTATCTCTTGAAGTGGGACTTAACACGACAAGTTAAAATAAAAGGGAACAAACACTTCACGATCCTGAATTATTATAGAACAGAACAGTGGGGGTTTAAGCCCCATAACACCAGTACTTTATTAGTAGCAAATTGTTCGAACTGTTTTAAAGACCCAAGTGAGGGCAATGAATTTAAAATTTTCAACATTGCACGAAATCGCCTTGCACTCTGGATTACTAAATCGATTGTACAGATTCATACACGAAATAAAATAACCATTGACCACATATTTAGTAAATCAGTGAAAATCGAAACTCAGCAAAGGTGAACTATAATTAGTATAAGAGACTTGAAAACCGGAAAAAAAGGTGTTTATTCATTATATATTTTGTTTTTACAAGAACTGATTTCGATCATATGGTGTCTCTAGAAAGGAAACTACTTAACAAACCGGTAAGTCAATAAATGTGAATTTCTCTGACAAACAAGTGATCGTTTCTAGATTATCGTTGTCCTATATTTGGAGAAATGGAGTGTCAAAGCATACGTGAACATTTTTGGTGATAGCTCAGTAGCTTGTGGACTTAAATAATTTGGTTTGGAAATGTTTAGCTAATGAACATTAAAATTACTAGAAATTATAACTGAGAGAGTTTATTAATTTTTGAAGGAGATGTTTAGGGCTATGAGGTTTCTTCTATCAACCAAAATATTTATGCATTGTGGAGCTTATATATATTTATAAAGAACAAGAGCTATCACTTAACTTGAAATTTATAAACTTAAAAGATTTACAGAATTAAAGCAAATAGTTTAATTTGCTATTAAGTCACAGTGATGATGTTCTTGTTGTTGTTTTGAATTGAGCACAAAGCTACACAATGGGCTATCTGTGCTCTGCCCACTACAGGTATCGAACCCCGGTTTTTAGCGTTGTAAACCCGCATACATACCGCTGAGCCACTGGGGGGCCACATTGATGAAAAAATATCTCACGCGTTTTTTACTAGAGATAAATTATAATATAATGAACCTTAGTTTTTTCGGACTTGCTGGTTTTCTTGCTCAAGGTAAAAATAAATTAAAGTTATTTCACACAAAACAATCAATTTTCGAACGAGCTAATGCATTAGAAACTAAATTTATTAAGCAATCTTTAAATTAATACCCAATTTTCCTTCTTCGAAGTCATCTGCACGCTATGTAAATTAGTATATCAAACCATGTATTTGATCCGTTTGAAGAATCATCTTGGCTGTAAAAGAAATAAAAATAAATGCTTCGCCTCGCGTGCTTCTAAATCCGAGTGGCTAATTATAAATCCAGGCACGGAAAAAATCTTCCCACTACTATGTCAGGAGTTACTTTTCTTGTATAGATTATCTCTTTCGCTGTATAAAAAAATAATATTGGAAGTAAACAGAAAATATTACGAAGCACGTATTTTCTTCCCCACGTGTCTCCTGATACGCCATGATCGGCCTTAAACACACATCTCATCCCAAAATAAAAAATGTTTCTCAGTAATACTTTACGAGCATGTTCGAATCTTCCTGCATACTAAGCAACACAAATACTCTTCTGCTCAAATTTGGAAGTGAACGTGCCAAACCGCTCGAAGCAGGAATTGGATACGTATATTGCGAATCATGCGACCGAAATCTCGAGAGACAGTGCAAGGAATAGGACTATCCATTGAATAGTCTAAGCCAGTTTATTGGTTTACTACGTCTGGGAATGATATTTATAGCCTTAATGGAAGATTTGTCGTGAAGCCAAAACAATGATCTGTGTAGGTCGGTTGGAAAACTTTGAAGATAACTACAATTTACCATTAAACACAACATAGCGTTTCCACTCACAAAGAACATTTTTCATTGGAATGTTAAACGTTTTTGTGTGAATTCACTCAGAATTTCGTGTGAAACGTGTTCCGTATAATACAAGTGTTTATTTATAATCCAACCAATAAGATTTTGTTTTGTTTGTAGGCTAGACATTTCTAGCGATTCCATGAGAATAATATTGGAATCTCACACAAATCTTCCAGAATTCGATTTTATAAAAAAATGTTATTAAAGTCTACCTGTGTGTTGTTGTGTTTCGCCTTGATATAAAAAAAAAAAACACTGAAATATTACAATGGAGAATATTTAATTAACCAAGAATTACCGTATAAAAATTTAAAAAAATAAAATAAAATTCAAACAAAGTTTTCGTACTTTAACCAACCAACATTCAAATTTAAATAATTGGTTTGAATTTCGGGCAAAGCTATACTAGGGCTACCTGAATGCTAACTTATCCTTAAAAATATAGCCTTTGATATAGATTGAAGATATATATTTAAATAAACCTTTCGTTTAAAATATCAACCTAAATGATATATTTTATTGTAAAAAATTTCTTCATTCAATTTTATGAAAACGCCAACTTTTTGTTTTACTCTTTTAGTTTTTGTAAGATATCAACCTAAATAGTGTCTCCTGAGAAAACAAATTTTCATTGTCACTTTCTTAAGATATCAACCTAAATAGTGTCTACTGAGAAAACAACTTTTCTTTGTCACTCTCTCAAGATATCAACCTAAATAGTGTCTACTGAGGAAACAAATTTTCTTTGTCACTCTCAAGATATCAACAGATTTGCACATGCAGTCTGATTCATAGATAATGCACCCAGATGATTTAATGGTAATCTTGAAGGCTTATAATGCTAAAGTATGGTGTCAAATCCCTGAGTTGGGCAAAACATAAATAGTTATCACACAGCTTTGTATTTATGAACAACGAAACACTTCGTATGTAATTACTTTTTACATATTCTATTTAAATGATAGAAAGAAGAATAAACTGATCCAAAAAATTCATGTTTTTTCATGGTCTATTCTGACTGATGTTTAAATAGTAAAGTAAAAATAATACATTAACATCAAGAGAAACAAAAGTAAGTAACTACATTTCTCATGTGATTAGAAACTCCACGTGTTAATTTGAATTATACGTTTTACTTCTTATTTTCCTTTACAGATTTTATCATACAGACAAAATTATTACGGAAATTGTTTGTTTTGAATTTCGCGTAAAGCTTTTCGAGGGCTATCTGAGCTAGCCGTCCCTAATTTAGCAGTGTAAGACTAAAGAGAAGGCACCTACTTTTCTACCAACGAATAGTGGGATTGACTGTCACGTTAGAACGCCCCCACGGCTGAATGGACGAGCATGTTTGGTGCAACGGGGATTCAAACCCACGACCCTCAGATTACGAATCGAACGCCTGAACTCACCTGGCCTAATCGTTTACAGATCTCGATCAGGCATATATTTTGGGTTAATCTAATCGGATAATTACTCATGTAAAGTACTTACGGGTGATCTTTTTAAAGTTCATTTAGGCATTTGTACTTAAAATTGTCGCTTGTTATACGAAGACTGAAAAACATGTTACTGAACTTTGTGTCTAAGTTTGATGGTTAGAGCACAGCCGTTATTATGAAACAGCACGCATGAGAGTCACACCAAATTACAGTAAATATTACTGACGCACATAAGAATTACACTACAAAACAGCAGATTTACCGATACTTATGATAGTCACTCCAAACTATAGTAAATATATACACATAACATTCATACCAAAGTACAACAAATGTATTAACATACAGAACAATCACAACTAACTGCAGTGATGTTTTTTTTAATTTCGCACAAAGCTACTAGAGGGCTATCTGCGCTAGCCGTCCCTAATTTAGCAGTGTAAGACTAGAGGGAAGGCAGCTAGTCATCACCACCCACCGCCAACTTTTGGGCTACTCATTTACCAACGAATAGTGGGATTGACTGTCACATTATAACGCCACCACGGCTGAAAGGGCGAGCATGTTTGGCGCGATGGGGATGCGAACCCGCGACCCTCAGATTATGAGTCGAATGCCTTAACACGCTTGGCCATGCCGGGCCCTGCAGTAAATAAAGTGGCACACAAAACAATCACACCGAAGGACAGTAAATGTATCGACACATAAAATAGTAATACCAAACTACAATAAATGTATTAATAAAATACTTTAACACTGTAATTATGTTACAAAACAAAACAGCTACGAACTGTAGTACACTCTAAGGAGAAAGCATGATATTAACATGTTAGATTGTTCAAATCTCTTCATTTACGTGAGTTTAGAAGTTGGAGGGAAAACAATCAGTGCTTGTTAAAGATGCACTAAACCTCTGTCATCCATATTTACTCCTCAGCTAGCAAATGTCAGTTACTAATTAAGAAAAAAAAAACATTTCAAACAAAAATCCTGGTACATCATTTGCTACAGAAGTATATATATTCACCTAGCAGTCAAAATATAATTGCTTATAAATCTCTTCACAGACAAATAATGAGCTCGACCCATGTACTTCAACTCTGTGTCAAGTGTTTCAACGCGTAATCCTCCTAGGCTAGTGACATTCAAAATAAAGGTAGTTAAAGTTGTATTAAAACATCTCCAGTTTTCGTGACTCTAATAAACCTTTGTGAGTGTTTTCTGACTTTAAAGGCTCCAAAGTCAAGAGTTTAAAACGTGATCTACTTAAAAGTCAAAATCAAACGTCATGTTAAAGAAAGAAAAAGTTTCAATAGTAACTCTTTTAAGATCATATCATTTATTAAAATATCGAAATAAAAAAACTAAGCCTCAAAGTTATACTCTACCATTACGACTAGCTATTTTGTCTCATTACGCGTCTTTGTTTTTAAGAAAAAAAGATCCATTTCAGTAGTGTAATCCGATGCTATCCTAAAATATGTTTCTAAATCAGTTAATAAACGGCCTGGCATGGCCAAGCGTGTTAAGGCGTGCGATTCGTAATCCGAGGGTCGCGGGTTCGCGTCGCGCCAAATATGCTCGCCCTCCCAGCCGTGGGGGCGTTATAATGTATCGTTCAATCCCACTATTCGTTGGTGAAAGAGTAGCCCAAGAGTTGGCGGTGGGTGATGATGACTAGACTAGCTGCCTTCCCTTTAGTCTTACACTGCTAAATTAGGGACGGCTAGCACAGATAGCCCTCGAGTAGCTTTGTGCGAAATTCCAAAACAAACAAACAGTTAATAAACACACTTGTGATTTGAAAACTTCAATGTAAAATTAGTGTTTAAAATTTACGTTTTACAGCCCCATCTGTTGGTCTGCATTTTATATATTAAGAATAGTTAAAAATTGATTTCTCTTCTATTGAGTTTCCCTCTTTAAATGCCTGGCATGGTCAGGTGGTTAAGGCACTTGACACGTAATCTAAGGGTCGCGGGTTCGAATCCCCGTCGCACCAAACATGCTCGCCCTTTTAAGGGCGGGGGCATTATAATGTGACGGTCAATCCCACTATTCGTTGGTGGAAGAGTAGCCTAAGAGTTGGCGGTGGGTGGTGATGACTAACTGCCTTACCTTCAGTCTCACACTGTAAAATTAGGGACGGCTAGCGCAGATAGCTTCGTGGAGCTTTGCACGAAATTAATAAAACAAAACAACCGTCTTTAAATAAATAATTGCTTTATTTCCTGCACTGTATTTTAGATGTACTTGTGGTGTCCAAGTGAAAAGACTGAGCGAAGGATCTATATTGGATGGAATATGAGAAACTTAAAAATGTGGTGGCTCATTTTAATGAATAGGCAATACTACCTGATCTTTTGTATACATTACTCAAATAATTTAATTTGTTTTTCTTGTTGAATACAAGTCAATCATATACAGTGTGACTATTACTATTTGTTACTTACTTCACTATAATAATGGTAGAAAATGCAGTTTAGAATACGTAAGTTATCGAATACAATAGTATTATGATAATTAAGATGAATTACCAATATTCCAATTGATTTTAAAATTCCCTCATCAGGTGCGTTTTCGAAAGAATGGATAAATACTCATTTTACAGGAACATTGTCCTCAAAAGTTAAGTTGTCAGCCAGAAATCGTTTACCACGGCGTTTTCTGTTTTTAGGGTTATGGTTTTGTTTTATTTTCTAATTCATAAATATTAAGGCGTGCCCCTATAAGCATACAAAATAATTTATACATCAATAATTTTGATTTCTTTCATTTTAAAAACGACGTTTATGCCCCCTCTATGTATCCTCTCAATGAAAATGAAACGGAACGGAAAACATGAGCGAAAAGCTGGTTCTTGTGTTTTGCAAACAATGACCAATCATCGTTGTTATTAAATTTGGGCTCCAATGATGTTAACAGTTAAATTATTTTGTCAAGTTTATGAGATTGTTTAGCATTGTTATCTTAAACACAGCTGATGCCAGTTTAATGAAACTTAATGAAAATTCTTCCGCCTTTCGTATTCAGAAAACTTTCGAAACGTCGTCGTCTACACTTGTGTCTCCACAACAGGCAGTTTCCGTCCATCCTACAACGTTTCATCACGAATACTCTACCTAAACAATATACCAAAGAATGATCTCAGCTTGTTCAATGTGCACATTTCTTGACAAAACCAAACCTTTTATATGCATTACTATGAAAAGTGCTGACATTATTAAGTTACTTAATTAACAAAAAAGTTATTCTTAGAAAAAACAGTATAGACCATCCTTCCTTTTGTAATAATTATTTGTACAATTATATCATCCACACGAGGTAATATCGGTATATACAATGGTCGAAACTTTCTGATTTATTATCAGGATTCAATATCAGTCAAGATTTCCTAGGATGGCTGAATCTCATGAGATATTGTTAACATCCAATTAAGAATCCAACGGATTCTGATCAGTTTAATTTTTGATTGATTTTTTAATGCATTGATTTATGCAACTAGTATTTCTAGTCAGTTTGTTATATATATTTCGTTTAACCTGTTTATAAGTAGTATTTCATTTTTATCAACGTTTCTAGTTCGTTTTTAGTCAGAAGTTATTGGTAATATATTACACAGATTAACTGAGATTTTCTTCTTGAAATGTCTTAATAAACTAGTTAATCTATTTATTTTTCAGATAATCGTTGGCAATGTACAAACTAGATATAACAAATTTGAAAATTGAAAATTTTGAGCTATGTTTTTGTTGCTGAACTGTGGAAAGAAATACAGCAACACGTATAACTATGTGTTGTATCATGGGACAAAAGCTGTTATCAGAACAATGTGTGTCTCATAAAATCGGGTGTTTATTGGAACATGTAGCAGCGTGTAAACAACCTTACAGAGCTTGACTTACGGACCATTCTTGGAAACACCAGTAAAGAAATAAATAACTACTCGTACACCATGGGTTCAGAAATGGAAGAAGTCCACGGAAAGTAGTAAGTAAATTAAGAAATGTTCGTGACTTCTGATGACTTGAAATATAGAGATGTGCTTCAATGACTACTAAAAGACGTTCAATAAGATAAAGCACAAATAATTGATACAATGCCTAGAAATATGCCCAAATGGAAAAGAACTCAGACATTTAAAAGACCGCAGTAAGAATAGAGGGGTAACTAATGGAGCTAGCCAGTGGCACAACAGTATGTCTACGGACTCATACCTCTAGAAACGGGATGTCGATACTCATGGTGGGCGGAGCACAGACAGTCCATTCTGTAATCTTACGTTTAAGTCAAAACAAACAAAACACAAAGTGGAGAGTCAAAATTAGGATGTTTTCTGTCACCAGGAATGTTTGGGTTATTTTAATAATTCATCTTTGGGGCACCATATAAAGAAAATAACTTAAAGATTGAAAGAAGAATGGTGAATGGAGTATGATGTCATGCAACCAGCAATAAGAACTGAAAGCCTAAGGGTATCAGTGGATAGGGCCAGAAAAGAAGGGTAAGTTGTAGGGGCACGGTGAATCTGCAGAACAAGATGGTAAAGAATTTGTCAAAATTCCCAAAAGCAAGAAGAATAGGGAAGGAAAACATATTAGAAAAGAAGGATCAGTTTCTTTATCTTGGATATATACTTACAGATGGATGGTGTCAGAGGGATATTTCAGAAGAATTGCGATAACAACAATTACTTTCTTTGGTACGTAAAGAGTATTAATATCCGATAAGCTTCACAGAGAAAAAATAAGAATTTTGAAGTTTTTAAGACCCAGATAATTTGTCTGCTTCTGAAACAAAAATTATATTTTGGGATGTCATCTGGTTATATAATGTGCTGGGAAGATGATGCAATAAGCAAAAATGTAAACAGAAGTTGAAGACACCATCAAAGAAATAGAAAGAAAGCTCGGTAAGTTTTGACACATATTAAGATACGAACATATATAAAACATCTTCAGTGGGAAAAGTGACAGAGGGCATAGATTACGAATAGATGTCACCAACGGATAGACACAGTTGAGCCCCGAAATGCTTAAGCATAGCAAATGAAAGGAAACAGCGAAAAATTATAATCTCCAAATAACTGACTCATTAAAACAATATAAAAATATCATTTTTTAAATGAAATGATTACCTAACACAGTTAAGTCGTTATGATGATTTTTTTGAATAAAAAATAAAATATTATTATGTATTGTATATTTATCTTATTGTCAAAATAATCCATTAAAGGCCAGGTGATAAGGGCGCTCGACTCGTACAGTAGCCCAAGAGTTGGCGGTGAGTGGTGATGACTAGCTGCCTTCCCTCTAGTCTTACACTGCTGACTTGAGAACGGCTGGTGCAGAAAGCCCTCGTGTAGATTTGTGCGAAATTAAAAAAACACAAAATAAGCCATTAAGACATAAACTCATCACAAGCAGCTGGTAATTATTATACATATTAAAAAAAAGCTCGATATGGTACAGTGGTCCATGGTTAGTGATCAGAAAGTTATTTTCACTTACAATATTCAACTATCTCTTTATTAAAATAAATTATCTTTCTGTTGTTTAATAATGGCCAGGTGGTTAGGGCGCTCGGCTCGTAATGTGAGGGTCATGGGTTCGAATCCCTATCACACTAAACATGCTCGCCCTTTCAGCTGTAGGGACGTTATAATGTGCGGTCAATCCCATCATTTGTTGGTAAAAGTAGCCCAAGAGTGGGCTTTGGGTGGTGATAACTAGTTGCCTTCAACTCTAGTTTTATACTGCTAAATTAGGGACGGTTAGCGCAGACAACTCTCGTGTAGCTTTACGCGAAATTAAAAAAAAAACCAACAGTTGTTTAATATTCTATTTCCATTGTTGATTTTTCGTACAACTGGATAAAATACAGTTTTATTTTTACCAGAACGACTTGGAAATGAACTATTTTCCTATTTAACAAACTAGTATAAAAGACAAGTAATTAGCACCACAATGAAAGTTCTCTTTAAAACCATTGATGAAATTTTATATTGTTCGAAACACGTGTATATCCATCTGTTTCTATATTGTATGAATGGATATATGAGCCACATTTCAAGTAGTTTAAAGATAGTTTGATGAAAGAACTGTTTTGATAAATTCTGTTTCTAGAAGATAGTATATAACCACTTGATCATCAAAGTCCACCAGGGAATAATTTCATTTAACTCAAGTTTCTTAGGTGATGTCATGATGTCATTCAAACCTGGACCATTTTGTTTTATATTGGCACTAGTTTTACCGTTAGGATTAGCTTAGAGAACGTACAAAAATAAACTACATAACATCAAGAGTGGGTGGGCGGTGTAGGAATAAACATTAAACGTTATATCAGTGTTTTGTATCTGTAGAATCTATATGATAGATTTATAAAATAATCTATTACAGACTCCTGATGAACTGGATTTACCACAAAATGTATAATTTCTTCATTTTTTTCGCATGTTTGCAATAACGTAATTAGTAATGTAGTATTTTTTAAAATATTCACTTATTTAATGTTCTTACTTGTAATCAAGTAGATTTTAAAAAGTAGATATAATCGTTAGAAAGTAGTTAACTGTATTTCATCCTTAATGCGGTTTTTAGTTATACACATTAGTACTGGAAGCATAACTATCTAATACGACTTAAGAAGATCTTTTTCACACTTGTTTATTAAGCACAAAATTACAAAATCGATTATCTGTGCTTTGCCCACTGCAAGTATCGAAACTCAATTTTTTTAGTGTTATAAACTATTGGCTTACCTTTAACTTACCGGTGGTATCTTTTCTTGTCTGTTTTAAATTTTAAAAGATAAACCTTATTGAATTGCTGATGTTTTAACATCACGGTTTACGTATAAAATAATTAAGAGTAAAGTTGTGTGTAAACAGCAAATCTGTGGACCATAAGTGTGGTGTTTGAACAGCACATCTGTGTACCATATATGTGGTGTTTGAACAGAACATCTGTGGACAATAAGTGTGGTGTTTGAACAGCACATTTGTGTACCATAAGTGTGGTGTTTGAACAGCACATCTGTGTACCATAAGTGTGGTTTCTGAACAGCACATTTGTGGACCACAAGTGTGGTTTCTGAACAGCACGTCTGTGTACACAAGTGTGGTGTCTGAACGGCTGCAACACAAGTTCAACTGAAAAACAACACGATCATTGTGTGCTAACGAAACAGTACCCGAACTTGCTGTCAATTGCATAAAGATTGGGTTAAATACCATACAATATACAATGATATAATAAAAATATAACTTCATAGCAAAACAAGATAATTAAATAAAGACAACTTTGAGCTAAAAACCGTTGGTCGTGTGTGTTGTAAGAAAACGTGTAAAACATTTGTGTTTATATTGCCACAACTATCAACGACGCTACAGTTCACACAAACCCGTGCTATTATGAAATAACACAATAATTGTGTTAATGTACAACACAGCGTTTTCACAGTAGTGTAACACACGAACTTGTAGAAATTTAACGATATACTATTTCTTATTATTGACATTGAGTGAGAACTAATGGTGAGGGAAATGTGTGAAAACAAATATATCTCATCTGGATTTCAGTTAAAAATAAGAGAATTTGAGCTACATATATACTTCTTAATACAAATCACAACCATTTGTTGAACATGTTACCTTTAACCTTCTCGATTATTTAAACACGTAACTATAATTTGTAATATGTTTAGTCTTACAATTATAGGTTGAGTGCTCACAAATATAACCCATTTCAAAGCCTTAATGATGAATTGTATTATCATAACCTTCAACCCAGACGTTTGTCAACACTGAAAGCTTCCACTTTGAGATTAATACTTTTCAAAAATACATGGATACAATTAGTTTGGTGGGTTATCTCACATTTAAGCATCACATTAGAAACAGCATATAAGCTGAATAAAAGTGTTTTGACGCTTATGTAAATAACGTATAAACACATTGCTTTTCCAAATGATAACAGATTAATCTATTAAATATTTTAGACATATGGTGATATTTAATTAATAAAGATAACACACCATTTCAACTCACACTTGTTTATCATTGTAAAAACAAAGTCATTTTGCAATAATAAATAACTGTGGTTGAAATAGTCTATTACGTCTATCAGATAAATTGACTAAAAACTTTGAATTGGCCAAGCATGGCCAGGTTGTTAGGGCACTCGACTCGTAATCTAAGTTCATGGGTTCGAATCCCCATCACACAAAACATTCTCGCTCTTTCAGCCATGAGAGCGTTATAACATTACAATCAATCACACTATTCTTCGGTAAAAGAGTGGGCGGTGGGTGGTGTTAACTAGCTGCTTTCCCTCATATCTTACATTGCTAAATTAGGTAGGGCTAGCGCAAATAGCCCTCGTGTAGCATTGCGCGAAATTCAAAAAACAACAAACTAATTTACAATTTTAATCAGTTGTTTCTCTTAAAAAGGATTGTAACTTCAAAACAAACAAGCAACAAGGTTTATTAATTTACTATTTTAAGTAAATCAATACATATTTTATTTTTGAGGACATTTTGAGCAATATTTTCTTAGTGTTTGATTCGTTATTGTCTTTTCTTCTATCATTAACACTTCAGGCGTAAGATACATGTTAATATAATTATCGAAAGATATAACTTTGTAACTGTTCTTAATACACTTCAGTTATACTGTCACGTGGTAGATACACAAAACATCATTCCAGATCATTAACCTTTATTTTACTATGTCTTTCTATAACTAAACTCTCTGCATATAAATGGACTTCTTATCAAGATAGTATCCAAAACAGCATGTTAATACTGGAGTGGATAGAAGATAATAATTAATACAGCATGTTAATACTTTAGTGGATAGAAGATAATAACTAATACGATATGATAATACTGGAATGAATAGAAGTTAATAACCAATACAGCATTTTAATACTGGAGTGGATAGAAGATAATAACCAATACAGCATGTTAATACTGGAGTGGAAGAAGATAATAATTAACACAGCATCTTAATACTGAAGTGGAGAGAAAATAATAACCAATACAGCATGTTAATACTGGAGTGGAAGAAGATAATAACCAATACAGCATGTTAAAACTGGAGTGGATAAAAGGTAATAACCAACACAGCATGTTAATACTTTAGTGGATAGAAGATAATAACCAATACGACATGATAATACAGGAATGAATAGAAGTTAATAACCAATATATATATTAATAATGGAGCGGGTAGAAGATAATAACTAATACAGCATGTTAATACTGAAGTGGATAGAAAATAATAACCAATACAGCATGTTAATACTGGAGTGGATAGAAGATAATAACCAATACAGCATGTTAATACTGGAGTGGAATAAGATAATAACCAATACAGCATGTTAATACTGGAGTGGATAGAAGATAATAACCAATACAGCATGTTAATACTGGAGTGGAGAGAAGATAATAACCAATACAGCATGTTAATACTGGAGTGTATAGAAGATAATAACCAATACAGCATGTTAATACTGGAGTGGATAGAAGATAATAACCAATACAGAATGTTAATAGTGAAGTTGGTAGAAAATAATATCCAATACAGGGTGTTAATACTGAAGTGAATAGAAGATAATAACCAATACAGCATGTTAATACAGGAGAGGAGAGAAGATAATAATCAATATAGCATGTTTATACTGGAGTGGAAGAACATAATAACCGATACAACATTGTTAATACTGGAGTGGATAGAAGATAATAACCAATACAGAATGTTAATACTGGAGTGGATAGAAGATAATAACCAATACAATATTTTAATACTGAATTGGATAGAAGGTAATAGCCAATACAGCATGGTAATACTGGATTGGAGAGAAGATAATAACCAATACAGCATGATAATACTGGATTGGAGAGAAGATAATAACCAATACAGCATGTTAATACTGGAGTGGATAGAAGATAATAACCAATAAAGAATGTTAATAGTGAAGTTGGTAGAAAATAATATCCAATACAGGGTGTTAATACTGGAGTGGATAGAAGATAATAACCAATACAGAATGTTCATGCTGGAGTGGGTAGAAAATCATAACTAATACAACATGTTAATACTGGAGTTCATAGAAGATAATAACCAATAAAATTTGTAATACTAAATTGGATAGTAGGTAATAACCAATACAACATGTTAATACTTGAGTGGATAGAAGATAATAATCAGTACAGCAATGTAATACTGGAGTGGATAGAAGATAATAACCAGCACAGAATGTTAATACTTTAGTGGAAACAAGATAATAACCAATACAAGATGTTAATACTGAAGTGGATAGAAGATAATAACCAATACAGCATGTTAATACTGGAGTGGAGAGAAGATAATAACCAATACAGCATGTTAATACTGGAGTGGATAGAAGATAATAACCAATACAATATTTTAATACTGAAGTGGATAGAAGGTAATAACCAATACAGCATGGTAATACTGGAGTGGATAGAAGATAATAACCAATGCAATATGTTAACACTGAAGTAAAAAGAAGAAAATCACTAATACAGCATGTTAATACTGGATTGGAGAGAAGATAATAACCAATACAGCATGATAATACTGGAGTGGATAGAAGATAATAACCAATAAAGAATGTTAATAGTGAAGTTGGTAAAAAATAATAACCAATACAGCATGTTAATACTGAAGTGGATAGAAGATTATAATTAATACAGCATGTTAATACTAGAAAGGAGAGAAGATAATAACCAATACAGCATGTTTATACTGAAAGGAATAGAAGATAATAATCAATACAGCATGTTAATACTGGAGTGAAAAGAAGGTAATAACTAATTCAGAATGTTAATACTGGAGTGAAAAGAAGGTAATAACTAATTCAGAATGTTAATACTGGAGTGGATAGAATATAATAACTATTAAAGCGTGTTAGTACTGTAGTGGAAGAAGATAATAACCAATACAGCATGTTAATACTTGAGTGGATAGAAGATAATAATCAATACAGCATGTTAATACAAGAGAGGAGAGAAGATAATAATCAATATAGCATGTTTATACTGGAGTGGAAGAAGATAATAACCAATACAGCATGTTAATACTGGAGTGTATAGAAGGTAATAACCAATACAGCATGTTAATACTGAAGTGGATAGAAGATAATAACCAATACAGAATGTTAATACTGAACTGGATAGAAGATAATAACCAATACAGAATGTTAATACTGAAGTGGATAGAAGATAATAACCAATACAGAATGTTAATACTGAACTGGATAAAAGATAATAACCAATACAGAATGTTAATACTGAAGTTGATAGAAGATAATAACCATTACAGCATGGTAATACTGGATTGGAGAGAAGATAATAACCAATACAGCATGTTAATACTGGAGTGGATAGAAGATAATAACCAATAAAGAATGTTAATAGTGAAGTTGGTAGAAAATAATATCCAATACAGGGTGTTAATACTGGAGTGGATAGAAGATAATAACCAATACAGAATGTTAATGCTGGAGTGGGTAGAAAATCATAACTAATACAACATGTTAATACTGGAGTTCATAGAAGATAATAACCAATAAAATTTGTAATACTAAATTGGATAGTAGGTAATAACCAATACAACATGTTAATACTTGAGTGGATAGAAGATAATAATCAGTACAGCAATGTAATACTGGAGTGGATAGAAGATAATAACTAGCACAGAATGTTAATACTTTAGTGGATACAAGATAATAACCAATACAAGATGTATATACTGAAGTGGATAGAAGATAATAACCAATACAGCATGTTAATACTGGAGTGGAGAGAAGATAATAATTAATACAGCATGTTAATACTGGAGTGGATAGAAGATAATAACCAATACAATATTTTAATACTGAATTGGATAGAAGGTAATAGCCAATACAGCATGGTAATATTGGAGTGGATAGAAGATAATAACCAATGCAATATGTTAACACTGAACTCAAAAGAAGAAAATCACTAATATAGCATGTTAATACTGGATTGGAGAGAAGATAATAACCAATACAGCATGATAATACTGGATTGGAGAGAAGATAATAACCAATACAGCATGTTAATACTGGAGTGGATAGAAGATAATAACCAATAAAGAATGTTAATAGTGAAGTTGGTAGAAAATAATAATCAATACAGCATGTTAATACTGGAGTGGATAGAAGATAATAACCAATAAAGCATGTTAATACTTGAGTGGAAAAAGATAATAACCAACAAAGCATCGTAATACTGGAGTGGTTAGAAGATAATAACCAATACAGAATGTTAATACTGAAGTTAATAGAAGATAATAACCAGTACAGAATATTAATACTGAATTGGATAGAAGGTAATAACCAATACATCATGTTAATACTGGGGTGGAGAGAAAATAATAACCAATACAGCATGTTAATACTGAAGTGGATAGAAGATTATAATTAATACAGCATGTTAATACTAGAAAGGAGAGAAGATAATAACCAATACAGCATGTTTACACTGAAAGGAATAGAAGATAATAATCAATACAGCATGTTAATACTGGAGTGAAAAGAAGGTAATAACTAATTCAGAATGTTAATACTGGAGTGAAAAGAAGGTAATAACTAATTCAGAATGTTAATACTGGAGTGGATAGAATATAATAACTATTAAAGCGTGTTAGTACTGTAGTGGAAGAAGATAATAACCAATACAGCATGTTAATACTTGAGTGGATAGAAGATAATTATCAATACAGCATGTTAATACAAGAAAGGAGAGAAGATAATAACCAATATAGCATGTTTATACTGGAGTGGAAGAAGATAATAACCAATACAGCATGTTAATACTGGAGTGTATAGAAGGTAATAACCAATACAGCATGTTAATACTGAAGTGGATAGAAGATAATAACCAATACAGAATGTTAATACTGAACTGGATAGAAGATAATAACCAATACAGAATGTTAATACTGAAGTTGATAGAAGATAATAACCATTACAGAATGTTAATACTGAATTGCATAGAAGGTAATAACCAATACAGCATGTTAATACTGGGGTGGAGAGAAGATTATAACCAATACAGCATGTTAATACTGGAGTGGAGAGAAGATAATAACCAATACAGCATGTTTATACTGAAAGGAATAGAAGATAATAATCAATACAGCATGTTAATACTGGAGTGGATAGAAGGTAATAACCAATACAGAATGTTAATACTGGAGTGGATAGAAGATAATAACCAATAAAGCATGTTAATACTGGAGTGGATAGAAGATAATAATCAATACAGCATGTTAATACTGGAGAGGAGAGAAGATAATAACCAATACAGCATGTTTATACTGGAGTTGAAGAAGATAATAACCAATAAAGCATCGTAATGTGGAGTGGTTAGAAGATAATAACCAATACAGCATGTTTATACTGGAGTGGAAGAAGATAATAACCAATACAGAATGTTAATACTGAATTGGATAGAAGGTAATAACCAATACAGCATGTTAATACTGGAGTGGATAGAAGATAATAACCGGTACAGTATGTTAATGCTGAAGTTGATAGAAGATAATAACCAATACAGAATGTTAATACTGAAGTTGATAGAAGATAATAACCAATACAGAATGTTAATACTGAATTGGATAGAAGGTAATAACCAATACAGCATGTTAATACTGGGGTGGATAGAAGATTATAACCAACACAGCATATTAATACTGGAGTGTATTGAATATAATAACCAATACAGAATGTTAATACTGGAGTGTATAGAAGATAATGACCTATACAGCATGTTAATACTGGAGTGGATAGAAGATAATAACCAATACAGAATGTTAATACTGAAATGCATAGAAGATAATAACCAATACAACATGTTAATACTGGAGTGGATAGAAGATAATAACCAGTACAGTATGATAATACTGGCGTGGATAGAAGATAATAATCAATAAAGAATGTTAATACTGAAGTTGGTAGAAGATAATATCCAATACAGAATGTTAATACTTCAGTGAATAGAAGATAATATTTAATACAGAATGTTAATACTGGAGTGCATAGAAGATAATAACCAATACAGCATGTTTATACTTTAGTGCATAGAAGATAATAGCCAATACAGCATGTTAATATTGTGGTGGATAGAAGATAATAACCAATACAGCATGTTAATACTGGAGTGAATAGAAGATAATAACCAATACAGAATGTTAATACTGAATTGCATAGAAGGTAATAACCAATACAGCATGTTAATACTGGGGTGGAGAGAAGATAATAACCAATACAGCATGTTAATACTGGAGTGAATAGAAGATAATAACCAATACAGCATGTTAACACTGGAGTGGCTAGTTTATAATCGCATCAGCCAATAGAACATGTAATGTTGAAGTGGACGGTTGATAACCGTATCTAATAATATATCACGTTAGTGTTGAAGTGGATATTTCATAACCACATCAAGCATCACAATAGGTTTATTTTGAACTGGAAAACCACATCAAGCATCACAATAGGTTCATTTTGAACTGGAAAACCACATCAACCAATACAGATACAAATGTTGTACTTGATGGTTGGTTAAGGTACTAACTCACACAACATATAAATACTGTATTTGATGGTTGATAATGTACCATCCCACATAACATGTGAGTTTTATAGTTGATAGTTTATCAAGGTTTCTCAGAACAGCTGGTACGGGTTTTAACACTTTTACTAATGAAGCAAAGAACAACGTTTTGACCTTCCTAGGTCATCTTCGAGTTAACAAAGGTTATTCTTAGATACATTTTATTTTAGATGGGTTTCTTGTCATCAAGAGCTTATCAAGGCGTCAGTTGACAAACATTTGGATGTTAATATATTGTGTGGTCAATGTACCAACCACACAATATTTTAGTATGGTAGCTGATGGTTGATTAACGCACCAACCAAAATAACATGAGTGTACTATTTGTTTCTTCACTTTAACGGCATCGTATGGAAACATTGGTTATGTGAGCAGATCAGAGACCGAAATGATTCATAAATAATTATCCCTAATTTTAAATTACGAATTAGAAAACAGACAGCAGATGGCACCAATTAACGAGAAAATTAATTGACGGAATTAACTGTCGTTCATATAATGCAAATATGTTTCATATTATCACGTCTCGAACCCGAGATTCTGGGGTTCCCATAACCATTACACTAGCCATTCTCTATGTCATACTCAGACCAGTGTGAATTTTATAATGGTTGTTGGCTAATGCATCGGCTAATACAACATATGGTTTTATAGGTGACGATTGATTAATGCAAAATACAACCCAGCGGTAAATGTTGTAATTGATGAGTGATCAAGACATCATTCAACTACAACATGTATCAATAAGCATATCATTCAAATTTCACTGTAGGTTTAACTGACTTATACAACAACCGTATCTATAACCTTGGACATATGACATATGTCAAGAGCGCGTACAACATTGGCACATTCTTGATTTAGCACATAATAAACAGACTGTAAAGGTAAATGAAACAGATGAGATACTAATGAACATTTCCAGCACAGTATCACTATCTGAGAGAAGCTTCTAAACAAAGATAAGAAATCAAGAGTTAATGGATCAAGGTATTATGAGGTAATCTTGTAAGAGACGCAGAGCCAGTAAAAATAATGGAAAATCAATTATTAAAGGACTTCATGTTTTACTACACAGAGAGTAAGTGTTATCATTGTGAGCTAAAAAATTTTAAGGTGAAGGGAACGTTAATCTCAGACAGAGAACGAAACTGGTTAGGTTTATTCCCATTTAATAATTCTGGTGTACTTCAGATTTAAACACGGTATTAATTGCGAAATAATTTAAAAAATAATCTACATTTCTTTGTTTAAAATCTTATATCAAACTATTCTGTACACTTCACCACCAAGAGACCCTTCTGATTAACAGTGGTTAGCATGCTTAGACTGTCAATACAAAGATACATTGTTCTCAACACGTTGTTGCAAAAACCTACATGTTTCTGCGGTGATATGAGTGCGTTATAAGTGTGACGGTCAAATACTTTTATTCAGTTAGACAGGAATAGGCCAAGAACTGGCGGTGGATGCTGCTGACTAGCTGCATTTTCCCTAATCTATCAATTGAAACTATGTGCAGATAGTCCTTTTGTTGTTGTACACGAAATTACAAAACCTGTTTGCAGGTTATACTGGGGAGAATTAAAGTCAGTTAAAAAAGACTTGTCTTTCTAACCGTGGCGATAAACTATCTTTACAGTTGTTTTGTATGTCTTGTATTTATGAATATTTAAAATCTAATAATTTGTTGTTTTTTCTAAAATCGTAAACTACCACTGATAATATAAATATCCTAGGCTTTTATTTTATTATTAAACATATTCTCTTATTTGACCTTTACATCTATTATATACACATATTTATGACATTCTAACACAAATTCGTAAAAATAATCAGTGTTTTTTTATTGGTTTGTTATAACTATGTTCTCGCTTTTAAATAAAACGTTTATAGAAAACGTTGGAAAAATACAAAACACACGTGTGTTTTTTTCGAACCTCTTATATTAACATTATAAATCTGAACACTCACTGCTTTCTCAAAGAAGACAAATGGAAAACAGTAAAATGTATTAACTTTAAAAGATTCTACATAAAAGTTTACTAAAGATAAAAACGTTATTTGACTACACATTCAATATTGTAATGTCATTCAAATATTGCGCTTTGCATGTTGTGGTGATTTACTATTATATATTTAATTTTTATTTATTTATTATGTCAATGTTTGTTTTAGTTAAATATTTATTTAGTAATGCATGTAACTTATATTATTTAATGTTTATTGCGAAATCTTCAGTTATTCACTAAAATTGTAGAAAATTCTCTGGAGTAAGAATCAACAATATACTATGTGTGTTTGTAAATGTTAATGATTTACAGTACTGTTGCCAACTGAAATTTCGAGAATCTCGTTTGGCGATTATAAAAGATAGCCAAAGATCGAGAGATTATCTTTTGTTTTATTACGGTTGCTAATACTATAAACCTCGGAAGTTAAAACTGTGATAACATTTATTAATCGAGAAACTAGTTCAACACGAAAGTTGATAGATTTTGAACATTATAAATCGTTTAACTTCAGCAGATTAGCATGAGACTTTAGCGTTTTTACAATGAAATTGTATAATTTCAGCAGTGAAAAACTCGCGTATGATCAGCGAAGAGCTAGCTAGCTCCCCATTAAGTGCCTATATAAATTCAAAATTAATTCGTTCGTCGTGAATCCTCGATAAGATGTCATGGTAGTTCCGGATCAAATAGAAAACTTAATATAGTATGTCAATTTGTAAAAGTTTTGTATGTATATAACATGAAAGTATGGAACAAGTTCTGTTTTTATTATTTGCTACCATGAAAAATCAGATATTTACTGGTAGTGCAATGCAAACAATTATATTACAAAAGTAAAAACTTTAAACTGACAGATTTTTTTATTATATATACCAAGGTATTATGAGATAATTTTCGATTTGAAATGATTACACTTCCAAATATTAAAATAATGAAGAAATATATGTATGTGCAAACAAAGGTTTTTTTTGTTCCAATAACAATTGATTTTATGTATATAAGTTAAGAAATAGTCTTGGTAGGTTTTTTTTTGTTTTTTTTTATACACAAAACTACACAAAGTTAATCTGCTATCTCTGCTATCACGGGTATAGAAATCGGACTCTGGTAGCGCAAGTTCGCAGAAATACCACTGTGCCACTAGGGGTATTTTGGTAAGAAAGCATTGGGCACTTTGCCTCTTTCTTGAATTTTCATGATCTTATACAGACTTACAAGTCTTCTAAAGCACTTGTATTGGAATAGCCCAATTTTCTGACACAGAATTATTTATAAATCTTTGTCATACTATATCAAAAAGGTTAATATTAGAAAAATTCTAAAGTTTAAAAATGTTTTTTGTATTTCGTGCAAAGCTACGCGAGGGGTATCTCCGATAACCTTCCTTAATTTAGCAGTGTAAGATTAGAGGGAAAACAGCTAGTCATCCCGTCACATTATACCCCCACACGGCTGAAAGGGCGAGCATGTTTGAGTGACGGGGATTACGAGTGGAGTGCCTTAACCACCTGGCCATGCAGGGCCAGTTTTTTTTTAAGTTTTCCTCGAAATAAAAATAAGGTACTCAAGTTTTATTGCGCGAATAAAAAAGCTTTACGTGTGTGTTTACATTGCGGTATTTAGAATTCAAAATAAAATAATAAAAGAAATTATTAATATTTTATCTTTGCGTAGTCCCAAACAAGGTAAAATATATCACTGTTAGTGTTTGTTAAAAAATGTATATTTTTTCTATAGATAGGTAAAATAATAATTACAAAAAGACTTTTCAAAGAGAAGCAGCCAATGACTGTATATGATGCTATGAAGCTTAAGTCTGAAAACAAATAATTACCATTTAAATTGATTTCAGTGAACAGAGAATTCTCAATGGTACACTTTATTTTGTACGTCACTTCTAAACGACAAAGTTAGTTTGTTTTTTAAAAAATTAACATAAAAAGTAGTTTTCAATCTTAACTTGCAAAAGCATTTGTATTAACAATTACTTTCTGGTTTTATTTCTGGAATACGTTTTATGTTACTTAAAAAAACAACACTCCAAGCTAATGTAAGTACTTCAAAAACTAAATTATTTTTATTGGGATTTTTTATCATGCGTTACATTTATCCATCGGTAAACTTATCAGCAGTAAGTTCATCTACTTACATTGGTGAAAATCAGGATTCGATTTCTCAGAGTAGACAGAACACGAATAGTCAACTGGTAGTTTTGCGCCAAACAAAAATAACGTTAACAAACATCAACATTATATTTTTAACGCTTTTGCTTGCAGTTTAAGTCTAGGAACTGGTTCTTAGTAATTAATATTACTTGAACCAGAAAAATGTTAGTGTTAATTTTTTTATGCACAAGTGAACTTTAGAACACTAATGATTCACGAGAAGCTCGTAAAAAAACTTAAAAACCTCAAAATAATTCTCTTAAATGAATGTTTAAAATAATAAGAAATGTATAATAGTAAAACTGTTAGATTAAACTTGTGATTATGGCACAACAAAATATACAGCTGGTGACCTGGGGATTTCTTCTGGGTTTAGATATAAATTAGCATATAAGTTTAATTTAAAATGTTAGTTGTTAAAATATTCATTTTCTTAATTTTTAGTGTAGGTACGATTTGTTAATAAGTCTTCTTCATCAAAGAAGCCATCCATGCATTCAAATTTAAAAGTGAAAGAGTTTGAACATGAGTGTTTGTTTGTTTTTGGATTTTATGAATAGCTGTGCTAGCCATCCTTAATTTAGTAATGTAAGAGTAGAGAGAAGGTAGCTAGTCACCACCCACCGCCAGTTTTTGTGCTATTCTTTTTATCAATGAATAGTGGGATTGACCGTGACTTTATAATGTCTCCCCGGCTGAAAGGAAAAACATGTTTGATGTGACAAGGATTTGAACCCGTGATCTTTAGATTGCGATTCGAGTGTTCTAACCACCTGGCCATGCCAGGGCCCTAAACGTGAATGATTTTTCCTGATACAGTGCAATCGCCTGTAAATACAGATTTTCTCAATCATTACGGCGCAGACTGGCTCTGTGGTAAAGTTCTGGGTTTCGGAAAAGGTAATCTGTGTTCGAATCTTTACAATACCACAAGAAATATTCGTTGCCATTTTTACCAAAGATAAGTTATAGATGTAACAGTTACTTCCTTATGCTGCTGACCACCCGAGTTTCCTTCTAAGGAGTAAGTAGTAATTAGGCCTGGCATGGCCAAGTGTGTTAAGGCGTTCGACTCGTAATCCGATGGTCGTGGGTTCGAATCCCGGTCGCACCAAAAATGCTCGCCCTTTCAGCAGTGGGGGTGTTATAATGTGACGGTCAGTCCCACTATTCGTTGGTAAAAGAGTAGCCCAAGAGTTGGCGGTGGGTGGTGATGACTAGCTGCTTCCCTTTAGTCCTACACTGCTAAATTAGGAACGGCTAGCACAGATAGCCCTGGAGTAGCTTTGTGCGAAATTCAAAACAAACAAGTAGTAACTAGGAATGACGGTAGATATCTATACTGTATTTACTATAAATACAAATAAGACAAGATAATGAGTGTTGTGTTATTCTTGATGCCCAGTATATCCTATTCTGTAATTTTTTGTGAGTGTTTGTCTTAGATGACCAAATACACGTTTAGAATAATTCTTTTTAACAAATTTGAAAAAAAATATTCGCCAGAAATATAATTATGCGTAGGTTATTCGATAATTTTTATAATTATTCTTTTAAATACAATTGTGAAAAATATTTTTCGTATCACAAATCTTGCTAATATTGCACGTACTATTTCAATACTTTTTAAATATTGTTAATTTACTTGAGATCCATAAGTTCTGAAAACAAATATTTATTTTGATCCAGTTTTGATGCTCAACAGATTTTAAAACTGTAAAGTGTAAACAGATTTTTGTACCAAATATTTTTAATAAATAAAATCACATAACGGATTATTCTTTTAGCATAATATATATATATTGTTTGTTTTGAATTTTGCGCAAAACTACACGAGGGCTATCTGCGCTGGCCGTCCCTAATTTTGCAATATGAGACTGGAGGGAAGGTAGCTGGTCATCACTATCCACCGCCAACCCTTGGATTACTCTTTTACCAACGAATAGTGGGATTGACCGTCGCATTATAACACACCCATGACTGAAAGAACGAGCATGTTTGGTGCGAGGGGATTAGAACCCGCAATCCACGAATGACGAGTCGAGCACCTTAACCACCTGGCCGAAAATATATTTAAATATAACATTAATATCTGTGGTCCGTCATATGTACAAGTAACTAATTCGCAGGGTGTGTTTAGATCTTCACCAAAATTAATATGGATGTTAATTAGGTACATGGGAAGAAATGTGCAATTTTTTAGGTTTGCATTTTTCGGCTTGCTATTTTTATAGCTACTTCGTCCCCTGTTGATCGATCTTCACCAAATTTGGCATGAATGTTTGTTGGACGCATGTGGAAATATATGCAAGTTTGTGATTCGTATTTCGTGGCATGCAATTTCTGTGGGCGCATTTGGGGTTTTTACAGTTACATATAATGGAAGACAATTTTCGTTCCTGAGATAACTTTTCATTAATCGTGAATTTACATAACTTTTGTCCAGGAGACGCGGTACTTTAGCTAGTTACTAATACATTAATAAAAAGTACTGGTATTAGAAGATGAAATTTGATATATGAAGTTTACCATACAAAGTCATTGTTAGCAATCGACTGAGAAGCGTTCGGTGAAAAATAATACTAAAACATGTTCGGCAGAGAAAACATAATTAGAAAAAAAATAACTATAAATGCCAGTGTTATAACAAAACTATACTGCTTTGCGGAATTATTTTGCAAAATAAATTACTCAGGGTATGTTTGTATTAATTTCGTGCAAAGCTACTCAAGGGCTATCTGCGCTAGCCGTCTCTAAAAAACAAAACAAACAAGCGTAAAGGTATCGTAAGAAAATATTTCCCATGTATACGTCTGAGAAGTATTGTAAACAAAAACATCTTAAAACAGAAGACGTTTGACGATTCAGCACACTGAATAATGTGAAATTAATTAAAAGAGTTAATCTCAACAGTGAACCAGTCGCTATGGAAATGTAACAAAGTGGAAATAATGTGTTGTGTTATCTTACGTTTACTATTACTTAACGCAGTTTGTTGAAACCTGAGAGCATTTCTAACTTACCTTCCTTTTAGGATAGTTCTTAAGAGTTAAACTTCACCTACTCTATAGCTATTGCTCAGTGAGAAACTGCCAGATGTGACCATGGTGAATTCTAAATAAATGGAAAACTTAGCTGTCCTTAATAATCATTTTTCCTTCCTCTGAAACCATTTTTGCTAAGACTGAAAATGAAAATAAATATACTAAGGAAGAAATATTCTTAAAAAACGTGTACAGAAAAACTGGTGTAGAGGACGGTTGTGAAGAAGGAAGAGAGAAAATGAATTGAAAAGATAATTAATCTTTAGTTTTTATTTACTGGGTGATCTTTTTTGTATGATAACTACTCTATCTACATCGTTAAACTATTGATGAATAGCGTCTTTTTGATGTAGCCTACATTGTTGTAGTGACCCACGACACCTGGGCTTATTAGCCAGAATTCCCACATTTTTCTTGCTAGTGTGACAGCTCCACTTCAGGCGGGAATACTCATCATTTGTATAGTATCCGAGTGAATAAAACTAAAGAAAGATAGGGAAAAAAATACGATTCATTAGGAGGTCATTTTAATTGATTTATTTCTTGCTGGTTCGTCACAAATAGACAGAAAAACATCACGATAGACAGAATTTAAATTATACGCCTTTTAAGTTATCTTTGACATTAAGCTCATTCGCATCATGTGTTGATTTTGGTGTCATACCTTTCGTTTGGAAATGAATTACATTTATATTATATTTAATATATTTTCTGAAGCACGGTTTGTTTGTATGTTTTTGAATTTCGCGCAAAGCTACACGAGGGCTATCTGCGCTAGCCGTCCCTAATTTAGCAGCGTAAGCCTAGAGGGGTGGCAACTAGTCATCACCACCCACCGCCAACTCTTGGGCTACTCTTTTATCAACGAATAGTGGGATTAACCGTCACGTTATAATGCCGTCACGTCTGAAAGGGCGAGAATGTTTGGTGCGACCGGGGTTCGAACCCGCAACCCTTAGATTACCAGTCGAACGCCTTAACCCATTTGGCCATGCCGAGCCTCTGGAGCACTGTTTTAAGTTATATGAACAAAGCATCTATTTTCAAAAACTTAGAAGCTATTTCGTAACATTATGAATACTGTTCTCATCCCTTTAAGACACTCATACAACCGATTATTATATATCAATGCTACAATTTTAATAATCTCTTAATTACACAGAAAGTTTGTATATGAGAATATTAAGACAACGTTATGTTATATATCCATGTAAACATAATATAGCAAAGTTTAATCAGTTTACTGTTTTTGAAGCAATAGTATCGTTATTCGTAACAGTACATAACAATAAACAATATACTTTAGATAAATTAAAAACATGATTAAATAATAATAATTATTTACATAATTTAAGCAGAAATTGTTCATTAATTTTTCTCTTTCTATGTAACAATAATTACATTAAGTAAGTAATTACGTTAAGTAGCAAACATTAATTCATTTAGATAGTTGAATATAAAAAATATTTAAAATATTAATCAAGTATACATTAGAGTTTTTATTTGCAAATTAAACATAAGTTTTACAAAATTAAAAAATAGTAATTACATTTTTGTCGTTTGTGCTTCGATGAACGAATTAATATATAGTTAGAAATAATTTCATTTAATTACATCTGAGCAGAAATAGCAAGAGCTGGAGAAAAAGAGAAATTGTGTAAGATAAATAATGCGAACTAATAACTGTCTTACCTTTCACTTTCATGAAATTTGAGAACAAAAATTATATTTTAGAAGTCTAAAGAAAAGAGGCGTACAGTAAGATTAGCTTTGGAGCAAAAGCACTCTTTCGAATTACCCGGGAAATATATACGTGTGTGTGAGTTTTTGTATGATAGTACATTAATAAGAAATCTTTACCATGTATTGTTTGATTCATAAGAGGAATTATAATTTTTTTTCATAGTGAACTGTAACTCTTTTCGTCTTTCTCAAATTTTGAACTGTAACAAATATACTTTCATACCTTTATTTTAATAGCTACGTTTGTTTCAGTTTAATGAATGTAATTTATGTTCTTAAATGTATATTGCGCAATTTCCGCCTGTTCTCTAAATTTGTGGAAGATTCTCGAGCTTAAGAATCAACAATGTACAATGTATGTAAAATACTAGTGATTGCCATTACAGTTGCCAATTAAACTTTCTAGAATCTTTCCTGAAAGTTTATAAATTGACGCGCCAAGAGACATAGATTATTGTTGATCAGTAACAGTTTGTACACTATAACTCTCAAAAGCTATTATTATGATTAACGCTCATCAATCTGAAGACTACAGAGCTTAACCAGGATCGTTTATCGATTTCGAACATTACAAACCTTTCAACTTTAGCGACTTAAGTTTGAGCGTTAGTGTTTCTACGAGAACATTAAATATTTTCGTCAGTAAAAAGCTTGTAAGTAGTGTGAGGCCAGCCAAGAAAAGATAGTTAAATAGCTTAAGCGAGGTATAACAGTATCAACTCAGAATTAATTTATCGTCGTGGAACTGGACCGTGGATAAAATATTTAGTTCTAGATCAGAGAGAAGACTCAGCATAGTGCGTAAGTTAGTAAAACTCGTATATAAACCGATATTTGTAATAGTTATTTGTAATAAACGTTATTATAAACTGTATTATTCTTTCTATATTAAAATATATTTATGTCAATGAAAAAATTTTTTGTATCAATCTTATTTGAAAATATCATAAATTTGATACATATTGACATTAAAAAAATTACTTCCAGCTATTTGAAATCGTAGTACGTAACATCGGAGATTCGTCTAAGATAAATTATGATACGTAACATACTTAATCATATACTGATTTTGCACTCTATGAAAACACATAATGGAAAGATACCAATTTATTTTTTGCTTCTCACGTTTCAGATGAATGTAATTTCTGCAATTTAGTTCATATATAGACCAGTAACTATTAACTGCTACCAAGAGTACATGATTGGTTTGTTTTGAATTTCGCGCAAAGCTACTCGAGTGCTATCTGCGCTAGCCGTCCCTAATTTAGCAGTGTAATACCAGAGGGAAGGCAGCTAGTTTTCACCATCCACCTCCAACTCTTGTGCTACTCTTTTACCAACGAATACTGGGACTGACCGTCACATTACAACGCCCCCACTGCTGAATAGGCCAGCATGTTTGGTGCGACTGGGTTCGAACCCTCGACCCTCAGATTACGAGTCAAGCGCCCTGACCATGCCGGGCCAAGAATACATGAAAACTTTTAATTGTTCATATTAGTGAAAGAAAGAACACAGATAACGTATTTGATAAAATCAATAAAAATCAAATAAAAATATTTATTATTTTAATTATTTATTATTGTCAGTAGTTTGTTATTAATGTTGACCCACAAGAGCTTTACCTATATTTCCACGACATACAATGTATCAGTGAATACGCACATCAAGGACAAAAAAGTAAGGTAAACTTAGTGTGTCCAAATAATGATTCTTATTCTATTGTGTTTCATGCGAATTTTTTCACATGGATCTATTTACGCGATCATGTTTAGTTTATTTGAACATTGAAGTATTAGACTCATTAAAAGTTAACTCTCTGTGGGAGTCATTGTTTGTTTGTTTATTTTTTAATTTTGCGCAAAGTCTCGAGGGCTATCTGCGCTAGCCATCCCTAATTTAGCAGTGTAAGACTAGAGGGAAGGCAGCTAGTCATCACCACCCACCGCCAACTCTTGGGCTACTCTTTTACCAACGAATAGTGGGATTGACCGTCACATTATAACGCCACCACGGCTGAAAGGGCGAGCATGTTTAGCGCGACCGGGATGCGAACCCGCGACTCTCAGATTACGAGTCGCACGCCTTAACACGATTGGCCATGCCGGGCCTCTGTGGGGGGGGTCAATCAGTATGGTATTATGTATTTAGGGTTGCTCCCCAGTGGCTCAGCGATATGTCTGCGGACTTACAACGCTAAAAATCGGGTTTCGATACCCGTGGTGGGCAGAGCACAGATAGTCCATTGTGTAGCTTTGTGCTTAATTCAAAACAACAACAACATCTCAGGATTATCAAGTATTAACCTTTCATGCTGAATGTTCGTGACAAAGAAACAAACAAGACAAAGGGATACTGAAAAAACTGATTTCGGAAATTTGGGGTTATTCATATACAATATGCAAAGTGTACGGTGGGTAAAAGTACCTTCATTTTTAACGTAAGTACTACCTTTCACTCCGACTTATCGGAGCGAATCATTTTTATAACACAATTTATTTTATTTGTGTACAACGGACGTGCTCACGTTCCTCACAGTTTGCCACATTTCGTGTAAACACACACTTAGTCAGTTCGAAATTATTGTTAGTATGTTGTTGGACTAATAAATAGTTAGCATACATATTTGGATAGTCATAACGAAAGGTTTATAATATTATTTGTAGTTTCTTTTTTCTTTAATGATCCCATTATGCTAGAACCCATTTGAGATGGGGTTTGTGTTGTACTAGACACTATATTTAGCATAACAACACCAATAAATTTGATGTTTGTTTATTTTGAATTTCGCGCAAAGCCACACGAGGGGTATCTGCGCTAGCCGTCCCTATTGTAGAAGCGTAAGATTAGAAAGAGGCACCTAGTCATCACCACTCACCGCCAATTGTTGGGCCATTATTTTAATATAATACCCCTACAGCTGAAGGGGTTAGCATGTTTAGTGTCACAGGGATTCAAACCCAAGACCTTAGAATTATGAGTCAAGCACCCATAACCACCTGGTTATATCGGGCCAGATAAATGTTCATTTGGTATTTACAGTTCTAAGGCTAGACACTCAATTAATTTTAAAATGTGTGATTAAAATAATGTTATTTATTAAGTGTCTCACACTGGTACAGCGGTAAGTCTACAGATTTCGAACGCTAAAATCAGGGGCTCGATTACCCTCCGTGGACTCAACAAATAGCCCGATGAGGTTTTGCTTTGAGAAAAAAAACACACACACACTTTATTAAGTGAATCTGCATATTTAAAATCATTAATTTAGTTAAATTCAGTGCACAATTGTTTCATACTGAATCTATAAATATCTTCTTGTAATTACTTAGTTTCAATTAATAGTAGAAATTCATATCGACAATAAACTATTTTCTATGTAGCATGGAGATAATTTCCTATATATATATAATGCTCAAAAATCAAACATTTTTATTGAAATTGAGTACTTAGGTTTATGACCACGTATTACTTTACTGTCTTAACCTTAACTTGTTTGTTTATAAGTAAGCACAAAGCTACACAATGGGTTATTTGTGCTCTGTCCACCGCGGATATCGAAATCCGGATTTTAGCGTTGTAAGTCTGCAGACATGCCGCTGTGCCACTGGGAGGCGTCTTAACCTTATGAAGATCAGGGCTCACAAAAGTTTCGTCTTCAAGTTTTCGCGGTTTTTTGTTTTGGTTGACTCTAATATAAATAACATTTTCAACACAGATTTTACAACTCAAAGGAATCGTTAAATGTATATAAAAAAAACGTTTCAAAATAACTGTATAATTTTGAAATGAAGCTCCAATATTGACATACAAGAAGCATTTATAAAGTTCCAGGAAATTATTCTATGTTAAAAAATATATACTGTTAAAGATAATGTTTGTTCAGTTATTTTTCTTTTAATAAATGACATGACAAGGTTTCAAAATGACCAAGTACTTGTTTACCTAAATGTTAGACCTAAACACATACTTCACTCTACTGACCCTACAGTACAATTCTAAGAAAACAAATGAAACGTTTCTCAGTAAATGACAAGAACATTAGAAGGAACCAAGAGTTATACCAGTTCCTACACTTATAATCTATCGTAAAATTGTAGAAACTCACTATAAAACCCCTACTACTTCAAAGGACAATCACATGGAAGAAAATATCCTTTGATGAGAAAGAAGTTATAAGAAATAAACACGTTTAACATTTTTACATACAACTGAAACATTAGTTTAATTTTCCCGTTGTAGTAAATTAACTAGCAAAGAAAAATAGATGTCCCAAGGTATTCAATATAGAAGATAAAATGTTAAGCTGACATTTATATAACGTCTTTATGATTGTAGTAGAAGTATTAATAAGGAAGTAGTAAAGAAACTACATTTACTTTCACAATGTGTTTTGTTGTATTTCTCAATCATCATGTTGGTACGTTTTAATTAAAAGTTTATGTACGGCGTTGTTGCATGAGATAGTATACTGTGAATTGAGCTATTGAATTATCTGTCACATATTTATACTATTAAAAACTTTAAATGCGATTTTCTTTTGAAAAAAATGGATGGAATTAGAATGATCTAGAACTGGGGCAATACAATATATTAAAAATCCATATCACCATAACATTAAACAGAACACATCTGCGTTTGTCCAAAACAACATTACTTGTTACCATAGCGATAAAAGACGTATTCATGTGTGTTAAGTAAGACAAAAAAAAAACGTCTTTTCCATTAGAAATGTTGATAAGTACGTAAGCAAGCTACAAATAATCTCTTTAAACGGAGAAAGGGCCGACAATAAAATCGGTTCAACTATAATCTCGGACGCAGGTGGCCTCGTAATGGAGATACCAATCTCAAAACCTTATTCCTGATTGTGCACCTGCCACTACACGTGTTAATGCATACATGTGTATACAATCGATTGGTGAAATCAATGCCCACTGCTTTAGCTGCTACAGTATACGAGGCCTCGCCATATTCACCAAGTTTCAATACACTTTAAAATTCTCAGCATGTGAAGATCAGAGGAAACTTTAAACTAATGTGTTGAAGAGGAAAACGAACTTGAATGATATTCATTATTAAATTATTCGTTATAATCTTGGATCTTGTTATAAACATTAGGATATGTTGTTTAAATGTTCAAATTAATATTTCCTGATTGTTAACTTTGGTTTTTAGTTGAGAAAATGTTTATATAATACTGTCATATTTCTCCACCCAGTTTTTTATATTACTGTAATATCAGTTAATATGTAATAGCTCTGATTACTCCAATGCAGAAAATAGATTAATAGTGAACAGTGATTTAGTTACAGATGAACATTTAATGATCCGACTAGCCTTTGGAAAACGAATAGTGAATACATTATTCACTATTATCTGAACATACGAAAAATAACGCTGAACATTGTAAAGTGGTTCAAATTAAAATGTTTAGGTTGCAATTTCAATAAAAACGTTGGTTAATTTACCTTGATGTTAAATCTTTGAGTTGAATGCTATAAACGTTGAAGCATCTTTGGCAGCTTATATCTTATTAAGTTTGTATTATTAAGCACAAAGCTGCACAGTGTGCTCCATCCACAACAGGTATCAGAACCCGATTTTTAGTGTTGAAAGTACGCAGACATCCGCTGAACCACCTTGTTATGAAACGGAAACGAGACTTTTTCGAAAACTTAGCATTCGACTATTCTAAAATCTGTGATACATTCTTTTTATGACAGTGTAAGTGACAAGTTTTAACTTGCGATGGTAGAATGAAGACGCTCTGTTTATCAAATCTGAGTCGAATATCAGTTGCGGTTGTTGTTGGCATAGCAACTTAGTAATTAATAGATTTAACTATAACGGCACCTAATGTAACACATGAGCGAAACGCCTACGTCAGAGATGTCAGGGTTGAGGCGTAGCCGTATTTAATGCTAACTGAAAGGAGGACAGGACGGAGCAGCATCTATCGTCTACAATGCTAGTCTTAATCAAATGATATAGTCGACTATCATATTTATAACGCGACCTCAGCTTAATATAAGTATCACACTAAGCAGAACATAAAAGACTTGGTATTTATACCTCGACAAACTAACTACAAGGTCACGAAATGTTTTCTATAAATATTTATTAAATCTTGTAGTCGTATATTTTTTCTTAGCTATAGCAGCGACACGGGTGGTGATGCGATGTATTATGTCTTGTACATTACTTTAAGGAGAGTTCATAACCATTTCCTTTTCTTTTCTTTTTTTTTGTAAATTAAGGTATAAGGACTATTATAACCTATCCTTATGTAGCATGAGTTATATTTTTCAGGCAATTACATGTTTTCTAAAACAAAGTTCAACGAAATACAATAATCAGTAAAAGCTTGTTTGTTTTGAATTTCTTGCAAAGCTACACGAGGGCTATCTGCGCCACAGTAAAAGCTACTGATGAATACGTTGTCTTTAATACAACGACCAAGATTATGTTCGGACATTGTTTGTTTGTTTTTTTACACTAACGGTAAAGCATGCTTTCGAATTGTGAAGTAACAATTAATATTTCCAAAATAATTTCAAGTATAAGCAATAAACATATTAAAAGGGGGGGTTTGCAAGAGACACAGAAACTGGTTTCTGAGTTTAAACTGCACCAAGGCGATATTTAAGAGTAATGAACTTTGGGCCAACGTATGTGATTTAATATACTAAAGTGTACAACCGTATTTGTTTCCTTTCAATGCATTTAGTGCTAGTATCACTCAGAAATTAGAGTAATACTTCACTGTTGAAAAGTGTGAACCAAACCTTCGATTATTTACAGATAAATGTAAAATACGGCAAAAACAAACAAAAAACATCGCATCTTCAGCGATGACAAATTTTCTAACTTTCACGATTTCGTCTAGCAAAAGCACTAAACACATTGTGATAAATGTCCTTTAGAGAACCCTATCTATAAGAGTTTCGTCAGGCTAAAACACGACTCATTACTGATATTATTAAAAAATGTTCTTTAATAAAGTGTATCTGTAAGAGTTTCGTCAGGCTAAAACACAACTCATTATTGATATTATTAAAAATGTTCTTTAGTAAACTGTATTTATAAGAGTTTCGTCAGGCTAAAACACAACTCATTATTGATATTATTAAAAACGTCTTCTAGAGAACCGTATCTGTAAGGGTTTCGTAAAACTAAAACACAACTCATTAATGATATTATTAAAAATCTCCTTCTGTAAACCGTATGTGTAAAAGTTTCGTCAGGCTAAAACAACTTATTATTGATATTATTAAAAATGTTCTTTAATGAACTGTATCTGTAAGAGTTTCGTAAAACTAAAACACAACTCATTATTGATATTATTAAAAATTTCCTTCTGTAAATCGTATCTGTAAAAGTTTCGTCAGGCTAAAACAACTCATTATTGATATTATTAAAAACGTCTTTTAGAGAACCGTATCTGTAAGGGTTTCGTAAAACTAAAACACAACTCATTAATGATATTATTAAAAATCTCCTTCTGTAAACCGTATGTGTAAAAGTTTCGTCAGGCTAAAACAACTTATTATTGATATTATTAAAAATGTTCTTTAATGAACTGTATCTGTAAGAGTTTCGTCAGGCTAAAACACAACTCATTATTGATATTAACGTCTTATTATTGATATTATTAAAAATGTTTCTAGTCAACTGTATTTATAAGAGTTTCGTCAAAATAAAGCTTAACTCACTAATTATATTATTACAAATGTGAACTATAATTGTTTGATGTTTGTGAGACCGATGGTTAAACTCAGACGCAATATTGATTTCACATAAATAGTGTAAAAGTCGCATGGATTGAAGTTGTTATATCTGATGAAAGGAAATGGTTGATTGGATACACCAAAAAAAAGTTACTTATATTTCTATAACCGAAGTAAAACTTCTACCAGCATATTGCAGGGCTAAGCCTCGGTATAATCATGACCTTCAGTCTTAGTTCATAATCAACTCTTATCTAGTGTTATTCGTTACCTGAATTCTCGATCCATTCTTTCGTATCAATAACCTTTGTTTTTTACTGTTAAGAACTAGACAATTAGATTATTAAGTGTTTAGCTGGAGTTTCTATAGGGTTAACCACTTAATTCAGTTTGTTAACGAAGACATTCGATCTGTTTAATTGTTTATATGATCTTCAGTTATATAAACCTTGAAGCGTTTATTCGTTAATATCTGTCTTCGTTTCAAATAATTATTTTATGTATTAATTATATCAGTAACTAATAGTTAAAACACAATTTATAGAAGAATATAGAATAATAACACTATGAAACAAAATGTTTACTTTTTCTTGTTCCTGTGCAGAAAGTGTTATTTCCGAATTGCTTATGCCTAAAGTAAATGAAAAAGACCTATTTTTTTCTTCAAACTTTGTGTTTGTGACCTGGGAGCGTATAACGAAAACATGATGGGAGACTATATTTAGGGGCTGATAAGTGAAAGTGATTTACATTACAGACACAAATCTCGAAACACTACTCATTTCTAAACATTTTTTTGTATAACTTTAGTATAAATACATGTAAATCTTGATTCATATGTTGTTTTATTCAGTCCTTATGTAAATAAAAATCTGCAAATTTGTTCGTTTTTACATATAAAATAGATTAATTTATAAATTTCATTATCCAGGTCACAAAAGCAAAGTTTGAAGGGAATAATGGCCATTTTCTGTACTTTTACAACATAAGCAATTAAGAAATAACACATATTATCAACGAACAAAATTTGTGTTACATAGTGTAATAAAAACACTTAAATTTCTAATGATAAAATAGCTTTAATATTCAATATTTTACAAAAGATATTACTGTGAGTTGTTTGAGTGGCATGTTTTTATTATTTTGTATTTTTAGGCTAGTATATGATTAACCAAAATCTCCTGAAATGGTTGAACTTGCTTGAAATATTAATAGCGAAATTGTGTTACTAATGAATCAGTTCTAATCATTATAATATTTTACAGTTATTGGTGACGATACGTACCACTGATTACACTGTCATATAAAATTAGCTTCATTATTTGCTAAGTTAATTTTACTATCTGATCTGTGTGGGTAGTTAGATTTAGTCAGATGATATCGATAATAGTAACACATCATTTGGGATGAGACAGGAAATTAGTTCATATATACATCACTAGGGACTAACGTTTCCACATTAAGGAAAACTATCAAAAGTAATTGAAGCACGTGATCAGTTACTATTGTCTAAAAAGAGTAAAGGTGTTTCAAACATTAACACCACAGAACAGCATCTGCTTATTTTCTCGTATTTGTTTCTGAGTGTGTGACCAGATAGATAGATATAGATGAAAATTAACTAGGTTAAGCAATGATATACAAAAAATAAAACTGAAAAGTGTATTTTTTCTGCCTATATAAGGAAATAGAGCACGTTCTTTATATGTTTTAAGCACGTTCTTTATATGTTCTAAGGATGAAAGACAATCAGACACCTTTTCTTGGCAACATAAACTTACAGGATTTTTTTTTTCTCGTTTTTAAGATGAAACGATAATAAAACCTTGGAGTTTCGAGAAGTCTCACAAAATGAGTTTCTGCCTCTCGAAATGATTATGGTTTTTAGGTATGGAACGTCTTCAGTTCTCATGATTTCCCAGAGAACAGGAAATATTATCAGATGGCCTGAGCTGCAAAAGAAGTTGAAGGTGAACACTAAACATCAGATAGAAGGGTCTGACCAGACATTTCTATTACGGAGCGTAAGTTCGAAGTAACTATTAAACGTGAATCTCTGGAGGCAGACAGATACATGACCGACTTCTATTTATCTTCTTTTTTCGGTTTCTCTTTTAGACTTCTAAATTGTATATTTCTTCTGCTTGCTTCAAAAATCGCAACGGCCAGAGAAATAAAACTATAAAGTAATTCAAAGTTGGTGAGAGAGCGAACATGTTTCACGTCCGGATTTCAAGACGTAATTCAGAAAATCAAAAGTTGTTACTTACGTGACGACACCAAAAAAAAAAAAAAAAACCTAACGACTACAAGATACTTCATAATTACCTACTTAGATCAACAAATAAAATGATGTTTTACAGCATTTGATTGTTTTGAGGAATTGGTCTGATCATGTGTTTAATAAAAAATTAAATCGCTGATTTGTTCAGAGTTTTAATGAATCCTTGACCTATTGACGTGTTTAATGAATTGAGCGTCGTGCTTGCTAAGCGACTGAAAGATTTTCTTCGTTCCATAAAGGCTTACCGAAAATAAGGTTTGTTTGTTTGTTTTGAATTTCGTGCAAAGCTACTCAAGAGCTATCTGCGCTAGTCGTATCTAATTTAGCAGTGTAAGACTAGAGGAAAGTCAGCTAGTCATCACCACCTATAACCAGCTCTTGGGCTACTCTTTTACCAACGAATAGTGAGATTGAGCGTAACATTATAACACCCTCACGGCTGAAAGGGCGAACATGTTTGGTGCGACGGGGATTTAAACCCGCGACCCTCGGATTACAAGTCGAACGCCTTAACCCATCTGGCTATGATGGGCCCCGAGAATAAGGAACAATAAGTTTGTACTCATGGTGAAATATCCTTCTGTTGTATTATTCATTTCGAGTACTAGAAAATTGTTGGTATTGCTTTATTATAAAAAAAAAAAAGGTTTGTTTTATTGTTCAACTTTGATTTGATTTTATATCACATTAAAAAAACTAGCAACTTTTAAGAAGCAAAATAAGGATATTGATATTTACATGTAAATATGAATGATATTTCATCAGTACTTTTTTATAAGTATTATACAAAATATATTTAACTATATATATATATGTATACAACTATATATAGTCAAGAAGAATAGATTGTATAGAGTTCAGTAAAGCTTGTATTTGAACAAAGAGTATAATATAAAGAAAATTTTTAACAATAATTTACTGGCAAACATTCCCTTATTTTCAGATAAAATTTTGAGGAAACAAGGCTATATTCGAATACAGAAGAACCCATACAAATTAAATCATACGTTTAGAAAGGTTTAAGTCAATAAATGTTTTACTTCTGCGTGATTGAAGTGAACTTTTGATAAGAAAAATATTCAAATACACAAATAACATGGAATATTTAACCTTTTTGTAATAAACCTTGCTGTGTAGAACACTCACCAAAAGTGTCGTTTGTTTGTATCCTTTATATTCTAAACATTGAAGTGTGTTTACAACTACAAAACGTATCAAACATTGAAGTGTGTTTACAACTACAAAACGTATCTCCATTCGTACATTAGCATTTTATTTCTTGTTCAATGTTTCATAGTTTCAAAGTACTGCGTGCAATTCATTTTCACAAAATGTTGCTTTATTTTATCTCTGCCTGTTCACAACGGAAAACTATGTGAATTAAAAAGTACTGAAGGAAATATGTCCATACGTTTTTAATCAGAACCCATAAGAAACCAGAATAACATTAACATCCCAGACTTAGAGTTCTTACACAGCTAAAAATGGTGGCTCTAACATCAATATGTTATTTTTGTGTTTGTCCGTAATATTTCACTCTAACGTAATTTACTTCATGACAAACAATACAAAAAAAACATGAGCTTTGTATTTTATTACAGTTATGCCTAATTTGAAGGAACTTGCAAAATAGTATAAGCTTAATAAAACCCAATTATTTTCACATCCTTTATGCTATCGGTCACAACTTCTACGTCTTAATAGAAAACCTCCCTTATTGGATAATAGAATGATTCTGATAATGGGAAGCCTTTTTACAAGATAAAATAATATTACACTCCGATAACTAAGTTCTTAAAGTGGAAAAGAATGTTTTTTGAAGTCTTGCTTTCGTGTAATTGAAAGTAATGTTCGTCATTTAGGATGAGATGTTAATAATTACATTTATTGACGTTATTACGATTTGTTCACACCATCCTTGTGACAATATCTTCAAACAAATTTATATTTACAGTTCAACACAGGACTCATCTCCGCAATAACATCTGGAAGTATTCCATCAATCGAAATGAAAGCCTGTCTGGAAGACTTAACTAAATCTTCAAATGTGCTATTTCTATTATTGAATGCAGTGCTAATTTTAATTCTTCATGTTTAGAATGCCACAATTTTAGTGAGTCTTATTACTGTATTATATTTCTAGGTTATGTTTGCTTCAGGAACAGGTTTAACAGTATGAAACCACACCAGAAGACCAGCCTAGGACTAAACGAGCCCATTGAACAAAGTGTCTCACGAGAAGTTTGGCAGGATGAAATGAACCCAGAATGGCTCAATGAATTTATAGAACAGAAGTTATCTAGGAAAAGATAAAAACTAGTTCAGCTAAAGAACAATAATATGCCTTAGCATATAAAATATAAAACAACAATCGCTATAAGAAAATAACGTTATATACATGTAGAAAACACACACACATACTAAAGTTCGTGCTTTTATCAAATTTTATTGCTAACGGCACATTAACTGAACACATTTCAGAAGTCTATCTATTTTAAGTCCTACCTTGTTCAAGAAGCACGTAACACTTGTTAATTACCGATATATGCTCAGCCCCTGGAGAGTGCTCTTTCCTTCAGGCGTGAAATTACATTTGAGAGAGACCACATCCCACAGCTACTCTAGCACGAGGGAACGACTACTGTAAATAGAAGCTTATTCTGCCGATTTGAATTTCGCGAGCTTTTATTCGTGGCGGTGAATATTAATGAAGTGAAGCGAAACGTCTTTTGTTATGTTGTTATTCCTCTTATTATAGTGATTAATAAAGACCCCTAGTGTTCAGCGCTAGCATAAAAAAAGAGACGTCATGATTAAGTTGTTTGTAGATAGGATGAGGTATTTTTAAGTACACACTTCGTTTTATGGTGTCTTTACGTTTTTGTAGTTTGGTATTTAGATTTTCTGTTAAACAATATACCACACAAATCATTTGAACTATTAATTTCGATTTGTTTTATACATTTTTAACACCAGAAGTGTTCAGAAGTGTTGGTTAATGTATTTTATTAGGAAGACATCATTACATAAGCCACACATTCCAGTGCTAGTTTTCTCATATTTAGGTCTATGATGAACTAGAAACCCACTTAAGTAAAAATGTATTCTAAAGACGGCTGGTATGGACATTAAACTTCAATTAAACTATAGTTCACAACAACATTTTGACCTTCTTATGTCATCTTCAGGTTGACAAATATTTTTTTTTTTATTTTTGCGCAAAGCTACATGAGGGCTAATTGCGCTTGCCATCCTCAATTTAGAAGTATGAGACTAGAGGAAAGGCAGCTAGTCATCACCACCCACTACCAACTCTTGGGTTACTCTTTTACCAACAAATAGTGGAATTGACCGTCACATTATAACGTTCCTACGGCTAAAAGGACGAGCATCTTTGGTTTGACGGGGATTCGAACCCGCGACTCTCAGATTTCGAGTCGAACGCCTTAACCCACCTTGTCATGCAGGTCCATTTGACAAAGAAAGTCGAAACGTTGTTCTGAACTTTATTTTAACTAACATTGTAATAGCCATATCATCCAACTTTAGAACATATTAATATTTACATGGCTAATAAAATTCTGATTTAGATATCAAAATACTAAAACTTCTATTTTTCGTATTCTTTTGGTCTTTGACTACATTTTGAGAATTTTTATTTTGCATAAACCCATTACAAAGCAGCCTAGAATCCTCAAGTATTAAAAAGGTTGCCTTAAATAAATTCACTACATTATATAAAACGATTTTGAACCTTCACTCTAGCCATGTTTGGTCATGGTTTATATAATGACCGTACATTTTGACAATAGTCTTGCAGTGTAGTTTCAATTGCAAAAGGCTCGGAACTAAAACTGCCAAGTACTAAGCACACAATCCCTACCTGCATCCTTTTCATAATACGTCTAGATTATCAGGACGACGGTTTTCTAGTATCTGTTTCAGCAGTCCAATCTAAAAAAAACACCACAAGGGCTGTATCCGGTGACTTGGTGCGCATATACTCGTATAGAATAGCATGGATATTCATTTCCTTCTCCAGCTGCTTGTACATATACGACGGTTGAAAGGATACATCGTGGAAACAGCTTGTGTCCACGTATTTTGTGTCACTTTTCCGGATGGAGATCCTTCTTGATTGCAAATATGTGTTAACTTGAGGGTTTTGGCTAATGTGTCGCATATGGTGCATTAAGTTAAAAAATTTCAGATACTAACTTTAAAACACGTGTGGTATCTCACTGAAGACATACATGATGTACATTTCTCAGCTATTCCATTGCAGAATACAATGGGTTCACCCTTTTAAGTCGATTCATTTTACGTTTGCTTGCTTTATAAAACTTAATATGAGAACGTCTAAAGGAGCTAAACGAACAAGACTTGTTGCTCTTTTGTTTTTATAATAGCACAACGCTATCTGAGCATAGCCGTCTCTAATTTTAAACTGAGAGTCTTAAAGAACGGCACTTAAACAGTATCTTCCACCACAAGAATAAATTGTTCTTGTCTGACCAAATATTGATATTTGACCTCACGTTTTTAGCATATCTACCATAAAACAAAATGCAAAGAGCCTTTTTTTTAGCAACGGGTTGTGTATCATGAATTACTGTATCCACATTCTGGAAACGTTAACCAGTTAGGAAGGTTACCTTTAAACAATCCGTGTACAATAACCATCGCACAGAACTTCACTCAGTCTAACTCCTTATAGTTGGTTGACTATTATAGATCAAAACCACATTTGGCTATTTGTCGTGTCCACCATGTGGAATCGAACCCCGGATTTTAGCGTTGTGAGTTTGTAAACTGACAACTGCCCCATGAGGGGACTACTTTTTACAGGTATGCGTATTTGCGTGTTTTGAGTGTATTTTGATAATTCTAATTAACGATTTTAGTTTAGTGCAGAACTATAGAATGGGCTATCTCTGCTGTGTCCACCATAGGTATCAAAACCTGGATCTTAGCATTCTAATCCTACCTAATAACCGACGAGTAACTTATGACGTGAAGCATTAAAACACGAAAATTATTTTTTAAAAAATCATTATATCAAAATCTGATAGGCAAGTGCAGGTTCAGTACTGATTTACTTGAGACAAAAATATGTTTATAAAGTATCGAAAAAAAAAAAAAACTTGTTCTCCTTGGAATTATTTCGGAGCAGCAAAAAATTCAAAAGCCAGAACTTACAAACATAATTTACTCAGCATATTTCCAATTAGCCTTCCTTCTCCTGGGCACTTCACTACCAGAAGTAAACCTTTATTCCAGTGAGATCTGGAATATTAAATCATAAAAGAACGACTATCCCTTGGAGATTAATTAGTCTTTTGCTTAGCAGACGAATCAGAAACAAGAAAGCTGATTGTTTGGTTACCCCAGAATATTCTTGTCTCTCTGTTAATATAAATGTTGCCAGCTTGTTTAGTTGCTTTCAGTTGCTTAACTTACTAGAGCTTTCTCCCAAGAACTTAGTAAAACATTAGTAAAAGTGTACCAGTGGCGATTTGAAAAGGAGATTTTACGACTAGGTTTGATTGGTTTGTTTTTAATTTCGCGCAAATCAACACAAGGGCTATCTGAGTTAGCCGTCCCTAATTTAGCAGTGTAAGGCTAGAGGGAAGGCAGCTAGTCATCACTACCCACCGCCAACTCTTGGGTTACTCTTTTATAAACGAATAGTGAGATTGCCCGTCACATTATAACGTCCCCACGGCTGAAAGGGAGAACATAATTGGTGCAACGGGGATTCGAACCCGCGACCTTTAGATTACGAGTCGAACGCTTTAGCCTACCTGGCCATGCCGGGCCGTTTTACGACTAACACACGATAATTAGTTTTCTGCAAAGTAATATTTTTTTATCGTATATTAACATTTGCTTCTGTGAAAGTGTTTGATATGAGATAAAAAACAATCAGGTCCTACATAGCCTCAAGGATACAACTTTATACTCAAATTATACAGAGGTAATAACACCATTAAACAGAAATACTGAGCAATATGGAACTTTCCTGTATTTATCTAAATCCTGGAACATACGTATGTAACTGATTGTATGGAATTGTGTGGAATGGTACAGTGATAACTAGATGTAGTTTTTCGCACGTATAACAATGTACTAAACTGAGCACTTATCATTAATTCATTCGAAATTATCCGTCATGGCAGATGGTTAAGCCACTCGACTCATACGTAATATTAGGGTTGAGGATTCGAATCCTCGTCACACTAAAATGCTCACCCTCTCAGCCGTGGGAGAGTTATAATGGGACGGTCAATCCAACTATTCGTTGGCAAAAGAGTAGCCCAAGAATTGGCGGTGGGTGATGATAACTAGTTGTCTTCTCTCTAGTCTTACATTGTAAAATTAGTGACGGCTAGCGCAGATAGCCCTCATGCAGCTTTGCGCGAAATTCAAATCAAATAAAACAAATCATTCGAAATTGGCATAAGATAGTTATTTTACAAATGGTGCAGGATAGGTATCTTAAACTTCCAACGTTATCAGAAAAGGCAAGCAGTCATGGTCACAAAATGTATTATTTATAGTTTTAGTTACATTTTGTGTTGTATAGGCCTACTTACACATATAACAAGCCTCTTTCAGAAAATTATTTCCTATCTACAGATCTTTTTCATTTAGTATATTAACACAAAATGTATTTCAATCTAAAGTTTTTAAATTATTCTTTTTCGCCACTAGAGAAACAATATATGTTACCTTTAGCAGACTCATATGGCTGCTTTAGAAAATGTATTATGTCTTTGACCATTAGAAACCTGAACAAACCATTAGAGTAGCCTTGTACAACATTCAAATATCGTATGAATCTCGTGCCATCTAATCAACTAGTCGTAAATATTATTTTTTTTTCGCGAGAGAGAGAAACACTAATGTTTAGTTACTTATTATCAACAGTCTTGTCCTATATGCTATTTTTGTTGTTTTAAACCAAAGCTAAGCAATAGGATATCAGCGCCGTCTGTCGGAGAGAATCGAACTAAATATTATAATACTGAAAGTCTGCAAAATTCGCAATTCTTGTTGGTAGCTAAGTTAATAATTTTCGGCTTTTTAACTAACATTTCCCGACTGCGCTTTCTAAACGTTTTATTTCTTATTTATTTGAACTTCAAGCGTGTTAAAAAACGTTAAGCGTGTTCCAAACTTATACCTAAGTAAGAAACAAAAACCATTTAAAGTTGTGAGTAAGTTTATATTTGGAATTAGAAACAACTACTGAGTGTCGAAAACATATTTTGATGTTAAGCGGTATTAATATGTTTTTAAAAACACACTGTACACGTTTATAGTTTTACTTAACTGAGGAGTTAAGGGGCAGATAAATTAATGTGGTTATTATAAGGTTGCATTTAACATACAAGGTACATGACCTCGGTTACTGACCTATGAGTAGACAATGCTGTAGTTCTTTCTTTAGTTTTTCACTGTCCCTTTATCCTCAGATACATACCCACGGTACTTAGACATCAGACAAATGGTCATTCATGCAGAAGCTGGTTATCCATTCTCCAGTTCTATTTTTCCAACAAAGCACCTAGGAGTTATGAAACCCCAAAGGCGTAAGAAGGATAAATTGGGTGAATTAGTGATACATATAAATCTTTGTGGTTTTTCGAGTTTGAAAATGAGTGAAGAGAAACGAATGAACGTGAGGTTGCAGTCCTGGGAATTTGTTTAGATCGATATTCCCTTCTATGATCACACATCAAGAGAGGGTTAATGCAGGCGTATCTCTTAATCTATGTGAAACATCTCCAATCCAATTAGGACTACAACTATTTGCTTTACGCGGTCTAATTACGTAAATTCACAACTGATAACAGGAGTCTGGTAGTTCCCTGCACAGCTACTGGCGAATATTTTCAAGCTGCTCGTGTAGGAACGGCAAATATTTCATGATGGCGGTAACCCATGAAATAAATAAAGGGTGAAACTACTAATGAGGCTTAATTTAAACGTACAAACCATATTTGCATGTGAGAAATAATCTTAAAAGGTTATTATATATATATGCACTTGTTATAAGTAAGGAATTTACAGATAAACTTGAGTCATGCCTTACTTGTCATATCTCAAAAGGCAGTAAGTGTACCAGACCTTTCCTCCATTCGACTGCTAATCAGGTGTCAGCTGCTACAAAGAACTTAAAACTTACACCATCGAGAACGATATTGTTGCTTAAATTTCAAGGTATTGGATATTGTTGCTTATATTCCAATGTATCAGATATTGTTGGTTAAATACCAACGTACAGGATATTGTTGCTTATATTCCAAGGTATTAGATATTGTTGGTTAAACACCAACGTACAGGATATTGTTGCTTATAATCCAAGGTATCAGATATTGTTGGTTAAATTCCATGGTATCGCAGCAATTTGATGTCCAAAAACCTTAGTAAGTGCTGTGTTTTTACTGATTTGTCTGTATAATATTTTTCATGTTTGTTTACAATGCAAAGCTACACATTGTGTTACATCCACTGTGCCCACGTCGGTATCAAATTCCAATGTTTAGCGTTGTACACCCTCAAAGTCATGAGAGCATTGTTTTATGAACTATTAAGATCTTTTGATTGTTAAACGGGCATATTATGGTCAATGTTGATTATTTCAATTAAAACATGATAATATGTTTAAGCATGTAAAATAAATATATTTATGCGAGTATAATAACAAAAAATGGAGTTTGATAAAAGCAAGTAGGTATCAATTTATATACTTATATACGTAACCTAGCTAACTAACTACAATATTATAGAAAGTTTAATGCTACAAAAATACTGAAACAAAAAAGCCAAAACCACAAAAAACTGAGTTACTTTAACGAATCGCTATAACCATGTTAGCTTTGTTCAGCCAATACTGTGAAACCGGAAACCAAAGAAAAAAGAAAAGACTAATAACAAAAAAAATGGCTAATACGAAATAGATATTTTAATATTCACAATGTTTCAGGCTGGGAAGCTCTTCCATCGGTAATTTTAAATCTTTAAAACAATACTACGAAATAGTCATTGTCAATATTTAGTCAATGACGGTCATAAAAATCATTCATTTAAAACCATCTTTAAATGCACAAGTTTTATGACCGCCATTTTGTTTCATCGCGATCCGTATTATTAAATACTATTGTACTTAATAATTCGGGTCAAAGCTTTATTATTATTTTTTTTTTGTTTCATTATGATAAGAGTAATCTCACCTGTAACTATACGTTCTCGAAGAAAGGTAATACATAGAGCATATAGTAGTTAATTCTGTTTTATAGTTATATGTGACTCAAGAATGTAATATCCCCTTAAAAGTACCATAATATTTTAATAACACAATAAAATAAAAACTAGGTTAAACCCTCAGCATCCACAGTTACTGATAAGTTATAGTGACTGAGAAGAGACTGACTCTTCATATAAAATTTATGGATCGTTATTGTTTATTTGTTTATACGCATCACCTTTATAAAAGGCTTAACTGTCTTACTTGGGCTTCCTAAAGTGAAAACGATTTAACTGTATTTCTTTGATTTGCTGACCTAAGTTGTGCTGATGATTTCTGAATAGGTAAAACTGCAGTCCAGAGCAGAAGGTAGGCCCAATCAAAAGAAAGCATTACGCCTCTACTTCGCAGGATCTTTTTTTCTTACCTTTGGTAAAAAGTAAAAACCTACTATATTAAGACGAAAATCCGTCTATCTGTCACGCCAATAATTCGGCCGTTGCGATACCGGTGAACACGCAGTATGTGTGAAAAACGATTGCGTTTTCTGCCGCGACAAACAGGTTTGTCCTTTTAAAATTCTTCAAGTCATGTATTTATAAAACGGACAATGTGCTACTTTGGGCATATAATCAGATTTAAGGGTAGGATTGTAGATATCTTAAGAAGTAATAACATCGAAGTGGATTTACGCACCATCCGTACTTGGAATTGCTGGTGCACAAAAATCATAATCGTTGGCTGAAATTACCGTTATGTTTTCTTGGTTGTCAAGGCGATACAGTGGTGCAACATCACCAGTTGTTTTTGTCCAACAGGAATCTTCGGTTACAACTATATAATAAACGACATGTTCTAATCGCAGCACATTTCAATTTCGAAAATGTCCAGATTAAAGTGCACTTCAGTAAATTAACAAAGCCAAAAGCAGGAAGACAGTGCAAAAGAGAAAAACCACAAAATTCATAATACAACTCACTGCCTTTACCATCACAACTATTAATTTGCAGGGTGATACAGTTGACCAAACAGGAATACGTCTTTGAGAATCAGTTTCTGGCATGTTTCAATCTATTAGGATTTATCAAGAACATTTGAACATAGCCTAAAAATATAAAAAGTGTAAATTCTAATAAAGTAATATTTTGTTTTAGTATGGTCATTTTTCGCAGATATTGTTATCAGATTATAATTAACTGTTAAAAATATGTTCATAAAACATTTATTTTAATATAATTTTGAGAAAAAATGAATCGTTATTTCACATCATGTGATGGACATTCAGCTTGTTCAAACTGAAACTCTCAAACAAATAAATCATAAACTTTTGTTCTAATGCTGTTAAAACTCTAAGTGTTTAGATAGAGGAAAAGATTTTGATGGAATGTTTTTTTGCGCATCCTATTTCTAAAACAAAACAAATATGAAAAACTGGTTATTCATACCAATAATCTTAGATGGCTTTTTGTTTTTTTGGTTGTTTTTTTATAACGAGAAGCAGGAAAATGTCATAACACTATCTAATGTGATGATATTGGGAGACATTTTTGAATTTGAGCCAAAATAGTGAGTTTTCTCACTGAGCATAAAATTACACAATGAGGTATCTGTTGAGTGTTCACTGAGGTAATCGAACCTCGAACTTCAGTGTTATAAATCCTCAAGCTTATTGGGGAGTCACTGGCGTACAACTAAGTAACAATATCATAATTTGAATTAAATACAGTGAATTTAGTGGACGGTTATAGCTTCACCTCCAAATAAATTACAAATAATAATTTCATCAATGTTCGGATTTGGTTAGCGAGGTCTAGTACTTAGCGTACCCGGACTGTGAATTCGAGGATTAACTGTTCGCAACCCATTGCCGCTAAACGAGCTCTTTACTTGGTGTCTTGGGTACGCTAAGAGATCAATGGTAAAATCCCATTATTCGATCAGATTAAAACAACCAAAGAGTCGGTTACGGGTACTGTTAATTAGCTTACCAATCGACTGGTCTATGAGTTCAAACTAAGAGGAAGCTCTTCCACGGTCTTTAAGCAGATTTACTCGAAAATCCTGAATACAATACCAAATTTTAGGATTATAGATTGTTAAGTGGTTATAAAGAAACCTGTTTTGATAAAAATTGTAGTATTTTTAATGTAATTTAAGAACGTGAAAAGTTATTTTTCTCTCACCTGCCAGTGTTAGTGGTATGATTGTTGTGATTGTAATCAGGAAGTTATTTATACTTGACATGAACTTTAGTGGTATGATTGTTGTGATTGTAATCAGGAAGTTATTTATACTTGACATGAACTTTAGTGGTATGATTGTTGTTATTGTAATCAGGAAGTTATCTATATTTTACATGAATTTTAGTGGTGTGGTTGTTGTTATTGTAAAAAGATGTTATTAATACTTCGCATGAATTTAGTGGTATGGTTGTTGTTACTGTAAACAGGAAGTTATTTATACCTCACAAGAACTTTAGTTATATGGTTGTTGTTATTGTGATCAGGAAGTTACTTATACTTTACAGGAACTTTAGTGGTATAGATGTTGTTATTGTAATCAGGAAGTTATCTATATTTTACATGAATTTTAGTGGTGTGGTTGTTGTTATTGTAAAAAAGATGTTATTAATACTTCGCATGAATTTAGTGGTATGGTTGTTGTTACTGTAAACAGGAAGTTATTTATACCTCACAAGAACTTTAGTTATATGGTTGTTGTTATTGTGATCAGGAAGTTACTTATACTTTACAGGAACTTTAGTGGTATAGATGTTGTTATTATGATCAGAAAATTATTTATACTTCACATGAACTTTAGTGGTACAGATGTTGCTATTGTGATCAGGAAGTTATTTAAACTTCACATGAAATTTCGTATTTCCATATCAAACTTCTTATAAAAGAATTGTCAAATTTAACATTCCGGGATCTCTGTACAAGAGGAAACACACAAAACACTAATGTGTCTATTAATATCATTTGTGTTGAGGCAGTCTGCGCTATTGTCAAACATCAACAATAACACATTGGCTTTAATCTGAAGTGCTTTTGTTTTTGCTATTACGTACATAAAAGTAAAACACCAAATATTGTATTAAAATGAACAATGATCTGCATTTTCAACACATTTCATATTTATATATGACATGCCTTATGATAATATCTTTGTTGTGTTTTGTTCACAGAGGTCGAGAAAGTGACTTTATAAAAATGAAGCCTCAACTATGACTTTGTCTATTGACTGTGGATTTTGACAATAGGCATGCAGCATATTGTCCAAGCAAAGAAGCTCTGTGGTAAGGTTGTCACGTCCGAAACACAATATTTCTCCCTGCATGCTTTCCTTAATCCATGTAGTTTACAAGTACAACGGTTTTCTAGCGCCTGTTTCAACAATAAAGTGTATTGTATCGAACCCTGAATCTAGCGATATAAATTCGAAGACTTATCGCTGTCCTATCGGCGGAATTTTGCTGGCAGCACTATACCTACAAAGCACAAAAAATGCGAAAATATAGTTTTGACCACCGATACTTTCAATCTACTATGTTTTTCATGTGACATACTGACTTTTAATTTTAAAATTGTTTCACTATTACGTACTCAACCTTCGTAGAATCTCCCTAGTTCATAAATTAGTCCTACAACAGTAACTGTCCCTGGTTGTTTCTAAAGGAACTAAATTTTTTCTTTATTCAACCTTTTCACGTTAACCCTTAAATATGACTAAAAGTTTAATATTTGCCTATCGCTAGGAAAATTCACATAAGTGAAAGTATTAATTCAGGGTAAATACAAACCTCAAAATTAATCGCTTATTAAATATACAAAGTCATGACGCTTGATATTTAAGTTACTATAAACTTAAAATAAATAATTCATTTTGTATTTGTTCAGAAGTAAAATTAAATATGTTCATTAAATAACTTATTTTTTGATGTTGAAAATCTTTCTTTATTATTAAATACAACCATTTTTATTATGTCATTATTAATAGGGTTTCATTTATGTGATATTAGAAAGTTTTGATTTTCGGCCGGGGAATTCGTGATACTGAAAACATTGGTTCGAAAAAGCCACGAACATCAAAACTAACCGTTTATATTCCAAAGCCATAAACTATAACGACCCGGCATGGCCAGGTGGTTAAGGCGTTTGACTGGTAATCTGAGGGTTGCGGGTTCGAACCCCGGTCGCACCAAACATTCTCGCCCTTTCAGAGGTGACGGCATTATAACGTGACGGTTAATCCCACTATTCGTTGGTAAAAGAGTAGCCCAAGAGTTGGCGGTGGGTGGTGATGACAAGCTACCTTCCCTCTAGTCTTACACTGCTAAATTAGGGATAGCTAGCACAGATAGTCTCGTGTAGCTTTGCGCGAAATTCAAAAACCAAAACTATAACGTTATTAAATCTCGACACTCTCACTTCCAAATCAGGACGTGGCAAGGAGTTATTTAAAACAATTAAAAATATAAGTTTATATTTTTATATATAAAAATATATGTGTTTATCATATTATTATCTTATAGCAATATATATATTTACTTATCCTCTATACACAAAATATTAAAACCACTATCAATCCTCGAACAGACATTTTTTAAGCTACAAAGTTTGCATCACAGATAACACCATTATTGTACAAACACGTTGATAAAGATGGAATTTATTCTTTGAAATAAACATCGTTTATTATTAATTTACTATTTATCAAAAGTATTATCGCAGCAACAATCACACCAGAAATAAAGCTATGCATGTACGTCCTATTAAAAGGGTATTTTAATACGGCTATTACTGTTTAATAAAGACGTGGGATTACTTGAAATAAACAGTTTTATCAGTTGAGTTATCGTTATTTACTAAGCTTTGTGTTGATAGGACTATCAACAACCAACGAAAAATGTTTACCATATTACGCCCAAACCGAATGACTCAAAGAGGCGTATTATTATTTGTGTGGAACAAAGTCGAGACCCGACATGGCTAGGTGGTTAAAACACTCGACTCGTTATCAGAGAGTCGCGGGTTCGAATCCTCGTCACATGAAACATGCCTGCCCTCTCAATCGTGGGGGCGTTATAACGCGGGTTCATTGGTAAAGGAGTAGCCTAACAAAGGGCAATGACTAGCTGCCTTCCCTCTAGTCTTTGCTAATTTAGGGACGGCTGGCGCAGATAGCCCTCGTGTAGCTTTGCGCGAAATTCAAACCGAACCAAACAAAGTCGATCTACTGTATGAAACATGGGAAATAACAAACACTTTTTTACATTTAACACTTTGTTGCGCGAACAATCTTTGTGATCCTTGGTTTCATGAGTTGATTACCATTCACGGGACATAAAACAAGTCTATCCCTGTTTAACCTTAATGTTACCTCTGTTTGTTTGTTTTGAATTTCGCGTAAAGCTACTCGAGGGCTATCTGCGCTAGCCATCTCTAATTTAGCAGTGTAAGACTAGAGAGAAGGCAGCTAGTCATCACCACCCACCGCCAACTCATGGGGTACTTTTTTACCAACAAATAGTGGAACTGACCGTCACATTATAACACCTCCACTGCTGAAAGGGCGAGCATTTTTTATGCGACCGGGATTCGAACCCGCGACTCTCGGATTACGAGTCGAACGCTTAAACACGCTTGGCCATGCCGGGCCGTGTTACCTCTAAAATCTGTAGTGTTTACCGTTTAGTCTACAAACACGATGATTAGTGAATTATCTTCAATAATGGCGGATTATGCAACAAATTCAAAGCAGCACGTATAATACATTGTATCCGAAAACTTTTTTTAGTCAGAAGTTCTACAAATAAAATAAACTTGAATATAAAGTAATATTTTCCTAGCTCACTGGTATACACGATAAAATATTTTTATTATTGGATTGAAACTACACAATGGAATATTACTGTTGTTCTATATGCCTGATATATGTTTATTGCTTTTATACGTACGCCAAAAATTGATTATTGTTCTACCTGGTTCTAATTTGCTTATCGTTATTATTAATATGCAATAATATACATGTATAACCATTGTTTCACATGGCAAAATCATGGTCATTGTTGTTCATAAAATACCGTGAGGTATCATTATTTTTGTATTCGGCTCAAATATGTTAATAGTTATTGTCCACACATATCAAACTACTTTTTGTACGCGGTTGAAATATCTTTAATATTATTGTTCATACGTATCGAGACGTACTTTTGTTCTACCTAGCTGAAACATGTTATTGTTATTGTTAATATACAACGAAATATTAATATTGTTCAACCTGGCAGGAATGTGTTGACTTTTAGTTTCAGTACGTAATGATGTAGCATGCGCCTTTTCCAATTAAAGTAATATTTATTGACTCGTAACGTACCATGTAACACCCACGTTACCAATGTGTAAAATTCAGCCATTTGTGTGTAACTTCAAGCAAGAAGTGTTGAATTGGTTTTTAATCACCAACATATATTGTGGCAAATTGTTTCTCGTCATTGACCGACCATAATATTCCTGAAGGCTGTTATACAACAATGTTATTAAAAAGATTTACTTTTTATTCAGTTAAAGTTAAACATTGTGTTTCGTTTATGTTCCTACATCATTGCTATATCTACACTATTGTTATACTAATTAGGAGTGGTTGGTTTTGAATTTTGCGCATAGCTACACGAGAGCTATCTGCACTAGCCATTCCCTAATTTAGCAGTATCACCTACCGCCAACTTTTGGGCTACACTTTAACCAACGAATAGTGGAACTGACCGTCACTCTATGACGTTCCCACAGCTGAAAATGGCGAACATGTTTGGTGCTACGGAGATTCAAACCCGCGGATTACGAGTCGAGTGCCTTAACCCACGTGACCATGCCGGGCTACTAATTAGGAAAACAAGTAAAATGTAATGTTGAATGTTGCTTATATCGTCAAAAGAAATGAATGTATTTTGTGTTGTTTACCGAACCGCATTTTTTTTAACAATAACCTTCTGTGGATAACAGTTAATATTTGTTGTTTGCTTGTTTTAACACAAAGATCCGTGAGAGGATATATGCTATCTTTCCAACACGAGGAATTTAACCTCGTACGTTGTAGGTCCGAAAAATTATCCCTAACCTGTCAGGGGATTTTTTTATAGATAAGTTTATTATAAAAGTTATTATATGATCTAAAAAATGCAAGTTAGGGAAAAGCGTGGGTCTTTCTATATATAAACGTGTATGTGCCAAGGAAATAAAACTCGAAAATCAATATTTTTCAAACATCACATTACGGATCAAGTCAATGATAAATTTTCTGGAAAAACGGAACGTCATAGACAAAGAACTAAGAATACTTGCTCCATCAACTCCAATCTACACTGTTATTCTCAGAAATAACTTCACAACGAGTGTATTTGTTAGGAAGTTCAAGTACTCGGAGTGCCATTGAATATGTTACTTTTGCTTACGTTTATGTCGTTTTAATTTTTTGCTGTTGTTGTTTTGAATACCGCGCAAAGCTACATGAGGACTGTCTGTGCTACCCGTCCCTAATTTAGCAGTGTAAGACTAAAAGGAAAGCAGCTTGTCATTAGCACCCACCGAACCCCTGAATTTAGCGTTGTAAATCCGGAGACTTACAGCTGTACCAGCTGGGAAGAAGTAAAAAAAAAATCCAAATTATTTTAAAACATTTTTTTGGTGAAATACCAGTGCAATTTGGAATATATTGTGGAATTTTCTACAGAAATATATTGTGGAATTTTTTGGAGATGTAATAATTTCATTTAAAAGATCACATTATGGAAAGTTTCGATGGAATACCAGTACCATTTGGAAAACCTTACAGAAGATTGTAATGAAATATCAGACTTTTGGTAAAATACTAGTATCTTTCTTTTTGAATAACCACATGGAATGTTGTAGTAAGACATTAACGTAATTATTTTTGAAGTATTTTATAGCGTACTTTGATGAGGCACTAATCTATTTCAAAATATCTAATATAATTCATTTGGTGAGAAACTAGTGTTTTTTAGAATATTTCAATGTACATTTTGATGAGAAACCGATTTTTTTCAGCGAATTAAAGAATGCTTTGACGATGAGGTAGTGTCTTTTGTTCTATCTTATGGTATGTCGTGCTAAGACTACAATGTCTTACATTTTTCTAACCACTTTTCTCGTATATCAATATTATATCTTTGTAGCTTGAAAATGAAAATGGCAGTTCTTATAGGAATCATTGGTCTTTTATCTTTTTTTGGTTATAAGTGATATGAGCAGAACTTGGCGCAAAACAGAATATTAAAAACAAGTTCACAAAAAGAAATGCCGAGTTAAATAATAGTAGTATATAATTACCTATCCTTGTAAACTATTAAGTAGATGTTAATATATTCCTTGTAAACTATCTTTCACACTATTAAGTAGATGTTAATATCTTCCTTGTAAACTATCTTTCACCTTATTAAGTAGATGTTAATATCTTCCAAATAATTGTGTGTTTTCTTTCTAAATCTTACATTGCACATGTATGCATCTGTATTCAAAGATGTTTAATATATATATATATATATATACTACACAGCCAAAAGTATGTGGACACCTCTTTTAATTAGTGGGTTCGTCTATTTCAGCCACACCCATTGCTAACAGGTACATTAAGTCAAGCATACAGTCATGCAATCTCCACAGACAAACAATGGCAGTAGAATGGGTCATACTGAAGAACTCAGTGACTTTCAACGTGGCACTGTCATAGGATGCCACCTTTTCAACAAGTCAGTTCGTCAAATTTCTAGCCTCCTAGAACTGCTCCAGTAAAATGTAAGTGCTGTTATTGTGAAGTGGAAACGTCTAGGAGCAGCAACAGCTCAGCCACGAAGCGGTAGGCCACACAAGCTCACAGAACGGGACCGCCGAGTGCTGAAGCGCGTATCGCGTAAAAATCGTCTGTTCAATTCCGAGTTCCAAGCTGCCTCTGGAAGCAAAGTCAGCATAAGAGCTGTTTGTCGGGAGTTTCATGAAATGAGTTTCCATGGCCGAGCAGTCGCACACAAGCCTAAGATCATCATGAGCAATACCAAGCATGGGTTTGAGTGGTGTAAAGCACACCACCATTGGACTCTGGAGCAGTGGGAACGCGTTCTCTAGAGTAATGAATTACGCTTCACTATCTGGCAGTCTGATGGACGATTTGGGTTTAGCGGATGCCAGAAGAACGCTACCTGCCTGAATGCATAGTGCCAACTGTAAAATTTTGTGGAGGAGAAATAATGGTCTGGGATTGTTTTTCATGATTTGGACTAGGCTTTTTAGTTCCAGTGAAGGGAAATCTTAATGCTACAGCATACAATTCAAAATAATTCTGTGCTTTCAACTATGTGGCAACAGTTTGTAGAAGGTCATTTTTTGTTTCAGCATGACAATGTCCCCATGCACAAAGCGAGATTCATGAAGACATGGTTTGCCGAGGTTGGTGTGAAATAATTTGACTGGTCTGCACAGAACCCTGACCTCAACCCCATCGAACACCTTTGGGATGAATTGGAACGCCGACTGCGAGCCAGGCCTTCTCGCTCGACGTCAGTGCCAGACCTTACTAATGCTCTTTTGGCTGAATAGGAGCGAATCCCCGCAGCCATGCTCTAAAATTGTGAAAAACCTTCACAGCTAAGGGGGAAGAAACCAAGTCCGTATTTATGCCCATGGTTTTGGAATGAAATGTTCAACAAGCACATATTGGTGTGATAGTTGGGTGTCCACATACCTTTGGCCATGTAGTGAATATACAGGCTGTGTGTATTTTGTGTTATACTTTAACTGAAATCCAACAGCACAGGATCGTGTTCACATAAGAAACCTGTTTCATTGCTGTTTTCAATATGCCACGATAGACAAAACGCAACAAAAAATATGCACATAATATTGTGTTATATTTATTATCTTAATTGCTGACAAAACATACCATCAAATATTTATGATGTTCATGACTGCAGTAAGGTTGCGAGTTGCATAAAGGTTAGCTTACTGGACTGTGGTTGGGAAGGTCCACGAATTTTGCCACAATATAAACATTTAACACGTCATGCACTTTTAGTTCTGGAAGTCAATCCCACAATGCTGTTCGTACTAGCTATGAAGGTGATGGAGTGGTTAATTGCTTCCGGGTCTTCATGTCAGAAGTTCTAAATATTGATGACTAGATTTGAAAAATGGCGTTTCTGATCCCATATGTCACGTAAGGTGCTGTTTAGGTTGTAAATACCTATTAGCAGACTGACAGAAGCACAACAAAAACTTTTCATGATATTCACGATTCACAAAATTTAATAATAAATGTTATGATGTTTATTTGTTCGTATCGGATATTATAGCAAAGATACACAAGAGTTATCTGCCATAGCCATCCCAACTTTTAAACTGATACACTAGAGTAAAAGCAACTAATCAACACAACTTACGGTCAGCTCTTGTCGTAGCAATTAAATAGTGAAATTTGGCCACCCAGCTCATATTACAAAGCATACACAGCTTCTTAGAATACACTACGTTTTTCAGCAACGGAAGGCGAACCAGAGACCCTCAGATCCACAGTCCTGCACAGTAAACAACAGGCCACGCCCTGCTTTACTTACGGTATCAATGATTGACAACTTGGATTGATTGTCGTCAAGCGCAGAGATAAATAATGAACTGTTTGTGCTCCATCCATCACGGGTATCAAAACCAGATATTTAGCATTGTATGCTTACATACTTACAAAGGCGAGTCAATGGATGGGTGGGTGGCGGGACGAGGGAAGAGCAACATATATTTATGATGTTCATAACTGAAAAAATATAACAACAAATATTTATATTGTTCTAATCCTCTAATAGATGGAAATGTTCTCGTTAAAGAAAAAGTCTTCTAACATCTAAAACTGTTACCTTGAAAACGTTAATGAAGTCACAAAACAGAAGTGGTAAAGATAAGAAAGAAAAGTTTATTGTTGACTCTAAAGAGATTCTATATACTGATAACTTCTAAATCCCACATTTCTAATGAAAACGTATGCCATATTAATTTGATTTTTAGCCATCCTGGCTTAGCCTGAAATTCCTCGTTAATAAGCTCTCCCGTATGGCCATGACGACTGTCACGAGAGCCACGTTGGGTCAACAACATATTCCTGAACGTTCTATCAGATAAGCCAAGTTCTTAGCGAATTAGACAAGAAAACATGCATACACTACATGTAATTTACCGTGGTTTAATGCGTTTTTCGTTCTGTAAACCTGCTTGTTAGCATCCAAATGCTGTAAAATCCTCTAGCTTAACTAGATGAAACGCTTGTAAATTACCTTCTCAAGTATTTGGCCCTGCCTTCTTCTGATTCATCGTTGACATTCATTGGTTGCAATTCTAAGACAAACCCGCCCACTTTTCCGAGTACAACACTCCTTAAATTCAGACCTTATCGATCTCCAAAGTAGAATTTTCCAACTAACCTCGATTCCGTATCACGCCATAAGCAACGTCACAACCAACAAGGCAATTGAGGTAATATTGCTATGACGCTTTGTCTCAAAAAAAAATTACATTTTGATCTTTACAATGATTTCTCTTTTCCCATTTTATTGGGCTCAGAACCTTAAAATCGAAAGTTTTATTTTAAATTATTTGCAATCAATCAATTAATACTTTTAATGTGTTTGTGAATGAAACAATGAAAGGTAATTAATTCGATAAACGTACATGAAACATTGGGCACAGGAAGAGTCAAAGAACTTTACTTGTTTTGTAGTGAGGACATTTGACATTTTGGCAATGTTCATGCCATTAAAAAAGACATGGTTGTTTCCCAATACAAAGTCATCCAATAACCCAACAACAAGCATGTGGCTTATAATGTTAAGATTCGGGGTTCGACTTCCCGCAATGACATCAAGTCTTTATCACTTCAATAATGTATTCAGTACATGTATTCAGAGGAGCAATGTTCTAAGATTTGTTGACTTAATGGGCCTTACGATTCGACTCGCAATCTGCGAGTCACGGGATCGAAGTCTGTCACTAACAATGCTCGCCACTTCAGCCTCGGAAACGTTATAATGTGACCGTAACTTCCATAATTTTAATGTTACATATAGTTTGTGTTATACATATAAACTTGAAACACGTTTTATTAACATCTCTATTCTAGATCCGTAGACAAATTCGGGTTCCATTTCTATTTAAAAGATTGTGTTGTTCTATTAACTATATGCAACGTTCTTCGAAAACAGAACTAGCGTTCAGGTTAAGCACAAGGACGTTTGTAATCGGGTCCTTATCGAGCGACTGTATAATTATTCGAAAATGTATTCACATCAAAATGCAAAAGAACCAACTTTATACGTGTGTAGTTCATACACGAAAATCTGAAATATGTTATATAAAATAGGTGTAATTTACACGAGAGGACTTATTATATCATTGATGTGTGGGTGTGTTTAATAACAAAAGCTTCTCGAAATGTTGAAATTGTAATAAAGTGCCTCTCACCAACAGCTCAAGCTGTCTCCAAACCTTATGATATGTTAAGTTTGTTTAAGTAAATAAATAACTTAAGTAAGTTATTAAAGTATTTACTAAATCTAAAATAATGTCATTCATTGTTTAAAATACTTTATTTGACAGCATCATACTGCGCTTTGATTTCAGTCGTTTGTCCGTCACCACCACCTTAATATGTACGGTAGATTTTTGCTGCATTTTTTACGCTTATAAGATAAACTTAATTATTGAATGACGATCATTATGCCATCAAAAGACTGTTTAGAAATGTCTAAAAGCATACAAAAATTAAAACTGGCTTAATATTTCAAATCAAAAAGAAACTATTCAACCATTTTAATTTTTAAAAAACGCAGTTTCATTTATCCAAATTCAATCGCAAAATGAAAAATTATAGAAAGACCAGGCTGTGAATATGGATTTGTGACTCAACTATGTAAGAGAGCACACACAAACAACTGTTAATAATTATATAAATAGTTTAGCTTGCTGACTTATTTTTTAAAAGAAGAGAAGACCAGCTATTAATTTCAAACGTTTAAAATAAAATATTTTGACAAGTAAAACAAGCAATATCTTCTAAATATTTAATAATAACATAACTTAGCAATAACAAACTAGTTCTCTCTGTCAATAACCCTAATTTTATTACATTCCTTACTATAAAAAAAAAGAAAGAAGCAAAGTAACTAAATTAACAACTACAGGGTTTCCAAAAGGTCTGGTACCATTCGTGATTTGCAGATTTTCTTAATTTCAAATACGTGACTGATTGTGATGCTGTACATCATTACGCTGACAATCCTAGCCTGTTTCCAATTGCAAGGAAAGCATTAGGAACACATTCTGTAAAATTTGTTGAAGTTTCTATGGTTATGCACTTCTCGGACATCCTGTACAACACTTACAATTATAATATATATTTTGGGTCATTCCATTATTTAGTTTTCGCAATTCGCAAGTGTATGCCAGCTTCACACATCAAGTAATTTATCATTGTTGGAGCACAACAACTGGTTACATTTATGTCTCTTCACACAACCAAAGATAAGTTGAATTCTTTGTTCTACACTAATTATTCCCTCGTTCAAGCCTTAATAAGTATTATGTCGAGCATTTACCCCCAAAGTTTGCACTTGTATTATTCACATTTTTATGTTTCAAATTAAACAAAAATTAAAAAATATAAATAGTTACTGCTTATTCAAACTACTTCCACATCTTTAAAATCTTCTCTACTTAAGTCATTTTAATAAAAAATCATTAGTGTGGAGACTGTTTATACATACCTCTTTGATTTTGTCTATATGTTTGTTCTAAAACAAGAACCAAATTTTCACAAAACTCACTATAGTATACATTCCCATAATACACAATATTCAATACATGTTTTGATGCCGAATGTGCTTGATAGTAATAGGGTTTAATAATGAATAAGATGGCAACAGGTAATACAACCCATTCATATCATTCTTTAACTATATAGAGGAAAAACCTACTTAATTTCAGTACAACTTCAGAATAAGCTTAAAAAGAAAACATGCTATGAATAAGTTATTATATTCAAGCTCTTTTATATTCCATATGGTTAGGTGGTTATATCGCGGGTGTGAATCCCCATCACACCAAACAAGCTCGCCTTTTCAGCCGTGACGACGTTATAACATGGTGGTCAATCTCATTATTCGTTATTAAAGAGTAGCCCAAGAATTGGCTGTGGGTGATGATGACTGGCTGTCTTCCCTCTTGTTTTACACTGCTAAATTAGGGACGGCTAGCGTGGATAGCTACCGTGTAGTTTTGCGCGAAATTCAAAACAAGCAAACACAATTCTCCTTAACGTCTTGATTTTAAACTTCACCGTTTAATGTTAAGTTTCAACATTTTTTATGTCAAAATTGTCATAACTGTCGTCTAAAATGAGTTGCTGCTTGTGACGCTACTGTTTAGTTAGATAATTGCTGTTCTGTATTTTTCGCCGATATAATAATGAAATAACACAAATTCTAATTAATATATCTAAAGATATAAATAAATAACAAATAGCAAAATAAAAATCGAAATGCTCCGGCTTACATAATGTTACTTAAATCTTAAGTTTGTAGTTAACCACAAAGCTACGCAGTGGATTATCTGTGCTTTGTCCACCACGTTATCTAAAACTGATTCCTAGCGTCGTATGTCCGCAGGCATAAAGTGGGATTTAAATTAAGAAAATCATAATGATTGGAACTGAGTAAATCCTCCCAGCGGCATATCTGCGGACTCACACCGCTAGAAACCGGGGTCGATACCTTTGGTGGGCAGACCATAGCTAGCCTATTGTGTAGCTTTGTTTAATTTCAATCAATCAATCAAACTGAGTAAATAAAAGAATAATTTAGTTAATTATATAATTTACCAATAACTATAAATGAACGTACCTTATTTTCATAGGACGTTTTCATAATTTATTAACATTTCTTTCATATAGTGAAAATACTTAGAACGATCGGGAAGAATATGACATTATTCAGGAAGAAGATTTACACTTTTACAATAAAAAATAAAAAAAGTAAGGGAACATTTTTATCTGTTAGCCACTAGGGGACAGCACTTGTAAAAGCGCGAATGATTTGTTAAAATGGCGTCTGAACGAGGGAACGTAACGAAAGAGCTCTACTTGCCGAACAAAATCATTCAAGAAAATGCATTTGTCAAAAGTATGGACGAGTACAGAAAATTATATAAAAGGTCCATTGAAAGTCCCGAACAATTTTGGAAGGAAATTGCTGATGAATTCTACTGGAAATCAGAAAAGAAAGGAAAATTCTTCAGTTACAATTTTGATATCTCGAAAGGTTCAGTGTACGTCGAGTGGATGAAAGGATCTTCTACGAACATGTGTTACAACGTACTTGACCGTAACGTTATTGAAAAAGGATTTGGTGATAAGGTGGCCTATTACTGGTGAGTTTTTGAAGTTTTAAATTTACTACAGATAATTGTTTATTAAATAAGTGATTAAGGAAAAAAATGAAAGTTAAATTATACCTACTTAAACAATTTTGAAAATAAAAACTCATGTGAGGCACAAATTTATTTCGTGTAGTTATATCTTGAACCTAAATTGAATAGACGTACTTTTCAAAACGTCTTACGTTTTACAAATCTTGTAATATGGTAGCTTAGAATAAAACACTTTCTCAGTTTTCGTAGCTGTAAATTTATATTTTCACTTTTCAGCTGATTATTATTATTATTTCTTTAAAAATTACATACTGAAGTATCATAAACACAAGTAAAAAAAAATTCTAGGTTGACCAATAAAAGATATAGGTTGTTTTCGCTTAAATATCATCTGAACGTAACACATATAAATTCTAATCCTTAGTGTTTACTAAAGCGAGTGATATTTCCCATTTTCCCCAGAATTACCGATAAATTTGTGTTGTGTATTTACAACATGCCTGTCATTCCAACTTAAATCACATGTTTGAACAATATAAATGTATATGTTAATGTACATATTGGATTGATACGTAGTAATACATGTGTTATAACTGTGAAATTAGCCTATGCGAAATATAGACTATATAGTTCCAAAGTACTGTAAATTAAACTGTGTATTATCTTTGTAAAGATAAACCCAAATAGTGAGCTTTCGAGATCCATTTGATCAATAAACAGTCTTCATAAATCAGTATAAATTCAAATAAATCACTTTGTTTAAGAAACTTCATATTTAAAATAAACATTAACATTAAAAATATAACATAAATATCATTTTGAAACATGCTTTTAAAATTTTAAATCAACTTTTAATCAAGTAAATAAAAAATAAAGTTTGAAATGGAGGATAAACTTACTGAAAAAGCTTTCGTTTTATTCGTAGAGTATACATATGTTTAAGTTGAACTTTACTTTTAAGTACAAGTTTTATAAAATTATGCTATGTATATTTTGTAAGTAAGAACAAGGGGAGTTACATTTCGGGTTTTTATATTTTGGTATGTAGGACGATGAATTTTATAATAAGTGGGCTGTCTAATTTTCATTACGTTTGTTTTCTTTAATGACTAAAATTTATAATAGTGTAGGGGTTAATATTTATATTGTTGGCAGTAGAAAAAATTCAGTATTACAATATGAAATAATTTTTCCTCTTAGTTCTAAATTTTTTTTTTAAATAGGCTTCACCCAAACATTGTTCTCATCATCTTCACAACTGAATCTCAATTTAGCTCATAAACAGTAAAAAAAAAAAAACAACATACTTTCTTAGGTGCTGTATTTGTATGACCCGAATCCAAATAAGGATTGAAAACAACCTTACAACTGAAAGAGATAAAACAACATGTTTGCAAATCTCGGTCATGAGTAATAGAGTTCAGAGTTATTCCTTACATCTACCACAAGTGACATTAAAATCTTTGTTTACTTGACTCGTGGTGTTTGTGGAAGGTAAACTAACTTAGAAATAAGGTGTTTATTCTTATGTAACACCTGCAGAGTTGGGGTAACCCTCATTTGTCTGTTATGTTAACCATGTTTTGGTTGGTACATACACGAAGATTTATTTCATATATAGGCAAAACATTGTTTACATAATTAATTATAAAGTGTAAATTATAGTGTTATAGACATAATTATTAAAGATGTTGCACGAGAAGGTATGTTTTTAAGATCGTATGAGTCAGCTTGCTCAGGCGGCAATGGTTTGCTGCATGCCGTTTGTATAAACCGTAAACCAACCATGGATGTGATGGATACGTGCGGTTTTCCAAACATATGGTGTGTCGTAAGCTCGTCCGCTTCTGTAGGTGGCTTCGTAATTGAGTATTTATTCCTTTGAAATTACTTTGAAACTGTTAAGTCCTACAAATGAATCAAAAGTCCCGGTTAATATTTTAATTATCACTTACTCAGTTGTCAAAATAAAACAATAAAGATATATTCAACCAAAATAGTGCAGTAGAAAGTTTTGTTGGTAAGCTATAATTCGAACATATTTTAAAAGTAATCATATATTTTTTTTTTTTTTTTCCCAAAATGATGGCAAATGCTTATATCTTGGAGAGAAGTAATAAAAGAAATCTTCGAAACTTGAGTGACTAACTTTGCAACACTGTGGACTTCGTTCGTAAGAGTTTTAGACGTTCGGAAACTCGCTAAACTAACACATTGAAAATAAAATAAGGATTAGACCAAGTACTAACCATTTGTTTGTTACAGAGTTCAAGTTATTAGTTACTGTATTGTTGTCTGTGGTTAAATTATGATTTTAAAAGAAGTGGAAACTCGTTTCGTGATCCACTTTGACATTCCAATCACTGAACCAGTAACGCTAACAGCTTGAATCCTCAAAATGCGAAACGCCGTTCCAGACAGTTCCATGTAAAACGTATACATTCCAACAGAATATGGTCATATTTTCAGCTCTAAACATGACACCGATGACGGTAACTTAATCATAAAGCCTTAATGGCAAGTTTCGATGTTATATCCCTCTTTACAGAAGTTCCAACCACTGAAGCCTGCAAGATGGCCTTATAACTCTATATCCGAGACCCTAATCCAACTATAGAAATTCCCAGTAACCAGTTAGCAACCCTCATAGAATTCACCACGATAAAGACAAACTTCATGTTCAACAACCAAAACTATATACAAACAAATGGCCTAAGCATGGGCAACCCAGTATCACCAGTTCTAGCCAATATTTTTATGACACAAGTTGAAACACAAGCAATTAACACAGCATTACATCCACCACTATACTGGTACAGATATGTAGATGATACGGTTGCGGGATTCAAATCTACAGAACACATACTTAATTTTTTCAATCACATTAACTCTATACATACCAACATTAACTTCACATGTGAACAGGAAGAAAGCAATCAAATATCATTTCTTAACCTCAAAATTACAAGAACTGACACACAATTCAAAACAGAAATCCACCGAAAAATCACCCATACTGGACTATACATTCCTTAGGACTCAGCACATGAAACAAAACAAAAACTCAACTTACTAAGAAACCAAATAAACACAGCCATAAAACTATGCTCACCAGATAAAATTAACGATGAATTAGACAAAATAAAACAATACTTCATCAACATCAATAAGTTTCCTCCACAAACCGTAGAAAACATTATACACACACCTAGACAGAAAGCAAAATCAATCAACAAAAGTAAATATATCTCACGAATTAAAAAATCACGAAACCATATACTGCTGCATACCATATATTCCCGACATCAGCAGAAAAATAACCAACATTTGGCAAAAACTGGTAACAAAATATGACATTCCAGTTAATACCAAATTTATTCAAAAACCCGGCACAAAACTGAGGTCTATACTATGTAAAAACTACATTGACAAACACCACACCAACATTATTTATAAAATACAATGTGATAACTGCCACGACTTCTATATTGGAGAAAAAAGTAGAAAAATGGAAACCAGATTCAAAGAACATAAAAAGTCACCTTCACACGTTTTCGAACACTTCAAGTCAAATAATTACAACATAACCATAGAAAACACACAAATACTAAATAAAGAAACAAACATAAACAAACGCAAAATCAAAGAAGCCTTACTTATACAACAACTTAAACCCAAAATAAACCAATATAAAGGAACGCCTTTATACCTATATTAATATAATAAATAAATAAAATTATATATTCAAACATCTAATACCGCCCTCTACATTTCGACACACAGTTACACAACCCCTTTCAAACATGTGGTCAGCTTCCGGTCAGTTACCTCTTTCTTTGTGAACCTGACGATGACCGAAGAAGGTCGAAACGTTGTTCGCTCTTCTATGTAAAGTGTTTTCTCAGCCCAAACGAGCCGTTTTTGCATATAACTACTCTAACCGTCCAGAGTTATTTCGATTTGATAGATTATAGGGTAGACAACTAGTTAATAACCCCTCATCGCTAATTCTTGAGATAATCCTTACCAGCGAATAATGGGATTGAGGGTACATATAAGACCACATAGCAAAAGTGGTGAATATGTTGCGTAATGAGTTTTGTACCCCTAGACTGCGAGCTGAATGCCCCAACTACAAAGCGTGGTATGTAAATAGAGCTCTCTATCTCAGGATTTGGGTAATCATATGTACCCTGGAGGGTCAGGAGCGCTTTGACCTCTTCCTTCTTCGTTTACTTACTTGATCATGCAGCGTTAGTTGGAATGGCTACTCCTTTAGGGTCAGAGTGGTCAGGGCAATGTCCATGTACTAGTTTTGTACATTTATAGCTATTATTTGCCCTATCAGTAGGAAGTCTAGTTTCATGGTGTCTTTTTTGTTTGTCTCCCTTTTATATATATTTTAATTTATTTATTTTTGTGTTTAAAATATTTATTGATCGGGGAAAGGAATTATTATGTGAACTACACAGGTATTGCATGCATGACGAAGGTCGCAGGAAATGGTTATAAGTTTTCCTATGCTATGCCTATATACTCAAGAGCTTGCAAAAACACGTCTATCTGTTAGCTCACTCTTGCCAAAAGTCCACTGAAGATGTGAATGGCGTCGGTTTGGTTTGTTTTGAATTTCGCGCAAAACTACTCGAGGGCTATCTGCGCTAGCTGTTCCTAATTTAGCAGTGTAAGACTAGAAGGAAGGCAGCTGGTCATTATTACCCACCGCTAACTCTTGGGTTACTCTTTTATCAACGAATAGTGGGATTCACCGTCACATTATAACGCCCAAACGGCTGAATGGGCATGTTTGGTGCGACGGGGATTCGAACCCGCGACCCTCAGATTACGAGTCGAGTGCCTTAACTACCTGGTCATGCTGGGACGTATAGCGTCAGAACATGAAAGGAATTAATTTTTTTGTTTCTTTTAAGACAATCTCCAAAGCAATTAAACCATATAATAAGTTGTATATTCTGTGTGAATAAGCTTATTCATAATTTGAAATTGTTAATATTAACGAAAGCATTCAGATTTAAAATGTTATATTCTCTAGCATGTACACGTGTTGTCTAGATCGAAAATTATCAACGTTACCCAACAACAGCTTGTGCTATTGGAACTATAGAGCTGTGATTAATACAACACATATATGTTTTTGTAACTCTCAAGATTTTGACTAAAAGCAGTTGTTTTACTGGGGTTTTGTTTGTATAACACACGTGTTATTGTAACTATAGTGATGTGGTTATAACTTATTTTTATTTTTGAAGCTATAGTTATGACTGTACAACACATGTTATTGTAACACTGGAGCCATGGTTCTAACAAAGTGTGTTGTTGGAATGAGGCTTCTGGATATGTAATACATCGTTGGGTTATGACTGGAAAATACTCAAATGTTGCCTCCCAGTGGCATAGCAATATGTCTACGGACACACAATGCTAAAAATCGGGTTTCGATACCCATGGGGCAAAGCACAGATAGCTTATTGTGTATTTTTGTGCTTAATTCTTAATAAACAAACAAACATACTCAAATGTTATTAAATATGACATTAGGGCTGTGGTTCTGTAATCCAAGCGTGTTGTTGGAGCTAGTTTTCGGGTAGATAATATATCTGTGCTATTGGATTAGACTATAAAAAACTGAAATGTTATTGGAATACAAGGGCTATGGTTCTGCCCAAGCGTGTTGTTGGAGCTAGTTTCCGGGTAGATAATATATCTGTGCTATTGGATTAGACTATAAAAAACTGAAATGTTATTGGAATACAAGGGCTATGGTTCTGCCCAAGCGTGTTGTTGGAGCTAGTTTCCGGGTAGATAATATATCTGTGCTATTGGATTAGACTATAAAAAACTGAAATGTTATTGGAATACTAGGGCTATGGTTCTGCCCAAGCGTGTTATTGGAGCTAGTTTCTGGGTAGGTAATATATCTGTGCTATTGGATTAGACTATAAAAAACCGAAATGTTATTGGAATACTAGTGCAATGGTTCTGTAACCAAAGTGTGTTATTGGAGCTAGTTTTTGGGTAGGTAATATATCTGTGCTCTTGGATTAAACTATAAAAAAACCGAAATGTTATTGGAACACTAGGGCTATGGTTATGTAACCAAAGTATGTTGTTGGAGATAGATTTCTGTATACATAATGTTTTGTTACTATTGGGTTATGACTGAGTAAAACAAATGTTATTGGAACACTAGAGTTGTAGTTCTGTGACAGAAGTGTGTTTGTTATTGAAGCTATGTTTCTGGGTACGTAATGAATTTGTACTATCGGTTAGACTATAAAAAGCCAGTATTATTAGAACACTAAGACTATAGTTCTATAGTACAAATGTGTTGTTGTAGCTAGGTTTCTGGGTACTTAATGAATTTGTGCTATTGGGTTGGGATGATACGACACACAGGAAGTTACTGACAAATTTCAATGAACAATCCTAGACGGTTAGTTTCAACTATATTAATAGGAATTTTAAAGAGTTAGCTACGCTTGGGGCTAACGTGTACAGAAACATAATTCGAACTTAGACCTTAAACTAATCTGTTATGTCAAAATGATAAAGTACATAAATTCGTTAACATGCAATTACTAAAAAATCATAGATGACTGAAACCTCCAATAAAAGCGTATTTTGCATGTAAAATAATTCTGGGTTTAGATGTTGTGTAAAAAAGGGGACGATATGACAGTATAATTAATATCATTTTATATGAAAGTGACCCTAAATTTGTTGGACCTAAACTTCTGAAGATATTTTGCACTTACTAAACTTAGTTTTTTTTACGTTTATTTTTATGTTACGTTTCAAGGTTCTGTGATTATGATGTTATCATTCCCACATACTTAATACTACGTAACTTAGTATTTTAAGCTTTAGCACACTGTTAGACCAATATAGTAATTTATAATAATACGCCAAGTAATACCTCTTACTCATTTTATTTTTCTTTACTATTTCCTAATGTTTAGGCCCAGAATGGCCAAGTGTTTGAGGCATTTGAATCGTAATTTGAGGATCACGGGTTCATATCCCCGTTGCACCAAACATGCTTGCCCTTTCAGCTGTTGGGGTGTTATAATGTGATTGTGAATCACACTATTCGTTGATAAAAGAGTGGCCCAAGAGTTGGCGGTGGGTGATGATGACTAGCTGCCTTCTCTCTAGTCTTATACTGCTAAATTAAGGAAGCTAACGCAGATAGACCACGAGTAGCTTTGCGCGAAATTCAAACCAAAGCAAATCCCCATTGCACCAAACATGCTCGCCTTTTCAGGTGTCGGGGCGTTATAATGTGACTGTGAATCCCACTATTCGTTGATAAAAGAGTAGCCCAAGAGTTGGCGGTGGGTGGTGATGACTAGCTGCCTTCCCTTTAGTCTTACACTGCTAAATTAGGGACAACTAACGCAGATAGACCACGAGTAGCTTTGCGCGAAATTCAAACCAAAGCAAATCCTAATGTTAAACCACATGACACTGGCCAAATGTGCAATAGAATGCATTTGCTTGCGCTTTGCTCATAAACCAGGCCTCGATGAATGAAGTGCACGTAACCCGTTGTGTAGCTTTGCACTAAAAGAAACCAGCCAAACCTCATACATTATAGAAACAAAAATTGAAGACAAGAATTTTAGATAAATATACAAACACGTATAAAATGAAAATTGTGTAAAGCTGTGTTATCTGTTTGTGTAAATACACACCTGACAAGTGACATTATTTATTTATTTGGAACTCAAAAGATTTCTTAGAGATAATAGAAGTGTGTCAAGTTAATGTTTCAGTGGAACTCTAGTAGAGGATAGAAACTTATATAACGGACAGTTTTTTTGGTTTCTTAGAGCACACAGCCTTTTGGGATTGTTTATTGCTATCGAAATGGGACAAACCAAATAAACTTCTAGGCCTGTAGTATTAAATTTCATCTTGGAATAATTTGTAAACTAACGTACATAGTTGTAATAACGTTTAAAATATTCAGTATTCACTTGTTGATGAACTATAGATTTCTTTAGTAACGTGAATGGAGCCAAAATCCTGATAGACTTTGGAATGTCTTTCGGGTAAGCTAAGTGCACTTTTATAACCTAATGAGGGACAAAGTCAGTTTTTAATCACCCTAAATTAGATAATCCTTTTGTTTTTTTGACTGTCTGCGTTAATTATACATTTTGGGCTTTCTTGCTGTATTTTAAAATTCCATTGTTATGTGTCACATGTGACCGACTGATTTGATTGACAGTCCGGGTTGAGAATAAATTTTGAACTTTTTATCTCTATTTTATAAAACCCCTCCCCCCGTTAGTACAGCGGTAAATCCACGGATTTACAATGCTAAAATCAGGGGTTCGATTCCCTTCGGTGGGCTCAGCAGATAGTCCGATGTGGCTTTGGAATAAGAAAACACATATTTTATAAATCCACTGTAATGTACCATTTGCATTTTACCTTCAATCCACGTTCACTTTATTGTTTAGATTTTCTAACTACACACGTGTGTTGTGTTCATAAAAACACGAGCCCGTGAATTTAAATTTCGTTGAAGTTGTTTTGATTTTATTAACACATTTTCATAATTCAGATCGTAGGTTTCGAAATTAATGTTTTCTTTGTCTATCACGTAAGGATTTATTACAAATCTTGAAAGAAAAACTTATTTAAAACAATTTATTATGTCATTTACAACAATGAATATTTTTTATTATTATGTTTATTTAGTTTGGGTTCTATGAAGATCGACAGAACTCTCATGACGCGATTGGTCTAGAGATATTTATGGTCAGTGGTTGTCAACATTTTAAGGGTAATAAAACGCGGCCCGATTTGAATGAAAGTGATTCACTTATGTGAAAGTACATATGATGTTTCGTGATGGAAAAAAAATTGATATTTTCGGGTTCAGCGCACAGAAATTACTATAGCAAATGTAAAGACAGTAAAACCATCACAGGCTTGTATAACCATACAAAAAAAAAAAAAACGCATTTCTGAACCCAAATGACTTAGGTCAAATTTCAGGTTAAGTTCCATTTATTCATAAATGCCTCCCCTGACAGGTGAATCATAACCTTTCCTTGCGTTCTTTCAATTGTGTCAGTGATAAGAACAGTTAACTTTGAACATTCAGGGCAAGCCCTAACATTCGCACTGTTTTCATGTGATCTGTTAATATTTTTTTTTGCGCACTCGTTCAAAGTTCATCGATAACTTCCGAACAGCGTTCTGAATGTCACAACTTACGTTTCTAAAATATTCATTCACGTGCTTCACAATAGATGTCAGACTGTCTGTGAGCTTCAACGACAAAACATTCACATATACGGGTAAAAAAATATCTTCAGTTCTGCTAGCCTTCTGATCTAAAATTTATTTTTTCATGTTCATTGCTCGTACATTCAGTTACTATGTAGATTTTCATGAATTGTGTAAACCATTTTACCAACAGTTTTACTATTTAAACGAAATATGTGTATAGCTATGTGCTTATATCACTATGCAGTTGTTAATTTCTCTATACGAAGCTATCAAAACAAAATTTCATATTATGGTATCTGTGTGTAAGTGTGTAACGAATGTATTTGTTAGTAGATGGTTTACGTGTATTTTGAAGAGGAAAATAAACCTAATTTGTCTAATTTGCGACTTGTGTTCGTCCAAGCACATTCTCTTATCGTCATCATAATAAATAATTTTCAAAACCTATGATTGATAATGCTATAGTATTAGTTTTTATTTAAGCGTTAATTGTGTCTAAGGTACTAGTCCTGAAATAGTCAGTTGGTTATGGCACTTAACTCGTAATCTTAGAGTCGCCCTTTCAGCCGGGGGGGCGTTATAATATGCAGTTAACTCCATTCTTTGTTGGTAAAAGAGTAGCCCAAAAGTTAGTGGTGGGTGGTCTTTCAGTGCTGAATTATGAACGGCTAGGATAGATAACTCGTGTAGCTTCATGCGAAATTCAAATCAAATCAAATATATTATCAGTTATCTTTTACCATCCAAAGTAAATTGGCATCGTGTGTTTGTTTCTTTGTCCGTGAACTCTCACATCTTCGGAGTTAGTACAACAAAACTTGACATGAGGACCTACCAGTACAACATAATCTCCTTTGTCAACGCAGGGCTAAAGCATTTCCGAAAAGTTGCCCACACATGAAGGAAGACTAGGAATAGGTTTATAGTCACTTAACCCGTATCTAGCATCGAAAAGGAGATGACTTGTTTGAAATTCTCTGTACTCCTATTCACGAGGTAGCAGACCAAACTTAGCACTCGTGCTTAGCTACAACGTTTCTGTTTACAGGTATGGACGACCCAAGGGGTAGCTATAGAATTAATTCTGAATGGTAGTGAAGCTTAGTCGCTATAGTGGTTTGTTTGATCGTAGTCAAGCACAAAGCTACACAATAGACTGTATGTACTCTGCCTACCAGGAGTATCGAAACCCTGTTTGTAGCGTTGCAAGCCCGAAGCCATACTGCTGTGCCACTGGGGAACCTCTGTATTGGAATCTGTATAAATAATGAGAGGACCCTTGAATCCAGCAGTGTAACATGGGTATTTTATGTTAATTTCAACGAAAATCATTCCTAGACGGTGGAAGCTGAACGCATTTAATGAAATAATAATAATTTGTTGTTTGTTTGTTGTTTTTTGTGGTTAAGCACAAAACTACACAGTTTTGCCAATCACGAGTATCGAAACCTAATTTCTAGCGGTGTAAGTCCGCAGACATTTCGCTGTGCCAAATTATAGGCATATTGTTATGGTATAATGTTATTTTAGTTAACTCATAAGTTCTTACAACTAAACACGCGTAATTTTGGCCTTTTCCAACTGGATTACACACTTGTGTAATATTTCATTTTGTGAACCAGGAGTAACTTAGAAGTTAGCGTGCCGAGCTGCGGATCAGGTTCGAGACTACAACATGAAACTAAACGTGTTCCACACTTTTAGCTATGGGTACGTCATAAAAGGGACAGTCAATACCTCTATTCGGTTACAAGAAGCCACATAAATGGCTGGCGAGTAGTTTCTCTACTTCTTGACAACTATCATAAATTAGGAACAGCTAAGTCTAGACTTAAGAGTTTGACCTGGTCATTTCGACCATGTGCTGCCTAATGTGTGTGTAGATTTGTTCTACAAGTAATCTGTATTATATATTTCTAGGTTTCTCAGACGGAAGAACAAAAGTGGCAAAGAACCCAGATAAAATACGATCAATGTAATCACGCCATCATACGGCAAATAACTGGCATCCAGCCATATCTCGAACAGTCTTGAATTATTTAAAATAACACTAATCGATCAAATCAATATTATACCATTTGTAGACATGTATATGTTATCACACTGTGTAAGAAACAGGTGTTAACATTGAATAACCCTGTAGCCATGCTACACCTGCGGTATGGAGCGTTCTGAGGCGAAACTACAAGTGTTGTTAGGCTTAACCTAACCAAATGAGATTGGAAAGAACGTGAATTTGGTTTTTGGTGTGTTGAATTATTACATTAAGTATTTCCTGTCAGTTTATTGTACGGGACTGTGTTCATTAACTAAAAATACAAAAAAAACACACCATAAAAACATCTCTCTACATATAGTTACCTTACATTTAATAATATCTTGGTTTTTATTTTGAAGGGTCAGACTTAAACAAGCTGCTCTGAAAGTAACGTTTTAGGTAGTTAATAAAGGTCAGAGTTGAATCTAAACAAATTCAAAACCATGAGAATTTCCGACGGAAAAAAAGAAAATGTATTACATATTACTTTGGCAGTGAATTGTTTTAAGGGTAAGTATCTTGTAAAATTGATTTAGTTGTTAGTAGTTTAATACTTGTGTACTACTACAGGTAAAAACTTTGTTATTGAACCTGTACTCATAATCTTCGAAGCATAAAGATGATATTTGCATACTTAGATATTTCGTTTATATGCATATATAGAAAGCGATCATGTCTAAAAATTTAGAGGCACATTGAAAATCAAACGCTGTCACATAAAGTATTCAGGGTACATTCTGAAATTACACGTATAACCTTTTGTTGATAGTGTTGACTGGTCCTTATAATGTCCTACACACTAGTACAGGTCTTATTCAAATCACATATTTCGCACTGTTTACTAAAGGAAAATAAGAGAGGTGATGGTTTGTAAGAGAAGCGATTTATGTATACAGTAAAATCAAGTTTTTAAATACCCTGTACTAGTCCAAGTTTCATTTGCTGAATAAAACTCTTCTGAAATGTGTCCCATAACATAAAGAATTTCTTCGTAATCTGATAGTCGTGGGCTCGAATCTCCGTCACACTAAACATGCCCGTCTTTTTAGCAATGGGGGCGTCATAAATGTGTTTATGAGCTTTTTGCGTTTATGTGTCAAATAAGCTATGTTTTTGATAGCATCATGTTAAAGGAAAAATTTGTACAAGTATTTCTTGAGTTTTGTACATGTTTATACATGTTTGATACAACAAACTACCCGGAAATTTTTATTTTAATAGTATTCTTTTAACATTACAAATTCAACCTTTCAGATATTAAAATCTTTCAGGATTATTCCTCAGATATTTCTGGAATGATATAGCGAGGCTCGAGATAGAGGAAACGTGAATAAGTATTACATTAATGAGATTCTTGTCATAGAAACAGATATATTTTAATTTTTATATTCGATTTTTTTGTATACTTTATTTAAACTCCAGTCACCGTACTGGGTATGAATTTGTTAACGCTACGGCCACTCACGATTTTTGACCTTTTAGTTTGTTTGTTTCTTTTATTTATATATGTATATCCAGCTAATTCCGTTCACAGTTCTAGAGCTTGTTGCTTTTCTTCAATTTCGTGCAAAATTGCACGAGGGCTAACTGCGCTAGCCGCCCCTAATTAGTATTGTAAGAGTAGATGGAAGGCTGCTAGTTATCACGACCCACTATCATCTTTTCAGCTACTCTTTTACCAACGAATAGTAGGATTGGCCGTATTATTATAATGACCCCCCCGGTTGAAAAGGCGAGCTTGTTTGGTGTGACGAGGATTCGAATCCGTGATCCTCAGATTACGAGTTGAGCGCTCAAAACAAGTTTTGGAGTCAGCAGGATGAAACTGGGCTGGCGTACTTGAACTGATATGTTGGTGTCCTTATATATGTATGTCAAAGCCTTTATATCAAGATGAGGGGGGGTATAGCTTGTTTGGTAGGTCACCCAAGCATGCTGTCTGAAAGTAGTTTTTCAAGGTCGCTGAACTCGAATTGGGCAGCACATTTTGTGTCATACAACTCCCTTCCCCGTAAGGATTCCTGAGGACGCCATGTCTGAAACTATATTCATACTCCTACTAGGATCATGCAGAACTAAATTGGTCACATACTCAAGCACCAAGGACGGATATCCATTTTTTTTTTTTTTTCGGGTAGGGATCTTCGTTGGAGGAGCGTGACCGGTACATTGGACCTCTTTGAATCATGATGGGATTTTTGACTCCGCAGCGTAGCACGAATATTTCATGCTAGTGAGTTATAAAAAAAAAAAAAAAGCGATGTTTGGAAATACCTGAACGGCTAGAACAACTTTGTTTTTTCATATTTCAAGCTCATATTTGAATTAACAAGTACACTTCTATATAGTGTTCTGTATTATGATATATATTTTGAAGCTTAAATCAGAAATAACAAGCACACTTCCATATAATATTGTACATTGTGATAATGTTCATTGTTTTGGAAACAGAAACGTTTTATCTTCTTTTCCGAAACACGTGAAAGTTTCAAAGATTAAATAAATAATTAAAACTATGTAAGATGTACCTATAAAAAGAGAAGAAGCCCTTCATCCCTTAGGGCGCTCTTTTCTCTTTTGCGTTTAATGACAAGTAAACTGCAGTAGATGTGCTGGTAGTGTTCATACCGTGAAGAGTCAAGTTAGTTGAAGATTGCGTGTTGAATAATTTTCAAAGTAAGCACTGCATAACTTCAGAAAGATAAAGCTCGTAATTGGGTATACCATCATACTAAAATTGTGTACCAAAGATAAAATATTCATACTGACTACACAAGAAACTCTTCGTGTAGAGACGTACAAAGAGAGCTGTTTTTATTGTTATCCTCGCCCATTCTCCAGATCTGATGAACTGGGGTGGCCATAGGGGTTTGAACGTGTTCGTTCGTTGCTAGGCAACGTCAGTACCGTGAAAATCTGGGTAAAGTTGCTGGATTAGCCTTGAGCCTGTTTCGTGGATTAGCCAATATTCGACGTCTGCTGTTATAATAACTTTGAAATGAACTGGTATTACTGCGTTACTCGATATACTGTGGATCTTGGTTTTGTTTTTATTTGCAACATTCTCAACAGAAAAGAAAAGTGTTGAGGGAAAAAACACACAAAAAATCGAGTTCAGTGTTGTCTTGTTTGTCAGTTAAAGGAAAAGGAAACGTGATGTAGTAGGAGTAACCGATCAATAGTTAATTTGCGAAGCACAACCACGTGGTTTGTCCGTGTTTCAAGTACCTTGTTCCTGTCTCACCGCCATACTTTATCGGAAGCTATCTGTCTCCTTGCTTGCTTTTCCTGGCCAGCTTTGTGGCCTATTACCGGGTTCAGCCGGACTAATGAATCGAGCAAATCGGATCTAGCGTTACGTGCCGAATAAATTGGTCAGAAAATTGGAGGGTTCTTTGTTTGATGTAACAATGAATAATATTGATGGAACTTCTCAGGGATGCCAATCTCTTATGGAGGAAAATTTACAGAAAAGCAAGGAAACTGTTTATCGTAACAACAATTTAATTTACCTTTTAAGAAACTTTTATACACAAAATTTTCAGACCAGTTTGTCGAAAATAATTTTAACACTATATTAACGATATAATTCTATCTCGGTGTACTTAAAGTGAAAATATGTTAGTAGATTATATCAAAATATTGTACGGGTTGGAGTGTTCTAGACAGCTAATAAATCGAAAACAAATAACATGCAGTAATAATAATAATATTATCTGAACAATATGGAATGACATATGTGCATATATCCAACCGTATTTCAAAATTATATTGATAAAGCCAAAGAATGTACAGCAGCAACCAGTACTATTCCAGATAAACAACAATTTATTTCTATTAATAAATACACTGAAATGACATTTATGTATTTATTGAAACCTCATAACCCGAGCGCTTTCGAAAGATGGAACTTTCTTCTTTTGGAGCAAATTGGAAATAAAAATGTGTATATATCAACAAGAAAAACAAACTAAAGTTCTCGTACTAACGTACTTCACATACAAACTAAAACTATAGTGAACAGTGGCATAGTGTGGTGATAAGATTGCTTGACTTGCAGTGTGTGGGTGGAGAATCGAAACATGTCGCCGAAAATGTTTGATCTTTCAGATGTGAGAGTGTTATTCCGAACAATACTGCTATTCGTTGATAAAGAGTAGCCCAAGAGATGTCAGTGGATGGTGTTCACTGGCTGCCTTCCGTCTGTTCTATCACTTCAAAAGTACGCATGGCTTGTACAGATAATCCTCGAATTAATTTGTGCTGAATACAACAAAACTAATAGCAGTGACTCAAAATCACCGATCTGTATACTGGACTGGTCATTGACTCCTTTCACGTTAAGTCACCAGAAATTATAAAATACCCATCGTATTGTTTCATTTTACAGCTTGCTGACCGATCCAAATAATTTTAATAACATCTTGGAAGAGTTGTCTTTCGTTTTATCTTTTCCATGGCACGTATTTTATCTTTATCGGATTTCATAGAATAATACTTATTTTAATTTTCATTGTTAACCTTTATGCAATTTCCAACTCACAATAAAGTATTTAATGACATAAAATATGTTATGTCATCAGTTGCCTCCATGTTCGTGGACGTTACCAAGGGCACCTAGAGGAAGACAATAGCAACACACATAACACTCGGCCTTGACAACGTAGAAGACACGACGTAAAAGTTAGAGTGGTTGGTACTATAAGTAGATGAGCAAGTTGAAGAAGCTTGAAAGATAAAATTATATATACATGTATATGCTTGATTGATTGCATGATCTAAGAAATTGGAAGTGTTATCTAGAATAACAAAGTAACTCAAGTGGGTGGGTTTGATTAGTATCTGAAACTCTTCCTTATCAAATTAATACCGTAACTTTTTTTTTCCTCATCAGTAACCATGGCAACGATCCTTTTACTTTATTCTCGATATAGAGCTAATATAAGTTTCGAACTCGACTTGTGATATTTCATTTTCAGAAATAATAAACTGCCCAAAGATTACGTAATTTGGTAGTGACGTTATATATTTTCCATTAAACTTTGCTTTTACGATCTTTACTTTTACCTGATACATTTATTTGTTTGAATAATTGCAGTGGTAGGCAATTTTACTTGCAGTAATTCCGTTCGTACTTTCGGTTAAACAATTGTCGAAATGTATGGGCCTATCTATAACTTCACTTTAAAATATAAATTTTAGCTGTTACGCTTGACAGAGGGCGCGGAACTCTCACGAATAAGAATTGAATTAGGAAATCTTTAGGATGGGTGAAGTTGTGAACCGAATATCGTCTAACGTTCTGATGTTTGAGAAGATATAAATGTTCAGCTGAAGGTCCCCTCTTTTTACATCATTTAATTTTGGCGTACAATGTAGTTTCCAAATGTTAGGGCGAGTAGTAATGCACGAAAAGTTAAAATTTTATCACGAGATTTATTTCTTACAAATTGCAAGACACACACGTGGAACATTTCTCACAAATTGCAAGGCACACACGTAGAACATTTCTTTTGTGACTGTATGATTTCAATGCTAGTTGTTTTAACATTATTTATAAATTCTGACACAATGAATATTCTTATAAATCACTCTGTGAGATAACCTATAACGTTATACGTGTGCGTATGATATATTTAATGTTTTCGCATATGACGTATATTTTACAGCATATATTTTGTTTCGTCCCCGTATGTTTTTGTTTTAAATAATTTTTGACGAAAAAAAGATATTACAGATTTTCATATGCATTTGGAATATCATTAAAAAATACAACCCTTCAAAGCCTTCAAAGCGTTGTAAGTGTGTAAACTTATCGCTGTTCCATTTGCTAAGGAAAACATTGTGATATTTTTATTGTTTAAGCTACCAGTTTTGATCGTCGAAAGTAAAAAGTTAGTTTGAAGCACAAAGTTGTACTATTAGCTATCTTACCTATGACGAATGCAGTCATAGAACCTAGAATTTTAGGATATTAACTATTTAGTTTACCGCGCCGCCACCGAAGAAGAGACATAAAAATTTCGCACTAAAATAAAATGTAGAAAATGTTTGTTCATGAGCAGTTTATTATAAAAATAAAAAGTTTAAAGAACCAATAAAGTGTTATGTTTTTATACTGCTACGTGTTCAGTAGTTTTCTTTGTGTGTACGTTGTAAAAACCCTCGATAAAATGTTTTATTTCCCCAAAGGGGTTCGCTTGTAGTTTGATAATATTATGAAATATATTAAGTTGCAGAAGACAAAAATATATCACGTTACCCTCATGCTAAAATTGTGTTGGTCCTAATGCCTGGTGAGACGTGTCTTGCTTGTGATTGGGAATAAAAATATCTTTTTAAAAACTGTTTCCCTGGTACTGAATTTTTTTAATTTCTATCTGTAGTAAAGTAGGAGCTCGTAACTGACGATTTAAACTTCTGACGTTCCAACCGTGAATCACCAATCAGCTCCAAACCTAATATCACCAGGTAAACTGGTCATGAAATATAGAAACAAGGTAACTACAACTTAGTACTGATAATGTGTTTTGACTGACAAGATCTCGTTGAAGCGAAGGTATTGTTATAGTTTTGAGACTACCAGGACCTGTCTAGCCGAAAAGCCACTGTGAGAAACAGCTGTCATTTGGTTTGAATTTCACACAAAGCTACTCGAGGTCTGTCAGCGCTAGCCGTCCCTAATTTCGCAGTGTGAGCCTAAATGAAATGCAGCTAGTCATCACCACCCACCGCCAACTGTTGGGTTACTCTTTTACCAACGAAAAGTGGGATTGGCCGTCGCATTATAACGTCCCCACAGCTGAAATGGCGAGCATGTTTGGTATTACGGGAATTCGAACCCGCGACTCTCAGATTACGAGTCGAGTGCCTTAACCACCTGACCAGGCCGAGCCGACAGCTGTTGTCTAACTGACATTAGAGATGTGAAGTAATGATAAGACTGTTTTACACTTCAATAAACTGTCTCTGAAACATAAAGAGTAACGGTGATAATAGTGTAATTTTCATGTCCTGATTTCGGAGGAACTGATAATGATATATTAAACGTCAAACTTTATCAAATTACTCCATTCTTACTTTCAAATGTAAATTTATTTAAAATATAACTTATCGTCTTTAATACTGTACAAACAATTGTGATAAGAAACTGTTACATTAAACCTGATACTAAACATGATTATTTATTTATCCTATATCCTTATTGTTTTTTTTTAACTAAATATTACACACCCCATTCTTAATATTTAGGGAAGGCAACGACCCCGATGATCACGCCACTATAACCTACAAGGAACTTCTCAGAAATGTTTGCAAATTTTCAAACGTTTTAAAACGTAAAGGTAAGCTTTTGTTTATGTTACACTCTTCATGAAATTAGGAATCACCCTGTGTTGTAGCTTCAAATAATACCTAGGAAGATAATGTATTGTTGTTGCAAATTTTTGGAGTGCCAGGTGAAGCCTCTGACAACTACGAGTTTTTTTTCTTTTTTAAAGTATGACCTACATCACAACTTAGAGACAGATGAAAGTCCCAGATTGAAAACTGAAACTTCGAGGTAGTAGTAGATAGTAAATCTACTACAAATTTATTGATTTTTGTAACAATAAAAATAATTTTAAAAACACAATTGTTTTCCAGAAGGCATAGTTGAAACACTATCAGTTTTATTAAAGACAGTTTTTTTAAATTCGTAGTTATTCGCTTCGAAAACCTATCTGTTATTCTGTCTTTCCGTGTACTTTTATGCAGGTGTCAAGAAGGAAGAC